>NC_135813.1:76130847-76819091 GCF_964213995.1 Mustelus asterias
ATGGCTCCCGCTCTGCCCAAGACCGCAAGGAACTACAAAAGGTCGTGAATGTAGCCCAATCCATCACGCAAACCAGCCTCCCATCCATTGACTCTGTCTACACTTCCCACTGCTGCGGCAAAGCAGCCAGCATAATTAAGGACCCCACGCAACCCGAACATTCTCCAGCCACCTTCTTCTGTCGGGAAAAAGATACAAAAGTCTGAGGTCACGTACCAACCGACTCAAGAACAGCTTTTTCCCTGCTGCTGTCAGACTTTTGAATGGATTTACCTTGCATTAAGTTGATCTTTCTCTGCATGGTAGCTATGACTGTAACACTACATTCTGCGCTCTCTCGTTTCCTTCTCTATGAACGGTATGCTTTGTCTGTATGGCTCGCAAGAAACAATACTTTTCACTGTATGTTAATACATGTGACAATAATAAATCAAATCAAGTCAAAAATTAAGAGTCAACCACATTGCTGTGGATCTGTAGGCCAGACTGAGTAAGGGCGGCAGATTTGCTTCCCTAAAGGTTAGTGATCCAAATGGGTTTTTACGGCAATAGTTTCATGGTCACCTTTAGACTTTTAATTCCAGACTTTTATGGAATTCAAATTTCCCCATCTGTCATGATAGGATTCAAACCTGGATATCTGGATTACTAATCCAATGGCAATACCACTACGCGGCCTCCTCCCCTTTAATCTAACTTTTTCTGCAGGGAATGTATATTCATTGCAAATTTTGAGTTAATTTTTTTAATGTTTTCCATTGCTTATCTAATGGCATGTTTTTTTAATCTAGCTTTCCAATCTACTTTTGCCAACCAATCTCTCGTGACTATATTTTGTGCTTTGTTCAGATTTAAGGTCTGAGTTCATAAATTCATGAGATATAGGAGCAGAATTAGGCCATTTGGCCCATCGAGTCTGCTCCGCTATTCGATCATGGCTGATATATTCCTCGTCCCCATTTTCCTGCCTTCTCCCTACAACCCCTCAACTGATTACCAATTAAAAATCTGTCTAACTCCTCCTTAAATTTACTCACTGTCCCAGTGGGGTAGCGAATTCCACAGATTCAAACCCTTTGGGAGAAGTAGTTTCTCCTCAACTCTGATTTAAATTTGCTACCCCTTATCTTAAGACCTCTCGTCCTAGAATGTCCCACAAGAGTTTCGGACTTAACTTTGCTTACAGGCAAACGGGACTAGTTCAGTTTAGGAAACTGGACGAGTTGTGCCGAAGGACTTGTTTCCATCCTGTATATCTCTATGACTCTCTACTAAAATTTGGGAAAACCGAGATTAGCTGAACCATTAATATTGATCAGTAGACCCTTAAATTGCAGGACTGAATTGGACAGTTTATATTGACTCTACAAATGCCTGTTAGTAGCAAAGAACGTTTTGTTTCCTTTTGCTAAATATAGGGTGCAATGAGTTAATATAAATGGTCACCTGATAAACTCCTTTACCTAGTTCCCTGAGCTTACTGGAATTTGACACTCTGCTGTCCTGGATCGTTTACCATTTTTACTCTTCAAGCTTTGAGGTTTCTGGATGTTGGTGGGGAGGATTATACTCCACACTCTCTGTTCAAGTAAATTGCAAACGTGTTCAGTAGGCATGGGCTTGTGGTTTAATTAAACATGGACACCTCTCCCCTGGGTGCTAATATGTTAACATATTGACATTTAAACTTCACTGCTATGCTGGTATCGGCTGAAGAGGTTTGTGGAAGGATTCTCTGCTAGAGAGAAATCAAATTGGCCACAGTGCCCCATAGGAGCTGCTGTGAGGCACTCCCATCATGTCCAGCCAGTAAGAATTTCCTTATGTTGATGTTTGTTGAAGAATGTTGATGAATTAGGAAAATATTTAAGCTATTGGGGGCAGCACGCTGGCACAGTGGTTAGCACTGCTGCCTCACAGTGCCAGGGACCCAGGTTCGATTCCCGGCTTGGGTCACTGTCTGCGTGGAGCTTGCACATTCTCCCCGTGTCTGCGTGGGTTTCCTCCGGGTGCTCCGGTTTCCTCCCACAATCCAAAGATGTGTAGGGTAGGTGAATTGGCCATGATAAATTGCCCCTTAGTGTCCCAAGATATGTAGATTAGATGTATTAGCTATGGGAAATAGCTATGGGTTATGGGGATAGGGCGAGGAAGAGAGACTGGGTAAGATACTCTGTCAGATAGTCGGTCCAGAACCGATGGACCGAATGGTCTCTTCTGCACTATAGGGATTCTATGTCTATAGTTTTGATTTTCTTTGAGGACATTAATATTGCTTTGACATATTGGTACATGATAGGGTGATGCCAGTCTTCCATTCCTTCAGATAACTAAAAAGAGCCATGAAACTCAATGTTGCCATCACTAAATGCTTTGCATTAGAGCCCAGAAAATTTCAGGTTAGATTTTTAAACTGCACATATTAATTTTTAGGGAGTTGGGCTGGTCAGTTTTCATGGCTCGTTGTATAACTGCCTTTGAGAGGGCAGTGGTGAGCCATCTTCTTGAACCGTTGCAGTCTCTGTGGTGAGGCCACTGCCGCAGTCAGGGAGAGAGTTCCAGGATTTTGACCAAGTAACGATGAAGGACCCGATTATATATAAACCCAAATCAGCATGGTGTACGTCACGGCGAGGATTTTGGAGAAGGTGGTTGAAGCGCTATCAATTAGGCAAAAGACTACTTGTGTGCCAATACAACTGTAGGCTTTTATTCATTACAGAACTAGGAGCATATCCCAACAGATAACCGACCTGAACTGAACAGCGGGGAGGAAACAGCCACCTTTATACTAGGTGACAAGGGGAGGAGCCGGCAGAGGGTGTGTCCAGGCATGGCAAACACACAGCGGTGGTTCAGACAGGACAAAGGCACAACTGTAGTCCACCACAGTGGTATTCTCATGAACTGCTACCCTTGTCCTTCTATGTGATAGTGATCATACCTTTGGAAGGCGCTGTCTAGAACTTGAGTGAGTTCCTGCAGCGCATCTTGTAGATGGTAGACATGGCAATCATGGTACACAGAGGGAGTGAATGTTTGATGGATGCAAGGTTGAGTAGGTGGTTGCTTTGTCTGAGTGGTGTTCCCGACTATTCATTAAACAATGGCTGAAAAATGAGAATTTAGAGCCACCTATGAGATGATCAAACCAAAATTGAAAAAATCAAAAGACTTGCGCTTTTGTCTTTTGTTCAGTTGAATGTCTGCCTGACCTGGAAATTCATCAAGTCTAAGAGCTGAGAATTTTTCACTTATATTATTCATTCTCAGGATATGAGTATTGCTTTCATCGTGTTCCTTCGAAAAGTTCTTTGTAGTTTTTAAGTGCACTTCAGCAAACAGTTAAGAGGCAATAATGTTCACATGAGACTGGGTAAAGACAGCAGGTTTGAATCACAGCCGACAGCTTTGACATTTTAATTGAATTAATTTCTCAAGTTGCTATGGAGCAATTTTGAACTTGTCTTCTCTGGATTACAAGTCCAGTAGTATAATGACTACAGTACTGTAATGCCGAGTAAAGCCAGGTCATATTCATAACTTTAAACATGGGTCTGAATTTTATGCTCTCACGGTGGCACAGTGGTTAGCACTGCTGCCTCACAATGCCAGGGACTTGGATTCGATTCACGTAAAACTGTCTGCGTGGGTTTCCTCTGGGTGCTCTGGTTTCCTCCCACAGTTAAAAGATGTGCGGGTTAGGTGCATTGGCCATGCTAAATTGCCCCTTAGTGTCCCGGGATGTGTAGGTTAGCGGGATTAGTGCGGTAAATATGTGGGATTACGGGGATAGGGCCCAGGTGGGATTGTTGGAAGTGCAGACTCGATGGCATTGTCGGGTTTCTATGATTCTATGAACGGACGCTGAGATGGTGGGGCGGAGCAGGAGTGTTGGGAGAAGGAGGGTGGTGGAGTGTAAGTTTGATGTGGAGATGCCGGCGTTGGACTGGGGTAAGCACAGTAAGAAGTCTCACAACACCAGGTTAAAGTCCAACAGGTTTATTTGGTAGCAAATACCATAAGCTTTCGGAGCACAGCTCCTTCGTCAGATGGAGTGTAAGTTTGCCAGGACGGGATTCCCAGATTCCGTCTGGGACACCAGCCCACCTGACCTTGCAGTGAATCTGTGCTGGGGTAGGCAAGGCTTTGGATGGGGAGCTTTAGCCAATTGAATTTAGCCAATTGATGGCCTATTAAGGGTTATTTTCTGCCCAGTTTAAATTTTTCAGCTGGCAGGCAGATTGAAGTCCAAAATTAATCCAAGTTAGATCTGGGGTGGGGGCGCACCTCCATCAGAAGCCCCTTTCTGGACTGAACCCCACACCCCCCACCTACACTGAAGGCCTGGTGACCTCTGGCAAACCCTTGTCATCGAAAGAATTTGGACCATGGACTGTATTCAGTATAGAATCTTCAGGAACTATCATTTTGTTTTAAATGGACATTAAAAGGCTGCTAAGATGGCTGTCAAGGGTTACATGATTGTTTTAATTTCTGCATAGACTCAAAACTGCCTCGAGTCTCCAGAAAGTGCCTACTTGGATGGCGGAAGATGGGATCCCTCCCTTGAATGGATATACCAAGATGAAACCATTTGTGGAATTCATATTTCATGCCATTTCTGGAGTTCCCTAAATCTCAAAATCTATAGATTCGTAGATGCACTGGCCGGGACTTTACAACCTCGCTTGGGCAAGGCTCGTAAAATCTCACCCAAGGCCAAGGAGAATTCCGTTTTGCGAGCCTCGCCGACCCCGATTCCGGGGCGGGCGGGCTGGTAAAATTTCAGCCGCTGTCTCCAACTCAAAACATAACAAATTAAACTAGGGAGAAACCAGTCAGTCTGCAAACAACAGCAAGAAGCAGCAGCAGCAACAAAGGCAGCAACACCTTTGCACTTAAAATTGGAGACTGCAAATCAAACGGTCTCCAAGCCTATTACTTTTCAAGTCCACCAGTACAGAAAACCAATCTCCTTGTTATAAGACTGCAAGCAAATAACTTCATATTTGCTAAAATCCACCTCTTCCAGGGAATCATGCAGCAACTTTGATATACAACTTCAATTATTGAATTCTCCAAGCGACATTTCAAAAGTGGTAAAGGGCCTTTTCTTCACCATGTCTGCACTGAATGGAGCCAATCACATGACTTACAAACTATTCCTTTGTTTGCAACATGTAAAAGTGCGCTATCCTCTTTAACTGTACTTCCTTCGAGTGTGTGTGTGTGTAAGTGGTGAGTGAGTGATGTATTATTAGAGTTTTGGGGCGAACACGTAAATAAAATAACCATTTCTATTTAAACCCATGAAAGCGTGCTGCTGGTGATCCAAAGTCACCATACACTCAGGGGTTAAGAAATATCCACAACTTTCTTCTCAAAGCACACTGATTAGGGGTAGTAAGGGAAGGGAACAAGGGGTTTAATTCTCCCTCATCCCTATTTGTAACAGTGTGATATCCTCACCTACACCCTATGTATACATCTTTGACCTCTCCTACAGTTATGTGCTACCTCTTGGTGTATCATCCGCAGGCATGAGATCAGCTTCCATAATGTCGATGAAATCCAGCTACCACACCAGCATTTCCATCAGGACAGTTTTGTGCTTTCAAATTTACTGGTCAACAACAAATTATCCATGAGTCAGAATTCCCTCCAACTTAACAGTGGAGAGAGGATCAGAGCTATTGCTTTTGGCTTCACCATAAACTCTACTCCACCACCACTGACCTTAACCATTTGTTTAAGATGTAAAATCTTGGCACCTGTTCAACTCTGAGCTGGTTTCAAAACCCACAACCAATCCATCACAGCGATCACTAATTTGCACCTCCGTAACATTGTCAACCTCTACCCCTACCTTGCTTCCATTGCCAATGATTCATGGTTTTTATTACCTTCTGGACTTGAGCATTTTGAAAATTATTTCATGGGCTGTTGTTGGCACATGCATAGCCAACATTTGTTTTCCCATCAGTAATTGCCCTTGAAGAGGTTGTGGTGAGCCACAGCCTTGCACTGCTGCAGTCCATCTGGTGTAGGCATGCCCACAGGCAGTTCCAGGATTTTAATCCAATGATCATGGAAGCATGGCGATATAGTTTCAAGTCAGGGTGCTGTGAGGCCCGGAGGGGAATTTACAGGTGCTGCTCCTTCTTGCTGGCTTCCTATCTTCCATGCTCCATAAGATCCAAATTATCCCAAACTCTGCTGCTTGTATCTTGTACCTATGTTCTGCTCCCTCATCATCCCTATCCTCATTAGTACGTTTCTCTTCATTGGTGGTGAGTCTACAACTGCTTTAGCCTTATTCTAGGTATTCCTTCTGGGGCGGCATGGTGGCACAGTGGTTAGCACTGCTGCCTAACATTGCCAGGGACTTGGGTTCGATTCCCGGCTTGGGTCACTGTCTGTGTGGAGTTTGCACGTTCTCCCCGTGTCTGCGTGGGTTTCCTCTGGGTGCTCCCGTTTCCTTCCACCGTCCAAAGATGTGCAGGTTAGGCGGATTGGCCATGCTAAATTCTCCCTTAGTGTCCCAAGGTGTGTAGGTTAGATGGATTAGCCGTGGTAAATGTGTAAGGCTACGGGAATAGGCTGGAGGAGAGGGCCTGAGTAAGATACTCTGTCAGAGAGTCGGTACAGACTCGATGGGCCGCACCTTCTGCACTGTAGAGATTCTATGATCCCTTCTGATTCTCCACTTTGCTTGCAACATTTCAAGTCTGATTCAAAAGGGTGGCACGGTGGCACAGTGGTTGGCACTACTGCCTCATGGCACCAGGGACCCGGGTTCAATTCTGGCGTCGGGTCACTGAGTTTGCACATTCTTTTCGTGTCAGCATGGGTTTCCTCTGGGTGATCTGGTTTCCTTCCATAGTCCAAAGATGTGCGGGTTAGGTAGAGTGGTTATATGAAATTGCGCCTTAGTGTCAGGGTGATTAGCAGTGTAAATGCGTGGTGTTACAAGGTTTGGATCTGGGTGGGATTGTTGTTGGTGCAGGCTCGATGGGCTGAATGGCCTCCTTCTGCAAGATAGGGATTCTATGATTCTCTATGTCATCTCTTAACTTTGCTGCCATGCCTGCTGTCCCTTCCTTTATAACAAACAAAGAACAAAGAACAAAGAACAATACAGCACAGGAACAGGCCCTTCGGCCCTCCAAGCCCGCGCCGCTCCCCGGTCCAGGATTGAATCCTGAATCCAGGATCCCCGCCCAATTTTCCAGCCTATCTACATCCTAATATCCTATCCACCGAGCTGTCCCTCACAGCTACGATGCTTTGTTCATCACAACCTATTAACTCACCCCCACCCCCCCATTCCAGACCATGTGATCTCCAGGGAGCGGCGAAAACCCAGAGTGAAAACCCCAGGGCCCATATGGGGAAAAAAAAATCTGGGAAATTCCTCTCCGACCCCTTGAGGCGATCGAAACGAGTCCAGGAGATCACACTGGCCCTGATCAGAAAATGCTTCCCAACCCTATTCATTTCCACTTCTGCTTTACGAACACCATCTGAATTCCCTGCCCCCGAGACAGGTTCCCAACTATCCGCAGTCTCGCTCTGTACTGGCACCAGCAAGATGATCATAGAATGAAGCCTTGAAACGAGAAACAAAGAACAATTAGCCCGTGCCGCTCCCTGGTCCAAACTAGACCACTCTTTTGTATCCCTCCATTCCCACTCCGTTCATATAGCATATCTAGTTTATTATTTTCTGCGCGCAGCTGCTTCTCCGTGACATGTTCTGAGATATGTTCTATATTACACTCGTTATGTAAATGCAAGTTACTGTTGTTGTATTGACCTGTTTAACATGGAGTGAACAGTCATTCTCATTGGGGCCCATTCCATTTACTCCAGTCCAGAGAGCTGATACTTAGTGACCCTCAGTAATTGCTGGGGTGCTGCTTGCTAGAATTTTACAAGGGAAAACATGCAGCTTACTAGAGCAGGGTACAGTTCAGGTTGCCCATGCTGGTTATGGATCTGATATCACCCGTACCCATTAGGGCATCAGCCTTCAATGTTATTTGGAACTAAATGAGAGGAATAGCAATCTTGCATGATGGGTATGTGCCTCCAGGCTCCATCAATGAACCAGCACCTGAGAAGCTCTATCATCAATAGTGTCCAGGACTACTGCAACCATGCTTGACTCAGGTATAGGGGTTACAAAGTTTGTCATGGAGCACTGAGGTGCTTTGGAAACGTCATCACCAGCGGTATCATCTTGGAGCAACCTTCATTCTGAAGAGAATCCAGCTGCTTGACCTCCACAGGGAATAATTTCCTGTGTATTTATTTATTAGCGTCACATTAACACTGCAATGAAATTTTACTGTGAAAATCCCCCAGTCGCCACACTCCAGCGCCTGTTCGGGTGCACTGAGGGAGAATTTAGCATGGCCAATGCACCTAACCAGCACATCTTTCAGACAGTGGGAGGAAACTGGAGGAAACCCACGCAGACACAGGAGAATGTGCAGACTCCGCACAGATAGCGTCCCAAGCTGGGAATCGAACCCGGGTCCCTAGTGCTGTGAGGCAGCAGTGCTAACCACTGTGCCACTGAATTCTAGCGGAATGGTGAGGAGCCCATCTCACCATAAAACGTGTGAAGTACTACCACCACCTTCCTGATCATAATACCTCATGCACCATTCCCCATTTAAATGTTTCTTTGTCAAGAATGATTTTGAATAAAAGGAAAATCAAGCCTTTTGTTGAAGTGAGCTCAGTCTTCTTTGTTAGTGCTGTTAGAGACAGACACTTGGACATCAATAGCTGTCCAAAGACGTATTTGATTTGAATAGCGTGTGGCAGAAGTTTGAATCTTTCTCAGAAAATGCCTTATTAATCTTCAGGTTCATTTTTGTATAGACACAATGAAGCTGTCATATTTGGAAGATGATTAAATTTAGGGAAATATTAACTCTTGAGAATTAAACAGTGTAATTATAAACATTGCGTTGGAAAGAGATCAGTAGCATGGACTGGAGAGGAACCTTTCAAGTAGGTTTCAGATCTACTGGGTGAAACCTTACCAAAAATGGTAGAGTATTGGTTCCGGCAAAAAAACAGTGTGTTTCGGCCAGTATTCCCTTCAGATCTTAGTGCACTCTGGCAAAAAACAAGCCATCAAATAGAGGGGCGGGGCCTCAACACACCAGTAAAGCCCGCCTGCACTAAGATTAGGGCGCCATGTTTAGGGGGCTCCCCAGTCTGAACAAACAATGACTACCTGCAGCCAACCATGGACATCTCAGGGGCTCACCCTCATCCCCCCCACCTCTGATTGGAGCCTGCATTCGCCCACACCTCATGCCCCCGATTGGAGCCAGTACTTCACTCTCCCCCCAATCGGAGCTGACAACCCCCCCCAACTTTTCCCAAACATCGTACCCCAACCCCTACCCAGTCAGTGCCAGCAATTCACCTCCCCCCCCTCACCCCCGGCCCACTCAAACATCAGACCCATTCCTCCTACTCCCCTGCACATACGCAGTCAGTGCCAGCAATTCTCCCCCATCCTCCGAACACTGGATCCCTTCCCCCCTATCACCCCACTCACACAGTCAATGTCAGCACACACACCCACCACTTCTCCCCGAACATCAGATCCCTTCCCCGCAACCCCAAGCCCACAGAGTCAATACCGGTACCCACCTCCACCCGCAAATGGCCATTGCCGGCATCCCCTGCTCTCCCGTCTGCTCCTGTCCATCACCACAAATAAATGGATCCCACACTTGATGCTCCCACTGGGGTCTTTCCCTGGCACTGTCTCTTGGCACAGGTTGGCACCGACAGTTTGGCACTGCCAGGTTGGCATGGGTATGGTACCAACCTGGCAGTGCCAACCTGTGCCAAAGGGCAGTGCTGGGGGCATTGCCAGGGCATTGCCCAGCCATGTCCCTCTTCCCCAGGGGCTATATTCACCTTTACGTCCCTGGGGAAATCCCTACAACGGGTATATGTCTGGGTGAACCTGTTTTAAACTGCGCTGATATGATGTCATGTTGGCACGATTTAAATGTACGGCCGGGGGGGTGGGATCACTATCTGGAGGGGGGTCTTTAATTATATTTAGATACATTAAAATGAATGTAAATCAGGTTCAGGGCTCTTGTGGACATGAACCTGATCACATCACCGGCGAGGGGAGGCAAGAACTGAATGTTGTGATTTTGCTGCCGGGATCCGCGACTTCCGGGGTTTCGCCGAATCTTACGCCCTTGCTGCCAATCCCGTGGATGTCTCAACATCGTCCCCAATGGGTTGTAGTTCCAATGATAGGCAACCAATAGACCGATAACTACAATAGTTTATTCAGTGCTCTGAGCATGTTTCCATTCTGCCCACACTCCCGGGAGAACTCACGCACCTCCGTCACGTGACCCTTTCAGTAGCCGCAGCATCACGTGACCGCTTGGACCACACGCACTATGGGATTTATCTGGATGAGTAAGACCATTTTTGGATCATGGATTGCTCCAATCTTCTGGGAAATAGTTAATTAAAACGCCGCCTCTGGAATTGGCATACAATTAGGAATGATGGGCAGGTTGATGTGGCAGGAGGGTGATTCAGTATATGTGACTGCAAACACGGCGAGCAGTCTCAATGTGTCTGCAGTGAGAATGCTGCTGAGGTGGTTGGAATGAGAGAGGGAGGGAAGAAATGGAGGTCTGAAACAGCTGGATGAAATAACAGCTACTTCTTCACCTCCCGCTCCAGCCCGGACATCATGTCAACATTCCTGACTGTCATTTTAAAAATTATTTTCCTGTCCCCCACTTCCCCCGCCACCCCCGCCGCCACCGCATCCAAACCTGCCTCTCAGGGCCTGGTAAATTCCCCCAATCTTTCTGCTTTAGTTTACAGGTATCTTAAGAAGGGGGTCTGGGGGTGCTTGCTGTTCAGGTACTTGTGTATTTTTGAATTGTAAAGCAGTGGCCTCTAACAGAAAGTCAAGTCTCATCGCTCCTGCTGCATCTATACTGGGGTCAAGACATTGGCTATCCAATGCCAGTAGCTGTTAAAGTGCCACTGATTGGCTATAACATTGTCCTGCTCCTGGAAGAGGGAAATGTTAACCAAAAGCGAATGTGGCAAAATGGTTCCATTTAATGAAGATGTTTGGTAACCACGAGCTATTAAGACCCAGGCCAGAAACTCCAAGGTATTTTATGAAGATAGACTAGCTCTTAAGTTTTACATTTGATTTTGGCATTAGGGTGAGCATAAGGTATTTCACTCCAGATATGATTCAAGTGACCCACGAGGACGCTTTTATCAAACAAAGTTTATTGAAGAACTAAAATATAATAAAAAGATTGAGCATAAATTTTCCCTAATACAAGATTCAAATAAGTATAAACCTTAACCGCTAGCTATCTATGTTGTTCCAAGTCGAAAATCTTCTCCAGCCATACACCCTTCTCTAGACTTGGCGCAAAAGCAAGTATGCTCACGTGATGCGGAATTTTCAGCTTTTTAACACCTCCTGTGAATTGGTCCTTTGAATGTTGGAATAAATCTCTGAGACTTCCCAGTCCTGGAACTTTCAGCAAGCTTCTGGAGAGAGAGAGAGAGAGAGACCAAGACACTGCCTTCTTCCAGCAGCTTCTAACAGCAGCTGAACCGAAAGTAGAACTCCAACTCCAGAGTGAAGGGAAAAACCCTGTTGCTTTTCTCCATTTCAGGCTATTACTGAAAAGTGAAACTATAACCTGGACTTTTCTGTGGGGAAAAAGCTGTCTCCAGACATATCACCTGACCAGTCCATCATCACCAAATCAAGCCCACTCAGCCTTCCCAAAAGGACCATAAAACCCCAGGACACGGCAATAGTCCAGATTAATAATAAACATGATGTTCATTATATTGTTTCAGTAACAATTAGAGGACACCGGTTACAGATATAATTGTGCCAATACAATTCTAGGACCAGCTTGAAAAATCTGCAGAGAAACATGATTAAAACAAAAGGAGAGGATGGATAGACTGGGACTTTTACCCTGGAGCGTAGAAGGCTTAGGGGTGATTGTATAGAGGTCTATAAAATAATGAGGGGCATAGATCAGCTAGATAGTCAATATCTTTTCCTAAAGATAGGGGAGTCTAAAATTAGAGGGCATAGGTTTAAGGTGAGAGGGGAGAGATACAAAAGGGTCCAGAGGGGCAATTTTTTCACACAGAGGGTGGCGAGTGTCTGGAACGAGCTGCCAGAGGTAGTAGTAGAGGCGGGTACAATTTTGTCTTTTAAAAAGCGTTTAGACAGTTACATGGGTGAGATGGGTATAGAGGGATATGGGCCAAATGTGGGCAATTGGGACTAGCTTAGTGGTAAAAAAAAGGCAGCACAGACAAGTTGGACCGAAGGGCCTGTTTGCATGCACTAAACCTCTATGACTCTATAACATTTATTAAAAGCACAGTATCGTCAAAGAAGAATGGCTCATTTGGGAGTTAAGATCTGAATGAACAGTAGCATCAGAGTAGCCTGGGAGGAGGTTCAAGGCTGCCTCTCCTGGGCATCAATCTCTGCGCAGTTGGGAAAATGGTTTTCTGGTGTTAGGAGAGTTGCCAGGGTAAATTCTGCTCATGTGTTACCTCATGTTGTTTTGTTGGAATACAGGCACCTTTAACTTTTCAGTTTATGTGAGCATCATGAGGGAGAATACACAACAAACTGGCCAATGTTTATCTCCTTTCCAATTGTACAATTGTGTCCATGTTTTTTTTTGCTGTTATGGCGATATGCTTTTCTGAAAGCTTAAGATGTGGCAAGCAACAAACATCAAACATGCTGTCAGCACAAGGTGCAGGTGCTGAAGGGTTATTTTTATTCATCTATGGGGCATGGGCGTCGCTGGCTAGACCAGCATTTATTGCCCATCCCTAGTTGCCCTTGAGAAGGTGCTCGTAGAGTCATACAGTGCAGAAAAGGCCCTTCGGCCCATCGAGTCTGCACCAACAATATCTATCACTAAAGGCGTGCTAACCCCCATTTTCCTGCACTTGTCCCATATCCTTGAATGTTTCAAGTGCTCATCCAAGAATTTTTTGTAAAATGTTGTAAGGTTTCCGGCTCCGACTCCCTTCCCTGGCAGTGCATTCCAGATTCCCAAAACCCCCTGAGTGAGAAACCTTTTTCTCTCTGGTGGTGAGCTGCCTTCCTGAACTGCTGCAATCCCTGAGGTGTAGATTTGCTTTCATATTCCTTGTTTCTACATGCCACTTTTCCACCTTTTAGCAGTTGGCCATAGATGACAGGCAGTCACACCTGCAGAACAGGAATGGGGTTAATATGTCCTTGACTCCTTAATTAATGGGTTGTAGAGACCTTGAACATGAGGACACAGAGCACGTGAGAAAAGTAAGGTTGGTGACTTCCCCAGAAGTTGTCACTGATAACATTCCTTTGTTATCCATTCTCTATCTCATTCAGTTATTTAGTCATGCAACGAGCCCACAGAAAAAGGCCTTAACTAAGCAGCATGAGGTTAGAAAGTAGAAGATATACCCAGTGCTGTAGAGAATATCTGCTTGTTCTCGGCCTTTTGGCTAAGATCAGGTGCGGTTATGCCGATGCTGCAGTTGGTAGTGGCCATTGGGTTGCATTTAAGCTTCATATGTTTCATATGAAGCAATTTTTAAAAGAAGTATCTCGGCCTTTTGGCTGAGATGCAGATGAGATCGGGCCTTGGAGGAGGAGGACCTGCGCCTCCTCCAATCAGCTTGGCTCATGTAGATCAGGCCCAAGACAGGGTAGAGGCTTGCATGCCCTGTCTTGGCAGCCTGGATCGGAAATGTCTCAACTTGTTGAGACTATGATTCGGACTTGATTTGATTGAATTGGAAAAGTATAAAAAAAGAATATCTGCTTGGTTACGTTGGTTATTCCAAAGAAATATCCTCAAAGTCAGCCAAACCAGCACAGAAGTTTGAAGAATTACTAGTTACATCCAGTACAAATCAGATTCCCTCTTTTATGGGAATTTTGCACTCATACTGCACCAAAACCAGAAACCCTACTGCGGATGCTGGAACCTGAAACAAAAGCAGAAAATGTTCGACAATCTCAGCAGGCCTGGCAGCATCTGTGGAGAGAGAACAGAGCCAATGTTTTGAGTCTGGATGACCCTTTGTCAGAGCTGAAGACAACTGGATATAGGATGACATTTATACATGTGTAGGGAGGGGGTGGGGACTGTGGGTCACACACCAACCGACTCAAGAACAGCTTCTTCTCTGCTGCCCTCAGGCGTTTGAATGGACCTACCTTGTATTAAGTTGATCTTTCTCTTCACCCTAGCTATGACTGTAACACTCTCCTTTCCTTCTCTATGTACGGTATGCTTTGTCTGTATAGCGCACAAGAAACAATAATTTTCACTGTAAACTAATACATGTGACAATAATAAATCAAATCAAATCAAATGGTGGGTCATCACTGTACATTACGTGGGGAACAGTCATCGGGAAGTGATTTCCCCCAAATTGAAAGAAGGAAAAAAAAAACTTGCATTTATATTTTCACAACCACTTGTCTCACAGCACTTCACAGCCAGTGAAGAACTTTCAAACAGTAGTCATGTTGCAGGAAATGAGGCACAAACAGCTATCTAATAATGATGAGATAATCTGCTTTTTGTGATACTGATTGAGGGATAAATATTTGCCAGGAACTGGGGAATAATTCTCTTGATCTTCTTCGAAATGAGTAGGATCTTGCACATCTACCTGACCAGAGAAGTTTGACTTCGGTTTAATGTTTCAAGCAAATGGAAATAAGCAGGACTTTGATCATTGAATAGAATCCCTAAGGATGTCATTTAACTCGTTGAGTCTGCACCCACTCTCCAACAGAGCATCCCACCCAGGCCCTAACACCATAACCCCACGTAATCCCCCTAACCTACACATCTCAGGATGCTGAGGGACAATTTAGCATGGTCAATCCACCTAACCTGCACATCTTTGGACTGTGGAAGGAAACCGGAGTGAGACTTGAAGGAAACCCATGCAGACACGAGGAGAACGTGCAAACTCCACAGATAACAACCCAAGGCCGGTATTGAACCGGGTCTCTGGTGCTGTGAGGCAGCAGTGCTAAGTACTGTGCCATTGTGCCGTTATTTTTAAGAGAGTCAACATTCAAGGAAGCTTTATCTAGATGCATGGAGATTTGAATCGAATGTCGGAATCTAGTGTGTCTTTTTAATTATAGGAACAAGATTGGTACATTTTAAAAGAAACATAAGATTAGTAATAAAATGGGTGGTAAATGGATAGCCAATAGGAGGCCCTCCAGCTTGGCAGGAGTAGTGGCCTGTAGTTCGGGTAAGGGAGAATGAGAGGGGAAACTCCTCCACAGGGCAAGTGGTCAGGCAGGCAGAACGGGGCCTCAAAACCTATCTGGAGCACTGGCTGCTCTATCTGCTGCTGGAAGGCTACCTCCTTAGTTACCGATGTCCTGCGGACCCACAGGTTGACTGGAAGGTTCCAATTGGCCGCTATGAATTGACCATTTACCTTCCTGAATTGGCTACCTGCCACTTGCGGACAGGTAGCCCTTCTGCGCTGCCAATCCCACCAGTGGGGGAGGCGATGGCTTAGTGGTGTCATTGCTATACTATTAAACCAGAAACTCAGCTAATATTCTGGAGACTCCGGTTCGAATCCCGCCATGGCAGATGGTGGAATTTGAATTCAATAAAAAATATCTGGAATTAAGTATTCATCGATGACTGTGGGACCATTGTCAAAAAAACCCATCGGGTTCACTAATGTCCTTTAGGGAAGGAAATCTGCCGTCCTTATCTGTCTGGCCTACATGTGACTCCAAGGGTGCAGCAATGTGGTTGACTCTCAACTGCCCTCCAAGGGCAACTAGAGAAGATGGGCAATAAATGTTGGCCAGCCAGCGTTGCCCATGTCCCATGAATGAATAAAAATAACAAAATGGCAGAGTGTTGGCATGGTTGGCTGGTGGCACAAATGTGTGTATCCACCCACCTCCATACTGGCACACATATGAGAGTGAAAAAGCAGTCCCATCGTTTCTCAGTGCAGGGTATTTCCAGGATCAATCATCCAATGACCATGCCAGCATCACATACTGTGAAGGTTAATAAGTTTGAAGTGACGGATGCTGACATGTCCTGACAGTTTCTTTGGTGTGAAAATGAGAAACTGTGCTATCTCCCTGGCTTATAAAGTTCTGTTGCCTGTAATGAAGGTGCTGCTTTCCTTGGCAAGGGTACTGGGTACTTGTGCAGATGAATGTCGTGTCTTGGATGTTTGCCACTTTGCAGGGCAAAGGCATGTAAGACGCAGAAGGAAAAAGACAGCGATTGAGACCTTGGCTGTTCTGCACTGCTTGCTTCCTCTGTTCATGCCCTTTCTCCTCCAGGACTAGCAAATGGTTGGGATGGAAATCGGAATTATGCGCTTGGGTCTTATTTGGGCTCAGATCAATGACATTTCCGCAGATGGTGGGTACAGTGTGACTAGCTGTGGCAATGAAATCCAAAGGCACCATGAAATAAACAGTGAAATGGTTGGTTCGTCATGAAGATGCTGAATGCCTCTTAAAGTCCCTTTTAAAGAATAGGAACCATGGTGGCTGAACTGACCAATCACCCAACACTGATTAATGTGCTACTGAGCTCCAGCAGCATTGTTCAGGGGTTGAGATCACATTGAAGGGCAAGGATTAGAACTTAACCTGGTAATTGAGCCCTCGGTGTTACAGTTGCTTTATCAGTTGCTTTACGGGTAGCGCAGTGGCACAGTGGTTAGCACTGCTGCCTCACCGCGTCAGGGACCCAGGTTCAATTCCAGCCTCGGGTCACTGTCTGTGTGGAGTTTGCACGTTCTCCCTGTGTCTGCGTGGGTTTCCTCCAGGTGCTTGGGTTTCCTCTCACAGTCCAAAGATGTGCGGGTTAGGAGGATTGGCCATGCTAAATTGCCCCTTAGTGTCAGGGGGACCAGCAAGGGTGAATATGTAAGGTATACAGGAATAGAACCTGGCTGAGATTGTGGTCAGTGCAGACTCAATGGGCCGAATGGCCTCCTTCTGCACTGTAGGGATTCTATGATTCTATGATCAAAGTATGCGTCAGACCAGTGCAAGAGGAAATGGACACACAGGATTCAGGCCCCTTCACCAGTAACAGAGGTCACCTGTCCCAATGTACAACAGTTCACTGAAGCTCAGCTCAACTACATTGGAAATCTTGTTCACTTTTAATTTACTTTGAATCCATTTTTTCATACACTAAGTGCATAAGATTGGGAGTAAGTGAAGACTCGCCCAAAAAACGGACCTGCAACTCTCCCATTTTCACGCTAACTGGACACTTCGAATTTTTCTCATAAAATTCTGCCTGTAGTTACAATGGTGCTACTGGTCACACCAATTACATTCATGTTTTCCAACAGTGTTGAACTCGATAACATTGTGAACAAGGGCGAGGCAAGTGGCCTGGACCCTGACAGAATGGTAAAAATGGTGCAGATTGGCTCTGGGAATAGAGGAGGACCACGGCTTTTTGCCCTCCATGGTCATGCCAGATCTAGGGGGCAATCTTACCATTGCGTCCTGCTGATGGGTGGGGCGAGCTGGTAAGATCGTGTGAGAGCTGAGAAATTTGTTCCGGGTGGGGGGGCGTCGGTCCACTGGAGGGTGTTCTGTGGGTACTGGGTGTTCTGGGGGGGCTGTTAAATTGAGGGGGTTCTGTGGGGGCTGAGTGTTTAAGGGACTGGGGTTCTGTGGGGGCTGGCTATTCTGCGAGGATGGGTATGTGGGTGTTCTATTTTGATTGCTTGTATCGATGCACCCTTTAGAAAGGCTTTTCAAGCTGGCCCACAAGCGTAACATTGTAGAACCCACCTCTTAACTATTTTAATGTAAGTCCCTAACGACAAGTTTAAGTTAATTGATTTATAAGTGTCGCATGTAGGCTTGCATTAACACCGCAATGAAGCTACTGTCAAAATCCCCCTCGTTGCTACACTCCGGCACCCGTTCAGTTACACTGAGGGAGAATTTAGCATGGCCAATGCACCTAACCAGCATGTCTTTTGAACTGTGGGAGGAACTGGAGCACCCGGAGGAAACCTGCGCAGACACGGAGAGAACATGCATAGAGAGTGTCCCAAGCCGGGAATCGAACCCGGGTCCCTCGCGCTGTGAGGCAGCAGTGCTAACCACTGTGCCACCGTGCTGCCCCTATACGGCAGAAAAAGCCGCCATTGCTTCTGCACTATTTTTCACACCTGCTGCACCACTTCGCCAAGAAAAATAGACAACCCTGCCCAACGTTTTTGGAAAATAATGTTCAGAAGTGCTGTTGCAGTTACCTTTCTGTCTAATGTTTGGAATGGGATCATTAAGCATTTTGGACTGGATTGTGTGTACATGAGGGGCAAGGAAAAAAATAATGAAATGAACAAGAACAACCTGCAATAAAGAAACATGCAAGAGAAATGCAGAGAGAAAGGTCATCCAGGCTGATTAATGATGCACAGTGTTGTACATCTAAAGTAGCCAATGATGAGATATAGATGACATCATTTTTTACCAATGAAGCCTGAAGATAATCAATGTCATCAGGGAAACCACTCACCCGATCTGCTGACATTGTACTAGTTCAACATTCATTACCTACTGGCCAACATCCAATCAACCTGTGTTCTTGTAGCCTCAAGAGAATACCCTTCAATCTGCACAATGCTGTTTATAAATAATCCAGCTAAAGTTTGTGCCATTAATTTATCACCAGAGGCAGAATTTCTTTGCCCCGTCATGGGAGGGAGAACTGAGGCGGGTGGGTGCGAGATTTACCTTAGCTGGCTGATGTGCCAGTTTACCTGCTCCAACCCTCCCACAGAACCATAGAACCCCTTACAGTGCAGAAGGAAGCCATTCAGCCCATCGAATCTGCACCAACTCTCCGAAAGAGCATCTTACCCAGACTCACCCCATTTCTATCCCCATAACCCCGCACATTTAACATAGCTAATCCACATAACCTGTACATCTTTGGACCCTAAGAGGCAATTTACCATGGCTAATCCACCTAACCTGCACAACTTTGGACCCTCAGAGGAAATTTACCATGGCTAATCCACCTAACCTGTACATCTTTGGACCCTCAGAGGCAATTTACCATGGCTAATCCACCTAACCTGCACAACTTTGGACATGAAGGGGGAATTTACCATGGCTAATCCACCTAACCTGCACAACTTTGGACCCTCAGAGGAAATTTACCATGGCTAATCCACCTAACCTGTACATCTTTGGACCCTAAGAGGCAATTTACCATGGCTAATCCACCTAACCTGTACATCTTTGGACCCTCAGAGGAAATTTACCATGGCTAATCCACCTAACCTGCACAACTTCGGACACTAAGGGGCAATTTACCATGGCCATTCCACCTCATCCATTTTTGGGAAGGCTGGATTGGGGGTGAAATGGCTACTGGCCTGTAAGTGACAGATTGGCGATTCCAAAAGTAATTAACGTAAATTAAGATCAGAGGATGTCTGGAATTTTCCAATTAATTTGTGGGCCTCCTGTGGCTTAGGGACAGGAGGCTGCCTCAGAAATGGAGGTGCCCTCTGCTTTCCCTTATGTTCAACAGCAGGCTGCAGCTCCTGCTTTGTAGCAAGGTCTCCTATTGATCCCAGTACTCTGAGAGCCCAGCACTGTCCTTAATTGAATGGTGAGGCCTCCCTCTAGCCACTAATTGGCCAATCAAGGGAAAAATCCGTGTCAGATTGCTGCTCCTGACACAGTGAGGGTCGGAACTTGCAATGTCAGGGTCCTGATTCAAAATGCAAAATCCTGCCCCACATCTTCACACGAGGACGGATTAATCTTTCCCATTTAAAATAATATGCTTTCTATCAAACCGTACTATTCTTGTGGGCATTTGGAGCAGACTGCGGTTTCATCATGCTTGAGGTTGGTAATCTCAATGTTGTTTTGGAGAATTAGACCTGGCTTTCTCCGCTGTTGACTTTTTACTTCGCACATGAAGGACGAAATTTTCCAGAAAACCATATTTGCATCATCAAACATATTTACATATTGGACTAATTGGCACCACTCATAACGGGCCAACAATGCAGAGGGGCACCCCCGGATGGATATTCGATCGGGTCCCCCCCTGCACAGCTGAGAGACTCACGAATTTCAGAAACTACGGAAGATCCCTAATCTGCCTAGCAACAGCGCGTAGCTGCATTTTAAACTGGCCAAGGCAGACATAAAAATCTGATAAACTAAGAGATAAGGATAAAAGGTTAAGAATGAAATACCCCAGACACCCAACAGGACAGGATGACATTAACACTCAATCTCACAAGCAGGAAACACAGACACGGAACAATAGGATCAATTTAAATAAGAGGACACATAGAGATGGTAATGGGAAACGCATTTAGACACCGGGGCAGGACCAAGTAATCCCATTAACACGAACACACACCATACAAATGCTAATCCATGAAACTTCCTAGGGACTTTTGAAACTGACAGACCACTTTATACATTGTGTAAAAAAAGGCATAATCAAATGTTCCCGCGCGAATTTTGGATCCCTATAAAGATCCAGAGCTGATGTGATTTAATTGAGATCAACGTGGCCAAGCCACTGTTTCTGAGCTGGCTACGGGGGTCTCCCTAGAATCCTAGTAATTGTACAATAAAGACACGCTTTGAACCTTGATTTGCGACTCAACTTCTATTCTGCACTGGTAAGGGATATTTCCCTACAACAAAATGGCGTAGTCGGCAGGATTTGATATCTGACTTCTGACTGATGGCCACAGTTTGAAAGTCGGGATCAAATTTAAACGAATCTGATACAAATCCAGAGCAGTCAAAGGCGAGTGCAGGTCTCCGTTCAAAGTGAGGTACCTTTAAGGGTTAGGGTTTGTCTGTTTTAAGTATTGTTGTCTTGTAGAACTGTATAATCTTGCCTAAGTTTTTAAATTGAAACAGAAGTCCGCACTAAAGAGGTACAGGTCAGAACGACCGCGTGGAAGAAGGTAAGTAACTTTTAACTTTAATAGGAGTAAAGGACCAGAGGTAAAGATAACAGGTTTTGGGCTATTTGATAACAGGAATTAAGACTAATATAAAGATAAGTACCGCATGCAGAACTAATTGGTGTAACTAACCCAGGATTGTAAATGAAACCGCTGTCTGTGCCAAGGCAATAGGACAAGGGAGTGCTTGACTCAAGGTGCCCTACCCTAAACTGGACGTTAAGAGGAGAAATCTCCCACGCTAAGGTTGGGTTTTGAAGCGGGCGCTAAGAGGCACAGGCACTCAGGGTGCAAGGCACGGACAGTGTAAATCGGGTAACAACACTGACTCTGAAGGGACGAACAACCTCAGAGTCGATACAGTTACTAACTATAACAGGGGCTTTGATAACAGAATACATGTGTGTAAGTGTTGAGGAAAAGGGGACCCGATCCATCCTGACCAAGAGACACGACGACGGAGGATCCATTAGGGACCCGGGCGGAGTTTGATAACCTTGTTCGTCTGTAGGGAACACCACAGCCCATAGCAGGATACCCGGTTTTGGGGTAACGGATCAACCCTGCTAGTGGGGGTGGTGGCCGAGCGGGAGGCGTTGTACTTAGAGGGGCTGGGAACAGGGGCGGACAAACCCACTAAACAACCAGCACACATCCCAATAAGACAACACAAAATAGTCCAAGCGTGAGGTGTCAGGAATAGTTGGGGGAGCCCAGGGGAAAGAGACCCACTGGAACCTCACTACGAGGCCCTACAGCAATACAGACGGTGCTGGGGCAGTATCAGTGACAGGAGATAAGGGAGAGAGTTGAGGCACTTTTACTGTAGCAGCCAGCATACGGGGGTTGCAGGACTGCTAGACAGAAAAATGGCAGACCACGTTGTTAAGGGAGAAACTGCAGTAGCTCTCATTTTGAAGTATCTGTTAGCCAGAGAAGCGATTGTTGCAAAGATGAAACGGAACGGGTGGAACGCATCACAAACTTTAGAAGATCAAAGAAAGTGGGTAGACGGAGTTAAACGGGACAAAACAAAAGTAATGGGAGTAATATTAGTGACCCAGTTAGCTGGACTAATTGAGGAAGTAAATGCCTCAATGGAGGAGAGACACAAAGAGACAGAACAAATTAAAGTATTACAGGAGAGAGTGAGGGAATTAGAACACAGAAGACATACTGCGGAGATAACGCAGAGATCAGAGGAAACGGACCCTCGGCGCCCATACGAGTCAGTGCAGAAACATACAGCCACTCCAGCATCAGAAGAAAACGTAGAAAATTATAATCTAGCGCCAGTCACGAGAGGAGGGACGTTAGCACAACCAAAGGCAACCTATAAGCCTTTTACGCCAGGGGAAAGGCAGCAGATGGATAGGAGAGATCTTAGTTTTTGTATTTCAGTGTGTTTGTGAGATCTGGTAGCTTGTCGAATGTAGGTGGTTGTTGTTGTAATTAGATTGAGAGCAGGGAGCTCTTTGTTCCTGTGGAATGTTTGCTACAGGCAGTGGGTGCAGTGTATTGCACCTTGGTTTAGCCTCAGGGGGCTGGGAGAGTGTTAAAACTGTTAAAGATTAAAGTGATAGGATTTCTTGAATTTACTTCTGCTTTGAGTTAATTACAGTTTGGAAGAAAGAAGAATAAAAGCGATTGTCTTAATCAATGTTCTGTATTCTCTTTGAATGTTTTACACTCATCCCAGTCTGAAATGATAAGTTTGAATGAAAAAGGATGTACTGTGGAATGACTTTTGGAAGCTTCCATGTGTGTGTGTGTGTTTAAACAAAGTGGTTGCGTGGATGCTTTGTTGTTGTTTGTTTTAATGTTAAGAAAGGATTTAAACCTTGGAAGGAAGCATGTGCTCTTTCCTTTGTCTTGAAGTAGAAATTATAAGAGTTAGTTGAGGAGTTAAGAGAAGAAAATAAGTTATTTTGTGGAAAGGTAGAAAAGCAGGAACAAAAGACTGAGGTCTATGAATTAGTTTAAAGTGTATCAAGTCAGTGAAATACAGTATTAATCGCAGAATATCGCGATTTGCGAACGTCAGATAGTTTAGTATTCTGAACTAGTTAAAATTATGTACTGCCGTCGGAATTTCATGAGCCATCAAGGTTCAAGGTTTGCCAAATATAAAAGCACTGCAAAGCTTAAAACCTAGCCAGTTAAGAAACCAAAATGTTCCTAATCAAATAACTGGTATGTATTGTACCTGCTTTGATTTTGATTCGGCGCCTGTTACTTTTCCTAGAGTGCGGGGGTTTCGATCTGGAGCTCAGTTTAAAAAAAGAAACGGCTTAAATTAAAAGGGTTTGGATATCACGGATACGATGTGTAAAGTGGTATGATACAACTGCCGCTTGATTATTTTTATTATACAGTATAGCCATATAGACACAAGAATAACATCAAATCCTGAAAAGCCTTAACCAACTTTGTATGATATATTCATATACTATATTGGGTATTGATAAAGACATAATTATTTTGTGAAGTACTGTGGTGTAGCGCTTGCACGCAAACAAATGATCAAATTAGAGATAGTGTAAGAGTACTCATATAAAGATCGGAACTGTATGGCATGTGATTTTAATGGGGAAAGCGATGTCTTTTGATAAGATTACATACAAATGAATGGATGTCCAATTGCAGCCAAAAAAGGCCAGTACAAAGTGTTATTTAATTCACACTAAGCTTGCTATGGATGGGGGATGCCAATTCAAGTTGATTCGGACCAGGGAACACATTTCACAGGAAAGGTTCTGAAAAACATTTGCCAACTATTAGGAATAAAACAAAAATTTCACATCCCCTATCACCCACAAAGTTCCGGGATGGTGGAGAGGATGAATCGGACTCTAAAAATAACAATGGCAAAAGCAATGCAATCCTCAGGTAGAAATTGGACAGAAGTCCTACCTGCAGTTCTGATGAGGCTTAGGGCGACCACAAATCGAACTACCGGCTTGACTCCATACGAGCTGATGACCGGGCGAGCAATGCACTTACCCGAAAACATTATTACAGGCTGGACAGATGTGGGTCCGATAAAAGATAGGATCCGACAATACATCTGAGACCTTAGCACCCAATTGAAGGGGATGCGCCGGTCCGTAATTTCTAATCAGGCACAGGTCGACGCAGAGGGGGACTCAGAAATATTACCAGAAGTCCCAAAAGCCGGGAGCCGGGTATCCTGCAAAACCAGGATTTGCCCCAAGATGGCACGGACCTTACGAGGTCATTGTTAGCGGAGATACCTGTGCCTGTATAGATATAAGGGGACAGGGGGTCTGGAAACACTGGACCCAATTAAAACTATATGAGGACAAATGAACTAAAAAATACCGTTTTGCTCATTCAACTTCCACAGGAACCAGGACCAGATCTACTATCAAGACGTCGGAACCAACTACTTTTAATTTAATTGCCTGTTTATTTTCTGTATATACTGTAATTGTAAAATACTGTTGAAAAAAAAAAAGAGCGATATGGGAACAGGGACATATCTGATAATAACCCTGACCATTGTAAATACACTCCAACACATGGGGGTTAGGGGAGCAGAACCACCAATCATGGAAGGAAACCTATTCCTGAAAACACACATCCAGATCTATGGGAATAGGACCGCTTGTTACCCCTCAGCGCGATCAGTAAACTCCCTATTCATCGCAACACCAGGGTGGCTCCCACAAGAGTTATTCACTATTGACACATCGGGGGCACCCTGCAAAGAACATATTGGGTACTTTAAGCAAGGGATACAAGGAAGGTGTGTAGAGCTCACTGAGCCGGGAATTCTAAGGGGGACGGGACCCCAACCGGAGGAGACACATGGGAACTACCCACAATGTTTTAAGGGAGAGGGATGGGGGTGCGTGCATGCCTTTGTCCCTAAAAATGATTCGTGCGCTGAGGCACATTGTGCTCTCCAGGAGTGCCGGGTCCGGGAAGGACACTTCACTTGTGACTGCAAGCAACAAAAATGCATTGCAGTCACCGCGGGTAGGCAGCTTATGTGTGGCAAGTGCAACGGCACCCACGTAAGCTCAGCCTCAGGGACATATCCATTTGATTCTCGCCAAGAGGTACAATCAAGTGGACAGTCAAGGGGGAGGGAAGGTTCCACAAGATGGGGCCATGCGGTCAAACGACCCCGGGGTAATGCATGTTATCGGGTTAAAGACGGGTACGTGTTTTTATTTAAAAATGTATATATGACGGCCACAGACAGGCCTCCAAGGTTCTTTTCCGTAGGGACAATCAGACCTCTCACGGTTCCATGCCCAAGTGAAGGGCATGTCCAGAAACGCATAGTGACCAGGGCCATCAGCGCAGAATTTTGCTCCGACTGGCAGGCCCCTGTCACACTAGGGTCTTCTTTAGGATATGGATTTCTGGGGACACTATCCCTGGGAGGCGCCGCAGGGGTGATCAGTGCCAGTAATAGGAACTTCTTCATATGTGGACTGACCATTTTAGGAAACAACACCCTACAAGCATTAGGCGCAATTGACCAAGAACTCGCAGAACTCAGACTATACACACAACAAACGAGATATGCGGTGGACTATCAGCTAGCCAGACAAGGGGGGGTATGCACCATCATCAAGGAAAAATGCATCACATACGTACACGACGAGACACTAAACATAACAGCAGCCATGTCCGGGATACAAAAGCAATTGGATAACTTTAAACAGGGGTTAACAGGGACTGATGGGTGGTTAGGATGGCTGTTTAACACAGTTTGGGGAGCATATATTATGAAGGGATTAATCCTAGTAGTAGCCATCCTGTTCACACTCTGCCTTGGCCTAACCTGTATTAAAGTGATATGTGCAAATATTACATCAAGAATGCTACCCACTGCCAGTATCCAGATGCAAGAACTTAACAACGACACAGAAGAAGAGGAACAACGGCAAGGACAACAGCTGTACAAATCACTGTTCCTCTGAAGGTCGTCCATGGGGGGTCAGCCATGAATGGCACCCCCTGGACGAGAGGAGGGACTGAAGGAGGAAATTTTCCAGAAAACCATATTTGCATCATCAAACATATTTACATATTGGACTAATTGGCACCACTCATAACGGGCCAACAATGCAGAGGGGCACCCCCGGATGGATATTCGATCGGGTCCCCCCCTGCACAGCTGAGAGACTCACGAATTTCAGAAACTACGGAAGATCCCTAATCTGCCTAGCAACAGCGCGTAGCTGCATTTTAAACTGGCCAAGGCAGACATAAAAATCTGATAAACTAAGAGATAAGGATAAAAGGTTAAGAATGAAATACCCCAGACACCCAACAGGACAGGATGACATTAACACTCAATCTCACAAGCAGGAAACACAGACACGGAACAATAGGATCAATTTAAATAAGAGGACACATAGAGATGGTAATGGGAAACGCATTTAGACACCGGGGCAGGACCAAGTAATCCCATTAACACGAACACACACCATACAAATGCTAATCCATGAAACTTCCTAGGGACTTTTGAAACTGACAGACCACTTTATACATTGTGTAAAAAAAGGCATAATCAAATGTTCCCGCGCGAATTTTGGATCCCTATAAAGATCCAGAGCTGATGTGATTTAATTGAGATCAACGTGGCCAAGCCACTGTTTCTGAGCTGGCTACGGGGGTCTCCCTAGAATCCTAGTAATTGTACAATAAAGACACGCTTTGAACCTTGATTTGCGACTCAACTTCTATTCTGCACTGGTAAGGGATATTTCCCTACAACACACAGGTACTCTTTTAAAGGGGTGGATAAAGTTGTGAATCTAAATACAGCCTTTCATCACCAAATTTCAATGCTGCCTTCAGGCGGAAGTGGAGTCACTCTGTCTCCCTTGACATTTCTGATCATATATTGTTAAGTCCCACCAACAGAAGGGGTGGGAATTACACGTCAATTAAACATATACATCACGAACCAGGCCCATACAACTGATTAAAGTAAGGCATTTAATTAAATCTGACAAAATTATGGCACTGTAATTATGCACTGACAGAAGGTTCTTTCTACCCTTTGCATTGTGTTAGAAGAGGCTTAACAAAAGGGACCAAAAATGATTTGACTCCAGCAGTTAATTTTATTAAGGGGAGTGCTCAGTGTTTCTTTAACTGATCCTTTCCGAGTGACATAAAAATCATTCTCCTGACCCAATTGAGTTTTCCCCACACGAGGCACAATCACATTTTAGGAGAAAATGGGTGTTCAATCAAAATTATACCAATGACCCCAACAACTAATGAAAACGTTATCCTTATTTCCATATTGTACTGTGCAAAAAGTGACCTGAATTCTTCTCCTTTGCCACTTTTAGATTCTCCAAAACAAGAGGGCAGGCAATTTGCTCCAGGTCTTTGCTTCTGCTATTCCCTAAGCAGCGACTAGGAAGTTAATGAAAATGGCCCAGATAGGCTCATGCTTATTAATAGCCTCCACACCTCACAGTATAGGGGGCAGATTGTGTTCCATCTGGATACTTTATTATTTGAAAAAGAAAATACAAATCCTATTAACTCTGAAGGAAGGTCACTGGTGTTTGTGCTCTATTGGTCATTTGAATTTTGTTTCAAAGTGTTTACCTTTGCATTCTTCCATGTCAAGCTTAAATTACAATAAATCGCTTCAAAGTCTTAGGATAAATACTTTCGTCCCACTGTTGTAATGTCTCGCATAATGACCTACTTAAATTGTTGGTGACTTGCTCATACCAATAATTACTTATTAATTTTACTGCTAAGTTCTCAAAAAAAAATATTGGGCGGCACGGTGGCACAGTGGTTAGCGCTGCTGTTCCACAGCTCCAGGGACCCGGGTTCGATTCCCGGCTTGGGCCAGTGTCTGTGCGGGGTCTGCACGTTCTCCCTGTGTCTGCGTGGATTTCCTCTGGGTGCTCCAGTTTCCTCCCACAGTGTGAAAGGCGTGCTGGTTGGGTGCATTGGCCATGCTAAATTCTCCCTCAGTGAACCCGAACAGGCGCCGGAGTGTGGCGACTAGGGGATTAGAACATAGAACATAGAACATTACAGCGCAGTACAGGCCCTTCGGTCCTCGATGTTGCACCGACCAGTGGTACCAATCTAAAGCCCCTCTAATCTACACTATTCCAATATCATCCATATGTTTTTCCAATAACCACTTGAACGCTCTCAACATTGACGAGTCCACCACTGCTGCAGGCAGGGCATTCGACGCCCTTACTACTCTCTGAGTAAAGAACCTACCTCTAACATCTGTCCTATATCTCCCACCCCTCAATTTAAAGCTATGTCCCCTCGTGCTAGCCAGCACCATCCGAGGAAAAAGGCTCTCACTATCCACCCTATCTAATCCTCTGATCATCTTGTATGCCTCTATTAAGTCACCTCTTAATCTTCTTCTCTCTAACGAAAACAGCCTCAAGCCCCTCAGCCTTTCCTCATACGATTTTCCCACCATACCAGGCAACATCCTGGTAAATCTCCTCTGCACCCTTTCCAACACTTCCACATCTTTCCCATAATACGGCGACCAGAACTGTACGCAATACTCCAAATGCAGCCGCACCAGAGTTTTGTACAGTTGCAGCATGACCTCCTGGCTCCGAAACTCAATCCCTCTACCAATAAAAGCTAACACACCGTATGCCTTCTTAACAACCCTATCAACCTGGGTGCCAACTTTCAGGGATCTATGCACATGGACACCCAGATCCCTCTGTTCATCCACATTACCAAGTATCTTACCATTAGCCCAGTACTCTGTATTCCTGTTACTCCTTCCAAAGTGAATCACCTCACACTTTTCCGCATTAAACTCCATTTGCCACCTCTCAGCCCAGCTCTGCAGCTTATCTATGTCCCTCTGTAACCTGCCACTTCCCTCCGCACTGAATACAACTCCACCGACTTTAGTGTCATCCGCAAATTTACTAATCCATCCTTCCACGCCCTCATCCAAGTCATTAATAAAAATGACAAACAGCAGTGGCCCTAAAACAGATCCTTGTGTTACACCACTAGTAACTGAACTCCAGGATGAATATTTCCCATCAAGCACCACCCTCTGTTTTCTTACAGCTAGCCAATTCCTGATCCAAACCACTAAATCACCCTCAATCCCATGTGTCCGTATTTTCTGTAAAAGCTTACCACGGGCAACCTTATCAAACGCTTTGCTGAAATCCATATACACCTCATCAACCGCTTTACCCTCATCCACCTCTTTGGTCACCTTCTCAAAGAACTCAATAAGGTTTGTGAGGCACGACCTACCCGTCACAAAACCGTGCTGACTATCCCTAATCAAATTATTCCTTTCTAGGTGATTATAAATCCTATCTCTTATAATCCTTTCCAATACTTTGCCCACAACAGAAGTAAGGCTCACCGGTCTGTAATTACCAGGGTTGTCCCTACTCCCCTTCTTGAACAAGGGGACAACATTTGCTATCCTCCAGTCTTCTGGCACTGTTCCTGTAGACAATGACGATTTTCACAGTAACTTCATTGCAGTGTTAACGTAAGCCTACTTGTGATGCTAATAACTGAAAAAAACCTTCTGCTTATGGAGCTATTGTACATTTTGAGCTTGTGGGATTTGTGGTACTACACATCTCAGTTTCTGGGTAAGTCTGTGTTAATGCCAGAGGTAACGTGTTTTTAATCACAATACGCATTGGTTTCATGGCCACTTCTAGAGCTTCAATTCTACACCATCGTTCAATTCAAGTTTCCTTCCTGTGGCGGGATTCGAAGCCGGGGACTTCAAATAATTACCCTAAGTTTCCTGATAACTTATCTAGTATTATGCCACATCCACCCTGGGCTGCCAGAAATAATGTGAGTCTACAGAATGTAGAACTTATAGAATCCCTACAGTGTAGTAGTAGGTCATTGGGCCTGCACTGACAACAATCCCACCCAGGCCCTATCCCCTTAACCCCATGTATTTTACTCTGCTAGTTCCCCTGACATTAAGGGACATGGCCAATCAACCTAACCTGCACATCTTTGGAGTGTGGAAGGAAACCGGAGCACCTGGAGAAAACCCATGCAGACATGGGGGGAACGTGCAAACTCTACACAGACAGTGACCCGAGGTCGGAATTGAACCCGGTCCCTGGCGCTGTGAGGCAGTAATGCTAACCACTGTGCCACCGTGCCATCTCATCATGCAGCTGACTTGTTCCTGATCAATGGGAATGAGTTAGGTGTGACGATAGGGTTGAAGTCCCTTCGTTCTCATTCTGATGTTTGTTGGAGTCATTTTAATTCATGGTTAGCGATGGGTTGTGGTCTGGGGAGTTCAGGTGTGGAGTAAATTTCTCCTGATGGAACACACCCTGGACTCCATATTCCAGGTAATTAGTTCCTTTTGACTGGAATATGTTTTGTGTGTCTTTACTTGCATGGATTGGATGCCTGTGTTTACCAATGTAACGACAGTAGCGACATAATGGAAATGCAGTGTTTTATGTGTTCCTTAAAACTATCGTCAGTTCATTTCATTTAAAAGTTTCAAACCCTTTTTCCGAAAATGTGGTCAATAATTAGCACTGCTGCTTCAGAGTTCCAGGGACATGGGTTCAATTCTGGCCTTGGGTGACTGTCTGTGTTGAGCTTGTACGTTCTCCCCGTGTCTGCATAGGTTTCCTCCGGGTGCCCCGGTTTCCTCCCACAGTCCGAAAGATGTGTGGGTTAGGTGATTGGCCATGTTAAATTGTCCCTTAGTGTCCCAAGATGTATAGGTTAGGGGATTAGCCATGGCAAATGTGTGGGGTTCCGGCTGGGGAGAGGACCTGGGTAAGATACTCTGTCAGAAGGTCAGTACAGACTCAATGGGCTGAATGGCCTCTTCTCCACTGTAGGGATTCTATGAAAGCCAGAAGCGTGAGAGTATCCAAAACTGCAGGCCTGTTTTTCTCGACATGTGTTGCACATCAACATAATCATGCTCGATCTTTACTTTTGACCCATAGTAGTTACAACGGTGACAGAATGGTTGTCAATATTTGAAAAGTAGTTCTTGCTGATTCTGCATCTTAAGTATCACCTGTCTGGTGCCAATGTTGACATTATTGATTTATGGAACCTAGTACGTGCCGGCAGAATGTCTTGTCTGAGTAAGTGCACCTTTTTCTTCCCAGATCAACTCCTGGCTGATTCTATCTTTCCTCTCTGTCCTCTGACTAACTCTCACTATCTTGCTCTGAATTGCCAGCATCATTGGCCGTGTCAGTTATAAGCCAAGGTAAAATCTCAGAAGACCAGCGCCTCTCTTCACTCACCGCCATCATTCAAACTTATCTGCTGCGCACCATCTGCAGAAAAATCAAAATCTGATGCAAAATTCTGAATTCAGGAAGAAGAAATCGGTCATGAAACACCCCTGACAGCGCAATGTAAATGGAATTGATGGCACGGATAACATTGAGTTTAAACTGCAGCTTCCCTGGCTTCAACATTCCCTAAAGCTGATGATTTGACAGAACTTATAAAAAAGGCCTAATAGCTTATTTTTTTCTAAGCCGACAGCTGAAGACAGTGCGAAATGGTGTAACGCTGCTGCTTTTAGCTTACTGTTACCCTACTGTCAGCTGCAATTCAGTGCATGAAATATCTGGTTACTGACTTACTTGTACAGGTTAAGAGTGACTCACTGCCTCGTGTACAGGTCGGAGTTGGATCATGGTGGGGGATAGATGTGTGAAGATTAAGGGGGCGATTTTGAGCTCGTGCTCTCCGTCCAGGGAATGGCGGATGTAATAACTTGAATCAAGCCATTGAGGTTGGCTTATTGGAGTATGAACTCTCCAAAAGAACATCTTATCCAGGTCCTCCTCTCCACCCTATCCCCGTGATCCCACACATTTACCATGGCTAATCCACCTAACCTACAGAAACCTGGACACTAAGGGACAATTTACCATGGTCAATCCACCTAACCCTTTGGACTGTGGGAGGAAACCAGAGCACCCGGAGGAAACCCATGCAGACACGGGGTGAATGCGCAAACTCCACACAGACAGTGACCCAAGCCGGGTCCCTGGCACTGTGAGGCAACAGTGCTTGCCACTGTGCTAGGGGTTTTAACAAAAAAGGACGGCATGGACAAGTTGGGCCGAAGGGCCTGTTTCCATGCTGTAAACCTCTGTGACTCTATGGCTCTACCCACTACAAACTTTTGAGTATGTAAGATTAAGGAAATACTAGGGCTAGTTATGTGTAAAGCATGCACATTTTGTGCGGTTGTGTTGGGTGGAAACTATAATGACTTCAATCAGGCCATTGAGGTTGGCCTATTGGAGTATGAACCCCCTGATTAAGGATCCAATTGATGGACCAATCAGGGAGTCTTTGCCTTGTACTATGATGCGCGACATAACACACGAGAGGCGTGATGTACTCGGGAAATAAAGGCTTTTATTGCCAACAATAACAGAGCTACCATATACAGTATACGATCCCAGACTAAAGGGTCACCAGGCAGAGCAGTGACCTTTATACCTCTCCCAGGAGGCGGAGCCGACTGGGGTGTACCATAACAACTATATTAACAGGTAGAACAGCCCAACCCTAACCCCAACAGTAACATGTAGAACAGCCCAACCCTAACCCCAACAGTAACATATATACAGACTCATAGTACTGGCCAGACCATGGCTCAGCACTACCTGGTGGGAACCAACAATGGTTCACTACATTCACCCCTCCTTTGAAAACAAAGGCTGGCGGGGTACAAAACACAGAACAATTGTTCATCTGTCTATAAGTTCAAACGGTCTGGGGGACCGCACCGTCGCTGTGACCTCCTCAACACCGGCGATGACACCGGTTCAGGCAATCGCGGTGACGTTCTCTCCAAGGCGGTGTCCAGCGACTCCTCCAGTGCCTCACGGGCCGGTAGACCCCGAGGTGGTGACAATCCGCTGAACTCGGGCACGCCTTGAAGTGGCGACCATCTCCTGGACTCAGGCAAGCTGTACATGGGAGTAAGAGGGTTAAGTGGTGATCCCGATACTGCCTGCGTCGTGTCAGGAGGGGAAATAATGGTTGGGGGGTCCCTAACAGGAGGTGTGGGAGTGACAGGGGTTTCCAAGCCCCCTGCTGGCGCCAGATCTCGAATCGAGACCGTGTCCTCTCGCCCGTCAGGATATGCCACGTAGGCATACTGAGGGTTGGCGTGGAGGAGATGGACCTGTTCAACCAAAGGGTCGGACTTGCGGGTCCTAACATGCCGCCGCAGGAGGACAGGTCCTGAGTATGTCAACCAAGACGGTAATGAGGTCCCAGAGGAAGACTTCCTAGGGAATGAAAACATTCTCTCATGAGGAGTAGCGTTGGTTGCCGTACACAGGAGTGAGCATATGGAGTGGAGTGCATCAGGGAGTACCTCTTGCCAATGGGAGACTGGAAGACCTTTAGACCTCAACGCCAGTAAGACAGCCTTCCAGACTGTAGCATTCTCTCGTTCGACCTGTCCGTTACCCCTTGGGTTGTAGCTCGTGGTTCTACTAGAGGCAATCCCATATGAGAGCAGGTATTGCCTCAAGTCATCGCTCATGAACGACGAGCCCCTATCGCTGTGGATATAACAGGGGTAACCGAACAGGGTGAAAAGATCACGAAATGCCTTGATAACCGTGGCAGTGGTCATATCAGAACAGGGAATGACAAAAGGGAATCGTGAGTACTCATCAACCACATTGAGGAAGTACACGTTCCGATCTGTCGAGGGAAGGGGGCCCTTAAAGTCCACACTCAGTCTTTCGAAGGGACGAGTGGCCTTAACGAGTTGTGCCCTGTCAGGTCGGTAAAAGTGCGGTTTGCATTCCGCGCATACCCGGCAGCTTCTGGTTATGGACCTGACATTCTCCACCGAGTAGGGTAGATTCCGGGCTTTTATGAAGTGGAAGAGCCGAGTGACCCCCGGATGGCAGAGGTCATTGTGGAGAGCCTGCAATCGATTCTCCTGCATACTAGCGCATGTTCCACGCGACAGGGCATCCGAGGGCTCGTTGAGCTTCCCTGGACGATACATGATATCATAATTGTAGGTGGAGAGTTCGATTCTCCACCTCAAGATCTTATCATTCTTGATCTTACCCCGTAACGTGTTGTTGAACATGAACGCTACGGACCGCTGGTCCATGAGCAGAGTGAACCGTTTTCCCGCCAAGTAATGGCGCCAATGCCGGACGGCCTCCACAATGGCCTGGGCCTCCTTTTCCACCACCGAATGTCGAATTTCAGGGCCTTGGAGGGTGCGAGAAAAAAAGACGACGGGCCTGCCCGCCTGGTTAAGTGTGGCGGCCAGGGCGAAATCAGATGCATCACTCTCCACCTGGAAGGGGATGGACTCATCGATAGCGTGCATCGTGGCTTTCGCGATGTCGGCTTTTATTCTTGCAAAGGCTAGGCGAGCCTCTGGTGCTAGGGGAAAAGAGGTAGACTTGATGAGCGGACGGGCTTTGTCCGCGTAATTGGGAACCCACTGTGCGTAGTATGAGAAGAAGCCTAAGTATCTTCTCAGTGCTTTGACGCTAGTGGGCAGGGGAAGTTCGAGGAGAGGACGCATACGGTCTGGATCAGGGCCAAGGACCCCGTTTTCCACCACGTATCCGAGGATAGCTAGGCGGCGCGTGCGAAATACACACTTCTCCCTGTTGTAGGTCAGATTCAAGCGAGATGCAGTGCGTAAGAATCTAAGAAGGTTGGCATCATGGTCCTGCTGGTCATGGCCGCAGATGGTGACGTTATCCAGGTACGGGAAGGTAGCCCGCAGTCCGTTCTGGTCCACCATTCGGTCCATAGCACGCTGGAAGACCGAGACCCCATTTGTGACACCAAAAGGAACCCTTAAAAAATGGTACAGGCGACCATCCGCCTCAAAGGCCGTGTATTGTTGGTCCTCTGGGCGAATGGGGAGCTGGTGGTAAGCAGATTTTAAGTCGATGGTGGAGAACACCCGGTACTGCGCAATCTGATTGACCATGTCAGATATGCGCGGGAGGGGATACGCATCCAGCTGCGTGTATCTGTTAATGGTCTGACTATAGTCTATGACCATCCGGGGGTTGTTCCCATTCTTTACCACCACGACCTGCGCTCTCCAAGGATTAGCGCTAGGTTGGATGATCCCTTCCTTGAGGAGCCGCTGAACTTCAGATCGAATGAAGATCCGATCCTCAGCGCTGTAACGCCTGCTCTTTGTTGCAATGGGCTTGCAGCCTGGCACGAGATTCTGGAATAGGGAGGGTGTGGTAATCCTAAGCGTTGAGAGACTACATGTGGAGCGCGTTGGGCAATTTAGAGGCTGCGGGTCTCCCACTGAAAGCGGAGGGAGTGGCCCACCGTACTGCAGGGTTACACTCGTCAAGTGGACCATAAAATCTAGTCCTAGGAGTATTGGCGCGCAAAGATGCGGTAACACAAGGAGCTTGAAGTTCTCATAGACTGTGTCCTGCAGATTGACCACGCAACTCCCTAGCACGGTGACAGACCGGGACCTTGACGCCGTCGAAATTGTCTGCTTGACAGTCCGAATCTGGAGACCACACCGCTTCACGGTGTCTGGATGAATGAAGCTCTCCGTGCTCCCGCTGTCAAACAAACAATAAATCGGGCGTTTGTTTACCTGTATGTCCATCATGGACTTGTCGAGTCTGTGAGGCTTGGCCTGGTCCAGGATGATCGACACCACCGTTGGTTCGTGGGCGCAACTGCAGGCAGCTGAGATGGTTGATGACGACCCCTGCTGGTCATTCGCGGTCGGTGCTGACCAAAATGGCTGCCCCCATAGGTCGCACGTGGACGATGGCGCCAAAACCTGCGGCCCCTGCAGGTCGCACGTGTCTTGCGACTCCGTCGTTCGGAATGGCGACGTCCTGGAATCACACGTGGCAGAAGACCTTGAAGATGCAGAAGACAAGGAGGCTGGCTCCGGGGAGTCACACGCCGCACTGCTGTTCTTGGATGGAAGTTTGGACCGGCATACCTTGGAATAGTGCCCCTTCTTGCCGCAGGCGGAGCACAACACTGCTTTAGCTGAACATCGCTGCCGAGGGTGTTTCACCCCCCCACAGAAGTAACACAGCGGGCCACCTGGAGCTGCTGCCGTCGTCAGGTCCGAGGCTGGCAACGCAATCGCGCAGTTTTTCGGTCCCGCTGAATGAAGTGGGGTCTGCGGCTGCCCCTGCCACGCTGTCTCCACGTGGTCGTTGGGGTACATCGCCAGACTTTTGGAGGCCGTTTCTAGAGCGTCAGCTAACTCTATGGATTTAGTGAGATCGAGGTTACCTTGCTCCAACAGCCGAAGGCGGATGTACGACGAGCCGATTCCCGCCACGAACGCATCTCGAGCTAGGTCGTTCATGTACTGGTCTGCCGACACTGCCTTGCAGTTGCAGGCTCTGGCTAGCTGTTGAAGCTCGCACGCGTACTGTTCCGTCGTTTCGCCGGGCTGCCGCCGTCGAGTGGCTAGAAGGTATCGAGCATGTATCTCATTCGGCGGTTTGTTGTATCGCTTCTTGAGAAGCTCGAGGGCCCCTTTGTAGTCGGTGGCCCCACGGATCGCTAGGTATACAGCGTCGTTTACCCTCGCGTGGTGGACCCGGAGTCTGTCGGTGTCATCGGTGACCGCTGTGGAGGCATCGAGGTAATCCTGGAAACACTTCAACCAGTGGTCGAAAGTGTTCGATGCTCCCGCCGCACGTGGGTCCAACGTAAGCCGTTCGGGTTTAAGCATTTGCTCCATGTTTTCTTTGTCGTTTTTTTTTCAAAAAAAAAGAATTTACTTGTTGGCAATAAAATTGATGCGCGATATAACACACGAGAGGCGTGATGTACTCGGGAAATAAAGGCTTTTATTGCCAACAATAACAGAGCTACCATATACAGTATACGATCCCAGACTAAAGGGTCACCAGGCAGAGCAGTGACCTTTATACCTCTCCCAGGAGGCGGAGCCGACTGGGGTGTACCATAACAACTATATTAACAGGTAGAACAGCCCAACCCTAACCCCAACAGTAACATATATACAGACTCATAGTACTGGCCAGACCATGGCTCAGCACTACCTGGTGGGAACCAACAATGGTTCACCACATACTAAACCGGGAATGTCAGTTCCTCTGACACCTCCGGAGGTAGACTGCTGACTGATAGCACTCTGTGTACTGCTGTTAGAGTTTGTAAATAAAAGGATTTTGGTGAAGGGACTTCTGCCTCCGCGGACTTATTACAGCAGGGACAGTGGGGGCTGTACTGTTGGGAGGGCTACATCTGAATCATGCTGGGACCAATGTTCCTGTGGACCATATAACTAGGTAGGTATAGAGGCCTTTAAATTAAATAGTGGGGTGAGGGTTCAGTTGCACAGAAAATTAGGAAGACTAAGTTAAACAAGGTAGGAGTGCAGCTTAGTGATGAGTCTGAGTGTCAACAGAAAGCAGCTGATAGTGGGGTAACAGTAAGCTAAAAGCAGCAGCGTTACACAATGTCCCACAGTCTTCAACAGAAAACAAAAGATAGTGACAGATAATATGAAAGTCATTGCACCAAGAACTTGTAGAAGAGGAGGAAAATTGGATATTAAAACAAATTTAAAGGGGGGAGTTTTTCTGTCCCGCCCACCATGGGAATTAGAGCGGGCGGGGGTGGGGGGGTTGGCGGACCATGCAAAGGTCTGTTGGCCTTGGGCGGGATTTTCTGGTTTTTGGGGTGAGCGCAGCTGGAAAATCCCACCCAAAAGCTTTGTATCTGAATGCAAGAAACATTAGGAATAAAATTAATGAGTTAACATTGCAAATTGAGACAAACGGGCAATGATTTAGGGGGGATTACTGAGACGAGGTTGCAGGGAAACCAAGTTTGGGAATTGAATGTTCAAGGACACTCAGTATTTTGGAAGGATAGGCAGGAAGGAAAAGGAGGTGGTGTAGCCTTGTTGGTTAAGAAAGAGATCAGTTCTGTGATGAGAAATAGTATAGGCACTGGAGTCCAAGACATAAATCAGAGTGGGTAGAAATAAGAAATAGCAAGGGAATAAAGTCCTTGGTGGGAGTAATCTATAGGCCCCCAAACAGTAGTTCCCACAGTGGGTCACAGTATAAACCAAAAAATACTGAGGGCTTGTACAGCAATAATCATGGGTGATTATAATAGGCATATTGATTGGAATAATCAAATTGGCAAGGGTAGTCTCGAGGGAGAGTTCATTGAATGTATTAGAGATTGTTTGGAGCAATGTGCTATGGAACCAACCAGGGAGCAGGCTATTCTAGATTTTGTATTATGTAATGAAGTACGGCTAATAAATGATCTCATAGTTAAGGATCCTCAAAGAAGAGTGATCATAGCATGCGAGAATTTCAAATTCGGTTTGAGGGTGAGAAACTGGAGACCTACACTAGCATTCTGGATTTGAACAAAGAACATTACATCGGCATGAGGACAGATTTGGCCCCAGTGGACTGGGCAGGAAGATTACAAGGTAGGACAGTTGATGAACAAGGGCAGATATTCAAGAGAATATTCAAGTCCTCTCCAAGTAAAATATATTCCAGAGAGGAGGAAAGGTGGTAAGAGGGGGGGAAAGACGTCCATGGCTAAGCAAGGAAGGTAAGGATAACGTAAAGAATAAAACTAAGGCATACCATATTGCAAAGGCCAGTGACACACTGGAAGATTGGGAAGCTTTTAAACATCAACAAAGGGTCGCCAAAAAAATAATAAAAAGAGTAAAGGCAAGTTATGTAAAAAGACTAGCACAAAATATAAAAACAGCTCCCGGAGGAAACCTACGGAGACACGGAGAAGATGCAGGCTCCGGATAGACAGTGGCCCAAGCCGGCAATTGAACCCAGGTCCCTGGCGCTGTGAGGCAGCAGTGCTAAGCACTGCGCCACCGTGCTGCGGGCGTAAACCTTCACAGCTCATTGATGTTTTGTCACAGAGTTAGAAGAGGTTACTCAGGGCACATCTATCCGAGCTTAGTCTACATTATGAAAGGGATCTATGCATTTGTGCTTTTATAAGAATAACCGAATTGAAAATGCAGCTGAGGTTAAAGTGCTCTATTTCCTGTAGCGATTCTTGTTACTCTATTCCTCTCTCTCTCTCAAAAGAGCAAGAAGGAGGGAGAATTAATAGTGGGCAGGATGGGAGCTCCAGGGCAGACAGGTGGGAGAGTGGAATTTGAGCAAATTATTTAATGAAAAAAGTAAAACTGTATTTTCTCCATCAAAGAATTTTCTCAAACCAGGCACATAGCTTGTGATGTCTCTCAGAACTTAACCCATTAGAATCAAAACCTGAAGTAGCAATAGCAATGTACATACAAAGTTTACAGATTAATACTTGTATATCTGAATTGGTTTCCTTGTTTTCTACTCAGTATTTTGCTTTAAGGTGGAAATTTGCTTTCCGACCCTCATTTCCCCTTTTCTTCTGTTGGCATATCATAGAATCCCTACAGTACTGAAGGAGGCCATTTAGCCCATTGAGTCTGCACCAACCACAGTCCCACCCAGGCCGAATTCCCGTAACACCACACATACCCTGCTAATCCCCCTGACACTAAGGGGCAATTTAGCATGGCCAATCAACCCAACCCGCACATCTTTGGTCTGTGGGAGGAAACTGGAGCACCTGGAGGAAACCCACGCAGACACGGGAAGAACATGCAGACTCTGCACAGACAGTGACCCAAGCTGGGAATCGAACCCAGGTTCCTGGTGCTTTGAGGCAGCAGTGCTGGCATCATCCCCTGGACAGGAACAATCCTCTTGTCCTTTGCCCAAGAGGTAAATTTTCACGTCGATCTAAACATTATGAGGGACATTCATTTGTCCAGACACGGGGTCAGAAACGGCCACGCTTGCTGATTACACCTCCCACTCCCCAGGACTTTGAAACCAATTGAGGCACTTCTGTCATCCTGGAATTAGCTAAATCAATGTGACCAAGAGATCTAAACTGGAACATACCTGGTTCCACAGTGCAAAGTACATTACCGCAGTGACACATCAGGGAGCCCTATAGGTGATTCCTCAGTTACACCATTCTTTGAGAAAAATATTAAGGTTAATGGTCACCATTCGATTAGTGTCCATTACTGTCGATATCATTAGCTGAAACTATGTATATCTTAGAATAAATGATCAGATTATTTTGTGGTGGAAAAATATAACCATGGGGAAGTTGAAAGTTGTCTGGGCTATAACGGGATCTGAGATTGGCTAAGCTTGTCTTGACAATATAAATGCATCTTGAGCAGAACTGTCCAATCAGATTAACAATTATATCGCAATGTAAACACAAAATATGAGAATCCTTCCTGCAGCTCCAAATTGTAAGTTACATTGAAACGTTACATTAACTATGCACAAAAGTAACCTGGATACTTTGAAGTTCTCCAAAAGTAGCAAACAGCAACAAAAACAAAGAGCTGTTAACTGAAATGGCACGGTGGCACAGTGGTTAGCACTACTGCCTCTCAGCGCCAGCCACCCAGGCCCAGAGGTTCAATTCCCAGCTTGGTTCACTGTCTGTGCGGAGTTTCTCCCCATGTCAGTTTGGGTTTCCTCTGGGTGCTCCAGTTTCCTCCCACAGTCCGAAAGACGTGCTGGTTAGGTGCATTGGCCATGCTAAATTCTCCCTCAATGTACCCGGCTGGAATGTGACGAGTCGGGGATTTTCGCAATAACTTCATTGCAGTGTTGATGTAAGCCTACTTATGACACTAATAAATTAAGCTTTAAAACATTCTTTGTGGTTCTTTCATTTTTTAATAACTGATCAAAATTATTCAGCAAATTGACAGATAAGAAACGAATGAACAACTCCTAAGAGACAAGAGTAGCGAAAGATTTGGGAGGTTCTCTCTCTAGTTAGGTTCTATTTGCGGGACTCACTGGACGGGATTTTCTAGTCGTGCTCGCCCCAAGGCCGGAAAATCAACGGATCTTTGTATGGTCCTGTCCTGGTCCTGTCCTGCCCGCTACGATTCCCATGGTGGGCGAGTGGGACAGGAAAATTCCCCCCATGGTGTCTGGGTGATCTTAGACGCTACAATTCCACTGAGCATTTTGGCGGAGTTTATGGGGTTCAGAACCAAGAACTTCACCAAGCTGAACCACTTTGCTGATATGAGTTATTGTTTCTGTGATACTCAAAGCACAGAAAAATATATTGTCACATGGGAATCAATTATAAAGGATAGAAACTCATTCATTTTGGAGCTCCTCTTGTCATTTGGGAGCCCTGTGCCATGAAGCATGATGTGTTTCCTTGTAAATCTGCACCAGAGTAATGTAGCAAAAGCAATGGGATTATGATGAGAAATTTTCATTTTCATGTAGACTGGAAGAAGCAGAATAGTTCAAGACAGCAAAATTCTAGAGTGTATTCCAATCTGCTTTGGAACAATAAATCAGCATAGAATCCTACAGTGCAGAAAGAGGCCATTCGGCCCATCGAGTCTGCACCAACCACAATCCCACCCAGGCCCTATCCATATATCTACCCACTAACCCATGCATCCTGGGACACTAACGGGCAATTTGGAATGGCCAATCAACCTAGCCCACACATCTTTGGACTGTGGGAGGAAACCAGAGCACCCGGAGGGTACCCACGCAGACACGAGGAGAATGTGCAAACTCCACACAGACAGCGACCCGAGCCAGGATTCGAACCCAGGTCCCTGGAGCTGTGAAGCAGCAGTGCTAACCACTGTGCTACCGTGCCGTCAGCTTGAGGATTGACATGGGACCAGGTTATACTAGATTTAGTGCTGTGTAATGAGCCAAAATTAGTTAACAAATTGTCCATAGGGAGCATTTTGTGACCATTGAGAATCACAAACCAAGGTTTAAATTTTAACTAAGATAAATTTCAATCGGACAAGTTGACCACAGTAAACTCCACTGAATTGTTAATGGGTAAATCTACAGATGATGGATGTACCTCATAGCGGTCTGGCGGTAGTATCGTTAGACTATTAATCCAGAAACTCAGCTAATGTTCTGGGGACCTGGGTTCGAATCCTGCCATGGCTGATGGTGGCTTTTGAATTCAATAAAAAATATCTGGAATTAAGAATCTACTGATGGCTATGAAACCATTATCAATTGTCATTAACTGAGCCCTGGCACTGCACCTCTCACCTCTCCATGACAAGCGCAGAGTGCCACTCATCTCTTGCTCTGCCAGGAGCTCCTTGGCCTGTTCCTAATCGGGGATGGCTTCCATAATGTTATGGATATCCTCTTCAGCCCCCAACTCTCATGGACATTTTGCACAAGCTTTTCCTACAGCACGAGTGAATGAGTTAAGTAAAGGACATCAGTGAAGGGCAGGTGGTATCATGCCAGCTCTGCATGTAGTTATTTGCTGTTATGGGAGAGGATGATAGGCACTGTAAATTCTTGAGTTAGTTCCTTCTTCCCTTTAACTTGTGTGAAGGATTACATAGACAGCTACTAATTATAAAGAGAGAAGAACATCTTCATGGGATGCCCAAGGAGGAAAATGGAGTGCGGCCAGTGAGTTACCTTTACCTGCCAAAAGAGATGTGTTTGAATCATTTATTAGTTGTAGCTGGCTGCTTTGCATTACAATAGCATTCTTCACTGCCCTCAATGCTGATCCCGATATAACACTATAAAAAATTCAGTTGCCCTGCTTTGTACCAGACTTGGTAATGGTGTTCACTATTACACTTTTCTACCCTATTGTCCTCCTAGAGGGTATATTTCTCCCCAGAGTGATATAACCTTTTAACTGTTGTGCTCGCAAATAGACATGTAATTGTTCACAATTGCCAAGAGTTCTTATTTATGCTCAGTTTAATGTGCTGTACAACACTGATTGGCGCAGAGGATTTGCACACAAGTCTGTAATATAGAAAGGCAATATTAAAATGCACTTCATTATATGCCATTATTTCTATCAACTCTTTCCTGTACATTGCACTTAGTCCTTGTATTTCTCAAGGGTGGGAGTCTGGTACCACAAATCAAAGTGCCAGACAGCCCAAGAAAAACCTTCTTCTATATTCAGAGCAATTAAGTTATCCCCTCCTTACTTTTCTGGGGATGGTTATGAATGTACAAACACAAATATCTCAATTCAAAATTCCGTCATATTTATAATCAACTGATTCTTTTGTCCCCTCTCATTTCCTGTTTCTTATTTTTTTCTTCCAAAGTGTATTTTGCATTCGTCATTTCTTTACGAGTCTTTCCTCTGATTTTCTTTTCGATGGGTCTTTTTCCCCTCTGCCTCACAACTGTTTCTCATTCTCTCTTTTTAAACATTTTTTTCAAACCCTGCCTTCTTTTCTTTTACTTCCTTTTTGATTATCTGTTGTTTTCTTTCTCTTTCACGTTAACTTTCACTGCCGATCTTTAAGGCGAGCCTTGCTGGGCCATTCCCCAGAAAATGTACAACTGCTGTCAAACACAGCTATTCCTGATGGCCGATGTTTGATAGTTACTTGGAATCCCATAAACTTTCCCTGAGGAGTTCTATTCCATGGACCTATGATTGTGGTTTCCACAACCTCTGTGAATCCTGTGTTTATAGGATTGTTATTTTTTGACTGGAACCTGCTATACAGAATCCAGACCTCAATCTAGTTAATAATGCTGGATATCCCGTCAGGGTTTGTTTGGATCTTGTTTGGTTTTTAGCTTCCGTAGAGGATCCGAGGCACAGATACCCTGAGTGGAAAAAAGTGGAAATTCTGCCGGGAACAGGGAGATTTGGGTCTTTGCTCAGAGTGCTGACTAGTCTCTGTTAGATGTTATGGTGGTAGAACTTCACCCATCCCCAACCAAACATGACCCATGACCTCATGGTGGGTGGGGAAATGGGCCAGGAATTTCCCCAGTGCTGGCCTTCCCACCACTTAGCAATCTGGTTGTTTTGATGGAAGTAAGTTAAAGTCGCCATAGTCCCAGATGACCATAGGCTGTGACTGGTGGTGATTTAACCTGAGGATCACCACATCTCTGGAGAGGGGCAAGGTTGAGAAGGCGGGCCTTCATGAATAACTTCAGCTGGTACCAGAATTGAACCAGCACTGTTAACATCACTCTGCATCACAAACCAGCCTTCCAGCCAACTGAGCTGAATTGACCTGATGGAAATGTACAGTTAGCTCAAACACCTGATGTATGGTCCATGAGGGTCTCCAGATTTGGATCTTGGCCTGAAGACATCAAAATCAGGGATGTTCTATCCTGGATTGGCCATCCCATCATTGGGACCAATTATTCTCACTTCTTATATTTTGGTGGTGGGCATGAGGATTGGGGGCACCAACAGCACCCAAGAATTCATCTAGTGCCACATAGCATCGTATATCCTTTTTCAGTTTGTGCCCTGGATGAGCTTAGACTATTGTAGATGCTCAACCATCCAACATACATTGAACAAATAACTGAATCCTGGTGTTGGGTCTTCCAGCAGATTCACAAACACTAGTGGCATGGTGGTACAGTGGTTAGCACTGCTGCCTCACTGCACCAGAGACCAGGGTTCAATTCCGGCCTTGGGTCACTGTCTGTGTGGAGTTTGTATATTCTCCCTGTAAATGTCTTTTTATTCCACACAGACTGGTCTTGGATGCCACTGATAACTATGGGTGTCTCTCTCCTGCAGGTGTTCAAACCACAATCCGGAAGTATCACATTGGGACAGCTTCGCAAGAGAGAGAAAGAAAGACTCACTGTTTATTCCTGACCAGTGAGCTCACCCTTATGCCACACAAGTTACCCAGGCTACCACCTATGACCGTGTGTCTTTCTTTCATGTAGGTAGTGAAATACAACCCAGAAGTGCCACACTGGGACAGCTTCACAAGAGAGAGAGAGAGAGACCACTATTTATTCCTGACCAGTAGACCCCCTTGAGTAAGCAGATTCGAACCTTTTACGGTTCTGTATTCCGGAATTATGTTCTGGCTTTTTAGTGACTCAGCAAGATGGATGATGAGAGAGAGAGACTAGTCAAAGTTAATTTTAAAATAATTTATTCAAGAATAACTCCAACCAAACTCAGTCAATAAAACACAGACACTGCAATACTATGCTACGGAAATAAAACTCTAACGGCACAATGTAAATTCTTAGCATTACATGATTTACATGATTTACACAAAAACAAGAAGAATCCTAGTCCCCTCCTCAACCTTTAGCTAATTGGGGGATTTCTGAAGTCTGAGAGAATATACTCACCACTCCTCGGATCGTTTTAAAAATAAAAGTCCTTGCTGTTGCTGAGAAAATAGCTGATATCTTGCTTGCTGCTGCCTCCTCTGTCCTTTCCTCTGCCCACGAAGTAGTTGTCTGGCTGGATACCTGAATTCACTCCTTTCCGATGTCACACAACAACCCTGCACAGTTCTTCACAGAACTTCTTGCCGAGTTAACTGCTGAAAGGTCAACCACCTCTCTCCTTCTTGGCCGGAGTTCGATATTTTTTAAAAGGCAGTTCCCTTAATCAATTAATTAGTGCTTTGACAAAGGGTCATCTGGACTCGAGACATCAGCTCTTTTCTCTCCTTACAGATGCTGCCAGACCTGCTGAGATTTTCCAGCACTTTCTCTTTCGCTCCCTTAATCAAATTGGCTGACTCCTCCCATCGGTCAGTTTCAGAACAATGGGGCGCAAAGTGCTAACAGGATGAAACTGACTTGATCAGTTTCAATGACAAAGAACCCAAACTGTTTCAGGAGGTATCTAATATATGGCTAAGTGTCCCAAGGTGGTTTCCTGGAACTGCTAAATGTTTTCCCATGAGTGGAGGCATTATTCTATATAGCTGGGGTAAAACCCCTTACCGTTTCCATTGTCTCTCCTGGTCAGGGCTATCGACACCCCTCTGCATAATCACGTCAATAGCTTTGCCATGACACATGGCCCCCTTTGTTCATTCCTTGGATGGTCTGGTGGTGTTGTATGTTGTAAGAGTTTTAACAACACCAAGTTAAAGTCCAACTGGTTTATTTGGTAGCAAATACCATTAGCTTTCGGAGCGCTGTTCCTTCGTCAGATGGAGTGGAAATGTGCTGTAAGTTGTATGTTCCCATGTCTGGTTTGCAGCCATTTTGCTTGAATGTAACCTTTTAAAATAATACTGCCGTTAAAACGTCCGTTGTTCCACTTGAAATTGGCCATGTTGTGTCAGGTTTAATATAATGTCTGTGTATCCTGTGGAGTTCATCCAAATGATGGATTTGCTACATCTTACATCCCCGTATCTGCATGGGTTTCCTCCGGGTGCTCCGGTTTCCTTCCACAACCATCGATGTGCGGGTTAGGTTGATTGGCCATGCTAAATTGACCCTGAGAGTCAGGGGGACTAGCAGGGTAAGTATGTGGGGTTGCGGGGATAGGGCCTGGGTGAAATTGTTGTTGGTGCAGGCTCAATGGACCGAATGGTCTCCTTCTGCACTGTAGGGGTTCTATGATTCTATTTTGTCAGTCATAAGGAGCAAGGCTGAGGATGTTTTGGAAAGAATACAGTATTTTCCAATAGACATTGCTTTTCACGAGCAATGTTGACATTTTGGACTTGCTCCAATGAGCTGATAAAACTACTGATCTTTTTATGCACGAGATGTTTAAGCAACACTAATTACTCAGTCTTATCAACTCATTAGGTGCCACAGTACATGCTAATAGGCATCATCATTAATTAAATAATTTTAAAATATTCACTAATGGGATGTGGGCATTGCTGACTGGACCAGCATTTATTGCCCAGCCCTAGTTGCCCTTGAGAAGGTGGTGAGCTGCATTCTTGAACTGTTGCAGTCTCTGAGGTGTTTTCTCTTTTGGTCCCATACATGCAAACATCTTGAATCTAACTTGAGTTGTACCCTATCTTACACAAAAACACTAAGTTAAACCCATATAAATCTATGCCTTGTTTCTAATATTTAACAATATAAATATAGGTCATTTAAACCTATTTCTGCTTCCTGGCACCTCCTACATCCCTTTCAATGATACCAGCTGTTCTTGAAATACAGAAATTTCAGGATTTTCCTGCCCTTCTTTCTGCTGAGATCTTCCAGTCCTGCTGAAGATGACCCCTTGTGGTGGGGTCCCCGGTGGTGCAGCTGGCTATCCATTCAGAACAGTATAGGCTTTGGTGGGACAGGAAGATCCCACTGATGGCCGACGGTGACCTGTTTTCACTGCCAGAAAATCAAGTCTTAACCAATGGAGGCAATTCCTGTGCACATGGCCATACAGTGTTAGGAATGGGTTAACAGGCCTTCCAAATAAGTCCTAATCTGATGTCAATTATTCAATAGAAGTCACTGATATATAAAGGGGCTACAGGTGGCACTGGGTGTTGGTGGAGAATTGTTTGTGGAGTTGAATGAAAAGAAATAAAGGTAGTTTATGAAGAAGCAGAACTTGTGTCTCCTTCACTGAACTGCAACCGAGAGGCTCAAACATCCAGTACACTGGAGGCATCTTAGAGTTCCCACATGGCACAGGAAGTGCATGTCTCAGCTGTACCATCCTTTTATCAGCGTAGAGAATCCCAGGAGAGCCTGTTAGCAGCTTTGCTGTGCTGTTTCTGTTCTCGTATCACAGTTGTTAGTGCTTCACCATCAAAGAAAGACAAACTTGCATTTATATAGCACCTTGCATGATCATCAGAAGTTTCAAAATACTTCACAGCCAATGGAGTGCAGTCACTGTTGTAATGCAGGAAATACGGCAGCCAAGCTGTGCACAGCTGATTCCCACAAACAACAGTATGATAACAAGATAACCTGTTTTTATGAGATTGATTGAGGGATAAATATTGGCCAAGAAACTCAGAATAACTCCCTTGATCTTCTTTGAAATTGTGCCATGGAATCTTCTTCATCCGCCCAACAAACAGATTGGACCTTGGTTTAACGTCTCATCAGAAAGGTGGCACCTCTGACAGTGCAGCACACCTTCAGTACTGCACTGGAGTGTCAACTTTGATTTTTGCTCAAGTCCTATGCCGGAATTCTACCGTCCCGCCCGGCATGGAATTGAAGCAGGCGCAGGGTAGACAACGGAAATGTCCGTTGACCTCGGGCAGGAATTTCCAGTCACACTCGAGCAAGGCCGTAAAATCCAACACCCTAGAGTGGTGGAACCTGATGCCATGCGACTCAGAGGCAAGAATGCCACCAACAGAGCCACAGCTGACACACTGTCAGTCAGTAAAGAGTTTTTTTTACAAGCATGGGGGTGGTATAGCCTCCGTGAAGAAAATTCTTTACTTGAAAAAGTGGAAGTTCAGGGGTGAGAAAACACAGCTCTTTTGTCAACAGTTCTGTTAAATGGTTGTGGTTTCTGTTCCTCTAATGTGAGAAATTTTCAAAACTGTGGAGATCCATTTTTTGAGGACAGTACAGAGTTATTTGATTTGATTTAATATTGTTACATGTATTGTATACAGTGAAAAGTATTGTTTCGTGCTTGCTATACAGACAAAGCATACTGTACATAGAGAAGGAAAGGAAAGGGTGCAGAATATAGTGTTCCAGTCATAGCTGGGGTGTGGAGAAAGATTAACTTAATATAAGTCCATTCAAAAGTCTGATGGCAGCAGGGAAAAAGCTGTTCTTGAGTCGGTTGGTACGTCACCTTAGACCTATGCATCTTTTTCCTGAAGGAAGAAGGTGGAAGAGAGTATGTCTGGGGTGTGTGGGGCCACTGATTATGCTGGTTGCTTTTCCGAGGCAGTAGCAAGTGTAGACTGAGTCAGTGGATGGAGGCTGGTTTGCGTGATGGACTGGGCTTTGTTAGTTTCTTGCGGTCTTGGACAGAGTAAGAGCCATACCAAGCTGTGACACAAGCAGAAAGAATGCTTTCTGTGGTGCATCTGTAAAGGTTGGTGAGAGTTGTAGCGGACACGCCAAACCTCCTTAGCCTCCTGAGAAAGCAGAGGTGTTGGTGGGCTTTCTTAACTATAGTGTCGGCATGGGGGGGGGGGACGGACGGACGGACGGACGGGGGGGGTGGGGGGGGGGGACCAGGACAGGTCGTTAGTGTTCTGGACACCTGGAAACTTGAAGCTCTTAACCATTTCCACTTCCTCCCAATTGATGTAGACAGTTGCATGTCCTCCTACACTTACTGAAGTCGACGACCATCTCCTTCATTTTGTTGACACTGAGGGAGAGATTATTGTCACCAGATTCTCTATCTCTTTCCTGTACTCCGTCTGGTCATTGTTTGAGATGTGACCCACTATGGTGGTATCATCAGCAAATTTGAAAATCGAGTTGGAAGGCAATGTGGCCACACAGTCATAGGTGTATAAGGAGTATAGTAAGGGGCTGAGAACACAGCCTTGTGGGGCACCGGTGTTGAGGATGATCGTGGAAGAGGTGTTGTTGCCTATCCTTACTGATTGCGGTTATGTGAGCCTGGTAGCTCTATCCTAGGTGAATTAGTATGTGATCTGCAAAGTGAACAAGAAAACAAATGATTTCACCGCGGCGCTTATCCAGGGCCGAGCAGATGTGAAGACTGCAGCATACGCTGTTCAAACTGTGTCCCAGTTTGCAATTAGCTCAGATATCCTGCCATCTCCTTTTGGCAACAGATTGCAGTCTTACTGGCATTGCATCAACTTACTACAGGGTTTGTCAAATAGTTAAACAAGTTCTTTATAAGTCCTTGGAAATGCTTGCTCCTTCCGTTACCATCCCACCAAGGCATCTGGGGAGGGCAATCATCTTCCATGTGTCTGATCATTAAAAAGCCAAAAACAATCAATCATCCTTGAAACTGAAACAAAAAATGGACACATTTTCACATCAGATCTTACGGATTTTCAAAAAAAACCTCCCAATTTGGATTCCGCAGTGATCAAAACGTTAAGCAGAGGTGAGCAAATTATTAATAACTAAAGTCATGAAAGTAGGGCTGACCAAAGTGATTACCCTCTATTAAAAATGCAAGCTTTTCCAATCGCGAATTGACATTGTTGAGGTTTGGAATTTTTCCAGTTCTGTTCCATCACCAGAAACAGTCTGACAACAGGTTCCCTGAGTGGACTGCACCTGTTCAATCTGAAACTCCTGTCTGTCACACTCTGGGGTAGTTACCGTAACACACGATAAACAACTAACATGATCACAGGAAAATTGCTGACTGGAATTTGTGTGGGATTACTATTATGCACCCTGTCATTCAGAAAGAATTACATTTATTTGGAATTAGAGGCGGAATTCTCCCAATTTTCAGGCCAAGTGCCCACGCCAATGGGAAAACGGGAGTATCTCCAGCTGGCATTGGCAGCTTCTGTCGGGTGAAAGATACAACTGAGCCCATCTCGGGGAACCTGCTGGCCAGCCCTGCTGTTCTGAGATCAGGGTGCACATTTTAATTTGTACCCCCTATCTCTGTGGTCAGCGACAGGTTCCCCTCTCCCTCCCCCTCATTGCAGCACTCCATTCTGCAACAGAGATTTCACTTTCTCCATGTCAGAAGCTGTAGGTGTGAGCAGAACCCTCTGAAGTCCTGTAACAGACAGGAGATGCCAATTTCACCTGGGTGGGGAGGGGGGGGGGGAGTGGAGGGGAGGGGGGGGGAAGGTTCCAATCTGCACAGCCCAATGTATTCACACAGCTTTCATTTGAAATCTTGGTACCTTCCAAATCAGCTGAAACCTTTGAAACCCTCTCCAGTTCATTGGAAACCTTGGATCTCTGTCAATTTCAAAGTGCAGTTTTTTGAAAGAGGCTTCCATTGCCAGCTTAATGGATTTCTACTCAGTCTCCAGTCTCCAAACATGCAAATGTTTATTTGCATTTCCCTTCATGCTTGAATGCATCTCAAGTACCTCCATTGCTCTTAATCGCAATGTTGACATTGACTTCTACCCTGACTGATGGCTGTGGTTTTTCACAGGGAATAAGTAGTCTGCAAAAGAGGAAGTTAAACCATTTATTGTAATAGTTAGCGAGATTGCATAATTATCAGGTTGCCGCCCACTATGGGCGGGAACCTCATCAGGACTGGCGGGTCGGGTGAACTCTGATTGTCTCAACGCCCATCAGGAATCCCAATTTTTGACAAACAACCCATTCAACGGGGCACCGGGATTCCCACATGTCGTCCGCCGAGGCTGGAGAATCCAACCCTAGATCATTTACAGAAACAAAGACCTAAGTGGAAATGTTAACTTGGGGCAAGGTTTCAGTGTTGTGGGTTGGGGAGTCTGGTGGGTTATTGTTGGGGTGGTGGAGTAGATTCACCAAGGTGAGGCCATGGAGTATTTTAACTCCTGGACCTCACTACCATAGTCAAGGTCGAGCTTTCACCCAAAACCAGATGGAGATGATGTAAAGGCAGGTGGAAACAGTGAGCATGGTCAGAGGAGATTGAATTTAGGAGTCGTAGCGTTATGTTGCAACTGTACACAACTCTGGTGCGGCCGCACTTGGAGTACTGTGTGCAGTTCTGGTCCCCACATTACAGGAAGGATGTGGAGGCTTTGGAGAGGGTGCAGAGGAGGTTTACCAGGATGTTGCCTGGTATGGAGGGGAGATCCTATGAGGAGAGGCTGAGGGATTTGGGATTGTTTTCGCTGGAAAGGCGGCGGCTAAGAGGGGATCTTATTGAAACATATAAGATGATTAGAGGTTTAGATAGGGTGGATAGTGATAGCCTTTTTCCTCTGATGGAGAAATCCAGCACGAGGGGGCATGGCTTTAAATTGAGGGGGGGTAGTTATAGAACCGATGTCAGGGGTAGGTTCTTTACCCAGAGGGTGGTGAGGGATTGGAATGCCCTGCCAGCATCAGTAGTAAATGCGCCTAGTTTGGGGGCGTTTAAGAGATCCGTAGATAGGTTCATGGACGAAAAGAAATTGGTTTAGGTTGGAGGGTCACAGTTTTTTTTTAACTGGTCGGTGCAACATCGTGGGCCGAAGGGCCTGTTCTGCGCTGTAATGTTCTATGTTCTATGTTCTATGAGAGGGAAATGCCATGGGCAGAGGAAACCTGAGGTCTTCTTGTGGGACCCACAGTAGCACTATCCACTGAATATATAGTACATTAAGAAGGTATTAGCAGAGGTGACATTTTAACAATGACCCTAACCCAGGGTTTGTAATTGAATCCACAGTTGTATTTAACAGAGCAGGCTTACAGTCTGGTGAACTCCACAAATAACTTAAACAAATAGTCATTTTGTAGTCCAGAACATGAGTATTACTGAAAAAAGTGACTTGCTGTTGAAGCTTTTGGTCTTGCACTCATCAGGACATTTCATAGGAATACCAATAATAAAGGGAACAACAATTTATACTGCATGAGAAGAGAATGTTGATTGGTTGGCAACCATTCCCCATGGCAATGCCTTGACCAATCAGAACTACCTAGTTTGAATGCAAGTAGAAGCTTGGCAGTTAACTATCCCCTGGTCCATTCTTCTTGGCAACACCTCTATCAATCAGAGTCCACTTGCCAACCAATCAACGCTGTCATCTCAAGCATAAATTGTTGTTCCCTTTACTATTGGTATTCCAGAAAACTGTCCCGATGAGTGCAAGATGAAAAGCTTTGACAGTAGATCTCTTTCTCTACAGATATACTTGTACCTTTAAAGAACCATACACAAACCTTCAAGCAATTAAGACCTGTACAGGTTGTTTATATGCTTCCGTATGTGGAAGAAATATGTAGTCTGGAGCTGGGTTTTTTTAAGGAAAGGATTTTGAGACTATTGTGTGTTAATGTTGACATTACAGCAAACATAGTCCTTCCAATGTTTCTAATATGGATTCCTAATGCCACAAAGGTATGCAACATGCTAAATATATCAAATACTGGTCAGGGAAATAGCGTGGAAGTACAACAAAAATATCAGATCAGACATATGAATAAAGCAAAGGGAAACATAATGAAGGACATGAGATGCACCAGTAAATGTGCTGATGTGGCCTGACAGCTGGAAAGGTCCTATATCTTTCAAGTCATTAAAGCAGGGCACTGACTTGCTTTAAGCAATTTGAGAATTCAAACTCTTTGTGTGTCACACTCCAACCACATCTGGCACCCTGCATTTCATTTGCGAATATTGAATGATCCCTTAAACATTGCTGAAAATTGGAAGGATCTTTTCCAGTTCATACAGTTATATGTAAATAAGGATTCAGTGGCTAATTAACAACTTTGAAGGTGGAAAATGTCAAGACAGGAAACATCAGACCCTGAATCCGTAATGGAATCTGAGTTAGGCAAATATTGCATGTGCCGAATGTGATCTTTTATCTTGCACGACACACTTAATACAAATTAGGGTTTCTGGCCTCGGTTAAAAGAAGAAAATTACACGCTGCCCAGTAAACTCTTATGAATGCATTATTTTCTTGACCAGTTAGAATGTTCAGAGTTAAGCAGGAATTTTTCAGTTCCTGCAATTTGTTCCAACTGTTGTCTCACCGTTCCAATATTTTCGGGGCTATTTTTAGCTGTTTGTGTGTGTGCAGCTGTGGGTAAAATTGAATATTTGTTGATGGGATGGGAAGCCTGACATCAGTTTTTCAAGTCAGTAGGCTGCATTCTTCTCTTCTGCCTTTGGCAGATTTATCTTTCTCGGGTCGTTTTAAATAAAGATCCTGGGCGCGATTTTCCCCCCAAAATTCTAAGTGCCCAATGGGCATGCCCATCAGGAACATGGACACACAGAGAGATCTGGGAGTACAAGTGCACAGATCCTTAAAAGTGGCAGCACAGGTGGAAAAGGTGGTGTAGAAAACATGGAACGCTTGCCTTCATCGGACGGGGCATCGAGTATAAAAGTTGGCAAATTATGTTACAGTTATATAAAACGTTGGTTAGGCCACATTTGGAATACTGTGTCCAATTCTGGTCGCCTCACTACCAGAAGGACATGGAGGCTTTGGAGAGAGTGCAGAAAAGGATTATCAGGATGTTGCCTGGTATGGAGGGTATTAGCTATGAGGAGAGGTTGAATAAACTGGGATTGTTCTCCCTGGGAAGACAGAGGCTGAGGGGCGACCTGATAGAAGTTTATAAAATTAAGAGGGGCATAGATAAGGTGAACAGTTGGAAGCTTTTCCCCAGGGCAGAAATGACAATTACAAGGGGGCACAGGTTCAGGGTAAGGGGGGAAAGGTTCAGTGGAGATGTGCGGGGGAAGCTTTTTACACAGATGGTGGTGGGGGCCTGGAATGCACTGCCAAGTGAGGTGGTTGAGGCAGACAGGTTTGCAACATTTAAAACTTATCTGAATAATCACATGAACAGGCGGGGAACAGAGGGATTCAGGCAGTTGGTCTGGATAGGTAATGTGATCCGTGCAGGCTTAGAGGGCCAAAGGACCTGTTCCTGTGCTGTTCTTTGTTCTAATACCTAAATCTTACCCATATCAGGCCATTTGATTCTGTAGAGAGAATTGAAGCAGCAAATCTCTTTCTGTTGGATGAGTAATGCTGTCTAGTTTGACTAGTCAAGTGGAGTGGATCTGATCCATTATAGCTTGAGGCACAGCAGAGTGAGTGATTATCGGGCTTATCAATGTCCAAGTGCAGAGTGGGAAGAGACTTATATGTGTCTTCTTTTAAAACCTGACATAAAGTCATTGGACCAGCTACAGCACAGAGGGAAGCCATTGAGCCTGTCCGTCCTGTGCTAGCTGTCAGCAAGAGCAACTGCTATAGTCCCACTCCCCACCCTTTTCCCATCGTCCTGCAATTATCTTCTCTGTTCAGGTGCTTATCCATTCCCGCTTTGATAGCCACCATTGAATATGTCTCCACTGCACTCTCAGACAGTGCATTCCCTATCCTAACCACTCACTATGTAAAAAAAACTTCCCTCATATCGCTGCTGGTCTTTCTATCATTCAGCTTACATTGGTGTCCTCTGTTTCTTGACCTTTCCACCAATGAGAATAGCTTCTCTCTATCTACTCTGTCTAGAACCGTCTTGATTTCTCTAAAGAGAAGAACTCCAGATTATCCAATCTATCCACCCAACTGCAGTCACCGCACCCTGCATCCGCTCACCACCACCACCACCACCCCCCCCCCCCTCACCACTCTCCCATACCTGGAACAATTCTTGTAAATCTTTTCTTCAGCCTCACTAATGCCTTCATACCTTTCCTAAAGTGTGCAGTCCAGAATTGGACGCAGTAATCCAGATGTGGCCAAACCAGGGTTTTATTAAATTTCATTACAACTTTCTTGTTTTTGTACCCTATGGCCAGATGTGGGTGCTCTCTGAAGAGTTGGCAGGGAACCCATCCCCACGGACTCCTTCAGGCCCAATACCATTTCACGCTCCAATGAGTGCTGATTGATAGAAGGCGGGGCTTGCATCCATCACCGGGAGCAAGTCCTGCCTTGAAGAGCTGCTGACTAATCAGATTGGCTGGAAGCTTTCCAGTCCTTCCAGGAATGGGGCTGCAGTGGCCAGCGTCCATATGGATGAACCTGTATCTGAGGTCACCATTGCAGATGTCAGAGCAGCTTCCTTGAAGGTCCACCCATGGAAAGCGACTGGCCCCTGGATGGGGTACCCAGACGAGCGCTCAGATCCTGCACGGGAGTATTTGCAGACATCTTCAGCCTCTTTTTACACCAATCTGAGGTCCCTATCTGCTTCAAGAAGACGACCATCATCCCAATATGAAGGAAAAGCCAGGCAACGTGCCTTAATGACAACTGTCTGGCGGCTCTGACATCCATCATTATGAAGTGCTCCGAAAGGTTAGTCATGGCACGAATTCCAGGCTCCCAAACTGCCTGGATCCACTACAGTTCGTCTACCACTGCAACAGGTCCACAGCAGACGCCATCTCCCTGGCCCTGAACTCAACTCTGGAACACCTAGATAACAAAGACTGTCAGACTCCTATTTATTGACAACAGCTCAGCCTTCAACACCATTATTCCTACGAAATCATCTCCAAACTCCGTGGCCTTGGGTTCGGCTCCTCACTTTGCGACTGATCTTGAACTTCCTAACTTGCAGACCACAATCAGTAAGGATAGGCAACAACACCTCCTCCACGAATATCCTCAACACCGGTGCCCCACAAAGCTGTGTTCTCAGACCCCAACTATACTCCTTATACACCTATGACTGTGTGGCCAAATTCCCCTCCAACTCGATTTTCAAGTTTGCCGACAAGATCGCCATAGTGGGTCGGATCTCAAACAATGATGAGACAGAGTACAGGAAAGAGATAGAGAATCTGGTGAACTGGCGCAAAAACAATAATCTCTCCCTCAATGTCAACAAAATGAAAGAGATTGTCATCGACTTCAGGAAGTGTAGTGGAGAACATGTCCCTGTCTACATCAATGGGAATAAAGTAGAAATGGTCAAGAGCTTCAAGTTTTTAGGTGTCCAGATCATCAACAACCTACCCTGGTCCCCCCTTGCTGACACTATAGTTAAGAAAGCCCACCAATGCCTTTGCTTTCTCAGAAGACTAAGAAAGTTTGGCATGTCAGCTAAAACTCTCACCAACTTTTACAGATGCACCATAGAAAGCAATCTTTCTGGTTGTATCACAGCTTGCTTTGGCTCCTGCTCTGCCCAAGACCGCAAGAGACTACAAAAGGTCATGAATGTAGCCCAGTCCATCACGCAAACCAGCCTTCCATCCATTGACTCTGTTTACACTTCCCGCTGCCTTGGCAAAGCAGCCAGCATAATTAAGGACCCCACACACCCTGGGCATTCTCCAGCCACCGTCTTCCGTCGGGAAAAAGATACAAAAGTCTGAGGTTACATACCAACCGACTCAAGAGCAGCATCTTCCCTGCTGCCATCAGACTTTTGAATGGACTTATCTTGCATGAAGTTAATCTTTCTCTACACCCTAGCTATGACTGTAACACTACATTCTGTACTCTCTCATTTCCTTCTCTATGAGCGGTATGCTTTGTCTGTATAACGCGCAAGAACAATACATTTCACTATATACTAATACATGTGACAATAATAAATCAAATCAAATCACTGCAGCCAACTATCTGGGACTAAGTACTGGAGGAAAAGTAAGTGGTTGGGGTCAGGGGGGTGGGGGAGGAGTGTGGGGCAAAGACTTGGGGAGTTGTGAGGGAGGAGACTTGGGTTTCAATGGATAGGTTGCAGGGGAGGGAGGTCAGGAGATCACCGGGCTCTAAGGGACTTCTGATGGAGATACCTCCCACCATCTTCCTGCTTGCAATCAAACATTGTTCGTTTGTGGCTCTTGCTCTCTGATCTATTATTTGCCTGTCAGTCTGAAAATTCAGGCCGGGTGGGAAAAAGCCCTTATGTGGTTACCCTGACTCCCCAAAGCCTGTCCATCATCTACAAAGTGCAGGTCATGAGTGTGATGTAATACTCTCCATTTGTCTGGATGAGTGTAACTCCAACTGTACTCAAGAAGCTCAACAGCATCCAGGGTCAAGCAACCGCTTGATTGGCATCCCATCCTCAAACATTCACTCTTTCTACCAGTGACGCACAATGTATCATCTACGAGATGCACTGCAGAAACTCACCTTCCAAACCCAATGCCACTACAATCTAGAAAGGCAAGAGCAGCAAATGCTTGGGAACACCACCACCTGCAAGTTCCCCTCCAAGCCATTCACACCCTGACTTAGAGATCTATCATTGTTCCTTCACTGTCAATGAGTCAAAATCCTGGAACTCCCTCCTTAACAGCACTGTGGGTCTACCTACACCACGGGGACTGCAGCAGTTCAAGAAGGTAGCTCACCATCAACTTCTCAAGGGAAATTAGAGGTGGGCAATTAATGCTGGTCTAGCCAGCGATGCCCACATCCCATGAATGAATTAAAAAAAAATTTCAGTGCCGAAGAACACCTTTATGAGTAACAAAAGCTGTAAGGTATCAGATTAACTCTGCTAGTGATGTCTGAAGAAAGTTCCATCACCTGTCAAACTCCATGAACACTCTGGAATTGTGAAATTATGCCAACAGTTATTGGATCATAGGCCAAAAATGGGCCAAAATTTGACAGATGGAGTTTAATATGGATAAGTGTGAGGTTATTCATTTTGGCAAAAAAATAGAAACGTAAATTATTACTGCAATGGAAAGCAGATTTAGAATGCATCTGGGCAGAGGGATCTGTGTGTCTTATGTTTGTGAATCGCAGAAAATCGGTATGCAGGTGCAGCACGTAATAAAAAAGGCAAATGGGATGTTGGCATTTATTGCAAAGGGACTGGAGTAAAAAAATAGAGAAGTATAATTACAATTATATAGGGTGTTTGTGAGACCACATCTGGATTATTGTCTCCAGTTTTGGTCTCCGTATTTGGGGAAGAATGTGGTGGCATTGGAGGCAGTTCAGGGGAGGTTCACCAGGTTAACTCTGGGGATGAAAGGGTTGACGCAAGAGGAGAGATTAAACAGTTTGGGCTGATACTGGAGTTTAGAAGGATGAGAGGGGATCTGATGTATATAAAATTTTAAAAGGGATTGATAGGGTAAATGTAGACCAAATGTTTCTTCTTATGGGGCAATCTAGAACAAGAGGTCACAGGTACAGGTTGAGAGGCGGTAGATTTAAAACTGAGATGAGGAGGAACTATTCTTCGCAGAGGGTGGTGAATTTGTGGAACTCACTGCCCCATAGTGCGGTGGAGTCTGAATCATTGAACGGTTTCAAGAGGGAGATAGATATGTTTCTAATAAAAAGAGGGATAAGGGGATATGGGGAACAGGTGGGGAGGTGGATTTGAGCCCAGGGAGTGATCAGCCATGGTCTTATTGAATGGCAGAGCAGGCCCGAAGGGCTGAATTTGCCTACTTCTGCTCCTAATTCCTATGTCCCTATCATAGGAAATGAATGCTTGATTGCAATGGGTGCTTTGTTGACTGCCTTAAGTTCAATGCATAATCTAAGTTTGCCATTTTTGCATTGTGCAATGACTAGGGTTAACATCCATGGCTATGGGTTGATTCTCTCAATGATAGCATCTGCTTCAGCTTGTTTCAACTCCTGCGACACATTGCATGGATTGCAAATGGCTGTCACCTTGGCCGGAATTCTCCAGTTGTTCACGCCAGTGGGATTCTCCCATCCTGCTACAGTGAATGGAGATTTGGCTGAGTACCAAATGCTCTGTCCCTACTGGCAGCAGCCGGTGAGGGCGTGAATGGCCGGAGAATTCCGGCCCTTAAATTTTTCAAAACTGACAGAATTGCGAGGGGGTTGACAGTACCCCATAATCTCTCTAAATCATAGAATCATAGAAACCCTACAGTGCAGAAAGAGGCCATTTGGCCCATCGAGTCTGCACCGACCACAATCCCACCCAGGCCCTACCCCCATATCCCTACATATTTACCCGCTAATCCCTCTAACCCATGCATCTCAGGACACTAATAGGCAATTTTTTAGCAATCAACCTAACCCCACATCTTTGGACTGGTGAATAAGGGAGGATGGCATTGTACATGGTATCATTGGGGTGGCATGGTGGCACAGTGGTTAGCTCTGTGCCAGAGACCCGGGTTCGATTCCCGGCTTGGGTCTCTGTTTGTGCGGAGTTTGCACGTTCTCCCCGTGTCTACGTGAGTTTCCTCTGGGTGCTCCGGTTTCCTCCCACAATCTGAAAGACGTGCTGGTTAAGTGCACTGGTCATGCTAAATTCTTCCTCAGTGTACCCGAACAGGAGCTAAAGTGTGGCGATTAAGGGATTTTCACAGTAACGTCATTGCAGTGTGAATGTAAGCCTACTTATGGAACTAATAAAAAAATAAACTTTACATTGATCATGTTAATGTGTGCTCCATTGGGTACAATTTGGATACATTTTTAAATTATCTGAACATGATTGGACACATAGAGTTGAGCCTGCTGAGATCTCTTTGTCCGTAACCCTCGATCTCAAACTGGTTGAGGAAACTGTGCCTGCGATTCTGAGACTGTGTAACCGCTTCACAATCTAACATGGTAGATTTGATCTGGACTGCCAAGTTCATGGCTTTTTCCACGGTCAAACCATTATCCTCTGTGAGAAGGCCTTTGCTTATTCAGGGATTTGAAGCCTTTGCAACTAATTGATCACAAATTAGTTTGCTAGTTAGTGTGCCAAATTTCTACATGGAAGTCCACTGCCACACTGCTCTCATGTACTGTTTCATGGGCTCAACATCTCCTTGGCATCCGTGATGGATTGTATATCGTTTGATCATCACACTTTTCATTGACTCAAGGTATTTTGTGAGAGAACTTGCCACTGTGTCAAGTGTATATGTGTCTTCTGTGAGGTGCTTGAATATTCACTACCCTTCAGCTCTTCAGTCTAACTATTGCCTTCTGCTGATCGACTGCTGATACATCCGGACTGTCCATCCCCGTGGGAAGCAAATAGAATTTAAACCCCAAAATCCATCAATCTCTAGGCATGGGTGAATCACCCCAGTAAAGAAAGGAGAGATGCTGGAGTTGATAAATGTGAACTATTAACCTATCCTTATTGCCAACAGTTGTGCTTCATGCCTCGGAGATATGCAGAGATGACACACTAATTATTATATGTGAACAGGAGTTTAATAGAGTCCCTGAAATGCAGAAGGAGGCCATTCGGCCCATTGAGTCTGCACCAACTCTCTGAAAGAGCATCCCACCCAGGCCCTACCCTTTGCCCAACCCTGTAACCCTGCACATTTACCACAGCTAATCCATCTAACCTACACATCTTTGGAAACTAAGGGGCGATTTTAGAATGGCCAATTCACCTGACATGCACATTTTGGGACTGTGGCAAGAAACTGGAGCACCCAGAGGAAACCCACGCAGAGACGGGGAGATTGTGCAAACTCCACAGTCACCCAAGGCCGGAATCGAACCCGGGTCCTTGGTGCTGTGAGGCAGCGGTGCTAACCGCTGTGCCACCGCACCATTTACAATGCTTTAAAATGTCCGCTCTCTCATGCTTCTGGCTGCTTCTTGCTTTCCGTTTCTCTCTGTAGCCACACTTAGGTTTGACAAATAGCACACAGAGTCAACAGACAGATGTAATCAAACAACTGAATGCTACAGATCCAAGTCTAGCTCGATATGTATCAAGAAAAGCATTGATTCTATATACAGTCCTCTTCTCACTCGTCAACTTTGTTTATGTTCATTGGACAGAGCTGAGTGTTGCTGGAGATTTTCAAGAAGTGGTCGCCGATTAATAGGAAATATTTACAAACAGGAAGGGTGAAATTAGTGTAAAGCCTCCGTTGCAGACTGGTTTTCTTTTTACATGATTATCCAATATGGGGAAAGGATTCAGTCCAGTTTCTCTGTGCTGTGGGCTTAGGATTGTGGGACTCGAGATTGTTGGTAACTAAACATTGAGCCCTGGAGAAAGTCAAAAATCCACCCAACAAACGTTGTTTCCCATTTAAGTTTAGTTCCGGGCTTTTCTTCCTCCTGTTGATGGTCCTTCCATCTGCTGCTGCTCTCCAGTCTCACACGGGAATGGCCTCAAACGTACCCATTCTCAGAAAGGAAGCCAGTGACTCTGTCTGCTTCCTCAATAATGTTGACTGGCCGCCACAAAAGCACAGCAATTCCTCACCCAAAAAGAACTGAGGATGAGAGACAGGCCATCTGTCAGAGTTCTACATTGATGCGGCTGAAACAGACGCAGTTCCCGCTTGGCACTGCCCATGAATTGGAAGCACGGTAGGAATTTATGTTGGCAGGACTGAGCCAGGTTAAACTGGCATCTGTGATTGTTATTTAAATATATTTATTTGTCTCCTACCTGTGTCCTTTCAGAATGTTGGCTGCTTCAGTCGAGGCGCCTGCTTGAGAATTGAAATGGACATGGCTCAGGCATTTAATTGACAATTTATTTTTGTCCTACTGCTTCCTGTTCACATACAATATGACAAATTGGGAAGGTTAAATTAGCCCCAGTGTCCTTAAGTGAGGAGGAGTCGGTGTTTTGCAAACAGCTTCCATCTTGTCTTTTTAGATAATTGTTGGCTGAGCTTCAGTGACTCTGTTGCCAGTTGTGCGCTACACCAGCTGAAGAATACTTCCTGTCATACCTCTACATGTAAAGTTTATTTATTAGTGTCACAAGTAGGCTTACATTAACACTGCAATGAAGCTACTGTGAAAATCTCCTAGTTGCCGCACTCCGGTGCCTTGTTCGGCTGCACTGAGGGAGAATTTAGCATAGCCAGCGCACCTAACCAGCAGGTCTTTGGACTGTGGGAGGAAACTGGAGCACCTGGAGGAAACCCATGCAGACACGGGGAGACTGTGCAGACTCCGCACAGACGGTGACCCAAGACGGGAATCGAACCCGGGTCTCTGTCGCTGCCACCGTGCCACATGTGATCCTATCACTCTGACACATACGTCAACAATGTTGACTGACTGGCCTCCTCTGAGTTTTAAATTTTAAACCGCGGAGATTCTCCTTTTCCAGGGGATTGAAGAATTGATTCTGGAACGTACTCAGGCGAGGTGTTATTACTTTAAGTGACCTGAGAACAATATCTTCTCCACATTTAGCACGAGTTGCTTCATATATTCACAATCTATAGCCAGAACATAACGCTCTCCCGCTGGTGGGGAGACGAGTGTGGGGAGGGATTGAAGGAATGGGGTTCCTCTGGGATGCTTCCTGCCCCATTCACACAGCAATTTTACACTGGGGTGGACAAGGAACCTACCCATGCCCCATTTGAGGCCCTTAACTGGCCAGTCATTGTCAATTTATAGGCCGCTTCCCACCCAGCCCTGCATGGGGAAAGTCTGAAAATCAAAGGGCTTAGATCTCGGGCGTGCAGGTGTGTGGAGATGGGTGGGAGGGACTGGCAGTGTGGCCTTAATCAGAGGCCCCCTTCTGAAGTTGGGTACCCCACCTTCACCTTCACCCCCCACCGCTTGAGGCCTAGTGGTCTCTGGGCCTCCCTCACCCCACCTCCCTCTCCCCTGAGAGCCCAAGAGTGAAATGGCTACAGGAACCCGGAGTTGTCATGGAACACGTCCCCGCAGACATTTCATGACTCTACGGCTGGTGGGAAGCGAGACTGTGGCATGCAAAAAATTCAGGCCCATGTCCTTTTCAAGTAGCCTAACTTTAGGGAAGAATTGTCTCAGTTATCTGCAAAGTTCAATTTTGGGCGGGGAAAGCAGCGTTGAACCTGAAAGTGGGAGCTCTTTCCACTTAGAATAAAAGAATTGCAGGCATGGGTTCTACCCCATATCGCTGTCAGGCAGCCACTGATTGGCCTACCCCAGCATCACCTCAGCAATTCAATGAACCGGGCAGCATGCTTAAAGGCTACCCCTCCACACAGTTAGCACACTTCAAGCCTGAGGTAGCCGTGTGAAGTAATGGCTGCAAAAGCTAGAAGCATACAGCACCCAAATTTACAGGTGCTTCCCTCAAGCGCTTGCTGGATGCAGTGGCGGCCCGCCCTATGATGTCCTATAAAGGTGTGGGCAAAGGCCTGAGTCCAAGGTGACCAATCAGCATGGAAGGCGTTGGCAGCAGTGGTCAGTGCCAATGCTCTGCAGAAGAGGACAACCAACCAGTGCAGGAAGAGGATGAATGGTCTCCCCTGTTCCACTAGGATAAGTCACTCTTCTCATCACTCAACTCACACACTCACACACCCATCACACATCCACACAGATCTCACTCACTGCCAACTCTGACTCACCGATGCAAACTATCATCCCCCTGTAGGTCATGTTGTCACATCCATGGCTCCACTCACCAGCCACACATGCCAGGCATTCTTATCTGGCCTGGCAATTGTCCTTACGCTCTCTCCATCTGTCCTCATGCAGGATGAGCTTGGCTTACAACAAGAAGGAGAGATCCCAGACTGGTGGAGCAATGGTGGAACTCACCAGACAGATTTTCAAAACACAGCAATTTAGCTGGCCAGAGAGGACGTGGATCATTCTTGTGCAGATGGTGCGGTTGGCAGCACTCAACAAGTGAGGATCCAACACTGCAGCATCCATCAGACTATCATGCTGTGAGTAATGGTGAGCCTGTTCTTCAGGGTGCAGCTCTCGAAGGATGCCACAGGATCAGGAGAGATTGATGTTTCCCCATTGCATCACTATGATATGACCCTGGTCATTGAGAACAAGTGTGCTGCTATTAGTTAGACAGGAGTCAGACATTCGCAGAGGCCTTGTGAGGATCAATGCACTGTCTCCACTGCAAGTCACATCATCCTCCTTGTTTGGAAACATTTGATGTTTCCAAATGTTTATAACGAAAGAAGAAAGGACTTGGATTCATATCACGCCTTTTACAACCTTGACCATCCCAATGTGCTTTACAACCGATGAAATACTTTTGCAGTCATCCCTGGTGTCATGTAGGAAATACTGCAGCCAATTTGTGCATAGCAAGCTCCCACAAGCAGCACTTTGATCATCAGTTAAGTTATTTCAGTGATATGGCTGAATGTTGAATATTAGCCAGAACACAGAAAGAGAGGTGGTGGCGTAGTGGTATTGTCACTGGACTAGTAATCCAGAGACCCAGGGTGCTGCCCTGTGGATCTGGTTTCAAATCCCACCATGGCAGATGGTGAAATTTGAATTCAATAAAAATCTGGAGTTAAGAATCTACTGATGACCATGAATCCATTGTCAATTGTCAGGAAAAACCCATCTGCTTCATTAATGTCCTTTAGGGAAGGAAAATCTGTTGTCCTTATCCGGTCTGGCCTACCTGTGACTCCAGATCCAAAGCAATGTGGTTGACTCTTAAACGCCCTTGGGGATGGGCAATAAATGCTGGTCCAGCCAGCGATGCCCACATCCCATCAACGAATAAAAAAAATCTCTTCTGTTCCTTTTTGAAATAAATGCCATGGAATATTTTACATCCACTTCTAGCAGTTGTGGCTTCAGTGTAACTATATGCTTTGTCTGTATAGTGCGCAAGAAACAATAGTTTTCACTGTATACTAATGCATGTGACAATAGTAAATTAAATCAAATCAAATCAAATTGTATCAAATCAAATCTCATTTAATGAAGGCACCTCAGGCAGTTCAGTGCTTCCTCAGAAGTGTCAACCTACATTATACTCAGTGGGACTTAAACAGACAACCTACTGACTTGGAGGTGAGAGAGCTACTACTGATCCACAGCTGGTAACTTCAAGTTACTTCTGTTTAATTCAAGCACGATCTTTTTGTCTTGGCTCCTGTGACCAGTCTCCTTGTGCGAGTTTACACAGTGAGTACCGGAAGGCTGTTCAATTTTAGAGAGGGGTCACTGATTTCGATCCTGATGGCAGAAACACTTCAAAGCTGCTGAAATTCCTCCCAATCTGCCTTAAGTTGTAGATCTGCTGATTTGATGGGAGAGGCAATGGTTTTGAAAAGGAATGCTACATCAGGAATTATTGTGTCTCTAATGGGGATGGTGGTGATTCTTGATGTTGAGTCACTCTTTCTGCCGATCGCAGCAGCCTTTCTAAATCAAGAAGTTAGCAGCTGAATGGTCAAGATGGATTCTTATTCCAAATCCCTGGCAAGTTTCCTCGAGTAAAACGCAGATCATGGCATCTGGAAACAGCTGAAGTGAGAGACTCGATTATCTCTGTAAAAGTTACAGAACTGCAGATTGGCATCGATGCTGTTTTATAACACACACATTTAATATCAAATCTTGAACTCTCCCTTTGAATTCAGGCAAGTAACCCTTCAGGACAAAGCAGATAGATAGGCCAATGCTGAAAAGGGCACAGATGAATGTGTTCAAGGTTTCTCATTTTGAGATTCTTGACTCTTTAAAGAAACCTTGCGGCATATGTTTATTACATTGAAATAGTATAAATATGCTAGTGGGAATACTTCTATTGTTGCTTTGCACTATGTAAGATATTTTCTCTACTTGTATAAGACATTGCGCCCTTGAATTATTTAAAATTATATCTTGTCTACAGTAGGTTTTATCAGTTTCTCCCTCAGCTCATTGCGTTCTGGTGCTGGGAACACGTAGGAGTACCCCTCACGGGATCTTAACAAATGGAGAATCCTGCAGTGAGCTCTGGATTCCGATTCCCAATATGCAATCTTGATCTGCAAATTTGCGTATGAGGAGTGTGCATTGGGAAAATCCATCCTTTGGTGCAGTTCATTCCTTTTACTAATCAAATCGATTAAAAGTGGCTTATCTCACTTAAGTCAACGTGATTGACTTACGCATTTTCTTGAAAGAAGCTCTGCATCAGGGTTAATTGAAAATTTATAATGCATTCGTCACATTAAACCGCCATAGTGTGTCCTCACAAATACATTGGATACAAATCAAAATCTCAAATACATTCTCAGATTGAGATATCCTGAAAGCTAGTACAACCTGAGATACAAACTCAGATTCCGGTTTAAAACACAACAAGATTACAATGGTTACAATATCAATTTGATGACAATGAACTGAACTATAAATTATAAACTAATCATTAATATATTACAGTTGATGGCCTGCTCCCTTCTGTTCTCTTCCTCCTCCTTTGCCAGTGGTTAGGTAGCTGGTGGTAAAGGTTATGTGCTTTCATGTTGTCAAAGTTGTGCGACATGCACCAGACCAAGATGAACTTTGCCAAGTGCCCTGCCGAATGCAGGGCTCCCCTAGAGCAGCCCAGCCAATGGAAGCATTGTTATAGCACCTCAATAATTTGTTTGATGGCATTCTGTTGGGGTAGTATGACTTTTGTTGCTTACATGCCAACAACATACTCACAGTATATGAGACTGACCCGATAGACTTGGCGATGGAACCATGACCATGTGGTCATCAGAAAGGCCTTGTTGTCCAGTCTCCATCCTGTTTGTCATGCTGGTTCAGATACAATGGATTGTATTGTGACTGCTACCAGGGGATTAGGCATTGACTGGGATTATCCACTGCCTATGGTCACACTCCAGCTGGGTTGAGTGGGTGTGTGAAGCCTGTTTGGTTGCGGTACATCTCAGAGTTGACGTGTGGCTCCTATGAAGCAACATGGGTGCAGTCAGTGACACCCTGCACCTGTAAACCCAGTGAAGTCACATACTCACTCTGCCTGTACCTCTCTGACAAGACCTTCCTTATACATCAATCGATTCTGCACTGGGAGGTGTTGCAGATGTTAGCTACTCCAGCCTGGAAGGAGCTTGATGTGCAAATGTTCGCCAGGCTAACCCTGCTCCCAGGCTGCGGCTGTAGCTGCAGCAGGTGGCAGATTTCAGTGGGAGCATTCTTTGGCGAGGCAAAGATGACTGACGCACTGTTCCCCAACGACATTCACGTAGAAAGCTTGCTCCCAGAATGCCCTGAGTAGATTTGGCCTCCTGCCGAGGGTCTTATTCCCCTTTCTTCTTCTCCCTCTCCTTCTTCCAGCAGCTTCTCTGGCTCTGTGTCACCTCTGCTCACTGTCCGTCATTCTGCAGACCAAGAGGGCGTGGAAACTACTGCACCCATGTCTGAGTAAGTAGAATCACTACAGTGCAGAAGGAGGCCATTTGGCCCATCGAGTCTGCACGACCACAGTCCCACCCTCGCCCTAACGCCATAACCCCATCTACCCTAGCTGGTCTCCATGACACTAAGGGGCAATTTAACATGGCCAATCCACCTAACCCGCACATCTTTGGACTGTGGGAGGAAACCGGAGCACCCGGAGGAAACCCACGCAGACACAGAGAGAATGTGAAAACTCCACACAGTGACCCAAGCCGTGAATCGAACCCGGGTCCCTGACGCTGTGAGGCAGCAGTGCTAATCACTGTGCCAGCGTGCCGTCCTTCTGTGTAGAATTATTGAAGTCAGAACAAAGTCCTTCGTGCCTACTGCACTACGCCCTGTGGACTTCAGCAACTTTGGAGACCAGCAAACACTTCTACAGTCACAGCAAAAGCCAATAGAATTCAATCAGCAACTCACCTGAAACATGTGATTAAAGGCTTTAAATTCTGCTGTGCATTGAGGGTAGCCCCTGCCGGACACATGTTTAGTTTTGCGTGTGTAAGAAATGGGGTTAGTCGGGGGATTGAGCTCAAAAATAGGACGTATCAAATCATTGTTGCAACAATTTCTCTTTATACAGCACTTTTGCAGTAATAAAATATCCCAAGGTACCTCACAGGTGCTCTCCACAGATACCAGCAGACCGGCAGAGATTTTCCCAGCAGTGTCTGTTCGTATTTAAAATATGACAAAGAACCACACGAGGAGATACTCGCTGGAATTCTTTGGCTGTTCATGCCGGCGGGATTCCCAATTCCCGCCAGTGGTGCCAGGGGTTTCCCAGCAGCGTGGGGTGGCTTCAAAGACAATTCCCATTGACAGCAACGGGACCAGAAGATCCCACCACCAGCGAAGGGCATGCCACCTCCCACCGCCAAGAAAAACGCTGAGGAGAGGCCAGAGAATCTCGCCCAGTAAGACAGGTGACTAAAAGCTTGGCTAAATAGGTAGGTTTTAAGAGACACCTTAAAGGAAGGAAATAAATTAGAGAGGTGGACTTGTGTAGGGAGGGAATTGCAGATCCGAGGGCCTTGGCAACTGAAGGTGTGATCACCAATGAAGGAATAACTAAAGTCAGGAGTGCTCAAGAGGCCAGAATGAGAGCAGCATAGATACCTTGGTTTGGGGGTGGTGGGGGGTGGAGGTGGGGGTGGGGGGGTGGTGGGGGGGGGGGGGTGGTGGTTGTGTGGCTGGGGAGATTACAGAGATGGGAAAGGTAAGGATATGGAGGGATTTGAAAACAAGAATGAGAATTTTAATATCAAACTGTTGCTTGACCCGAAGCCAGAAGAGGTAAATGTTTAGGACTTGGTGTGACTTAAGACGCGGGAAAGGAATGATCTCCAGTTTAATGAGGGTCGGATGTGAGAGATCTACCAGGAATCCATTGGAATAATCAAGACTGGAATTCTCAGGCCATCCACGCCAGTGGGATTCTCTGATCCCTCCGGCGACACACCCCTTTGCCGTGTGTTTCCCAGTAGTATGGGGTGGATTCGGTGGAAATTTCCATTGATAATGGTGGGACCAGAGGTGCCTGTCATCAGAGAATGGCCCAGCACCTTCCATCAGTGAGAAAAACACTGAGGGGAGGCCAGAGAATCCTTCTCCGTGTCTAATGGTAACAAAGGCATGAATGAGGGTTTCAACAGCAGAGCCGCTGAGATGGGGTGAAGTTGGGTAATGTTACAGAGGTGGAAAGAGGCAGTTTTGATGGCAACGTGAATATGAGATTGGAAGTTCATCTTGTGGTTGAATATTTATTCGAGGAATCTTTGGTTCATCTGGCATTGGATGCTGGGTAAGCAGTCTGATAATGTAGCACCATTGAAGGACTTGAGGGGGGGACGGACGGTGGTTGTGATAAGTCTTTGGAGGCAGAAGTCCCTTCACCAAAATCCCGTTATTTACAATTCCAACAGCAGTACACAGAGTGCTATCAGTCAGCAGTCTATCTTCGGGTGTGCCAGAGGAACGGACACTCCCAGTTAAATACAAGAAAAAAACTCCCTGATTGGCCCATCAATTGACTCCTTAATCAGAGAGTTCATATTCCAATAGGCCAACCTCAGTGGCCTGATTGAAGTCGCTACAGTGGTGAGGTAGAGTTTAGTGTCATTGGCATACATGTGAAAACTAATGCCCTGAGGGACTGCATGTAGATGAGAAATGGGAGGGGGGAGGTCACTGGATAGATTTTTGGATTACATGCTGATTGACGTTAGAATCTACATTGTTCTAGTGGATCCTCCGCGTGCACAACTTAGCACCCTCATCAAAACGGCATCCAGTGTCACTCATACCAGAATCATAGAATCCTGACAGTGCAGAAAGAGGCCATTTGGCCCTTCGAACCTGCACTAACAACAATCCCACCCAGGTCCTACCCCTGTAACCCCACGAAGTGTGCACAGGCGCCATTTTACAGGCAATATGGTGCGCTTAGTATTGACAAACCAAGCACCACAGAGCCGCATTTCATTGCCAGAGTCTCTGTCTGGCACTCCCCAACTCCTGATGCAACCTTTCCATCATATGGCACTGAACATGAATAATGCAGCAATGTGCTGCTCGCTGTCTCGACCTTCACTCCCCATCGCTCCACCTTCAATTTTACCATTGCCACAGTCACTTTCAGACTTTTAGTGTTTGTTTGCTGAGATGTAGCTTAAACCCTTTTAAGTGTTTTTTTTTAAAGCCTGTTTAGCCTGTAGCTTGAGTGTTTGTGTGGATCTTTTGCAGCTTTTAAATCTTTTAGCTTTTAACTTATTTTGTGGCTTTGCAATTTGTCTCTTTGTGAGATCATAGGTTTTGAGATCATGCTCAAAGGCATCAGTGGGCCACGGGCGTGCAATGTGTTGATGGGGCAAATTCTCCAGTGGAACTAGCATTCTTGACCAGCGAGGTCAAAAATATGAATCTTTCTTGACATGATGTTGAATTTAGCAGCTCAATTAAAAAGAGCATCAAAGAATAATTAAAGTTGCTGCAGGTGATTAGAAAGTTTTAGAAGCTGCTCACTACTATGGAAACAAAATTAAGGCCGCAATAATGAAGAAAATGAGATAATTTACCCATGAGTGCATAATAGGATGTACAGGGCCAAGTGCAGTGTTGATCTAATTTAAGGGTGAATGTAGTCATGAAGTAATAGGGCAACGTTAATGAACACTGCCTGTGTGCAAAATTATATCTAACAAAATATAATTCCTCACGGTTCATTATTCTCACATGCAGCCTTTGATAATTCAAGCAAAGGAGGAAAGGGGTCAGGTGGCACAGGAGGATTCTGAATATAAACTGAGTTTCCCCTCCTAAAGATTTAAACAGCAGGTTTTAAGGACAAAAAAATTGGCGGCCTTCCGATTGGCTTAATTGAAAACAAGGCAAAGTAACCACCGGGAGAGTAAGGAGAGAGAGATCAGGATTATTTTTTTTATTTACAGGATGTTGTTAGATAATATGGGGGGAGGGGGAGGGGCGCAGGGAGGGGAGTCAAAAACTGGAGGTCATAAATAAAACCATAAGATCATAAGATTTGTGAGCAGAATTAGGCCATTCGGCCCATCGAGTCTGCTCCATCATGGCTGATACATTTCTCAACCGCATTCTCCTGCCATTTCCCCGTAACCTTTGATCCCCTTACCAATCAAGGACATATCTATTTCTGTCTTAAAAACATTCAATGATTTAGCCTCCACAGCCTTCTGTGGCAATGAATTCCATAGATTCACCATCATCTGGCTGAAGGAATTCCTCCTCACCTCGGTTCTAAAGGGTCATTCCTTTACTCTGAGGCTGTGCCCTCGGATCCTTGTCTCTCCTACTGATAGTGACTAATAAACCCAATAAAGAAGTGTGAGGAATCAGCGAGCATACATAGATTTGGAAGCCAATAGCGGGGATGCCATTGAGGAGAGGTTAGATAACTGAATGAGGGAGAATGGAACAGCAAGATCTGCCGATAGGATTAGGTGAAAGAGGGTGGCAGGAGGCTCATGGTTCATGAACAGAACAATAGACTGGTAGAGCTGAACAGCCTATTTCTGTGTTGTACACTCTGCACAGCATTGCGAGTCTCAGTATTAGGAAGTGATTAGGCGGCACGGTGGCACAGCGGTTAGCACTGCTGCCTCACAGAGTCAGAGACCCAAGTTCAATTCCGGCCTTGGGTGACTGTCTGTGTGGAGTCTGCACGTTCTCACCGTGTCTGCGTGGGTTTCTTCTGGGTGCTCTGGTTTCCTCTCACAGTCCAAAGATGTGCGGGTTAGGTTGATTGGCCGTGATATATTGGCCCTTAGTGTCCTGAGATGTGTAGGTTAGGGGGACTAGCAGGGTAAATAGATCATAGATCATATAGAATGCCTACAGTGCAGAAGGGGGCCATTCGGCCCATTGAGTCTGGACTGACCACAATCCCACAAGGCCCCATTCCCACAACGCCACATATTTACCCTGCTAACCCCTTGACATTAGGGTCAACTTAGCATTGCTAATCAACCTAACCCGCACATCTTTGGAGAAATAATGGGGATACGGGGATAGGGGCTGGGTGGGATTGTTATTGGTGCAGACTCAATGGGCCGAATGGCCTCCTTCTGCACTGTAGGGATTCTATGATTCTAAGTAATGAAGGCACAGACCATTTCATCTTTTAAGGATGAGGAGATGCAGAGTTCTTGGAAAGGCTGTGCGATTAGTTTTGGATTTGTTGTAGTGAGGAGATGTGATTGGCATGATGAGTTGCATGGCACTGCCTCCTGTTCCATAGGCTTTCTATGATGCCCGTAGCACAGAGTTACTACGAGTTGAATTTCTGGGCCCTACTGCGGTTGGGAATCACGGTGGATGAAGTCTGAAAATAAAAATGCTGGCAGTGATTGGTGCGCCCATTTCCCTACCACGCTCTTGGGGCAATAAGGGATGGGCAACAAATGCTGGCCTAGCCAGTGATGCCCACATCCCATGAACAAATGTATAGAACAATGTCTCAAACAATGATGAGACAGAGTGTAGGAATGAGATAGAGAATCTGGTGAACTGGCACAACAACAATGATCTCTCCCTCAATGTCAACAAAACGAAGGAGATTGTCATTGACTTCAGGAAGCATAAAGGAGAACATGCCCCTGTCTACATCAACGGGGATGAAGTAGAAAGAGTCGAGAGCTTCAAGTTTTTATGTGTCCAGATCACCAATAACCTGTCCTGGTCCTCCCATGCCGACACTATCATTACGAAAGCCCATCAACGCCTCAACTTTCTCAGAAGATTAAGGAAATTTGGCATGTCAGCCACGACTCTGACCAACTTTTACAGGTGCACCATAGAAAGCATTCTTTCTGGTTGTATCACAGCTTGGTACGGCTCCTGCTCTGCCCAAGACTGCAAGGAACTACAAAAGGTCACGAATGTAGCCCAATCCATCACGCAAACCAGCCTCCCATCCATTCATTCTGTCTACACTTCCTGCTGCCTCGTCAAAGCAGCCAGCATAATTAAGGACTCCACGCACCCTGGACATTCTCTCTTCCACCTTCTTCCGTCGGGAAAAAGATACAGAAGTCTGAGGTCACGTACAAACCGACTCAAGAACAGCTTCTTCCCTGCTGCTGTCAGACTTTTGAATGGACTTACCTTGCATTAAGTTGATCTTTCTTTACACCCTAGCTATGACTGTAACACTACATTCTGCACTCTCTCGTTTCCTTCTCTATGAACGGTATGTTTTGTCTGTAGAGCACGGAAGAAATAATACTTTTCATTGTAAGTTAATACACGTAACAATAATAAATCAAATCAAATCAAAAAAAACTTCTAAGTACTCAACCAAATCTTACAGTGCTTGTGCTGCTACACAAATTGGGAGGACTACTTCTGTGTAGTTCTCAAAGTCAAATATTGAACCAAATGAAATTATGTTAAAATTAATGTGGCTAAGATTCTGCTTCAACATTTCTGAAAGGAGTTGTGCCATTTTATTAGATACTGCCACCCTAAATCACAGTCTTGCGATTATCAGGCTGATAATCAAACTATCTTTGCACTGAATGAATAGTCGTAGAGGTACAAGTCAGCATGAAGATTTATGCCATGGTGTCTCTGCTCCATTTTAACCAACGGTGCATTTCGCTCTGACTTTCTGCAGACTTTTTATTTTTTTAAAGAAATTTAGGTTGATTTGAATGTAGAACACCTTCAGTGAACAAGCCCAAAATCCAGCATTAAAGTCCCCGACGGTCGGCTTATGAAGTAAGGATGTGTGGGATAGAGGGAAGTTTGGCCGATTGGATAGGTAACTGGCTATCTAACAGAAGACAGAGCGTGGTGGTGGATGGAAAATTTTCGGACTGGAAACCGGTTACCAGCGGAGTGCCACAGGGATCAGTGCTTGGTCCTCTGCTATTTGTAATTTTTATAAATGGCTTGGAGGAGGAGGCTGAAGGGTGGATCAGTAAATTTGCTGATGACACCAAGATTGGTGGAGTAGTGGATGAGGTGGAGGGCTGTTGTAGGCTGCAAAGAGATAGCGATAGGATGCAGAGCTGGGCTGAAAAATGGCAAATGGAGTTTAACCCTGACAAATGCGAGGTGATTCATTTTGGTAGGACAAATTTAAATGTGGATTACAGGGTCAAAGGTAGGGTTCTGAAGACTGTGGAGGAACAGAGAGATCTTGGGGTTCATATCCATAGATCTCTGAAGGTTGCCACTCAAGTGGATAGAGCCGTGAAGAAGACCTATAGTGTGTTGGCGTTCATTAACAGGGGGTTTGAGTTTAAGAGCCGCGGGGTTATGCTGCAACTGTACAGGACCTTGGTGAGACCACATTTGGAATATTGTGTGCAGTTCTGGTCACCTCACTACAAGAAGGATGTGGAGACACTGGAAAGAGTGCAAAGGAGATTTACCAGGATGCTGCCTGGTTTGGAGGGTAGGTCTTATGAGGAAAGGTTGAGGGAACTTGGGCTTTTCTCTTTGGAGCGGAGGAGGTTGAGTGGAGACTTGATAGAGGTTTATAAGATGATGAGGGGGATAGATAGAGTGAACGTTCAAAGACTATTTCCTCGGGTGAATGGAGCTGTAACTAGGGGGCATAACTATAGGGTTCATGGTGGGAGATATAGGAAGGATGTCCGAGGTAGGTTTTTTATTCAGAGAGTGGTTGGGGTGTGGAATGGACTGCCTGCAGGGACAGTGGAGTCAGAAACTTTAGGAACATTTAAGAAGCTATTGGATAGGCACATGGAGTACTTCGGGATGATAGGGAGGAAATAGCTTGATCTGGGTTTCAGACAAAGCTCGGCACAACAATGTGGGCCGAAGGGCCTGTTCTGTGCTGTACTGTTCTATGTTCTATATATTCCTAGAAATCAGTGAATATTCCTTTGAAAATCTTAGATTAGCTTTTACATTTTGAGCCTGGAATATAATGGGCTAAGTACCTGTGAATAGGTGTGGTTGATTGTATATCTTGAAGGGAACATTGCTTCAGTAGACATCAGGAAAACAATGTGCAACCAATGATGATGCAGGTGTAGATGAACATAAGGAACAATAGGGTACATTTTTCCTGATTTTGCAATTAAGCTTATTGGATTACCTGGACACAGTTAGTAGAAAGAAGTCAGCCCAATGTTTTTGCATTTAAATGACTGGATGGAGATCGGCAAGTCAAGCATATTCAAATGAAAAAGTGAAGCATGGGCATTTTTTAGAATTTGCACAGGCACTTTAAAAGAGGAAACATTGCTGGGTTCCAGATTTACCTTTGGAACATAAGTTTTTTTCAGTGTACAGTTAACATTGGCAGTTTGATTCAGGTGCTAAGAATGTAAACCTCCCAGTGGTGGAATGGCCTGTGCTGTAGTCTTGTCAATTATGTGGGGAACTCCAAGGAGTTGACCCAGTATCAGTACCAGTTTGGCAATCATGCGCATTGGGTGGCACGCTGTGCAGTAGTTAGCAATGCTGCCTCACAGCGCCAGGGACCCAGGTTCGATTCCAGCCTTGGGTGACTATGTGGAGATTGCACATTCTTGCTGGCTCTGCACAGATTTCCTCTGGGTACTCTGGTTTCCTCCCACAGTCCAAAGATATGCAGGTTAGTTGGTTTAGCCATGCTAAATTGACCCACAGTATCCCAAGATGTGTAGGATAGGGGGATTCACAGAGTAATATTTGGGGTTACGGGGTTAGGGCCTGCGTAAGATGCTCTGTCAGAGAGTCGGTGCAGACTCAATGGACTGAACGGCCTCCTTCTGCATTGTAAGGATCCTAAGATACATCTTTCGGATGGGATATTGAACCAAGGCCCTGTTTGCCCTCCAAGGTGGACCATAAAAGATCCCATGGCACTGTTTGGAAGGAGAGCAGGGGAATTATCCCAATGCCTTGGCCGACATATATCCCTCAATTGAAATAATTGAAGCAGATTACATGTCATTACCACATTGAAGTTTGTGGGAGTTTGTTGTGGCTCCATGTTTCCTACATTACAAAAGTGACCAACCTTGTACTTCATTGCCTGTGAAGCTCTTATGGCACTAACAATGTTATATACGCTCAAGACTTTTTCTTTCTTTTTAATTGAGTTGTGGGACTGTAACTATTAATGTTCATGAATCTTTCTCCCTATTTTCCAGTTACCTCAACTTTGATCGTTTTAAAATGTTAAAGCAGAGTATCCATCAAACCAGGGGTCAAACTGGTTTCCCTGCTAGAGCAGAACAGTTTGGCATTTTATTGGAGAACTTCACATTTTAATTGCTCGCCTATCCATACTGCAGAGATTGAAGGGTTCTGGAGATTTGTTAACTACAAACTGGATTTTCTGTATATTCCTGATTTGAATTTAAATCAAGAACTTACAAGTCATAAATGACAAGAGAATTTCTTCAGGACATTTATTTGTTTTCACAGAAAATCTGATCAGCGATGTTCAAGTCACAAAGCACAATTAACAATTCTGCAGCGCTGCGGAATAAAAATTGGAGTAAATTTATTCCGTTACTATAAACCAGTGCGTCTAACTATAGAAGGGGCGGGACCACAGAATGTAAAACATTGATTTAAGGCAGAAAAATCCTAGTAAATGCCATTTCAAGCAGAACTTGCCATTTTCTGTCACCACTGCGTTAGCCTTACTTGTGCTTTTATAAGATAAACAGAGGCATAAATATTTATACAGCAAGAGGATTAATTTCATTTTCACAGCTTTACTTACATGCCAAGTCTTGTTCTTAACAAAGCCAAGCAGGAATCTGTACCCAGTGAACTGGAAAAGCCATTGAACAAGACAGAGTTGAAAGCTTATCAGAAAGAATGCTGCTTCGCTGACCCTATCAGACTGCCTTTTCATGTTACTCATCTAATTGCACAGAAAGGTCAATAATTTAATGACCGTTAAATACAAGACTCATGGCAATTTGACCTTTCATATGAGTGCTTATTGCACAACTGTTATTACTATATGACTGAACAAGTTGTCCAGTAGTTGAGCGTTGACTTGACTTCCCGAGCTTAGTTGCAACAGTTTCATGGGTAACAACCTCACAGTGAGGAGATTAAACATTGTAGCAGAAAAATTGTTGTAACCGTGACGCAAAATGTATAAGAATGGTTAATAGATTGAGGGGACATCACAATATTTCTTGTTGATTTCCTCTTTGGGAATTCAATTGGGCAAGAAATTGGATAAGGATTTTGCTATGGGCTTTTTAAGGCCTTGAAGATGGGCTGTTAGTCTTTTGACATCTATTCATTAAAGGATTCAAGTAGCCACTTTCAAATGTCACCTAAGCATCCTGCAATTCACCAAGGGGGAAATCTTAAAGTGTGCACGAAACACGGATATGTAATGATTCTGAAGGTAGTACAGCATAAAACGACATTATAATTCCTTAAGAAAGGTCTTCTCAAGCTATATTGCGAAGGAAATCTACAATTGGTTAGGATATTTCCTCCCTATATTGAGATGAATTTGGTCCAGATGACTGGTATAACATAGTTGAGAAAAACAATCAGAATTTATATGTCGGATGTGACATTGTAGCCACCTTCCAAAAACTAGACTTATTTACATTCAGATAGCCAATTTACTGAAGTGTATTTCACAGTCACAAGCTACAGTTGCCATTCACCTAGATATTGAATGTGTAAAGCGAATGCTACTTTAACAGCCTGAGAAATTATGCAATAACATCACACAATCCTTTTTTTTTGCTTCCAAAACCGTAGATCTTAAATCAGAAGAAATTGCTGATTTGGAAGTTACCCGTTGAGAAGTGAAAAGTGAATTGAGTGCAATGAGTTTAGAGGAAGATGCTTGCTTGGTTCACTTCGAACATCACTCATAGCATGCACAAGTTAATGCGTGTGATGGAGATTTTAAATAACTGTTAAAATGCATTGTTTGAGTCTGTTTAGTGGAAATGGATGCAAAAAAAACCCCTTTCCTTTGGGGAACTTGGTAGGAAATGAAATAAATCTGATCAGAATTCCAGCAAGGTAATAATTAATTGTGGTGGCAAGTGGTTAGCGCTGCTGCCTCACAGCACCAGGGCTGCGGGTTCGATTCCCGGCTTGGGTCACTGTCTGTGCGGAGTTTGCACGTTCTCCCTGTGTCTGTATGGGTTTCCTCTGGGTACTCCGGTTTCCTCCCACAGTCCGAAAAACGTGCTGGTTAGGTGCATTGGCCATGCTAAATTCTCCCTCAGTGTCCCCGAACAGGCGCCGGAGTGTGGTGACTTGGGAATTTTGACAGTAACTTCATTGCGGTGTTAATGTAAGCCTACTTGTAACACTAATAAACTTTAAACTCTTTGGAGCTTAATTGATAAAACAAAAGAGGTACAATTATTCTGATCTGACCTCTACCTTTCCAAAAGCAATAATTCGATTTTATCCACAATGCACAATCTCTTGTTTCAAACCTTCTGGTCTATAGTTCGATATATGGAAGAACTGTGATCAAAGAAGTTGAGATCCTCACTGATATGACCGAGCAAGGGAGGGAGTAAGATTGAAGAAACCAAAGACTAACCAAAGTAGCCAATCAGCTTACTTTGATGGAAGTTGTTCAGACAATGAAAATACTCTGTCAAAGAAGATGATTTCATTCATTGTTAGAGAAATCTAAACTAAACTATATCTAAAAAGCTGCAAAGCCTCCCGAGTGTGTTTCAGCCAACACTCACAGTCCAATACCAGTGCATTGCTTAACAAAACATTTTACACGTTGTGGGTTCACTTCATTGTTCTTGGTTGCATTTATACAGCACCTTTGACAGGTAAAAGGCCCTTCACATTGGAAGAAGGGAATGCACACAGAACTTTTGGCAGAGTTGAGAGGTGACTGAATGCACAATCAAAAGGATAGCTGTTAAGAAACCATTGAAGTCCGTGAAAGAGATAGAAAGGCAGAGTGCTAGAGGGAGGGGGGAGTTTCAGAGAGCGTGACGAAGTTGCCTGGAAATTTTGTTGCCAGTTGTGGGACAGAGGAAGGGGAGGATATGCAGATTAAAGGAATGGAAGGGGATGCACGGTTTGAGGAAGTTACCGATGGAAGGTGGAATGAGGGATTTGGAGCTAAGTTTGAGGATTCCACAGTCGGAATTGCTGACAGAGAGTCAATGAGGTTCACAAGGATTGGTTGACCTTGCTGAACTTTCATATCTTTTTAGCACAAAGTTCATCTATGTCCAGCTCCAATGCATTGCCCACTTCTGCCCCTGCCTCAGGCCATCTGTTGCTGATGACCATCATTTGTGTCTTTATCACTTTCTGACTCATTTATTCCAATTTTCGTCTGGCTGGCTTCTCATCCTCCAATCCTCATAAACTCCAACTTTTCCAAAATCCTGCTCATCTAGAATCTTAATTTGCCTCCTGGTTCCCCAGTGTAACAAATTTAAAACATTCATTCTCATATTTTGCCTCACTCCTCTTTCTCTGTAACCTCCTCTGGGTGAACAATACCACTAAAACTACAATTCTAGCCTCTTTTGCACCAACAGGTCTCTTTGCTCCACGTTTGGCCACCAAGGGTTTCTGCAATTGTCTTCTAATGATCCTATCTCTGTCCGGCTTTGGCTATGATTCTGGATTATCATCCTCCACCACAGCTTGGACTTTTTTTCATATAGCAAAATGATGGAGCATTTGCTTTGGAATATGATCTTGGAAAACCTAGGCTGGGTTAGGAGGCCTAATTGTACCTGTTTTCTGCTTGATACAGAATTATCAGTAACCATCAGTTATTAATTTCTGGCCTCACAGCGCCAGGGACCCGAGTTCAATTCCGGCCTTGGGTCACTGCCTGTACGGAATCTGCACGTTCTCCCTGTGTCTGCGTGGGTTTCCTCCGGGTGCTCCGGTTTCCTCCCACCGTCCAAAGACGTGCGAATTATGTTGATTGGCCATGCTATGTTGACCCTAGTGTCAGGGAGACTAGCAGGGTAAATATGTGAGGTTATGGAGATAGGGCTTAGGTGGGATTGTGGTCGGTGCAGACTCGATGGGCCGAATGGCCTCCTTCTGCACTGCAGGGATTCTATGATTTTGGTTGTTTTAAACAAGCCAATAAACATTATTCACATTTAAGAATATGCGATTGGCTCATTTAATCAAAGGCAGGTTTCTACAGTTGGTCGTTATAGGCAGAGTACAGACCATACTCAACCGGTCCACACTTCGAAAATCCAAAACAAAATATCTACCATTTGATGTCATTCTGGTTTGGGCAGTACTTGGTGAACAACCCTGAGTGTGCTAATAGCTGCATGAATAACCAACATAGAACAATCAGTTGTGGTCATGACGCGGTTCATTCATGTTGCTTAGAAGTGACATAAATTCATATGCAGGGATCTCTTCTCTGCAAACAAAAAGACCATGTTCAAGCCTTGTGCCTTTTCTGAATTATCCAGGAGCTTGGGGGCCTATTGTTGCCCTCGCTTTTTCCATCAAACACCTCAGCCAATCAGACTCGATTCGCCAACCAATCAGCACCCTTTGCTCCTGTAGTATAAATTGTTATGACCATTTGAAATTTGGCCTTCTTGCATTTGTCCTGATGAGTGCGTAATGAAAAGCTTCAGCAATATGTCTCTGTTTTCAATAATATTCATGTGAAATTTTTGTAATGGTTGAACTGTATTCTTAAGATTGTTTTTGTAATTTAAATTTGTCGCAATCTGCCAATTTCTAACATTTTGAAACCTTACAGTAGACCATGTTTGGGCGGCACGGTGGCACAGTGGTTAGCACTGCTGCCTCACAGTACCAAGGACCCGGGTTCGATTCCCGGCTTGGGTCGCTGTCTGTGTGGAGTTTGCACATTCTCCCCGTGTCTGTGTGGGTTTCCTCCAGGTCCCTCCCACATTATGAAAGATGTGCTTGTTAGGTGCATTGACCCGAACAGGCGCCGGAGTGTGGCGACTGGGCAAATTTCACGGTAACTTCATTGCAGTGTTAATGTAAGCCTTACTTGTGACTAATAAATAAACTTAACTTTTATAATGCAATTTTATTTGGATACATCATTTAGAAGAAACATTAATATTTCTTTAGGGAGTGTTGAACTGTGAGGAAACTTGTATTCTTCCACATGTGGATTATGTATATTCATCTTTTCATAATTAATAGAAATTTTATTGCCAACTGATCAATAGTTATGTTTGCATAGGGACTTTGTAATAATCTCGGAGGATGAAGCTAGTTTGAGAATATCTTGACCCAGGTGGATTTTAAATTGCCCGATTTTTACAAGTATGAGCTGCAGAACTGACAACTGTAAATAAAGCACAGTTCAAACCCACATGATTCAGAGACTTTAGATGAAGTTAAAAAGAAATCATTCACTGCAGACCAAGGGTGGGATTTACCCGTCCCGCCCACCACGGGAATCATAGCGGGTGGGACATGGACCGTGCAAAGGTCTGTTGACCTCAGGTGGGATTTTCCAACCTTGGGGTTAACGCAGCCGGAAGATCCCACCCCAGGAGTTGAATCTGGGATTTTCCTAACATGTGTACTTCATTGGCGCATCATGTGATATATTTAGTCACTTGAAGTCAATGACATCCTCATCTATCAATATTGCGTGGAGGTTGCATGTTCTCCCTGTGTCTGCGTGGGTTTCCTCCGGGTGCTCCTCCCACAGTCCAAAGATGTGCGGGTTAGATTGATTGGCCATGCTAAATTGCCCCTCAGTGTCAGGGGAATTAGCAGGGTAAATATGTGAGGTTACGGGGATAGGGCCTGAGTGGGATTGTTGTCGATGCAGATTTGATGGGTCGAATGGCCTCCTATGCACTGTAGGGATTGTATGATTCTATGAAAAGCAGTGTATGTGTTGTCCTCTCCATTTTAAAGATAGGACCTATCTCCTATGGTTTTCCTAGTTTTAAGATATCACACGTTGATAATCATCAACCCTATGATGGCTCCAGTTAGGTCATTAATTGGATTTCCCATTGTTAAATGGGCAGGAATTGAAGTCCCAGGCATGTCATTAGGTCCAGATCTAATACAGTCGAAGCTTCAGAAGCTTTGGATGCACACAGGTAAACTAGTATTCTACAATGTCAATACTTTCACAGCCTCAGGCCAAAACAAATACTTCAGCCAAACTGCCTGGCCAGAACATGCTGAATGTGTTATTCTTTCCTCTCTTCTGTTTTCTCTGCATCTTTTATTTTAAAATATTTAAATAATATTTTGTTTGTCTCTTTCTTGTTAAAATACGTACTAGCAACATTTTCTAAGATAGACCTAAAGCCTTTCTCCTTGTTTGCCATTACCTCAGTATTTATTTTTGACTGTTTGAACCTAATATTCCTCATTTTCTGACACTCTTTGTCCTCCGTGGCTCCATTCATCCCTTGTCTCCTGCTATTGTTCACCTCATATTCCCAGCTCCTATTGTCACTTCCCACAGTCATTGCCGATGTGATCTCTTTTACAGATTTATAAGCAGAAGTTTCTTTTAAAGGAACTGCAGGCCTCATCAATGTTTGCCTTTTACTTCAAAAATGCTTACTTACTTAACTTTACTTAACTTCCACCACACAAATGCTGATTTAAATATTATAATGTGTGAAATTTCATTAATTATCATTGTCTCATATAACTCAATTAAATATGATGAATGATGATTTTAATATTTCACTGATGGGTTGCGTAAATAATGATCTCAGTTTATTATGTATTATAGGTGGCACGTTTCATTATTTATATCATTTTCTAACGTTCCTCATTAAGGAAGGTGCTGTGATTGAGATTGGAAGAAACACGGGGGCTTTACAGGTGAGCAGTGCCATGGTAACAGCAAACAGGACCTGTCAGGTACACATGTGTGGCAAGTGTGTCTACCATCGGCAACACTATAAGTTTGAATCCTACTAAGGGCACACGTCTGCTGAGAGAATGAACTGGCCGGTTACCAACATTGCCGTCTGGAATTCTCCATTACACAGAAGACATAAAAATAAGGGATCGCTCATTTAAGATGGAGCAGAGGAGAATTTATTTCTTTCCCAAGGGTTATGAGTCTTTGCAACTCTTCCTCTAAAGGTGGTGGGAGCAGAATCTTTGAATATTTTTAAGGCAGAGCTAGATAGATTCTTGATTAACAAAGGCGGGGGGGGGGGGCGACACGGGGGTAAAAGGTTATCGGGGGTGGGCAGGAATGTGGGGTTGAAGTTACGATCAAATCAGCCATGAGCTTATTGAATGGCCGAGCGACCCACTCCTGCTCCTAATTTGTACGTTTGAATGTTAATAATAGATATAGTTATTTCAATGTAAGGAAACTTTTGTTTTAAATAAAGGATACAGTATTCCTGTGTCAAAGAATAAAGAACAAAGACAATTTCAGCACAGGAACAGGCTCTTTGGTCTTCCAAGCCTGCACCGACCATGCTACCCAACTGAACTAAAACCCCCTTCCTGGCACCATATCCCTCTAAAGAACAAAGAAAATTGCAGCACAGGCCCTTTGGTCCTCCAAGCTCCTAGTCTAGTCTTTAATTAATACCTCTGGTAAGCCTTTGGAAGCAAATTAAATGGTGAGTTCAATTCTGCTCAATACCATTGCTATTTGTCCTATGTAACTATTAATCTATGCAACTAATACTAAAGCAAATCAGTAGTGGGACAACTGTCTGCACACTTGTCAAAAGCTATTGAAATAGTTTACATGATTGATCCAAAACTGTATTCATAGAAATCATAGAAACCCTACAGTGCAGAAACAGGCCATTCGGCCCATCAAGTCTGCACCAACCACAATCCCACCCAGGCCCTATCCCCACATCCCTACACATCCACCCGCTAATCCCTCTAACCTACACATCTCAGGACACTAAGGGGCAATTTTAGCATGGCCAATTAACCTAACCCACACATCTTTGGACTGTGGGAGGAAACCGGAGCACCTGGAGGAAACCCACGCAGCCACGAGGAGAATGTGCAAACTCCACACAGACAGTGACCCAAGCCGGGAATCGAACCCGGGTCCCTGGAGCTGTGAAGCAGCAGTGCTAACCACTGTGCTACCGTGCCGCCCCAATTATTATCTGACAAAAATCTTTCAATAATAAATGATGTAAAATCACATTGAGTTGAAGAGTAGAGTTATTAAGTGACTGCCACTCGAACCTGCTTATCAAAAAAACATCTTCCCATTTGTTGTATGTTTCCTTTTGTATTAACAAGACACAAACGTATCACTTATGCCCCAGGTTACTTTGACTTTTTAAATCATCAGCCTGAAATTGCAAAACTTGAAAGTTAAACAACTTGATAAGTAGCATTGCTTGTATTTAAGTTGCACTTCACAGTGGCATATGGCCCCATGACTTCACGGAATGAGCTGGACTTTATTGGAAGTACAGTGACTGCTGATACGTTGGTGCAAATAGTAGTCATTTTGTACCAGCACTGCCCCATGGAACTGCAGGAATCTTCCCTTTTGGGTAGTGTTGTTTCACAATGGAATGTCAGCCAGGAACATGAGAAAGAAATCATCACATCTTCTTTGAATAGTGCTATAGGATCTTTAACATTCACCATCAATACAGAGCGGGGGCAGGAACTTAGTTAAAAATCTAATTTGAAGAAGGAAAAGGGCATGTTTAGGAGGGCGCCGACTGCACTGAAAGACTTCATCAGGAAGATGCAGAAGTGAAGGTATTGGAGGGAATGAACAAACCTCCAAACAGCCCATCTACCCAACTCTTCAAGCACCACCTGTCTCTTGTGGCAGAGTCTGCAGATTGCACATTGGACTTATCAGCCATCTCAGAACCCATCAAACTGGAGTGGAAACAAGTCACCCTCAATGCTGAGCGACTATCAAAGAAAACTGGAAACCTTCAGCCATCAAATCTCTCCATTAACAGTGAAAGCAAAAGTACAGAGTATAATATCTAATGTGGTAATTAAGTACTTCGATAGTAAGGCACGTACCCTTTCAGCTTACTTGCCTTTGCATAAATTATCTGAAGGATAAAAACATTCCCATTTTGGGACAGACCTTAAAGACAATTCAATGACAGGGCATTGCTACACGTGTTGCAAAACTTTAGACTAAAATTGCACAACCCCATGTTAATGTTGCCATTTGGAGGATGAACTGTTGGATGGGAGATGGAGTGAATGTTGGAAAATATAGCAGAAGGCAATGTGTTTCCTTACCTCCATCAGCTTCATTTTGCGCAGAAAGTGTGAAAAGATTTGCAAGATTTGCATGACTTATGGATATTTTACAGAACAAATGTGTAGCATAAGACCAGTAGGGAGGAGACGTCCAGTCTTAGTCGCAGTTCCAGCAAGATCCTTGGTCAAGTCTTTGGCTACCTGGTGTCTTTGTTTTCCAAATAGGCAACATTTATTTCTGGTCCAAAGCAACTGCACCTGAACTTGAATGCCCTGCTGAGTTTGCAAAGAGGCATTAATTCTCACATATTAACCTGGCGTCAATTGTGTAAACCCAAACCGCATTGTCCCAGAATTAAACCTGATCCAAATGGAATTTAAATCGTAGAATCAAAGAATTTTAAGAGACAGAAGGAAGCCATTTGGCCCATTGTCTCTGCGTTAGCCCTTTTGAGCAGGAAATCATATTAGGTTGTCGTATTTCACTACGAAGCAGGTTTTTGTTTGATCACTTAACCAGAGAATACACTGCAGCACAGTTACATTTTGTTTCATTTGATCTTAAAAATCCCCCTGCCAACTTTATTTTTAACTCTCCTTTCCTGTGATTTGACCACTGTGAAGCAGTTTATTAGCAGATACACTTAAATGAGTTTGTATCTGCATTATCGTCTTACCCATTTAAGGATGGAGTCAATCAATTGAGCAGACTTATCAAATTACCGTGAATGTTTAGTAATCACTTTGATGTTCATATTAATGCATTTATTTAGTGTCTGCTGCACAGCAAGATACCCTTGTAAATGGAAAGGATATACCAATGGGCCTTCTAGCCTGTTCAGTCTAAAGATTAAAATGTTCGAAATGATGTATATTTCATTCCTCTAAATCTAGCTGCCTGTGGTACAAAATTAACAGGCCACAACCAAAACTAGAGATTGAAAGAATGTTCTACAGCCTTGGAGTAGCAGATGTGCTGAATAGATTTCCATCGTTGTTACATCCATAGACATCTTGTAGCTTTTTCTTGTAACTATTTTTTTAAAAAGCCAAATACTTCAATAAGAGTGGGATTGAATGTTATAAGAGTAAGTGAAATAACTCCTCTGAGGCCAGTGTTCCTTCACCAAATTTAGATTTATTTACACAGTTAGCAACACTCAGACAGGTACTTCCTTGTACAGAGTATTATTTTTTTCATTCATGGGACATGGGCATCGCTGGCTGACCAGCATTTATTGCCATCCCTAGTTGCCCTTGGAGCGCAGCTGAGAGTCAACCACATTGCTGTGGTTCCGGGGTCACATGTAGGCCAGACCAGGTAAGGACGGCAGATTTCCTTCCCTAAAGGACATTAGTGAACCAGATGGGTTTTTCTGACAACCTACAATGGTTTCATGGTCATCAGCAGATTCTTAATTCCAGATAATTTTTAAAATGGAATTCAAATTCCACCATCTGCCCGTGGCGGGATTCGAACCCAAGTCCCCAGAACATTAGCTGGGTTTCTGGATTAATAGTCTAGTGATGATATCACTAGGTCATTGCCTCCCCTTGATATAAACCTGGTATAAACCCAGATTGCCAGTAACCCTGACACTCACGTTATATATATATTTTTTAATATTCATATGTGGGACATGGGCATCGCTGGCTGGCCAGCATTTATTGCCCATCCCTGGGTTACCCTTGAGAAGGTGGTGGTGAGCTGCCTTCTTGAATCTCTGAAGTCCACCTGCTGTGGGTTGACCCACAATGCCGATAGGGAGGGAATTCTAGGATTCTGACCCAGCGACTGCGAAGGAATGACAATATCTTTCCAAGTCAAGACTGTGAGTGGCTTGAAGGGGAACTTGCAGATGGTGGTGTTCCCCTGTATCTATTCCCCTACACTTCTAGATGGAAGTGGTTGTGTGTTTGGAAGGTGCTGTCTAAGGATCTTTGGTGAATTGCTGCAGTGCAATTTGTAAATAGGACGCAAGATATACACATGCAGGGCTTCATGGTTGGACAAGCCATAATTGCCTTACACTGGGAGCTCATCTTCTAGGAGGTCCACATTGTGGGTTTCGCTTAAGCAGTTACAGTAAGTATACATGTGGTTGATCATTTCTCATAGAAATCATAGAAATCATAGAAACCCTACAGTACAGAAAGAGGCCATTTGGCCCATCGAGTCTGCACCGACCACAATCCCACCCAGGCCCTACCCCCATATCCCTACATATTTTACCCGCTAATCCCTCTAATCTACACATCCCAGGACACTAAGGGGCAATTTTAGCATGGCCAATCAACCTAACCCGCACATCTTTGGACTGTGGGAGGAAACCAGAGCACCCAGAGAAAACCCACGCAGACACGAGGAGAATGTGCAAACTCCACAAAGTGACCCAAGCCGGGAATTGAACCCAGGTCCCTGGAGCTGTGAAGCAGCAATGCTAACCACTGTGCTACCGTACCGGAACATGCTGGGATCATGAAAGTACATCTTCCAGAATCATCACAAATGCTTCTCGCTACAAAAGTCAGTTTTCAATCATTCTTTGGTGCACACACTCACATGCTCGCTCACAACTGCGATCACGGATGGTCTGAATCACCAAACCTGTTTTGTGGTGAATAAAGGGACAGCCCTTTAGAACTGAGATGAGGAGGAATTTCTTCAGCCAGAGGATGGTGAATCTGTGGAATACATTGTCACAAAAAGCTGCGGAGGCCAGGTCATTGAGTATATTTAAGACAGAGATAGATGGGTTCTTGATTGGTAAGGGGATGAAAGTTTATGGGGAAAAGGCAGGAGAATGGGTTTGAGAAACTTATCGGCCATGATTGAATGGCAGAGCAGACTCGATGGGCCGAATTGCCTAATGCTGCTCCTATATCTTATGGTCTTATGAAATGATTGAGGAGTGGGGAAGGACAATGGCTGCCTGCTGGGCTCAGTGTTACAAAAGAGTCCAGAGTGAGAGGCCAGACTGGAAAGATTGTTTTGTGTTTTACATCAGGACTTTCAGCCTGAGAGTTCTGTTTTTTTTAAAGCCGGTTTTACAGCTCAGCTTGAATGAAGATCTGTACGAAAGCTGATAGGTTCCTTCATCATTTTAGAGCTGTAATAAGTGGATGTTGGAAGGGTGAGGTGTGTATGGAGGAAGGTGAGGATGTGTGAGGGTGGGGGTGAGATGTTTAGGATGGAGGGTGAGGTGAGGAGAGGGAGTGAGGTTCTGGGGCGAGAAGGTGAAGGGTTGGTGAGGGTGGGAGTTGAAGTGGGGGTGGGAAGGTGAGGTGAGCGGTTGGTGAGTGTAGGGGTTGAGGTGAGGAATGGGTGCTCCGGTTTCCACCTGCAGTCCAAAGATGTGCAGGTTAGATTTATTGACCATGCTAAATGACCCCTTAGTGTCAGGGGGACTAGCAGCTTAAATAGGTGGGGTTACGGGGATAGGACCTGGGTGGGATTATTGTTGGTGCAGGCTCGATGGGCTGAATGGCCTCCTTCTGCACTGTGTTCTATATTGGAAATATATTATAGTGAGAAGCAGCAATCAGCAAAGTCTTCAGATTTGTTTATTAAAAAAACCAGTTACAATTGTGAATCATGTCCTCAGTTTCTTAAATAAAGGTTGTGGCACACACAGATACTTGAGGGCTCCAACTCTTCTCACTGACAGTGAAGATCCTTGTTGTTCAATCATTCCGCTTTGTTGCTTGGGAATCATTTGAGATTACGATAAAATAGAATCCGATTACATCCTGCCTATGAAATAATTATAGTGAACAGTATCATACACCCAGGTAGGAGAAAGTGTTCTACTTCTTCCTCAGAATGGAAACGATCTTGTGCAGTTGAGGTGGGTCGCAAATATTAATTGTCCTCCCAAATATGAATTTATTGTCACCGAGCCCACACGGTGCAATGTGCAGAACGTGTTGATGAGGGCTGAGGCAGTCACCAAAATCAGTGATATCATCTGCACAGTGTTACTTTCCAGTCGAATTAATCATATTGCATGATTCTGTTAAGGTAAAATGTGTACTCTCTAGTTTTGTATAATAGTTGTGGTGGAATCACCTATAGGGCGCACACAAATGAACATTGCTTTATATCATTGTTGCTATTAATAGTAATGACATATGGTGCATATATATCGGACGATATATATGGACGGTACAGTGGTTAACACTGCTGCCTCACAACGCCAGCGACCCGGGTTCAATTCTGGCTGTGGGTGACTGTGTGGTATTTGCACATTCTCCCCGTGCCTGCGTGGGTTTCCTCCGGGTGTTCCGGTTTCCTCCCACAGTCCAAAGATGTGTGGGTTAGGTGTATTGGCCATGGTAAAATTGCCCCTTAGTGTCCCAAGATTTCCCAAGGTAGGTTCGATGGATTAGTGGGGTAAATACACGGAGTTACAGAGATAGAACAGGGGAGAGTGTCTGGGTAAGATAGTCTGTCAGGGAGTCGGCACAGACCTGATGGGCCGAATGGCCTTCTTCTGCACTGTAGGGATTCTATAATTCTATGATATTTGTAACCAGATGGTAGCAGTGGATGTTATTGTTTTACTGGGTTCTTTCTGTGATTGTTTAACAAGTTAATTGATGAATCTGGACAAGGGAAAGATGTCCCTGGATAATTGAAAGGGAGGGTTAAAGGGATGGCTGGGGTAATTGATAAGGGGGCCCGGGAACTTGTGAGGCACCAGTGGTCATGATGTCTCTCCCTGGCCCTGTCACCAGAGAATAAATTCTAATCTAAAGAGAAGAAATTAAGCTGTTCGAGCTGCCAAACCTGGAATACCAGTTCCTCTGACACCAATATGTTATTTGGCCAGATCTTGGCAGACCGGATAAAATCTATATTGATAACCCATTTATACAACTCATAGAATGTGTATTTAAATGCTTTTGGCCACAATCAGATGCGTTTTCTTAAATTGAATATTGTCAGGGTTCCCCTGTTTGAAATCCGCCCAAAATCTAAGTGATGTAGTCCAGCTTGAATAGAACATAATACTTCTCCGTATGTTTTTGCATGTGATACTTCCACATTGAAATCCTTTGAGCCACAGCAAGAGCAAGGCATTATAATACTGTGTAGGATGTTTGTGCCCAGAATTTGACCTGGTTGAGCAATGCAATGAAATAAATGATATGGGGAGGTGGTGATGGAGTGTTAATGTCACTGGTCTAGTAATCCAGAGGCTCAGGCTAAGATCCTGGGGACATGGCTTCGAATCCCACCATGGCAGCTGGTGAAATTCAATTAATAAAATCTGGAATATAAAGCTAGCATCAGTGATGGTGGCCACAAAACTATTATTCATTGGTGTAAAAACCCATCTGGTTCCTTTAAGGGTTGGAAATCTGCCATCCTTCCCTACATCCAGACCTACAGGAATGTGGTTGACTCTGAAAAGGCCTAGCAAGCCACTTGGTTAGAGTTGAGCAACAAATACTGGCTTTACCAGCAATGCCCACATCCCACGAAACGGAGAAAAGAGCATGTGAGGGATAGATGCATAATAGGGTCAGGTGTTAGTACTAACGCAGTTGATAGGGATGCCTGCGCCAGGGTCCATAAGCATTTCATCTTTTGTAGAAACATAGAAGATAGGAGCAGGAGGAGGCCATTTGGCCCTTCTAGCCTGCTCCGCCATTCATCACGATCATGGCTGATCATCCAACTCAATAGCCTAATCCTGCTTTCTCCCCAGAACCTTTGCTCCCATTCGCCCCAAGTGCTATATCCAGCCGCCTCTTGAATACATTCAATGTTTTGGCATCAACTACTTCCTGTGGTAATGAATTCCACAGGCTCACCACTCTTTGGGTGGAGAAATGTCTCCTCATCTTCGCCCTAAATGGTCTACCCCGAATCCTCACACTGTGATCCCTGGTTTTGGACTCCCCCACCATCGGGAACATCACAATTTCGGGGTATTATTGAAGGAACCATGGCTCAGTGGTAGCAATTTAGCCTGTAACGCCGGTTCAGGTCCTACTCTAAGGACCTGAACACTGAACTTAGGTTGACATTCAAATGCAGTATGGATGGGAAAGGGTGGGGGGCATGAGGTTGTCTATTGGTTGTTAACCTGAGATCCAGGCTGTCCGTCAGGACTAGTCAGCCTATCAACATCTGGTGGCCTATTTGATTGATGTAGGTATTTTTGAAATTGATTGGTTGCTCCTTTCTAACCGGGAACCCCAGTTTGGGAACCCCTGGATTAGCTTATTCTAAAGGTAACAGATCTTCCTTAAAAACATAGGTAAACAAATCACTCAGTTTTTCGACACATTCAGAGTGTCGAATCCTAAACAGTTTCCTCTTGAGCTGAAGCCAAGGCAGCAGAAACTACACTTTATACCTTTGATTGTGAATGTAAGAAACTAGCTGTTATTTACTTAAATATTCTACCTTTATTTTTGAAGTGGATTTGAATATTTCATTTACTTTTAAGTAATTTTGTACTGTATGTATGCATAGATTGATTAGTTTATCTTGAATGTATATTCAAAATATTATTAGAATATAGTCCAAGATATAAGTTTGTAATAAAAATATTATTAATTAACCATTATAAAAAATTGTACACTCTATAAACCTCAGGAACCCTTACTCTTCTAGGGTTCTCTAATAGTGAATTATAAGATTCTGAAAATCTTCAGTGATTAATTTCTGCTATAATGTACCCATGTATGTTTTATTCTGAGATAATTTGTTTATTCTAAATATAACCAAAGAGAGAATACTTTATCTTAAGACCAAATCAATTGCCAGCATCAACAATGAAAACAGAAAATGCTGAAAATCTCAGCAGGACTGACAGCATGTGTGGACACAGTAAGAAGTCTCACAACACCAGGTTAAAGTCCAACAGGTTTATTTGGAATCACGGGCTTTCGGAGCGCTGCTTCTTCATTAGGTGAGTCAATATGCGCGATCCTCTCGGAGATCCCCTCTACTTTGAGCCTACAGTTTGTGGTGTCGATGGTAGCCATGATGCGGCAATGCTGGCATTGGACTGGGGTGGGCACAGTAGGAAGTCTCACAACACTAGGTTAAAGTCCAACAGGTTTATTTGGAATGCACCCCAGTCCAACGCTGGCATCTCTACGTCATAGCATGTGTGGAGAGAGGAAACGAGCGAACATTTCGAGTTTGGATGACACTTGGGTGAAATTTTCTGGCCGCTCTTGCCCCTAAACCGGAATATCCCACCCGAGGTCATCGGACCTTTCCATGGTCTGCCCCTCGCCCGCTACGATTTCCATGGCGGGTGCAGTGGGAAAATTCACCCCTTTATCAACTCTGATGAAGAGTCATCCAGAGCCAAAATGTTGGCTCTATTCTCTCCCCACAGATGCTGTCAGACCTGCTGAGATTTTCCAGCACTTTCTGTTTTTGTTTCAGATTCCAGCATCCGCAGTAATTAACTTTTATCAATTATTAACATAGCTGACTTGAGCTCTTATGATGATTTAAAATCTCTCTTGGTTGAAATTTTAAACTGACAATAGGTTTGGCTGAATATATCTGCCTGCCTGGGGTGGCGGAGGGGGAGGGAGAGGTGTGGGAGCGGTGTGGAGTGGGGGGGGGGTAGGTTTGGTTGGGGAGGTGAGGAGAGTGGCAAAGATAGCAGAATCGTAACATCAGTAACATTCCTGCACTCAGGGCTGAATTTTCATTCTAAAGTCAGTCCCACTAGGGAGGTTGTGGTGTAGGGGTATTGTCATTGGACTAGTAATTCTGGGGGCCTGGATTCGAATCCCATCATTCAGATAGTGAAATTTGAATTCAATAAAAACAATGTGGAATTAAAAGTCTAATGATGACCATGAAACCATTATTGATTATTGTAAGAATTCATCTGGTTCACTAATGTCCTTCAGGGAAGGAAATCTGTTATCTTTGCCTGGTCTGGCCTACTTGCGAAACTCCAGATCCATAGCAATGTGATTGACTCTTAGAAGTCCATAAATGCAGGCCCAGCCAACGAAGCCCACATTCCATGAACAAATTTTTAAAAATCAGGATGAAATGTGGGTCAGGAACCTACAATGCTGGCAGCGGAACCCAGGGGAAGGTTTTAATAAGACCATAAGATTATGGGTGCAGAATTAGGCCATTCAGCCCATCGGGTCAGCTCCATCATTCAATCATAGCTGATAAGTTTCTCAACCCCATTCTCCTGCCTTTTCCTCATAACCTTTGATGCCCTTTCCAATCAAGAACCTATTTATCTCCATCTTAAATACACTCAATGACCTGGCCTCCTCAGCCTTATGTGGCAATGAATTCCATAGATTAACCCACCCTCTGGCTGAAGAAATTCCTACTCATCTCGGGATTGAAGGTGTTGGTTTTGGGAGTCCTGTCCAATTAAGGATGATGTAAGAAGAAAGGCTGAGGGACTTGAGGCTGTTTTCGTTAGAGAGAAGAAGGATAAGAGGTGACTTAATAGAGGCATATAAGATGATCAGAGGACTAGATAAGGTGGACAGTGAGAGCCTTTCTCCTCGGATGGTGATGGCTAGCACAAGGGGACATAGCTTTAAATTGAGGGGTGATAGATATAGGACAGATGTCAGAGGTAGGTTCTTTACTCAGAGAGTAGTAAGGGTGTGGAATGCCCTGCCTGCAACAGTAGTGGACTCATCATCATTAAGGGCATTTAAATGGTCATTGGATAAACATATGGATGATATTGGAATAGCGTAGGTTAGATGGGCTTTAGATTGGTTTCACAGGTCGGTGCAACATCGAGGGCCGAAGGGCCTGTACTGCGCTGTAATGTTCTATGTTCTATGTCTAGACTCTTGCCTTAGTGGGGTCCCGCCTGCTGGCAGGAAAATTCCAGATGACCCCTAACAAGTGCCCTCAATGGAAACGTTTAGTCTGGGCGGGAGTGGAATATTGCAGGCTTGCCTGCCTCCGCTTCCCCACAAAAATTTCAGTCCCAGGTATTGTTCCCTTCCCAAGATACTCCTGTGTATATTCCTCACTGATTGAACTCAGCCTCTTGAAGGTTTGTCGTGCTCTGCAATGGCAAATTTAATTTCACTGTTGCTGTATTTAACATTGCCCTTAAATCTCTCCTTTATTTTTCTTTCCCTCTCAGCCAATATTCCCCCCAGAATACTTTTTAAAAATGTGTTTTTCTTTGTGATTTTGTTTGTGCCAGAAAAATTGTAAGCCTAAAATTGAGGCCCGTTTGTAGTCAGACGAACACGAAAAGATATTTTAAAATTAATATCCCCAAAGCTTCTTTGTTAATGCAGCCGCAGAGGACTGCATATATCTGCAACTACTTAAACAAAAACAATTCCCCCTTTCCTCCCAGAAATCTATGTGTCATCTTACTTGGCTCTACACTCATTCTAATCTATATTTATGCATGTTAGGGCATTTCAAAGTTTGTTCCCTCATCATTTTGGTCACTATGGCAACTACTGAAAGCTACAATTTGAGGCTTTCGACTCATAAAAGCTCATCTCTGAATGAGGCCATTCCTGATTAGATGGCAGCTTATATGAACAAACAGCTCCTGTGTGACTGAAGTTCTGCAGTTTGAGCCCTAGTGTGAGCGCTATTGTGCAAGTTTGATCTTGTCTCAGGAAGAACAGTGGGGGTGACTTTTTTTTTTGTCTCCCTACCTCCGCACATTTCAATGCGAACTGAACAGCAGGCAGGCAAAAGTCCATTTTAAAAATAAAAACTACCGGCTGACTTGCCACCTGACTTGACCTGAGGCCTACCTGACTTGATTTCTGAGCAGCCTTTGAAGTAGGCCTCCCCACCAACACCACCCCCCCCAAAAAAAAATAAAGGGTACTGTTTTTAAAATTAGGGGTCACCCTTATAGGGCAGAGATGAGGAAACTTTTTTTTCCTCTCAGATGGTTATGCGACTTTGGAACTCTTTGGCTGGAATCTTATCACCATTCACGCAAGCGGGGTTTTCCAATCCTGCTGCACGGAATGGAGATTTGGTTGGCCGCCAGATTCTCTGACTACAGCGGGGCGTGGCATGAACAGCAGATAAGATTGCGCCCTTTGCCTCAGAAGGCTGTGGATGTTTTATTCTGTATTCATTCATGGGACGTGGACGTCGCTGGCTGGTCAGCATTTATTGCCCTTGAGAAGGTGGTTGGTGAGCTGCCTTCTTGAACCACTGCGGTCCATGTTCTGTGGTTTGACCCACAATGCCGATAGGGAGGGAATTCCAGGAGTTTGACCCAGTGACTGCACACTCTCCTTCCTTCTCTATGTACGGTATACTTCGTCTGTAAAGCGCAAGAAACAATACTTTTCACTGTATGCCAATACATGTGACAATAATAAATCAAATCAAAATTATGCTTTGTGTTTAAAAACACCAGACAGGCACAGATGTCCACAATATTATCCTTGGGTGCAAGAGTCATTAACTGGTGCTCTGAAAAAGAATAGCGATAAGTTAAACACCATGGAGAGAATCAAGCCATCTGTTTCATGCAACAAAGGTGCCAATGACCATTTCCCTTAGTTAAGGATGAACAAATATTGGGCCATCCTGTGGAGTGGCCATCATTTATATTCAAAGACCTTGGAACTGCAGGCGGCGCAATATCCTTATGACTACTTATTGATTTTTAGAACTATTCCTGGCATCAAAATAAATTTATTAACTGGAGACATTTATCTCTGAAAGCTTTGTCGTGGGGGATACTGAGTATGGATACTGCCTGACAGCCTCCGATGCACAATAAATTCTAAAGAAAATATTTCGACATAAAACTTAGCTTATGCTTTGTTAAATTCTTTCCCACTGAGGGATATCCTCAAGAACGCACACCACCGACAGGTGTCCGGGAACACAGGTATATATTGCAGGCCTTACTCACTCCACACTCCAAACTACAGCTGCCCTCTCAGGGCAGTTCTCGGGCAGATCACCCCACACCCAGGGTCAGCTGACCCGTTCCCTTAAAGGGGTGACGCCCCAACATACCTAACACGCTTAATTGGCATTTGTAAATCATTATTCTGCTTAAAAGGAATGGGGCAAAGTGAGAATCTCCAGAGAGAATGGATGGCAGGTCTACAGTAAACCCTCGTGACAGCAGGAGCCAGCGCTGAAATACTACACTTCGGAAACCTTTACTAGAATTCTCGGAAATTGAATATTCTAACACTTTGCCCTCACAGAAATAGCTTCTGTGTAAATGTGAGCAAAATTGATTTATGAGCAAGCGCTCTTTAGTCATCTATGATGTCATGATTATACATTAGCTGCGAGCTCAGTACTGCACACCGCTGAGGACCTACTTTGTCACCTGGTTGTTCATTCTACAAACTCCATTACTTTTCTGCAGAATTGGATGGTCCCATAGTAATGAGAAAGTGGAGGCAACAAAATGAAATATTCAGAGGAGAAAGGTTTGGGTTCCCTCTCATTTCAGAATTGTGGATTCATATGTTTGAAACAATGCTGCTCCAGTTATAGCTTTGTAATCTTTATCGCAGAGTAATATATTGAAGTGGCAAAAAATTAACATGCAGTAAGAAAGTCCATTTTACTGTCATTGAGTAGGCTACTTTCTAAAATGCCTTTCTCCTTATAGGCGTACTTTGTTGTGAATGCTCCTCTGACAGACTTTTAGGACGGTCCCAACTAACAGATTTGATCAGTCTCGGTTGGAGGGTTCGAGAATTTTTGGAGCTTTGGAGGGAAAGGTTGCAGGGATTGGAACAGTTACATTGGTGCGCTCCAACGAGATTAGAACATACATATGGACAAGGAGCAGAAGGAATAGGCCACTCGGCCCCTCAAGCCTGCTCCGCCATTTAATAAGATCGTGGCTGATCTGAAAGTAACCTCAAATCTGCATCCTGCCTACTTGCGATAGCCTATCACCCTGCCCCCCCTCCCCTTGCTTACCAAGAATCGATCCACCTCTGCCTTAAAATTATTCCAGGATTCTGCTTCCACTGCCTTTTCTGGAGAGAGAGATACAGAGGGAGGGAAAGGTTGCTGTCATGGGGAGAGAGTGAGAGAGCATTGTTGTGGGAGAGAAAGAGAGAGAAAAAGAGTGAGTGATAGAGAGGCTGAGAGAGAGAGAGACAGAAATCACTGTCATGGGAGAGAGAGAAATCACTGTTGGTGGCAGTGAGGGTGTTTGAGGCCTAGCATGGTGGGGTTCACAGGTTTGGCTTGAGGGAGCAGGAGAAATCCCACTTTCTTTGGCTCAAAAGCAGCAGGGAAATGCACCCACCTCATAAAATTATTTAAAAATCAACAGCAATGGACGTGTAGGAGGTCAGAATTGGAGAAGTGTAGAGGTCTCAGAGGGTTAGAATAAAGAAAGGTGCAGCAGAGGAACAGGCCCGTCGGCCCTCTAAGCCTGTGCCAATCATGGTGCCCTAAATAAGAAAAAACCTTCTGCCCTTACTTGGTCCGTATCCCTCTATTTGCTCCCTATTCATGTACCCATCCAGATGCCTCTTAAATGTTACTAAAGTGCCTGCTTCCACCATCTCCTCTGGCAGCACGTTCCAGGCACCCACTACTCCCTGCATGAAAAGCTTCCCCTGCACATCTCCCTTAAACTTTCCCCCTCTCACCTTGAACCTGTGCCCCCTTGTAATTGGCACTTCCATCCTTGGGAAAAGCCTCTGACTATCCACCCTGTCTATGCTTCTCATAATTTTGAAGACCTCTATCAGGTCTCCCCTCAGCCTCCGTCTTTCCAGTGAAAGCAATCCGAGTTTATTCAGCCTCTCACTATGGGACACTATTTGCAATATTGTGTATCTGTTGAATACTGCTTGCTTTGCTCCAAGACCCCAGCTAGAATTGCCTCAGTAATTTACACATTCCCACTGGATAGGATGCCTACACTTTTACTTTTTCGATGTTATGCATTGACCACCCACATTTTCCTCCAGATCATTTATGTATACTACAAACAACAGAGGCCCCAGCACTGATCCCTGTGGAACACCAGTCGCTACAGATCTCCAATTCTATAACCAAGCCAATTCTGTATCCATCTAGCCCCGAATTCCAAGTGATTTTAGTTTTTGTACCAGTCTGATATGTGAGACCTGGTCAAACGCTTTACTAAAGTTCATATAAACTACATCCGCAGCCCTTCCTTCATCAATTATCTTTGTCACCTATTCAAAAAACTTAATCAAGTTGGTGAGACATGACATTCCCCGTACAAAACTATGCTGCCTGTCACTAACTAGTCCATTTTCCTCCAAATGTGCATGTATCCTGTCCCTCGGTATCTTCTCCAGAAGCTTCCCCACCACTGACGTCAGGCTCACCGGCCTATAATTTCCTGGATTATCCCTACTTCCTTTCTTAAACAAGGGAACATTCCTTTCCATGTTGTGCAGCAACTCAAAAGTTCCCCATGCAGAACTTTACATGTGTAGCTACGGAAAAGTAAAGTTAACTCAGCCATACACTATTAAAAAACTGAGTGGGTGTTGGGCTTGAGGAGTTGCAGAGATAGTGAGGGATAGGGCCATGGAGCTATTTGAAAACAAGAACTTTAAAATTGAGTTGTTCCTGGACTGAGAGCCAATGTGAGTCAGTAAACAGAGGGGCGATGCGAGAACGTAACTTGGTTTGAGTTCGGTAGGACACATGGTAGAATTTCAAGTGACCTCACACTTTTGGAAGAAGGAGGATGGGAGACAGGCCAAGGATCCAATGGAATAGTCAAGTCCAGAGGAAATCCAGGCATTCAGCATCAGTTGAGCCAAAGTAGGGTAATGTTACGGATGTGGAGATGACGGCGATGGACTGGGGTAAACACAGTAAGAGTATCTTATAATGTTACGGAGGCAGAGGTATCCAATCTTGGTCATTGTTGCCAGGTTAAGAATCCTAGAAAGGTTAAGGGAGCCCCCTTAAGGGTGGCACAGTGGTTAGCACTGCTGCCTTACAGCACCAGGGACCCGGGTTCAATTCTGGCCTTGGGTGAATGTCTGTGTGGGTTATGTTAATTGGCCATGCTAAATTGCCCCTTAGTGTTGGGGGATTAACAGGGTAAATACGTGGAAAGGACCTGGGTGGGATTGTTATCAGTGCAGGCTCGATGGGCTGAATGGCCTCCTTCTGCACTGTAGGGATTCTATGATTCCATGACCTGCTACATTTATCACAACCCTTTATGAAAGTGGCTCATCAGCAACTCTGTGGCAACTGGGTATGGGCAACAGATGTTTACTGTATCAGCAATGCCCTTATTCCAAAAATGAACTGTATGATGTTTTTGATTAATTGTGTGGAACACTGAAATGCTTTAGTTTGAAAGGCTTTCTATAAATGCAAGTGTAATTTATTAGTATTTCAGGATCAGAGGTTCCACATGTTGACCTGTTGCAGCTGAATTTGCTGATGTATTTTAGTGACTTGGTCATATGATTATGCAAGCAGCAGACAATTGGTCACTCCTCCAGAGTAAAGTAAAGGGTAACAATACATTTCACTCCACTTCCAGCCAGCTTGCTTTTGCCTCTCTGCTTCCTTCATGTCTAGAGAGATGTCTTTGTCATCTTTGTGCACTTTGTCTGCACTCGGTTGGGTGGCAATATCAGGGAGACTTTGAAGTTACATTAGATATCAGCCTCTCAATTTGCGTTTGAAATTCTAAAGAGTTCTGTTTCTCCCATTTTTCTGCATTGCAGTGAACAGAGGCATTGAGATGAGACATGTGTCACTTTGCTCTGTCACTCCCAATGTTGCTTGAATTTGACATCTTACAGGGAATTGTTTTGAGGGCACATGAGTATTCTATTGTGCTGCTCAGGTTAATACTATACATTATAATCTTATCATCAACTTATAATAATCTTATAGCTGCAACTGGGGACTAAATGTACACAAAACCCATTATTCCCTAAATTTGAATCTTAATGCTATGGAGCTGCAAAAATACACTGGCCAGAATTCTCCGACCACCAGGATTTCCCGGTCCCGCTGCAGTGAATGGAGATTTGGCTGAGTACCAAATTCTCCATTCTCGCTGGCAGCGACATCAGAAAATTCTGACCGGTATTGCAAAAGTTAATTCTGTTGCACAACAATTTATATCGGACTTAACATGGTTCAGTAACTTTTTGCAGAAATTTGTCGAAGAATTACTTGTGATATCATGAATTTAGAAAGTAAAGTCAGTAGAAAATCTAAAATATATATACATATTTTAATAAGTCACCATTCATTTTTAGTGCAGCAGTGTGCTACGAGTGGGTTAGGGCTCCCACCTGTTTCACTGTTTAAAAGTTAAAGCCTGGAATACACTATAGTCCTTTGTGTTTCTACTGCACTTATGGAGCTGGTATTGCATGAGTGGATTATAAGTCCCACTGGCTCCGTCATCCCCATTTTACTTGTTAACTGCACCTTCCCTCGATTCCTCCCCTCCCCAATGGACACTTCCATTGTGTACCCAACCTTAAGATGTTTGGAGAACAATGGGATCTGCGACTGCCTGCTTCCATCTCACCATCTGTAGGAGTGGCCCTCCCACACCTGCCAGCATAATAAGATCCAATCAAATGGAACTGAACAGACTTTCGGAACGTGTTCTGTGAGCGTTTCAAATGCATCAAAGACTGGAGACTTGTTTGATAAATGTGCAACGTGGAGCTGCTATTTTATGACACCACTCAATTAGGATATAACATATTGTTCAGCGTTCATATTTGTATTTTTACAAATCTACACCGATGCATCCCCACATATCCTGTTTCAAATTCTAACATTGACCAGGAATGAGACAAGAGAATCTTTGCAGCAGGCAGACCATTATGTCCCTTTAAAAATGTCATTATGAACAAGCATTGAGCAACCTAGGCAAGGCATGTGTGACAAATGAAAGTGGGGACTTTAAAATCCTTTTAGCAATTTCCATCCTTTTGAAGTTTTAAAAGTTTTTTCAAAGTTTATTTATTAGTCACAAGCAGGCTTACATTAACACTGCAATAAAGTTACTGTGAAAATCCCCTAGTCGCCACACTGTTTAGGTACACTGAGGGAGAATTTAACGTGGCCAATGCATCTAACCAGCACATCTTTTGGACTGTGGGAGGAAACCAGAGCACCCGGAGGAAACCCATGCAGACACGGGGAGAAAGTGCAGGCTCCGCACAGGCAGTGACCCAAGCCGGGAATCGAACCCAGCTCCCTGGCGCTGTGGGGCAGCAGTGCTAACCGCTGTGCCACCGTGCCATCCCTTATTTTGAGTAAACAGCTGCAGAATATACAAGCGTTTGCTCATGTTTGTTCTTACGAAAATTACACACCTAATTGGATTACTTTTAAGGAGCTGGATTTGAATTTGAAAGGCACTTTGAAAAGGTAGGACACACACTGAGTGATGACTCGCAGATATGCTGAATGATAAAACTGAACTGTTTATGTCCCCACAAGTAATGTACAAGATTTATGTATGGCATTTTACAATATTCACAGTGAATGATTTCTGTAAGCGTGTGTGTTTGTAGATCTGTTTACTGTGGTAATAGGAGCTTTTATAGCATTACTGTTATCCATTCATTCATCATTTTGAACCTTTCCTGCTTCCTGGGATTAGTGTGAAATACAGGAGCATACAGGATCAGAGAAAACTGTAACAGCCCAATTGGCAACCCCCAGATTTAAATAAATACTACATCATTAGTTCTATTGCCAAACAAAATTCTTGAGCTTGTTTGCTAGCAGGGAGATTGCCAGCTCTGGGGTCATTCTGAAATGATGTGGAGATGCCGGCGTTGAACTGGGGTAAGCACAGTAAGAAGTCTCACAACATCAGGTTAAAGTCCAACAGGTTTATTTGGCAGCACTAGCTTTTGGAGCCTCAAGCTCCTTCATCAGGTGAGTGGGAGTCGTGAGTGGGAGTCACGACTCCCACTCAGCTGATGAAGGAGTTTGAGGCTCCGAAAGCTAGCGCTGCCAAATAAACCTGTTGGACTTTAACCTGGTGTTGTGAGACTTCTTACTGTCATTCTGAAACCCTTGCACACAATTGCAGGTTAATCAAACTGACAACTGCTTGCTGCGGGTAAGCAGGACAGAACTTTGTTTCCTGAAACCACTTGCCACAAACTTGCAACACATGGTCATACTTTTGGTTAATGAGATCATCTGAATGCTTGATTGTTAATTTTTGCAATTGTTGGAGATCCTGGGTACCAGCAACTTTAGGCACTATTAGTCGACTTGGGTACAGACAGCGCTAGACACCGTGCATAATCAATATTATAGGCTATAATTACTTGTGCACAAGGAGAACCAGACTCACAGTCCCTCTACAGGTGTTTCTGATGTTACAAACAACTTGGCAATTATAGTCAATTACAGCAAATCAGAAACAAGCACTTTTTCTAATCCTTCATTTGCATACATATCCACCAATTATATCCTAGCTTTTCACCCTTTCTTATTTGATGAAAAACTGTCTTCTGCTAATCCTTCATTTGCACAGCAAGTCCCCATATCTTGCCTTTGATATTTGTGATGGAAAACTCTGATCTTGCTCATCCTCTGGTGAAGGCAAAAAGCAGAATATTATGGGGCTTATGCAGATGGAGATTAGCCTGTACATGCTGAATAGCAGACACTGATCCCATTTAAATGTCTGTAAGCTGATAAACATTTTCCATGACTGTACAAAGAAAGCATGAAACTTTAATTTGAACAATTTTACTTCCACACACTGTCTCAGTACCACTGCAATATCAGCTATCGTGTTAATCACTATTGCAGTGGTTGGCTTCCACTTGTACATGAATGACCCTCAATTTGATGGGTGGCATGTTCCCATCCCACCCACCATGGGAATTGTAGCAGGCGGGAAAGGACCATGCGTAGGTCCATTGACCTTGGGTGGGATTTTCCAGTCTTGGGGCGAGAAATCTGGAAAATCCTGCCCAACACTGTCTCTGTTCTGTAAGACTGCTTGACTGACACCCAGTCATGGATAAACCAGAATTTCTTCCAGGTTACATGTTGTGAAGAGAAGATACATTGGTTCTGACCCTGGGGTGGCTTTGTGGAGCGAGAAGTGGAGAACATGGGGCAGATTGTGGTTGGGTTTCCCTACAGACTGTGCAGTTTTATCTCCATAGCCAGCTGCCCCCCCCCACCCCCGCTCCCCCCCTCCCCCACCACCGCTCCCCCCACCCACCCCCCCCCCCCCCCCCCCCCACCCCCCCACCCCACCAGATTGACAGGCACGGCTCCTTGATTGATGGGGAAAGCTTTGGAGGAAAGCACAGCTTGGAAGCAGCAGGGAGCTTGCTGCTGGTGCTGGGCTTCAGAATCCTGGGGCAAGGAAGGGTGACAATCCTTCAGGTGGGTGGTGATTGGGGAATGGGGGGTTGGTCAGTATTCCTTGAAGGAGGGAGGAGGAGAAGGGTAACTTGGTCAACCTCCTCACAGCCCGCGAGAAGTGCTGGACTCTAGCCAGACTCAAAACATTGGCTCTGTTTAAAAATTAATTTGTGGGACATGGGTGTTGGCTGGCCAGCATTTATTGCCCATCTCTCATTGCCCGAAGGCAGTTGAGAGTCATCCACATTGCTGTGGCTCTGGAGTCACATGTAGGCCAGACCAGGTAAGGATGGCAGATTTCCTTCCCTCAAGGACATTAGTGAAGCAGAGGGGTTTTTCCGACAATCGACAATGGTTTTGTGGTCATCAGTAGATTGAATTCAAATTCAATTCAATTTATTGAATTCAAATTCCACCATCAGCCGTGGTGGGATTCAAACCTGGGTCCCCAGAACATTAGCTGAGTTTCTGGATTAATGGTCTAGCGTTAATACTACTCGGCCATCGCCTCCTCTATTGTCTCTCCACAGATGCTGTTGGACCTGCTGAGATTTTCCAGCATTTTTTGTTTTTGTTAACAATTTGGGCAAGGGCTTCAAAATAACACACATTTCCATGAGAGCGTCGGCAAAATTTGGCTGGTGAGAAATGTAAAAAAAAGTCAAGATTTGCCTGGATCCAAGATAAGAATTGACACATGGCAGCATTCTATTTAATTGTAGCATTTTTCGCCCAGTTAAATTGAACTAATCCAATCATCAGTTAAACAGCTTTCTTTTCATATTCATTTACAATTGAACTACTTAAACTGTAGATAGAAATTTAGATTTTATTAGTCTCACCATCATCGCTTTTCCCGTCCCTATAAAACAATTCCTGGGATAAGCTGTTATAAGAGATTGGCAGATTTCCACCCACCTGGTTTGTTTCTGGTGATTGCGGTTTGATGTTTTCTTTTATTGTGCTGTTTGATATTGTCAGCTGTTCAAAATGTATCCATTTCACTGCTCCACTATTTAACTCATCGGAAAATGATTTGGGGCTGATGATCTGGCTATTTGTGATTTGTGTACACATAACTCCGCTCGCTTGCCAAGTTCACACACTAAACCCTGTTTTCTGTCGCCTGTTTAAGCTAATCTGGAAAAGTGCACTCCGTGTGGTGAAACAAAATACTTAAAGGGTGAGGAAGTGCTTTCATGACAAATGGTACCCAAACACTGGGCCCGATAATGGGCGCGAAAACGTGGTAAAGTCAGGTGAGAGGCCATTAACGCGATTCGCACCCGCGATTGCATGCATTTAAATTGAATTAATGAACTGCCCGCCCAACTTTATCAGCATTTACCCCTTTACCACCACATTTGCCGATCCGGAACCGCGCCGTAATGGACCTGCTGAATAAAAGTCTGAATCGGGTTCTCCAGCTGCTGAAGAGCGAGTTCAGAGCTTCCAACGGCTCCCTGACTCAGATCAGTGGCGGAGGGGAGGAGGGAGGCGGGTCAGAACATTCTCTGGTTGCGGGGGGAGGGGAGTGAGGCCAGATCGTCGTCTGGTTGGGGGGGGGGGGGGGGGGGGAGGAGGAGGAGGTGGCGGGTCAGATGTATCTCTGGTGGAGTGGGGGGGTGGGAGAGAGAGGGCTGATCGTTGTCTGGTGGGGAGGGAGGAGGAGGCAGGTCAGATATTTCTCTGTGGGTGGGTGCGGAGGGGGGGGTGGTGAGTGAGGCCAAACCATTCTCTGGGGGGGGGGATGAGTGAGGCCAAATTGTTGTCGGGGAGTGGGGAGGGGGGCGGAGAAGGGAGATGGGTAAGATATATCTCAGGTGCGGGGGGGGAGTGCAGATGGATCTCTGGTGGGGGGGGCAGATGGATCTCTGGCGGGGGGGGGCAGACGGATCTCTGGTGGGGGCGCGGGGGGGATGTGCTGCCACTCTGCGGGTGATCGAGGGGGGAGGGGGGCAGGGTTGGCGATCGGTCTGGGTAATGGGGGGTGGATAAGGGGGACAGTGATGTGTGTGGGTAGTGGGGGGGGTGGATAAGGGGGACAGCGATGTGTGTGGGTAATGGGGGATGGATAAGGGGGACAGTGATGTGTGTGGGTAATGGGGGGATGGATAAGGGGGACAGTGATGTGTGTGGGTAGTGGGGGGGGTGGATAAGGGGGACAGTGATGTGTGAGGGTAGTGGAGAGAGGTGAATAAGGGGGACAGTGATGTGTGTGGATAGTGGGGGAGGGTGAATAAGGGGGACAGTGATGTGTGTGGGTAGTGGGGTGGCGGATAAGGGGGACAGTGATGTGTGTGGGTAGTGGGGGGGTGGATAAGGGGGACAGTGATGTGTATGGGTAGTGGGGGTGGATAAGGGGGACAGTGATGTGTATGGGTAGTGGGGGTGGATAAGGGGGACCGTGATGTGTGTGGGTAGTGGGGGGGGTGGATAAGGGGGACAGTGAAGTGTGTAGGTAGTGGGGGGGGTGGATAAGGGGGACAGTGATGTGTATGGGTAGTGGGGGTGGATAAGGGGGACAGTGATGTGTGTGGGTAGTGGGGGGGTGGATAAGGGGGACAGTGAAGTGTGTAGGTAGTGGGGGGGTGGATAAGGGGGACAGTGATGTGTGTGGGTAGTGGGGGGGTGTGGATAAGGGGGACAGTGATGTGTGTGGGTAGTGGGGGAGGGGTGGATAAGGGGGACAGTGATGTGTATGTGTAGTGGGGGGGGGTGGATAAGGGGGACAGTGATGTGTGTGTGCACCATCGCTCCCGCTTGTCTCTCCCGGTCCGCTTTCTCCGCTTTCTGCGGCTTGGGAGCGATCTGACACAGGCGCGCTTTTTCAATTTTTTTTTATAACTGCGCATGCGCAGTTCAGAGCTCCGATCATTTCGGTCGTGCTAAGCCCCGCCCACAGCGTGAATGGGGCTGGCGATGGCTGAGTGCGTATGGGGGCACCTGAAAGCAGATTCCTAAATCGGATCTGCATTGCGCCCAGATTCAGCACTTAGAACGAAAATGGTAAAATCGGGCCCACTGTCTCTCCCTCTGCTTTTCATTCAACCCGATTATCACCTTCCTACATCCAAATCTTCTCCGGTGACAGTGTCACAAATATGATTGTTAAAAATACCGGGAAACTAATTCCTGTACAAATCCTGACAAACGCATGGATATGAAGCTTTTAAAAGTCAATACCAGACACACAGACCTCAGCAGCTAACCACTTTAAAATTTAAAGTTCAAGTTTATTTTATTATTGTCACAAGTAGGCTTACATTAACACTGCAATGAAGTTACTGTGAAAATCCCATAGTCATTACACTCCGATGCCTGTTCGGGTACACTGAGGGAGAATTGAGCATGGCCAATGCACCTAACCAGCATGTCTTTTAGACTGTGGGAGGAAACCGGAGCACCCGGAAGAAACCCACACAGACACGGGGAGAACATGCAGACTCCGCATGGACAGTGACCCAAGTCAGGAATCGAACCTGGGTCCCTGTGAAGCAGCAGTGCTCACCACTGTGCCACCAGCATTACCTCCCCAGGTAACTTAAGGGCTGTTACCCACTCAGTCTCAGTTTTCTGGCTGGTGGGAGGAATTCCTGGGATGTGGGGGGAAGGGGAACATCAAAATAACCCCACTTGAACCAGCCAGATTTGGAAAGAGACAAATGAAACAATTTATAGAGATGTGCGAGAAATTAAATAGATTAGATAAGGTTAATCTGGAACATTATTCCCAGTTAAACATAACCTGCAGTCTCAGTTTACTAGCCAGTTACAGGCAAGTTCTGGATTCCTCACAGAAGGAGTGATTAGGACCTCTGTTAGTATTCTGGGTTCATAGGATAATAGAACCCCTACAGTGCAGAAGGAGGCTGTTTGACCCAACGAGCTTGCACCGGCAACAATCCCACTCAGGCCCTATCGCTGTAACCCCATGTATTTACTGTGGGGTTACGTGGATTGGGCCTGGATAGGATTGTTGTCAGTGCAGGCTTGATGGGCCAAATGGCCTCCTTCTGCACTGTCGGGATTCTATGACTTGCCCACTTTTACATTTGGAAGCCAATCACTGCATGTCATTTTTAAATCATGTCAGCATGAATGTAAAGCATTGAGGGTTATTTATTCTTCTCTGATGTACTTTCTGATGCATAACAATGCTAAGCACATTAAACTTCTAATGCATCAAAACAAATTCAGATAATACTCAAAAAGTGGTGGTTATGAGGATGGCAAATGAGTGTATCAGGTTGCCATAGTCCCAGATGACCATCGGCTGCTCTTCCCTTTGAGGGGGAGAGCTGACTGGTGGTGATTTAACCTGAGGATCACCACATCTTATGCGAGGGGCAAGGTTGAGAAGGAGGGGCCTTCATGAACAACCTCAGCTGGTACGGGCATTGAACCCACGCTGTTGGTGTTGCTCTGCATCACTAACCAACTGAGCTAACCCAACACCCATTTTTATGTATATTTATTTTAAATAGCTAAACTTCAGGGCTTTTTATTTCCTGGTTACATGGATACAGCTTTGGGCTGTGAATTTCTGAATTCCTGATTGCAATTTAGAATTAACTGTTTGATTTTTGATCCGAGCATTTAACTTAATTTTCAGAACTTGTGTTGTTCAGTTGGTGGGCCACTTTGGTATTCAAGAGATATGTATCTTTTCATCTATGTAACAGTTACAAAAGTGAGCTTCCACAAGTTACTAATGGGTAATATAGAATCATAGAATTATAGAATCCCTACAGTACAGAAGGAGGCCACTCGGCCCATTGAACCTGTACCGACCACAATCCCACCCAGACCCTATTCCCGCAACCCCAAGCATTTAACCCGCTAATCCCCCTGACACTAGTGTCAATTTAGCATAGCCAATCAACCTAACCTGCACAGCTTTGGGTAAATGCATAGAATATTGGATAAGTGTAGCTATCCTGTTCTGTGCAGCTAATTTTATACATTACTGTGGGCTTTGTGTTCTGATTTGAGGTGCTTTATCAGAGCTTTCAAACAATGCTGATCTTTATCAGCTCGACTGGCCATTTCTGTCTGGAGCAGTGAGACATCATTCAGCTTTCCTGTATTTGCTCAGCCAAAATATTTTCACAGGCAAAAGTATGAGAAAGGTTTCATGCTTAATGTAATTATCAGTCAGTGTCTTAACTGTTAAAATTAGTTTACACGTTTGTTATTTTCAAACCATTTCCGATTGGTTCTTTCAAGCGTTTCTCTTACCGGAGCGTAGTTCGTTTCCTCATCTGAACCAGACATTAAATGGATGGACGATCACGAGTTGCCTGGTGTAATTTCCTCATATCCACTCTGCATTTCTGAAGCTTTGCTCTGGCAGTTTCTAACCGGAACATTTACCATTTTAATGTTCTTTGAAATAAGTCATCAGCTGATGGTGATTGGAATGGAAATTAATGATGAAATGGTTTCACAGAATGTTGGATGGGGTGAACGTCATGATACAGATGACTCTTTCTTCCCTCGGATTTTATAATGCTTTTATATTTAAATTTGCGCTGATGATTTCTTACCTGGTCACTTGGGAACTCTGGGTGAAATTTTCCTGTCCTGCCCGCTATGATTCCCGTGACAGGAAAATTTCATGCAAAGGTCTGTTGACCTGGGGGAGGATTTTCCAATCTTGGGATGAGTGGGGCTGGAAAATCCCACCCATTTTGTCACATCTAGGAACAGAGCGTTATTTGAGGCTCACTTTGCTATCTGAAAAGCTAGTGGATTCAGACTGGAATAGGGGATGCATCTGGGGTTCAGTATGGCAACGTTATTGGATTATTAATCCTGCGGCCTGGACTAATGGTCCAGAAGTTAGTTCAAATCCCACCCTGACAGCTGGAGAAATCGAACTCAATTAAATAAATCTGGAATTCAAAAGCTAGTATTGGGAACCGATGACCACTGGGTGGTTGTTTAAAAACCCACTAATGCCCTTTAGGGAAGGAAATCTGCCATCCTTACGAAAATATGGTTGGCTGTAACTGGTTTGCTAGGCCGCTCCAGAGCATAATCACTTCTATCAAATCTGCTACAAGAAACTATACTCAGAGTAAAAGCGGACGGACAACCAAAATTAACCTAGCCATCAGATTCAGGCACACCCAGCTCAGCAGGAAAGTGGAGTTGAGGATTATCACGTCAGGTTAGTCATGATCTCATTGAATGGCAGTGCAGACAAGATGGGCTGAATGACCTGCTTCTGCTCCTATGTTCCATGGTCTTGTGGTCTTCTCCTGACTCCCCATCATCATAGGTTCCCATCTTCAGCCGAATGGATTTTATTGAAGGCCAATCACCTCAGCCCCAGGATATTGCTACAGGAGTTCTTCAGGTTAATGTCTAAGTTCTAACCATCTTCAGCTACTTCCCCCATATCTTAAGGTCATAAATGGGGATTTTCACTGGAAATTGCACACTGTTCAGTACCACTTGAAACTTCCCAGATCCTGAAGCATTGCATGTCTGCATGAAGAAAGACCTATACAACATTCAGGTCTGGACTGATCAGTGGCATTCATGTCACATGAAGTCAGGCAGTGACCATCTCTAATAAAAAAGAATCTAACTAACTCCCCAAGATATTCAATGGCATTACTGTCACTGAATCCCCCACCATTAACATCTGGGTGGGAGTCACTATTGATCAGAAACCTATCTGTACCAGCCATATGAATACTGTGGCTATAACAGCAGGTCAGTGGGTGGAATTCTGCACTGAGTAAGTCACCTTCTGACTTCCCAAAGCTTGTTCAAAATCCACAAGGTACAAGTCAGGAGTGTAATGGAATACTCTCCACTTGCCTGGCTGAGTGTAGCTCCGCTAACACTTTGGAAGATCGACACCATCCAAGAAGAAGCAGCCTGCTTCATTGGCACCCAATACATCACCTTAAACGTTTACTCCCTCCATCACTGGTGCACTGTGGCAGCAGTGTGGACTAACTACAAAATGCACTGCAGCAACTTGCCAAGGTGTCTTCGAATGAACTTTCCAAACCTGCAAACCCATCCATCCAAAAGAAGAAAAGCAGCAGGTGCAATGGGAACACCAACACTTGTGAGTTCTCCTCCAGGTCGCACATCATCCTGACTCAGAACACTATTGCTGTTTCCTCACCATCGCTGGGGCTATATCCCGGAACTCCCTACCTAACAGTGGTATGGGTGTACCTCTGACACATGGACAGGACTGCAGAAGGCGGCTCACCATCACCTTCTCGAGGGTAGATATGCCCAATAATGCTGGCCTTGGCTGCCGCTCCCACCACCCGTCTCCCCATCAATGAATATAAGCAAATCTCACACTGAGATCTGCTGTTCCACAGCAGAATGTTTGGGTGTCCTTGATGTGCTCCTTGGTCACCAGGAAGTGGATCCTTATGGTTGAATACCAACTTAGTTCACAGTTTGTGCAAGAAATGAAAGGAGTACTTACGATCACTCAGGAGATTGTCTGATATCTCACCACACACTGCTGCACTCGCAGCATGGAGAAGTGCATTTTGGATGCCTTCCTGATTTTCTGCCCATTAAGTATAATTGGTGGATGATAATTGCCCGTGCACCCATTATTTCTTATGAGGTGCTCTCTGCAAGCACCGCCCCTGCCTGGGAGTGTGGGCTTAACCCTCTGAGACCCATGTCTATCAACTGGGCTTTTGATTGACTTGAATGAACAAAGAGACTGGGGAGCTAAATTTCAAAATTGGCAAGGATGTGTGACGTTAGTGTACCTTTTTAGTTTTTTAAAATCATGTTCTCTGCAGTTGTAAGCAGATCTTTTTCAGTTTGGTTTTCTCATTGTTGCCAGGTTGTCTGTAGGAGCCCTTTTATTGCTCCTTCAGTGGTTTAAATGGGGTTTGTTTATTTTTACTCTGGATTGTTTTTTGGCCCTGCATTGTTAGGAGGAAGGTCATGAGTTCTGGCCAGTTTTTGTTTTCCTAGGGAATTCAAGGTTTCACTTTTTGTTTTTGGCTGGCAGCAGTGTTTAGTTTAGAAGGGAGTGGACATCAGACTGAAAGCAGTGTCTCTCTCTCTCTCTCTGTCCTTGGGTTTTGGAATTTCTGTTGGCTAGCCTTCCTGCAGTAGAAAATCTGCTGTTGGAGGCTTGACCAGAGTCTCTCCCTGATGTTCTGGGAAGCTGTTCTGGCTTCAAATTGTTCTGAGTGTTTCAAGAGAACTGCAGCATTCAACCAAAGGACTCAGTTCCAGTATCACACGAGCATTAATGTTTGCTGTGTTTAACCTGTGGAAGGGTCTTGTTTATGGGATTGGTTTGATTGGAACATCTCAGATATATTTGTTAACGGTTATATATTATTGTGGTTGTTTTGTTTTGTTTGTAATTGATAACAGTTATTGTTAATCATAGAAACGCTACAGTACAGAAAGAGGCCATTCGTCCCATCAAGTCTGCACCGACCACAATCCCACCCAGGCCCTACGCCCATATCCCTACATATTTCACCCACTAATCCCTCTAACTGACGTACCTCAGGACACTAAGGGGCAATTTTAGCATGGCCAATCAACCTAATCCGCACATCTTTGGACTGTGGGAGGAAACCGGAGCACCCGGAGGAAACCCACGCAGACACGAGGAGAATGTGCAAACTCCACACAGACAGTGACCCAAGCCGGGAATCGAACCCAGGTCCCTGGAGCTGTGAAGCAGCAGTGCTAGCCACTGTGCTACTGTGCCGCCCATAATATTCTTACTATGTATGTTAACCATATTCTTAAATAGACTTTGTTTGATAGAGTGGGTCATTTGAATCATACCCAAGGTGAAACATATCATGCTTATCCTAGCCAAATTCAAGATGTAAAAAATATGATCCAGGCGAGCTCCATAAAACACTTTGTGGTTTCTGACCTGAACCATAACAGATGGAAAAATTAGTTCAGTCACTCTTTAGTCAGCAACCAGCTCCCCTGCCCATTTTACATTTAAAAAGTTAAATACCCTGATTTCCACCATGCTCCTGAAACATTCCCACCCTCTCCCACCCCCAGACGGAATTTAAATCCGGATAATGGGGGTCTTACCCCTCGGCTGAAGAGCCAGCGGGAGCCCCATGTCCTCGCCTCTGAGGAATGTTCACCATAATAAGTGCCAGTCAGGCACTTAAATGGCCAGCAACAGGAATTCCCTGGGATCAAGGAACCCAGGGGTAGAAATTCCACCACCACACCCCTCCCCCGCTAAGTGTTGCTGGCCAATCAGAGGCCAGCAGCTCCTAATTTCTGTCAGTGTCGGTAGGCGAGTGGTGACAATTGCCAGCCGTGTACCCACCAGAGGCCCAGGGTCGGTGAGGGACCCAGGCCACAGGTGAGTGAGGTGGGAGGGTATCATGGAGAGGGAGTTGCTGGCTGGGAGTGATGGGGAATTGGAAGAAAGGGGGGGAGGTTGCTCTCAGCACCTCCCACTTCCCGATACTGGGTCCCTCAATAGGGATTGCTTTCTGAGCTTCCCGTGTGTGACTGTCCTACCTGCCACTGGTTGAATGCCAGTGGTGGGCGGATAAGCCACTAAAGGGACTTAGTTGGCATCAGGGTTGGGAAGGCTGCCACATGCCTCCCCTGTCCTGCACTTAATGGCCTGGAATATTCTTAAACTATTTTTTAACATTTTCTGTTCTGATTTTGGGGCTGTAATGTGACTACAGAACAAATGGGCTACATTCTCACTAGATTTCTCAAACCCCTATTATAGATTTAGTTCAGTAGATGCAACATCTGATGAAATCTCATGAATAGGTAATTTCAGTAATAAGGGTGAGATTGGTCTGACCAGCACATCATTGCACTAATTTCCCTATATCTTCTTCTCATAAAGATTGTAGACTTTGACTTTTGTAACATTGTGCATCTTGGCTGCTGCCTCAGCCTGTCTGCTGGTGAAATCCTCTGTGTTAGGAACCATTCTGATGTTAAATTCAAGGGTATCCCAAAACCCAGGAAGGTAACTGGGAACAGTGGTTAATAGAAGTATATATATTTTTTATTTATTGGTGTCACAAGGAGGCTTACATTACACTGCAATGAAGTTACTGTGAAAATCTCCCAGTTGTCACACTCCGTCTCCTGTTCGGGTACACTGAGGGAGAATTTAGCATGGCCAATCCAGCTAACCTGCACATCTTTCAGACTATGGGAGGAAACTGGAGCACCTGGAGGAAACCTATGCAGACACGGGGAGATTGTGCAAACTCCACACACACAGTGACCCAAGCCAGGAATCGAACCTGGGTCCCTGGAGCTGTGAGGCAGCAGTGCTAACCATTGCTGTTTTTTGGTATTATATAAGGAACGATGTACAACCCCAGTGAGGAAACAGTCCAGTCGTTGGTCGAACAATTAATAAAGACTATTTATTAACTTTGCAGACAAACAAAAACACACACGACAAGAAGGACAATAATACTCTACAACACTTAAGAATACTGATGATTATACACGCATAATTTTGCATGAAACTATCCCTTGCTCCCCAAACTACTTTCATTTTACTGAACTCTGAGACACCCTTTTCCCAACAACATCCAATATTAAGTAATTCTTTGAGCTAAATCCAGCAAATGATTACCACAACCAGTTTAAGGTGGACACATCTGGGAAATGATCTTCCAGTTCAGCGAAGACGAAAAATAGCTGCTTTTCTCGGGAGACTATAGCTGCAAATTACTGCAGCTCTAATGTTTAGCTGTCTCTCTCTCCCTTGTCTCCCTGTTTTTCCATAGCTAGGGTTCTACAGTAATACCATGTATTTTTCTTTGATTTTACCCCCCTGTGGAATTGGCAGCTCTGTGTCAATTTCCTTATCTCTCCACTCTGAAGTTACCACTTATATAGCCCCATTGTTTTCTCTAGTCACATATATAAAATACTTGTTTTCCACTGATAGGCTAATTCGCATCTCATCATTTCTCCAGCTGTCTGCCTCTAATCTACTCCCTGTTTATACTTTTTAAAAATCTTAATTGTCCCCAATTTTTAACATTTACAGACTCGATAGACAGATTATCCCGTTCAGCCTCCATTCCAAAAACATTAGCTCATCCAAAACTCTACTGTCTGTATCCCATCCTGCACCAAGTCCAGCTCAACCTTGAACCTGCTGCCTTGCATTGACTCCTGATTCTTCACCATTTCAAATATTAAATTGTCATCTTTTTTGCCTAAATCTCTTCATGCTCTTGAATCTACATTCATCTGGTTCTGGCTTTCTATGCATCTGTCTTCCCTTCACGCCAGCTTTAGAGATTGTGCCAATAGCCACCTGAACTCTGGGTTCTGGAATTCCCTCCATCGGCCCATCACACTTTACATTTCCTTCTCCTGCTTTAAGACCTTTACTCAGCCCTTTGACCAAGCACTCTTTGCAGTGTTAATGCAATGATGAAATAGAACTTTCCTCTTGATAACTTATTAATCTATATTTTAAAATATTTACTGTTCTGGAATGAGCTGTAGAAAATTAATCCTAACTCCCACATTTAAATAAACCATGTAGCTAAGAAACTGTGAGCAATAAAACTTCAATTAATACTCTATACACCCACACAAATGGCCTAAGCTCCTACACATGCTGGGGCAAGTACATAAATACAAAGATTAATTATAGTGCATTGACAATATGAAAAATGACTCATAGGTTAAGCTGCTAAGAGGGGTTAATAGCATAAAGGCGAACAACACAAGATCTGACCATCCATCTAAATATCCAATGAAAAATTGACAAGGAAATGCTCAAATGTACCTGGATTGGACAACTCATCGATAAATTAAAATTTGACGCATCAATCATGTTATGCCATTCAATACCAATTTTACAACTAGCAAATATGGGGCTTGATTCTCCGACCTCACCCGCAGCTGGGATTCTCTGGTCCCGCTGCAGTGAACAGAGATTTGCCTGCGCGCCACAATCTCCGTTCTCACTGGCAGTGGTGGCGGGGCATGTATGGCCAGAGAATTCCTGACATAATCTATTGCTGAACAACATGCTGCTGAAGTTTTTTTTGTCTTGCGCTCATCAGGACAGATTTGCAAGAATGCCAAATCCCAAAGGAAACAACAATTTATACAACACGAGAAGAACGTGCTGATTGTTTGGCAAGTGGACTTTGATTAGTGGAGGTGTTGCCATGTCTGGCCAAAAAGGCATTCTGCCTTTCACACAAATGAATAAAGTGGGATATGAATTTCAGTGCATGTATGATGCCAGGTTTGTAGGTTGTAAATCTCAAAAACTGGGGGATCATCAAATGCCACGTCCATTTGGCAGTTTGTAACAGGCAAAGTACTGACTGTTCTCAATCAGCCCATGCTTGCAAAACTCAGAACATAGTGTCCGACATTAGGTATGACTCCACCGTTGGACAGCACTTACCAAACAATGCTGATTGTGCTAAAAATTACACTGAAAACCAATTTAAGATTATCCATTGGGTTTACCGTGGGCTCACTTGTGCGTGCTGGATGCTACTTACTCGGTTTAACACAGTTGGCTGGACAGCTAGTTAATGATGCAGAGCGATGCCAGTAGCACGGGTTCAATTCCCATACTGGCAGAGGTAATTCCTGAAGGCCCCGCCTTCTCAACCGTGCCCCTCGCCTAAGGTGTGGTGATCCTCAGGTTAAATTATCACCAGTCACAGCCCATGGTTATCTGAGCCTATGGCGACTATGTCGAGCCCACTGTAGTGAAGGGAGACCATTGAGGCCCCCCAGGAGGTTGGGGTGCCCCCTGGGCATTGCCAGCTTGGCAGTGCCAGCCTGGCACCTTGGCATTGCACGAGGAACAAAGTGGCAATGCCCAGGTGGTACCTTAGCACTGCCACCAGGCATCGAGCAATGCCAAGAGGGTAGGGCCAGAGCGGTAGTGAGACCTAATGGGGATGGGGACTCTGGCGGAGCGAGATTGGTGGGGGGTGCCACTGCCATTCTACATTCAGGTTTGTTGACAGAGGGAGGGAGGCCAGCGATCGGGGCTGGCCATCAGGGTGGGAGTGGGGGTCGGGTTGGCCTGACGGGGGGTATGGGGGCCGGGGCTGCGGAGGGGAGGGTTTGGGACTGGGAGAGTCGGGGCTGCGGTGGGGGGTGAAATCGGGACTGCCAGGGGCATGGGGGGTTGGGGGTGGGTGGGTGGAATCGAGACAGGCCAGTCGTGGCGGGAAGGAGAGCTGGCGATGCGGGGTTGCTGTACTGGCTAGCAATCGGGAGACCGGCAGTGCGGGGCTACTGCACATCCGCCAATCTCGGTGCTGACAGATCGGCGCATGCGCAGTGTCCTGCTCAGCTCTATGCTGCCGGCCTTTCTAGCTGGAATAGGCCCAACCCAGAGATTTTTAGCGTGATTCACACTAGGGCACTCTGCAGTGCATGGAGTATGGGAGATTCATTTTGAAAATCTCGCTGAAAAAAACAGTGGGAGTTACTGCAGTTTTTATGTGAATTTGACACTTCGAATTTTTTAGGGCGAATTCCACCCAACATGTCCACGAATTGTACCTTTTTCAGCTAAACAAAACTTGGGGGACAGTCATTCAATGGTTCATTCCTCATGATAATGCTTTGACCATGAGTTGACTAGTTTGGTTTGAATTTAAATAAAGGCCAGTATTTTACATCCCCACCAGTATGTTTCCCCCTCGACAAATTTAATTGATGTTTACTTTGGCCCGTAGGGCAGGAAGGACCGTAAAGTCCTGGTCAAAAAGTGGTAGTTAACTGTTCCTTGGCACATTCTTCATGGCAATGCTTCTATTAGTCAGATTTCACTTGAAAATCAATCAGCACTGTTTCCTCATGCACTAGGATCTCTTTGAGATTTGCTATTCTTGCGAATCAGTCCTGATGAGTGAAAGATAAAAACTTTGATATCATGTATCCTTTTTCAAAAATATTCAAGTTCTGTACTACCAAATGACTATAAATATCATCTAATTTTTATTTAAAAATTCCCAACTTCCCCCATCCCTGATAGAATCTATTGTTAAGGAAGTTATAGTAGAGCACTTAGAAAATCTTAATGAGATAAGGCAGAGTCAACATGGTTTTGTGAAAGGAAAAGCATGTTTGATTGGTTTATTAGAGTTTTTTGAAGAACTAATAAACGACATGGTTAGAGAGGAACCTGTGGATGTGATATATCTGGATTTCCAAAAGACATTTGATAAAGTGCTACATCAAATGTTACTACGCAACATTAAAGCTCATGGTGTAGTGGGTAACATATTAGCACAGATAGCGGATTGGTTAGCTAACAAAGAGTGGAGAGTAGGGATAGATGGGACATTTTTGGTTTGGCAAGCTGTAACTAGTGGAGTGCTACAGGAATCAGTGTTAGGGCCTCAACTATTTACTATCTACCTCAGCAACTTGGATGAAGGGGCCAAATGTATGGTTGCTAAATCAATTGGAGATTGCTAGTCTGCTAGGACAAAGAACTGAAACCTTCCTTTCAAATTTTTAACAGTTGGAACATAATCTCAGGAATCCAGAGAAAGAAACATTCACCCTTTGTCCAAGCCAAAGTGAAGAGGTGGGAGCCACGTGACATCATCCCCCTAGCTGGTGAAATCCATAATATTACCTTGTGGAGCTGCAAAGCTTGGTCTGCTGTCTTCCATCTACCAAGTAGCAGCACAGAAAAGGGGCGCTGTCTGGATTTGAATGCCTGGCCTGCATCTACCCTGTCTCTGCTGGAAGTTCTGAGCTTCTATGCCACTGCCTATAAGACGGATTCACCTTTGTGTTCCTATCTCATTATGGAAACCAACTCTACTGGAGAAGAGAATTATCCAGCATCAGTTTTCAACCTGTTAATCGCTGTGAAGGAAAACACCATTAAATTTTGATTTTGGAATCACATTAAACAACAGTTCTTTATTCTGTCGTCTTTTTCTTGTAAATCTTACTTCACCTCCCCCCACCACCCCCCATACACCCCCCCTTCCCCCCACCCACCCCCGGTTTTATTGTCTTGAGTGAAAAGGATGTTACATTACAAGTCTCCTCTCAAATTTGAGTGTGTGCAAGTAAACTAACTTTATGGCTGGAATGTTACAGCCGTTCATGTCGGCAGGATTTTCCCTTCCCGCTGCAGTGAACGGAGATTTGGTTGGGTGCCAAATTCTCTGACTTTGCCGCAGCAGGAGCGTGGCATGCACAGCCGATAAGACCACACCCTTTGAGTTCATCCTATCATGAGTTTTCTGTGGAGTTATTAATAGAAATTTGATCATGTCAAACCATATGTGTTGGGAAATACGCCACCATCTATAAAGGGGAGAGTCAAAATCCCTTTCTGTTTACTGATTGGTGTTGAGGAGAGAAATCAGGGTGGTTTAAATTAAACCCCTCCTGCTCATAACACAGGCACATCAAGTGATTAGGAAGGCAAATAGAATGTTGTCATTTATTGCAAGGGGAATGGAATATAAATGTTAGGGAAGTTATGCAGGGCGTTGATGAGACCACATCCGGAGTACTGTGTACAGTTTTGATCTCCTTACTGAAGAAGGGAAATAAATGCATTAGAAATTGTTCAGAGAAAATTCACTCGACTGATTGCCGGAGTGAAAGGTTCATCTTATAAGGAAAGGTTGAACAGGTTGTAGTTTGGGCGGCATGGTAGCACAGTGGTTAGCACTGCTGCTTCACAGCTCCAGGGACCTGGGTTCGATTCCCGGCTTGGGTCACTGTCTGTGTGGAGTTTGCACGTTCTCCTCGTGCCTGCGTGCGTTTCCTCCGGGTGCTCCGGTTTCCTCCCATAGTCCAAAGATGTGTGGGTTAGGTTGATTGGCCATGCGAAAAATTGCCCCTTAGTGTCCTGAGATGCGTAGGTTAGAGGGATTAGTGGGTAAAATATGTAGGGATATGGGGGTAGGGCCTGGGTGGGATTGTGGTCGGTGTAGACTCGATGGGCTGAATGGCCTCTTTCTATACTGTAGGGATTCTATGATTCTATGTACCCATTGGAGTTTAGAAAATTGAGAGGTGAGTTTATTGAACCATGCAAAATCCCGAGGGGACTTGACCAGGTGAATGCTGAAAGCATGTTTTCTCTTACAAAAGAGATCAGAACTAGGGAGAACAGTTTAGAAGTAAGGGAATCTCCCATTTAAGATGGTGATAAGGAGAATTGTTTTCCCTCAGAGTGTCGTTAGTCTGTGAAATTCTGTTCTCCAGTGAGCACTGGAGGCAGGATCATTGAATATTTGTAAGGCTGAGTTTGATCTACTCTTTAATGACAAGGGAATTAAACTTTGTAGGGAGTAGTCAGGAAAGTAGAGTTGACACAATCAGAGCAGCCATGATTTTAATTAATTGCGGAGCAGGCTTGAGGTGTTGAATCACCTACTCTTGCTTCCGGTTCATATGCATATACATATGAAAGAACAGAGATACTGATACCCTGGGTGGTTAAACATAGGCCCCTCCAATTGAGCCACTTATGGGGCTGGAACTCCTCGCTTTCACTCATCTGTGAGCAAGTAGCTGCAGAGACTAGTTCCTCCTTCACAATCATTATCTATTAGATCCACTAACCTGTCTCTTCAGTGTTATTCCCAGAACCTGCAACTATCTGAGCAAAGTGGGCAAACTTGGACTCCTGTTCTGAGGGGCTCATTTGCCATGTACTCTTAAACGACACAATTTTCCAGGCTAGACAGCAGAATGCTCGTTAACAATAAAGTAACACGACTGAGGATGGAGGTAGCCACTGCTTGCACACACTCAGCCGTGGTACTTAGGCCTTCCAAAACCTGGAGAACTCTGTATGAGGCCAGCGGTTTTCTTTTCATAGTTACATCCATCTTTATGCTGCTCGGTAGAACTTGGAGAGGACTTAACCCCCTAACAAGCTATTTCTCAGCTATCCTCGGTACCATTAACTGCTGTTGCTTATTGGTGCTGGATGCTCCACCTTGTGAAGATCCTTCTGGCTCATAAAGAGAACCCATTAACATGGTGCACCTTGCAGGAGGGTGGTCTGTTTCCTGAGGTGTCTTGCCATACAACAACAGCTTCCTTTTGACAGTAAAACAAGATAGAGGCAAGAGTTAGCGTGATAGAATGCGGGTGTTCATAGAGTCCATACAGTGCAGAAAGAGGCCATTCGGCCCATCGAACCTGCACTGACAACAATTCCACCCAGGCCCTATCCCTGTAACCACAAGTATTTACCCTGCTAATCCCCCTGACACTAAGGGGCAATTTAACATGGCCAATCAATCTAAAGTTTTTAAAGTTTAATTTTTCTTTGTTAGTCACAAATAAGGCTTACATTAACATTGCAATGAAGTTACTGTGAAATTCCCCAAGTCGCCGCACTCAGGCGCCTGTTCGGGTCAATGCACCTAACCAGCACATCTTTCAGAATATGGAAGGAAACCGGAGCGCTCGGAGGAAACCCACACAGACACGGGGAGAACATGCAGACTCCATATAGACATTGACCCAAGCCGGGAATCAAACCCGGGTCCCTGGCACTTTAAAGCAGCAGTGCTAACCACGGTGCGACCGTAAGCCACACATCTTTGGACTGTGGGAGGAAACCGGAGGAAATCCACGCAGACAGGGGGAGAATATGCACACTCCACACAGACAGTGACTCAAGGCCAGAATTGAGCCCGGGCTCCTGGCACTGTGAGGCAGCAGTGCTAACCACTGTGCCATCCTGGTGTTTGCAAGTGATATCCGTGAAAAGAGAGTTTGAAATTTTGAAACTTGCTGCACATTTGCTGAGGTGAATGATGGGATCCAAGTAATATTCAGACACCTAATGATGGTGATCTTCTCTTCACCAGTGCTACTGGCTTTATCTAGGCCACTGCTCTTCAGAATGCTCTTTTCTACTTGAGTGCGGGAAATGACGTTGTTATTTCCCTTCCTGTCTTGGAGCACTGTATCCAGTTCTGCAGTTTCATATTACAACACAGACCTTGAATCATTTACAAAGTGCAGAAAAGATTTAGAAAGTTGTTACTCGAATTGAGAGGATGTGACTAACAGGAGAGATTGAATATGCTGGGGCTCTTTACCTGAGGAAAATGACCAAGAGGCAATCTAATAGATGATTTTAACTTGTCACATGAATGGCTGAAGCAGATAACATTGATTAATTAAGGAAATGTTTGATTCATTCATGAAGGAGAAAGGAATATGAGGCTACAGGGAAGTGTAGCAAAAAATGATTAGAGTGGGCAGGGTCTCCTGCGGTGTATAAACACCAGTCTAAAACCAGTTGGGCAGAATAACCTGTTCTGCGCTGCAGATGCCATGCAACGCTGTGACGTTCCATCACAAGATGGAGATGAGATTTTTTAGAATACTGAATTGATTAATGGTGGCAAATTAGTTACACTGTCCTGAGGTTTACCATCCATCTGTTTGCTGGATACCAAGCGAGTGAATCTTCGTTATTAAAAAGGATTTACAGTGATGAATAGCATAGTGGTGGATGGACATGACTCTGGTTAATCTTTATTGATGTAATTATTGATTTGGACTTCTCAGTGTTGAAGGTAACACATGCTTTATCTACCCACTGTCCAATTCTGTCTATATTCTGCCTGTGTTGTTCACCTTTTGTCTTTCACATGAGCTGTTCTGCAGAGTATGGTGTCATCAGGACAGTTACCTCAGCACGGATGAACATGAGAAATGAAGAAAGGACAAGCACGCATTCAATGAGCACTTTTGCTTTGGTCTTATGACAGGTTGACAAATTATTTACCATGATACAGCTGGTCACCATTTTTTGTTTTTGGCACAATCCTGGTATATCATGCATAAGAAACGTTGAGAGAGGACATGAATAAATATGGCATTTAAAGTAAGGATAATATGTATTATCCTTATATGAAATGATAATATGGTAGATGCAGGGAGGGTGTTCCCGATGGTGGGGGAGTTCAGAACCAGGGGTCACAGTCTGAGGATATAGGGTCAATCATTTAGGACGGAGATGAGGAGACATTTCTTCACCCAAAGAGTGGTGAGCCTGTGGAATTCATTACAGGAAGTAGTTGATGCCAAAACATTGAATGTATTCAAGAGATGGCTAGATATAGCACTTGGGGTGAAAGGGATCAAAGATTATGGGGAAAAAGCAAGATTAGGCTATTGAGTTGATGATCAGCCTTGATCGTAATGAATGGCGGAGCAGGCTCGAAGGGCCAAATGGCCTCCTCCTCCTGCTCCTATCGTCTATGTTTCTATGTTTCTATGAATTGAACTGCGATCACACAACTGGAGGAATATGTGCAAAGTGAAGGGGAGGCAGTGGCGTAATGGTATGGTGGCAGGAATAGCAATCCAGAGACCCCTGGTAATGCTCTGGGGACCATGGCAGATGGTGGAATTTGAATTCAATAAAAAAAATCAGGAATTAAAAGTCTAATGATGATCATGAAACCATTAGCAATTGTTGTAAAAACCCACCTGATTCACTAATGTCCTTTAGGGAAGGAAATCTGTCATCCTTACCCGATCTGGCCCACATGTGATTCCAGACCCACAGCAAATGTGGTTTACTCTTAAATGCCCTCAGGGATGGGCAATAAATGTTGGCCCAGCCAACAACGCTCACATCCCATGAACGAATAAAAGAAAACAGCCCTGAGAGAAGTGTTGTGGGAAATGTACCACTGAGTCAGGCTTGAAAGTTTCAAGAATACAGTTTTATTTTAACGAAGCTTCGTGGAGAAAAGGCACTAACAAGCAGCAAACCTTCTCTCAATGAGACAATAGGAGCAGTCCATCTTTATACCCTTCACACAATAGATGGACCGGACATCTAGCCATCGTTGTAATCAAGTAGGTGATCGATCGTTAACACATCGTTGTAGACAAATACAGACAGATACAGACATGAACATGTTAACATCGCAATGTCTTATGAATGGATACATTTCCTACGTCAGTGGCTATCAATGGCTTTAGTTTCGGCCTATTCATATAGTAATTTACAGTAATTGGTTTTCCTGCAGTTATGTATTCCCGATCCCACCTGTAGCTAATCTCATTATCTACCCCTATTGTCCTTATCCTTAAGCCCTGGCTGGCTTCCTGTAGGATTGGATTCTTGCATGTTTAACTTTGAATAGCTGTCTGTCCTTTATGTTTTAATCTCAGGTGGCTGTCTGTACTGAAAGTCAGTGCCTGTTTAATGTCTCTTTCCCAGGTGACTGTTTGTGTGCCAGGCAGCCATCTTATGTGCACCCATCTGTATATTTTTCCCCCTTCAGAAGAAAATACAAAATTTGCCAATAGATTAGAAGTTAAGTAGAACAGATTTGATTAGACGCAGTAACAACTACTCGCATTTAGATATTATTTTTGAACGCAGTGAAATATCTCAAGGTGCTCCACATTGCTGTAATATGAGCCAAAGAAGGAGATGTTAGGACAGGTGGAGAAAAGATTGGTCAAAGAGATCAATTTTAACGAAGATCTTGGAGGATGAAGAGAGAGGTATGGAGGGAACGTTGAGAGTTGTGGATCTAGGTGGTTGAAGGCACAACGGTCAGCTGTGGAACAAAGAGAGTGGGGGTTGCACAAGAGTAAAAAGTCTGGTGACTTCTGCGTTCTTAAAGAATTGGAGAAGGTCGCACAGAGCAGGAGCGGTGAGGCCGCAGAGGAATTTGAAAGTAAGGGTGAGAATTTGTAAAATTGATGCACTGGGGAACCAGTGCCGATGCAGGGTTAGCAAGTTGAATATGGTTAAGGGCACGATTAAAGCTTGGACATAAATGAATGTGTGCTGCATGGGAACGCAGTGATCCCTGCGGTGCTGTTATCATATAAATGGGAAATTTGGAATGCAACCAGTCAGATTCAGTCGTGGAGATTGCAGCATCAGACTGACATCCTGGGGTTTTCATTCAATTACCTCCAGGAGTCAGAAATACATTTCAGAGACTGTTGCTTTTGGATGTTTAACTTGTGATAAAATACTACCCACTGTGGGTTCAGTAATGAGGACAGTGACCACGACAGTGCAGATTGTACATGATCAGTTAGATGGAGCAAATTCAATAAGCCAAGATGGTCTTTTCTCATTTCATAACTTATGCTATCATAAGGGTGGAGCCGGAGCACTGGTGTCAGGCACCGTGTGAGTTTGCAAAGCTCTTGCCTGCTTTCGTTTTCATGCCATGTTCTCCGCTCCCCCCTCCGCCCCCACAACCCCCCGCCGTATTAACATGTATTTCTTGAACCAACAACTGTCATTAGCAATTAATTTGCGGCCAGTCAAGTGGGACTCTAGATTCATTTCTTTATGCTTTATCACATGTCTTATTACTCTGAGTATAGCTATGTAGAAAATATTAAAATGTGCATTTTAAACCCAATTCGAAGAATCATTTCAAAGCCGATCCCTCAGCTCTCCGTCCCCGACATCTGCCAAAGCCTCCTGCAAGCCACATTCGAATGTTGGAACGTTACTAATCAATCGCTAATCAGCTAGAGAATATCTGGTGTTCCTGTCATAACTACTCTATTTCTTTCAATCCTGCATCGTACAGCATTGGACTGTTTCATTTTAATTGCTTTGTGTGCGTATAATTTGCAAAAGTTGACGTGCATGCATTTTACCACTGCAAGTGAATACCAACCTCCACAATGGCAAATTCGAGGAAAAATGGATAGCGATAAACTGCACCATCTCATCCTTCATTACTAAACAATATGCCGGCAGATGTTGTTTTCAAGAAATGAATTGTTCTGTCTGCAGTCAACCTGGTCCTAGGAGACAAAACGTACTGAGATGAATGCCCTTTGCAGATTTTGTTGTGTTTAAAACAAAGGCACTTCACTTTCTTTTAGTTTTGGTTTATTTAATGAATTTACTACTGTCACAAGTAGGCTTACATTAACACTGCAATGAAGTTACTGTGAAAATCACCCAGTCGCGACATTCCGGCGCCTGTTCGGGTACACTGAGGGAGAATTTAGCATGGCCAATGTACCTAACCAGCACGTCTTCCAGACTGTGGGAGGAAACCCACACAGGGGGCCCAATCTTACCATTTTGATTCTAAGTGCTGAATCTGGGCGCAATTCAGATCTGACGAGGAAAACTGCTTTCAGGCATCTCCATACGCACTTAGCCTGAAACGAAATTGCGAGTCTGAATCACGCTGTGGGCGGGGCTTATCGCGTTCGAAACGCTCCGATCGGAGCTTTGAACTGCGCATGCGCAGTGAAATAAATTTGAAAAATGCGCCCCTATCACATCGGTCCCGGCTACAAAAAGCAGATAAAGCGGCCCAGGAGCGAAAAACAGGAACGATGGCCCCCACAGATATCGCCCCACCCCCACAACATAACTGTCCCCCTTATCCACCCACCCCCCCCACTACCCAGAACGATTGCGACCCCCCTTTTCCCCCTCCGATTGCCCACAGAATGGCTGTGGACCCCCCCCCCCCCCACCAGAGATCCATTTGGCCTCCCTTCTCCCCCCACTAGAAAATGATTGGGCCTCCCCTCCACCCCCTCCAGAGAGCGATTGGGCCTCCCTCCCCCCACCATCAGAGATACATCTGACCCACCTCCCTCCCCCACCAGAGAACGATGTGGCCTTCCTCCTCCCTCCTCCCTCCCCTCTTCCAGAAAACCATGTGGGCTCCCTCCCCCCCCCCGACCTGAGAATGATCAGGCCTCCCTCCTCCCTCCCCCCCCTCCAGAAAACCATGTGGCCTCCCTCCCCCCCCCCCACCTGAGAATGATAGGGCCTCCCTCCTCCCTCCCCCGCTCCAGAAAACCATGTGGCCTCCCTCCCCCACCCCCCACCAGAGAATGATCGGGCCTCCTCCCTCCCTGCCCCCCCCACCTGAGAATAATCGGGCCTCTCTCCTCCCTCCCCCCCCCCCACCAGAGATACATCTGACCCGCCTCCCTTCGTCCTCCCCCCCCACCAGAGATACATCTGACCCACCTCCCTTCGTCCTCCCCCCCCCACCAGAGAGCAATCGGGCCTCCCTCCTCCCCACCCTCCTTCTCACCAGAGAATGATGTGGCCCGCCTCCCCCTCCCCCCACCCACCACCGATCTGAGTTAGAGAGCCACCGGAAGCTCTGAACTTACCTCTTCAGGAGCTGGAGTGTCTGAAACAGATCTTTGCCGAGCATGTCTGTTTCGTGCTGAATCTGGATGGGCGAACGCGATGGTAACAAAGAACAAAGAACAAAGAAAATTACAGCACAGGAACAGGCCCTTCAGCCCTCCAAGCCTGCACCGAGCATGCTGCCCGACTTAACTAAAACCCCCTCCCCTTCCGGGGACCATATCCCTCTATTCCCATCCTATTCATGTACTTGTCAAGACGCCCCTTAAAAGTTACTACCGTATCCGCTTCCACTACCTCTCCCGACAACGAGTTCCAGGCACCCACTACTCTCTGTGTAAAAACTCTGCCTCGTACATCTCCTTTAAACCTTGCCCCTCGCACCTTAAACCTATGCCCTCTAGTAACTGACTCTTCCACCCTGGGAAAAAGCTTCTGACTATCCACTCTCTCCATGCCTCTCATAATCTTGTAGACTTCTATCAGGTCTCCCCTCAACCTCCGTCGCTCCAGTGAGAACAAACCAAGTTTTTCCAACCTCTCCTCATAGCTAATGCACTCCATACCAGGCAACATCCTGGTAAATCTGTTCTGTACCCTCTCCAAAGCCTCCACATCCTTCTGGTAGTGTGACGACCAGAATTGAACACGATATTCCAAGTGCGGCCTAACTAAGGTTCTATAAAGCTGCAACGTGACTTGCCAATTTTTAAACTCAATACCCTGGCCGATGAAGGCAAGCATGCTGTATGCCTTCTTGACTACCTTCTCCACCTGCATTGCCACTTTCAGTGACCTGTGTACCTGTACACCCAGATCCCTCTGCCTATCAATACTCTTAAGGATTCTGCCATTTACTGTATATTTCCTATCTGTATTAGACCTTCCAAAGTGCATTACTTCACATTTGTGGGGGACATGTTGGTAAAGTTGGGCAGGCAGCCCATTAATTCAATTTAAATGCATGCATATGCATTTAAATTGCCATTAGGCCCATTTTGGGCACGGTTCAGATCACTGCCATTTTCAGACCTTGGTAAAGTAGGCATCTGCGTGGATGCAGGTGCGGATCGCGTTAATCGCCTCACGCCTGACTTTACCAAGTTCTTGCACCCGAAAATGGGCATGACGCAATGGTAAAATCGGGCCCTGGGAGAACATGCAGACTCCGCACAGACAGTGACCCGAACTGGGAATCGAACTTGGGTCCCTGATGCTGTGAGGCAGCAGTGCTAACCATTTGCCTCTCATTGCTTTGATTCCAAGCTGCGAAAGCACTGATGTGCAAATGTAATGCAGCTGTTTCTATGCAGATTATACTGTCACTTTTACTTCAAAAATGTGTTTTTTTTTGTAATTTTGCAGTGTGTCACCCAATTGCAGTGGCCTCTGATAATAACATCTACCTGACGATGCGGAACATTGCCCAGGTGTGCCACAAAAGAAAGGACAACTCAGATCCAGTCACTCATTTCTACAACTGCCCCCTTCCCAAACAATAATAAAGGAATCATTCTTGGAGGCACTTCATCCACAATAATCGGCTCAATGTTGCTGAGTTCAGGAACGACTTTGCCCCTGACTTCCTCATAATCTTAATCCAGTCACGGACATGAGCTGAACACCAGAGAACCTGTGAGAATGGCTGCTCTCAGCATTAAGACTGTTTAACTTCAGATCCACTAATGAGACAGAACTGAAGTAAATGGGGAGCAAAGGAAAGCTGTTCCGAGGTGTGGAGTTATTCCTGTCCTCATCTGTACAAACAACTCATAGAATGCTGTGACTAATAAGTTCTGTTTTATGGGACGGATGATCCCATGACTTTTGTAGCTTATGAGTAGAAACTTCTCAGGAAACTTTTATCTTAAAAATAACAATTGGATAAAATAAGATTGAGAAATCTTTGGCATTTATAGCTAAAGGAATAGAATATAAAGGTAAGGAAGTATTATTGCAATTATACAAGGCATTGGCGAGACCGCACCTGGAGTATTGTGCACAGTTTTGGTCCCCTTATTTGAGGAAGGATGTATAGTGGCATTGGAGACAGTTCAGAAGATGTTCACCAGATTGATTCCAGAGATGAGGGGTTTGTCGTATGAAGAGAGATTGAACAGTTCAGTCCTATACTCTCTGGAATTTAGAAGAATGAGGGGAGATCAAATTGAGGTGTACAAGATGATAAAAGGTGTGGATAAAGAAGACGTGAAGCAGATGTTTCCTCCTGTGGGGCATTCTAGGAGGAGAGGTCATAGTCTTAGGATAAGGGGTAGCAAATTTAAAACAGAGTCGAGGAGAAACTACTTCCCCAAAGGGTTGTGAATCTGTGGAATTCGCTACCCCAAAGTGCAATGGATGCTGGGACAGTGAGTAAATTTAAGGAGGAGTTAGACAATTTTTATATTGGAAATGGGTTGAAGGGTTATGGGGAGAAGGCAGGAAAATGGAAATGAGGAGCATATCAGCCATGGTGGATTGGCGGAGCGGACTAATTGGCCCAATGGCCTAATTCTGCTCCTATATCTTATGAACGTATGAGAAATGGATATCTTCCAGTGAAACAAAGATGTCACAGATGTTGCATAATTTGGACAGTGAACATAAAACTAAGTTCATACTTACATGCCTGACTCCTCAAAGTGCTGAACACAAGGAATAAAATAATTATTATATCAAAAAACATCTTTAAAAAAAGGAGTTGGGGATATATCTCCTATTGCGCCCACAACAAGTGATCTGAAAGAAGTCTAAAGAAATTGAGCAACATACACAGAACTCCAGTCAAAAAGCAAAGGAAAACGTAGAAAGTAAGTTGCACAAGTGCAGAAAAGTACAAATTTAAATATACAGACGAGGTTTAAATTGAATATACATATTGTTTTCTCACCCACACACTCTCTCACGCACACAGACACTCACTTCCATACTGCCATGTAAGTTTAATTGTGGATATGTGTGGCTTCCTCTGTAGCCTGACCCTGTCAACCCTCCAGATAGCCCATTCATTTCATATGATTGCCCTTTGTAGCAATAGTCATAGTATTCTGGAATCCTTACAGCGCATAAGAAGGCCAATTGAGACTGCACTGACAACAATCTCACCCAGGCCCTTTGCCCATAACCCCATGTATTTACCTTGCTAATCCCCCTGACACTAAGGGTCAATTTAGCATGGCCAATCAACATAACTTGCACATCTTTGGAGTGTAGGAGGAAACCGTAGCACCCGAAGGAAACGGCGAATGTGCAAACTCCACACAGGCAGACACCCAAGGCCTGAATTGAACCCAGGTTCCTGGCGCTGTGAGGCAGCAGTGCTAATCGCTGTGCCACCGTGCCACAGACAACGCTGAACATAAGCAAGGTGATGTCACAACTGTGGGATGCACCAAAACACCTTCCAATGGGAATGTTTCCCAGGTATCTCTGATTGCTGGGCATCACCTGCAGCATGTGACATGCAGCTGCCATTTTGGATCTGATCTCTCATTCAGCCACATAGATCCACAGTGCAGTTGTATGGTACTTTCCCCAATTCTGGCACAGATCACAGCCAGACTAGCCAAGTCACTTTCAATTGGTTGGAACAGCCCTTTGTATGACAGCGGTTCTGGAAAAATAAATTGCACCTGGAGGAAACTTGGATTCTAATGAAAGTTCATGGTTCGTGTTGTGGTCTTCACTCTCCGGGTGGGATTTTCCGGCCGCACCTGTCCTAAAGCTGGAAAATCCCGCCCGAGGTCAATAGACCTTTGCATGGTCCATGCCCCACCCGCTGCGATTCCTGTGGCGGGCGGGTTGGGAAAATTCCGCCTTAGGTTCGGATAGAATCAATCTATGCAGAATCCATTAGCAATAAGCTCATAGTTTCTTAACTACAATTAGATTTTGAAATATATCGAACAACAGGAGAAACCAGTTTGATACATCCCCTGACAAAGTGGCATTGTATTGTCAATACTTAACTCATCTTAATTAAGGAAATTAGCTTAAATTGTTTTTGCTGTACCATGGCTCCGCTAGTCCATTTAGTTTCAGACTATATAAATTCCGCCATCTCAGTGCAACCTAACATTGGAGCGTCACCTTGATGGAGTGCTGGAAGTTTAGTGAGTTAGGTGAGGAGGGGAGGAGATGCTCCTTTGCTTTTTCTAACTTTTTTAACCTGGAGGAAATAGTTCTTGCTCAACTGCAGAGGAAGGAGCTAATTGTTTTGTGAGTATCTGGAAAGTGGTTAAGGTCTATTCCATTCCTACTGTTGTAGGGAAATATCCCTTTACCAGTGCAGAATAGAAGTTGAGTCGCAAATCAAGGTTCAAAGCGTATCTTTATTGTACAATTGCTAGGATCCTAGGGAGATCCAACATAACCCGCTCCCTAACAGTGGGCTGGTCAGCTCGATCTCAATCAAATCACATCAGCGGTGTATCTTTATAGAGTTTCAAATTCGAGCGGGAACATTTAATTTGAGCGGGAACATTGGCTATATGTGTGTTATCTTATGTATTAAAATGGTCTATCAGTTTAAAAAGTCCCCAGGAAGTTTTATCGATTAGCATTTGTATGGTGTGTGTTCGTGTTAATGGGATTACTTGGTCCTGCCCCGGTGTCTAAATGCGTTTCCCATTATCTTCTCTATGTGTCCTCTTATCTGAATTGATCTTATTGTTTCGTGTCTGTGTTTCCTGCTTGTGAGATTGAGTGTTAATGTCATCCTGTCCTGTTGGATGTCTGGAGTATTTCATTCTAATCTTTTATTCTTATATCTTAGTTTATCAGATTTTTATGTCTGCCTTGGCCGAATTGGTAATATTTCAGTGATAGCTTGGTTTTGATAACCCACTCTATGTTTCGTTTCGTAGGGATCTTGATCGTCCTTGGCCAGTTTAAAATGCAGCTGCGCGCTGTTGCTAGGCAGATTAGGGATCTTCCGTAGTCTTTGAAATTCGCGAGTCTCTCAGCTGTGCAGGGGGGGGGACCCGATCGAATATCCATCCGGGGGTGCCCCTCTGCATTGTTGGCCCGTTATGAGTGGTGCCAATTAGTCCAATAAGTAAATATGTTTGATGATACAAAATATGGTTTTCTGGAAAATTTCCTCCTTCACTACGGTTTAAAATAGTACAGGAGTTTGTGGTAAGATGGACAAAATGCATGAAAGAAAATAAATAATTGAATAAAATAATTAAGTAGTTCATTAAAACACATGAGGAGGTGTCATGGTTGCAACATGTGGGAACTCCCGGATAACAGTGTGGTCCCATAGAATCCCTACAGTGCACAGGAGGCCATTTGGCCCATCGAGTCTGCACCGACCACAATCTCACCCAGATCCTATTCCCATAACCCCACATATTTATCCTGCTAGTCCTTCTGACACTATAAGGGGGTGATTTTACCATTTTGAATCTAAGTGCGGAATCTGGGTGCAATTCAGATCCAACTTCAGCCCGAAACGCTGCTGCTCCAATCAGAACCTTCAACTGCACATGCGCAGTGAAAAAAATTGAAAAACGCTTCCCTGTCACACCGCTCCCGGGTCGCATAAAGCAGATAAAGTGGCCCGGGAGTGATGGCCCCCACAGATATCGCCCCACCCCCACAACATAACTGTCCCCCTTATCCACCCACCCCCTTGCTTCCCAGACTGATCACGACCCACTGCCCCCTTTCCCCCCACCGATCGCCTGCAGAGTGGCAGCAGACCACCGCTGCCCCTGCTCCCCACCCCCCATCAGAGATCCATCTGGTCCACCTCCCTACCCCTCTCCCCCGCTCTTCAGAGAACCATCTGGCCTCCCTCCCCCCCCACCACCACCAGAGATACATCTGACCCACCTCCTCCTCCCTCCCCCCACCAGAGAATGATCGGGCCTCCCCCCTCCCCCCACCAGAGATACATCTGACCTGCCTCCTCCTCCCCCCCACCAGAGAATGATCTGACTCGCCTCCCTCCCCCCGACAGCCCCCCCACCACCGATCTGAGTTAGAGAGCCACTGGAAGCTCTGAACTTACCTTTTCAGAAGCTGGAACGCCCAAAACAGAACTTTGTCGAGTATGTCTCGTGCTGAATCTGGACGGGCGAACGTGATGGTAAAGGGGAAAATGCAGGTAAGATTGGGTGTCCATTTCATTAAGTCAATTTAAATGTGTTTCGGGCCTGGTTTGGGTCTTAGTAAAGTGGGCATCTGTGCGGGCGCGGGTGCGGATCGCACTAATCGCCTCACGTCCGACTTCGCCAAGTTTTCACGTCCAAAAATGGGCGTGACGCAATGGTAAAATCGGGCCTTAAGGGTCAATTTAGCATGTTCAATCAACCTAACCTGCATATCTTTGGACTGTGGGAGGAAACCGGAGCACCTGGAGGAAACCCATGGAGACACAGGAAGAATATGCAAACACCACACAGACAGCGACCCGAGGCCGGAATTAAACCCGGGTCCCTGGCGCTGTGAGGCAGCAGTGCTAACCACTGTGTCACCATGCGACCAGGGCAAACATGCCTGTGCCTGGGGGAACTTCGGCTCAGAGTCATTGAGCTGGAGGCCGAGCTGCAGACGCTGTCACACATCAGCGAGCGCAAAAGTTACCTGGACGCTTTGTACCAGGAGTGGTCACATCCCAAAGAATAGGGTCCCCTAATTTGGAGGGTGGTCAGGCACAAGAGGGTGCGATTTCATCTGAGGCAAGTAAGGGGACCCAGAGAGTAGGAATGCAGCAGTGTCAGCTTCTACAGTTGACCAAAAGACTTGAGGTTCTTTCAGCCTGCTTGGATGAGAGTGTGGGCTGTAGGGTGGATGAGCTGACTGACCATGGTACTGAGGTACAGGAAACCATTCCAGTGGGGTGGACCAAAAAGGAATGTAGGGGACAGTATATTGAGGGGGATTGACACTGTTCTCTGCAGCAAATAATGAGAGTCCAAACGGCTATGTTGCCTGCCTGGTGCAATGGTTCGGGAATATTTGCTCAGAGCTGGAGAGGAACTTGCCATGGGAAGAGAGGATCCATTTGTCTTGGTCCATGTAGGTACCAACAAGGAAGGACAAGGAAGGAGGTTCTGCATAGTCAGTGTGAAGAGTTAGGCACCTTAAGAACCAGAACCTCAAAGGAAGTAGAGAGGGTTCTAAACTAAATAGTGGGGGCATGGGATCAAATTTGGGAAGACATGGTAAAACAAAGAGAAAAGGCAAGGTATTAACATGTGAAATCAAAAACAGAAATATGACAAGAAGTGATAGAAAATACATATCTAAGAGTAAAACAGCAGCCAAGCCTAGATGTTACAAAAATAATAAAAGGACAAAACTAAAGGCTCTGTGTCTAAATGCAAATAGCATTCAAAACAAAACAGATGAACTGATAGTGTAATTAGAATAAGTATGATCTTGAGTATGATCTTGCTGAAAAAATATATTTTGCTGAAGCTTTTCATCTTGCACTCATCAGGACAATCGCAAGAATACAATGTCAGGAGAAACAATAGCTTTATACAGTATGGGAAGAAAGTGCTGCTGATTGGTTGGCAAGTGGACCATGACTGGTAGAGGCATTGCCATGGAGAATGCATCAGTTAGTGCCATTTAACTGCCAAGCGTTATTTAAAAATTTAAACCAGGCAGTATTTTCGAGGAATGGGCAAAGGTAGCCTTGATGAGGAGTTTATAAAATGTTTTCCACATAATTTCTTAGAGGGGTAGCATGGTGGCAGTTATTAGCTCTACTGCCTCACAGTGCCAGGGCCCCGGGTTCAATTCCAGCCTTGGGCAACTGTCTGTGTGGCGTTTACACATTCTCCCCATGTCTATGTGGGTTTTTTCCGGGTGCTCCGGTTTCCTTACACACTCCAAAGATGCGTGGGTTAGGTGAATTGGCCATGCTAAATTGCTCCTTAGTGTCACAAAATGTGTAGGTTAGATGGATTAGTCATGGGGAATATGTGGGGTCATAGGGATAGAGCGGGGGAGAGGGCTGAATATGATATTCTGTCAGAGAGTTGTTGCAGACCTGATGGGCCGAATGGCCGCTTCTGCGCTGACGGGAGTCTATGATTCTATGAAATATGACAAATCATAAGAGTTTCTATAAGATATTTAAATAAGAAAAGTGTTTACAAAGTTGGTCCCATAAGGAAAATAAGGAGATGGCAGATGAATTGAACAGATATTTTACATTGGTCTTCACTATAGAGGATACAAGTAACATCCCAAAAATAGTTGAATGCCAGGAATTGGAAGGGAAGGAGGAACACGTTGCAATCACTTGAAAGTGAAGTGGTACGTATCAAGTCGGTGGAGCTGCGGGGCGGACAAACTGACTTGTCCTGACAGACTTCATCCTCGTCTCTTAAAAGAAATGGCCAGTGAGATTGTTGATGGATTCCCTGGATTCCAGAAAAATTCCATTAGGTTGAAAAATAGTAACTATAACTCAATTTTTCAAAAAGGGAGGGAGACAGAAAGCATGAAATTACAGGCCACTTAGCTTAACAGCTGTCAATGGAAAAATGTTGGAAGCAATTATTAAATATGTCACGGCAGGGCACTTAGAAAAACATTAAGGCAATCAGACAGATTCAACATAGTTTTTTTTTGCAAGAGAAGTCATGTTTAACCAATTTATAAGAGTTCTTTGAAGGAGTCACATGTACTGTGGATAAAGGAGAACCAGTGGATGTACTGTAATTAGATTTCCAGAAGGCATTGATAAGGTGCCACAACAAAGGTTGTTGCAGAAAATGAAAACTCATGATGTAGGGGGTAACATATTGGCATGGGTTTAAGATTGGCTAGCTAACTGGAAACAGAGAGTAGGCATAAACGGGTATTTTTCTGGTTGGCAACCCTCTGCGGTGAAGAATTCCACAGATTCACTACCCTCTGAGGGAAGAAATTCCTCTTCATCTCTATCTTACCTGGGTGACTCCTTACTCTGAGATTAGGCCCTCTGGTCCTAAACTCTCCCACAAGGGAAAACAACCTCTCAGCAACGACCCTGAGAACTCAATATGTCTCTACAAGGTCGCCTCTCATTCTTCTAAACTCTAAGATTCTCTGGGAAGCTAGGGAGGAGATTGCAGAGCCTTTGGCTTTGATCTTTATGTCATCATTGTCTACAGGAATAGTGCCAGAAGACTGGAGGATAGCAAATGTTGTCCCCTTGTTCAAGAAGGGGAGTAGAGACAACCCTGGTAATTATAGACCAGGGAGCCTTACCTCTGTTGTGGGCAAAGTTTGGGAAAGGATTATAAGAGATAGGATTTATAATCATCTAGAAAGGAACAATTTGATTAGGGATAGTCAATACGGTTTTGTGAAAGGTAGGTCGTGCCTCACAAACCTTATTGATTTCTTTGAGAAGGTGACCAAAGAGGTGGATGAGGGTAAAGCAGTTGATGTGGTGTATATGGATTTCAGTAAAGCGTTTGATAAGGTTCCCCATGGTAGGCTATTGCAGAAAATATGAAGGCATGGGATTGAAGGTGATTTAGTGGTTTGGATCAGAAATTGGCTCGCTGTAAGAAGACAGAAAGTGGTGGTTGATGGGAAATGTTCATCCTGGAGTTCAGTTACTAGTGGTGTACCGCAAGGATCTGTTTTGGGGCCACTGCTGTTTGTCATTTTTATAAATGACCTGGATGAGGGCGTAGAAGGCTGGGTTAGTAAATTTGCGGATGACACTAAAGTCGGTGGAGTTGTGGACAGTGCGGAAGGATGTTGCAGGTTACAGAGGGACATAGATAAGCTGCAGAGCTGGGCTGAGAGGTGGCAAATGGAGTTTAATGCGGAAAAGTGTGAGGTGATTCACTTTGGAAGGAGTAACAAGAATACAGAGTACTGGGCTAATGGTAAGATACTTGGTAGTATGGATGAGCAGAGAGATCTCGGTGTCCATGTGCATAGATCCCTGAAAGTTGGCACCCAGGTTGATAGGGTTGTTAAGAAGGCGTACAGTGTGTTAGCTTTTATTGGTAGAGGGATTGAGTTTCAGAGCCATGATGTCATGTTGCAGGTGTACAAAACTCTGGTGCGGCCGCACTTGGAGTATTGCGTACAGTTCTGGTCACCGCATTATAGGAAGGATGTGGAAGCATTGGAAAGGGTGCACACGAGATTCACCAGGATGTTGCCTGGTATGGTGGGAAGGTCTTATGAGGAAAGGCTGAGTGACTTGAGGCTGTTTTCGTTAGAGAGAAGAAGGTTAAGAGGTGACTTAATAGAGGCATACAAGATGATCAGAGGATTAGATAGGGTGGACAGTGAGAGCCTTTTTCCTCGGATGGTGATGACTAGCACGAGGGGACATAGTTTTAAATTGAGGGGTGATAGATATAGGACAGATGTCAGAGGTAGGTTCTTTACTCAGAGAGTAGTAAGGGCGTGGAATGCCCTGCCTGCAACAGTAGTGGACTCGTCAACATTAAGGGCATTTAAAGGGTCATTGGATAAACATATGGATGATATTGGAATAATGTAGGTTAGATGGGCTTTAGATTGGTTTCACAGGTCGGCGCAACATTGAGGGCCAAAGGGCCTGTACTGCGCTGTAATGTTCTATGTTCTATGTTCTCAGAGTACAGGTCCTGAATAGTGAGTGGTTTTGGCTAACAGAATTCTGTGCCAGAGATGCTCCCATCTCTACTCCTTGGAATTGAAGGGCGATATTATGGGGAGCCATACAAGAGAGAATAGCTAAGAAGATCGCGAGTAACTGGGGACAAGGCATCAAAGTGGAGAAGAAATCAACGGCTACAAGACTATTGTGGTGAATGGAGGAATAACGGTCGGCAGTTGGCAGCTATTGAAGATTCAGAATTAACAATGACTTCGGTCTCAAAGAAGATGTGTATCATCTGTGAGCTTTTGTGTTATTCTCGTGAGATTTTGGCATCGAGAACTTTCATTGAAAGTAAACAACAAAAAGGATTCCCATGTCCCATTCACACAAACAGTGGAGAATGGCAAATTTCAGGGCTGCCTTCCAAAAGTGGGGGTCGGGGCGGGGGGGGGGGGGGGGGGGGGGGGGGGGCGGTGGTGGTGGTTGCACACATTTCTGATTGTTGTCAAGGTGGCTGAATCTCGGCTGACATGAGGCAGTCTGAGGAGGAAGAATTCCATTTGTTACTTTTTGAAATCAGGCATAGATCATTGCTTCGCCTAATGACAATATCGATGGGAGGAACTATAAAGCTCGCTCATTGAGAGCAACTGGCGAGGAGGGAGGTGACCGCATCGTGATGCTGGGTCAATTATAAATCTTTCCCAGTTATTTTTAATTCACATTCCTCACTGACATAACGTTGGGAGGGATGAGAGGAAAGGTCGCAAAAGAAAAATCAAATTTTATCCCAGTTACAACTGGAGAACAATAATCTCTCAAGGGCTGTGGACGGAGAACACTCACTGAATACTTGATGTGTTTAGACTCTATCTGTTGCATTTTCTTTATATCCATTAGAAACAGCCTCTGTGCGCAATACCTTACCGGCTGTATTTCGAATTTGAATTTGCTGTCTTTTGAAGCACTCCAAAACCATAGGACAGGATGCAAATTGTAATGGTGTGTAATTTTTGCTGTAATCATAGTTAACTGTGTAATTTGTAGATCTGGGGCTATAAATATCCAAATGACAGGAGTGAATACAATGGGAGTGGGTAGAAAATGGACTTGTTTTTCAGTTTTGACTCACTTCAGAGAATTATGTGATGACTAAACATTCACTAAAGTGGACTTAGCATTGTTTAATTTCAAGCCACTGGAAGTGAGATTAACACCATCTTGGAATCTCAGCATTCAATTTCTGAAGCATCCCTAACATGCACTTTAAGATCCTAGCTTTGAAACAAGCATGTTGGACTATTTGAATGGACACTGTAAGGATGGAAATGAAAAGGCAATTTTTTTTTCAACCATTTATGGAGGTCTGCATGAGTGGACCTCTGCAGAACGGATCTTTAAATGGCCTGGAAAATAACTTCTGTAGACGAAGAACAGAGATTGCAATGGTTCTGATGCTAAGGTAGAAATTGTAGGTATTTAACTGTTATAAGTGTGCAATTTTCTGACACCTGTTACAGACAAAGAAATCTTGTTGTGAACTAGAAATGTTCAAAGTAGTTACGAGGATACAAGAAATGATTCAATACTAAACTTCATGGGAATATAAAATGTTCTTAATGGTATACCTCTTCGTAATCTTTTTTGTCCTACCTATTCTGATGCGTGAAACATTCACATAATTCTATCTCTACATATGACCCATAAATAATAAGGTGCCAGACTAATTTCTGCATTATCACATGTATCATGCTATTCTGTAAATATGCTACAGGGATAAGACCATCACAAAATGTCACTGAAATATAATTCCCTTGTTGATGTGGCAAAGCGACCTTAAAGAGTGCTATTTGACAAATCATCACGGAACCTATAATCCTCATAAATGGATTGTATGTTAACCCAGAGCAGTTAGGATTCGATCAAAACTTTCACAAAGTACAAGTAAAAATGATAGCAATACAGTTTGGTACTTGATGATTTTTTTCATTGAATAGTTTAAACATAAGCATAAATACTGCACACAAACATTATCCTGATATTTTATGTCTTTGAGTGGCTTTTAACAATGTGTTAAACATTTTGTTTCCTATCTCTCAAACCTCCTCCAATCCAGGGACCTTCTGCGATCTCTGCATTCCACCAATTCTGCCCTCTTGTTCATCCCTGATTTTCATCACTTCACCCCGGCAGCTGTACCTTCAATTGCTTAGATCCTGTCATAATATTCCTTATGTTGGTTGGTGTCAACTTTTGTTTGATAATTTCCTGTGAAACACGTTAAAGGCTCTATGTAAATACAAGCTCTGTTGATGTAATGAGAATTTTTTTATTCAATCGTGGGACATGGGTGTTGCTGGCCAGCCCGCATTTATTGCCCATCTCTAATTGTCCTTACTCAAAGGACAGTTGAGAGTCAACCACATTGCTATGGCTCTGGAGTAGACCAGACCAGGATAAGGATGGCAAATTTCCTTCCCTAAAGGACATTAGTGAACCAGCTGGGTTTTTCCAACAATCCACAATGGTCATCAGTAAATTCTTAATACCAGAGTTTTTTTTTACTGAATTCAAGTTCCTCCATCTGCCATGGCGAGATTCGAACCCGGGTCCCCAGAATATGAGTATGACATACTCTTGCAACTCGGCCAACGTTGTCTACCTGATACGCTGCAGGAAAGGATGTCCCGAGGCATGGTACATTGGGGAAACCATGCAGACGCTACGACAACGAATGAATGAACACCGCTCGACAATCACCAGGCAAGACTGTTCTCTTCCTGTGGGGGAGCACTTCAGCAGTCACGGGCATTCAGCCTTGGATCTTCAGGTAAGCGTTCTCCAAGGCGGCCTTCACGACACATGACAGCGCAGAGTCGCTGAGCAGAAACTGATAGCCAAGTTCCGCACACATGAGGACGGCCTAAACCGGGATGTTGGATTTATGTCACATTATCAGTAACCCCCACAGCTTTCCCCCTGATCTTGCAGAATCTTACTAGCTGTTCTGTCTGGAGACAATACACATCTCTTTAACCTGTATTTAATGTTCCCTCCACCCACATTATCTGTACCTTTAAGACCTGGCTGGCTGTAGAGATTTGCATTCTAATTAGTATTCTGTAACTTGATTTCTGTGTCTCTGTGCACTGTTGGAGAACCATAAGACCATAAGACATAGGAGCGGAAGTAAGGCCATTCGGCCCATCGAGTCCACTCCACCATTCAATCATGGTTGATTTCAACTCCATTTACCCGCTCTCTCCCCATAGCCCTTAATTCCTCGAGAAATCAAGAATTTATCAATTTCTGTCTTGAAGACGCTCAACGTCTCGGCCTCCACAGCCCTCTGTGGTAATGAATTCCACAGACCCACCACTCTCTGGCTGAAGAAATTTCTCCTCATCTCTGTTCTAAAGTGACTCCCTTTTATTCTAAGGCTGTGCCCCCGCGTCCTAGTCTCCCCTGTTAATGGAAACAACTTCCCTACGTCCATCCTATCTAAGCCGTTCATTATCTTGTAAGTTTCTATCAGATCTCCCCTCAACCTCCTAAACTCCAATGAATATAATCCCACGATCCTCAGACGTTCATCGTATGTCAGGCCTACCATTCCTGGGATCATCCGTGTGAATCTCCGCTGGACCCGCTCCAGTGCCAGTATGTCCTTCCTGAGGTGTGGGGCCCAAAATTGCTCACAGTACTCCAAATGGGGCCTAACCAGTGCTTTATAAAGCCTCAGAAGTACATCCCTGCTTTTGTATTCCAAGCCTCTTGAGATAAATGACAACATTACATTTGCTTTCTTAATTACGGACTCAACCTGCAAGTTTACCTTTAGAGAATCCTGGACTAGGACTCCCAAGTCCCTTTGCACTTTAGCATTATGAATTTTGTCACCGTTTAGAAAATAGTCCATGCCTCTATTCTTTTTTCCAAAGTGTACGACCTCGCACTTGCCCACGTTGAATTTCATCAGCCACTTCTTGGACCACTCTCCTAAACTGTCTAAATCTTTCTGCAGCCTCCCCACCTCCTCAATACTACCTGCCCCTCCACCTATCTTTGTATCATCGGCAAACTTGGCCAGAATGCTCCCAGTCCCGTCATCTAGATCGTTAATATATAAAGAGAACAGCTGTGGCCCCAACACTGAACCCTGCGGGACACCACTTGTCACCGGTTGCCATTCTGAGAAAGAACCTTTTATCCCAACTCTCTGCCTTCTGTCTGACAGCCAATCGTCAATCCATGTTAGTACCTTGCCTCGAATACCATGGGCCCTTATTTTACTCAGCAGTCTCCCGTGAGGCACCTTGTCAAAGGCCTTTTGGAAGTCAAGATAGATAACATCCATTGGCTCTCCTTGGTCTAACCTATTTGTTATCTCTTCAAAGAACTCTAACAGGTTTGTCAGGCACGACCTCCCCTTACTAAATCCATGCTGACTTGTCTTAATCCGACCCTGCACTTCCAAGAATTTAGAAATCTCATCCTTAACGATGGATTCTAGAATTTTGCCAACAACTGAGGCTAGGCTAATTGGCCCACAATTTTCCATCTTTTTTCTTGTTCCCTTCTTGAACAGTGGGGTTACAACAGCGATTTTCCAATCCTCTGGGACTTTCCCTGACTCCAGTGACTTTTGAAAGATCATAACTAACGCCTCCACTATTTCTTCAGCTATCTCCTTTAGAACTCTAGGATGTAGCCCATCTGGGCCCGGAGATTTATCAATTTTCAGACCTTTTAGTTTCTCTAGCACTTTCTCCTTTGTGATGGCAACCATATTCAACTCTGCCCCCTGACTTTCCTGAATTGTTGGGATATTACTCATGTCTTCTACTGTGAAGACTGACGCAAAGTACTTATTAAGTTCCTCAGCTATTTCCTTGTCTCCCATCACTAGATTACCAGCGTCATTTTGGAGCGGCCCAATGTCTACTTTTGCCTCCCGTTTGTTTTTAATGTATTTAAAGAAACTTTTACTATCATTCCTAATGTTACTGGCTAGCCTACCTTCATATTTGATCCTCTCCTTCCTTATTTCTCTCTTTGTTATCCTCTGTTTGTTTTTATAGCCTTCCCAATCTTCTGACTTCCCACTACTCTTTGCCACATTATAGGCTCTCTCTTTTGCCTTGATGCATTCCCTGACTTCATTCCACTCCATCTGACGAAGGGGCAGCGCTCCGAAAGCTTATGGTATTTGCTACCAAATAAACCTGTTGGACTTTAACCTGGTGTTGTGAGACTTCTTACTTCGATCAGATAGCCAGTTACCTATCCAATCTGCCAACTTTTCCTCTATCCCACACCTCCTTACTTTCATCATAAGCCGACCATGGGGGACCTTATCAAACGCCTTACTAAAATCCATGTATATGACATCAACTGCCCTACCTTCATCAACACACTTAGTTACCTCCTCAAAAAATTCAATCAAATTTGTGAGGCACGACTTGCCCTTCACGAATCCGTGCTGACTATCCCGGATTAATCCGCATCTTTCTAAATGGTCGTAAATCCCATCCCTAAGGACCTTTTCCATCAATTTACCAACCACCGAAGTAAGACTAACCGGTCTATAATTACCAGGGTCATTTCTATTCCCTTTCTTAAACAGAGCAACTACATTCGGCACTCTCCAGTCCTCTGGCACCATCCCCGTGGACAGTGAGGACCCAAAGATCAAAGCCAAAGGCTCTGCAATCTCATCCCTTGCCTCCCAAAGAATCCTAGGATATATTTCATCAGGCCCAGGGGACTTATCGACCTTCAGTTTATTCAAAACTGCCAGTACATCCTCCCTCCGAACATTTATTTCCTCCAGCCTATTAGCCTGTAACACCTTCTCTTCCTCAAAAACATGGCCCCTCTCCTTGGTGAACACTGAAGAAAAGTATTCATTCATCACCTCGCCTATCTCTACTGACTCCATACACAAGTTCCCACTACTGTCCTTGACCGGCCCTAACCTCACCCTGGTCATTCTTTTATTCCTCACATAAGAGTAAAAAGCCTTGGGGTTTTCCTTGATCCAACCCGCCAAGGACTTCTCATGTCCCCTCCTAGCTCTCCTAAGCCCCTTTTTCAGCTCATTCCTTGCCAACTTGTAACCCTCAATCGAGCCATCTGAACCTTGTTTCCTCATCCCTACATAAGCTTCCCTATTCCTTTTCACAAGACATTCCACCTCTTTCGTGAACCATGGTTCCCTCACTCGGCCATTTCCTCCCTGCCTGACAGGGACATACCTATCAAGGACACCCAGTATTTGTTCCTTGAAAAAGTTCCACTTTTTATTGGTGCCTTTCCCTGACAGTTTCTGTTCCCATCTTATGCCCCCTAATTCTTGCCTAATCGCATCAGAATTACCTCTCCCCAAATTGTAAACCTTGCCCTGCCGTACGGCCCTATCCCTCTCCATTGCAATAACAAAAGACACCGAATTGTGGTCACTATCTCCAAAGTGCTCTCCCACAACCAAATCTAACACTTGGCCCGGTTCATTTCCCAGTACCAAATCCAATGTGGCCTCACCTCTTGTCGGCCTATCCACATACTGTGTCAGGAAACCCTCCTGCACACACTGCACAAAAACTGCCCCATCCGAACTATTTGACCTACAAAGGTTCCAATCAATATTTGGAAAGTTAAAGTCCCCCATGACAACTACCCTGTGACCCCCACACATACCCATTATCTGCTTAGCAATTTCTTCCTCCACATCTCTATTACTATTTGGGGGCCTATAGTAAACTCCTAACAACGTGACCGCTCCTTTCCTATTTCTAATTTGGGAAAGGAAAGTGAAACCTGATAGGGCCCAGCATGTCCTGAGCTTATTGTTTCAAACCCAGGCCAGAAATTCCATGGTGTTTTGTGAAGTTAGCCTAGATCTTAAGTTTTGCATTTGATTTCAGCACAGCTAGGGATAAAGTGTTTTCGCTCCAGGTATGGTTCAAGTGACCCGCAAATAAACAATGTTTATTTAAGAAAAGAGTTAAAAAAAGAATTAGCATAACTTTTATCAATTACAAGATTCAAACATGACACAGCATAAACATTAACCGCTAGCTATCTATGTTGTTCCAAGTCAAAAACCATCCCACAGACATACACCCTTCTTTAGACTTGGCACAAAAATAAGTATGCTCACGTGATGCTGCATTGGCAGCTTTTTGACACCTGCTGTGAAATAGTCCTTTGAATGTTGGATTAAATTTCTGAGGCTTCCCAGTCTTGGAACTTTCAGCAAGCCTCTGGAGAGAGGCCGAGACACTGCCTTCTTCCAGCAGCTCCTAGCAGCAACTCAGAAATGAAACTAAAAATTGGACTTTTCTGTGGAAAAATACTGTCCCCAGGCATATCATCTGACCTGTCAATCATCCCCAAATCAAGCCCCATTCAGCAATCCCCAAGGGGCCATAAAACCTTAGGACACTGCATTCGTCCACACTAAAATTAGCATGACACCAATTATACTGCTTCAACAGCAATAAAAGGCACTGGTTACAGACATCATGGCACCAATAAAATGCCAGGGCCTGATTTGAAAAGCCTGCAGAGAAACATGATCAAAATGCATTTCTTAAAGGCACAGGATCATCACATTATGAATGGCTCCATATATATGTATATGGATGTATATATATAAATATGTGGGTGGCACAGTGGTCAGTACTGCTGCCTCCCTACGTAGGGACCCGGGTTCGATTCCTGACTTGGGTCACTGTCTGTGGGGAGTCTGCACATTCTCCCCATGTCTCCGAAGGAGAAAATGCTGGAAAATCTCAGCAGGTCTGGCAGCATCTGGAAGGAGAGAAAAGAGCTGCCAGACCTCCTGAGATTTTCCAGCATTTTCTCTTTTGGTTTCCGATTCCAGCACCCGCAGCAATTTGCTTTTCCCCCCCCTTGCCCCCGTGGGTTTCCTCCGGGTGCTTCGGTTTCCTCCCACATCTGAGAGACGTGCTGGTTAGGTGCATTGGCCATGCCAAATTCTCCCTCAGTGTACCCGAACAAGAGTGTGGTGACTGGGAGATTTTCACAGTAACTTCATTGCAGTGTTAATGTCAGGATACTTGTGACACTAATAAATAAACTTAAATGTACAAACGACTTCTGTTCCTTGCATATTACTGTAGGTAGTTCAATACCCTCATGGGGCAAAAAGAACAAAGAACAATACAGCACAGGAACAGGCCCTTCGGCCCTCCAAGCCCGCGCCAATCCCTGGTCCAAACTAGACCATTCTTTTGTATCCCTCCATTCTCACTCCGTTCATATGGCTATCTAGATAAGTCTTAGACGTTCCCAGTGTGTCCGCCTCCACCACCTTGCCTGGCAGCGCATTCCAGGCCCCCACCACCCTCGGTGTAAAATATGTCCTTCTGATATCTGTGTTAAACTTCCCCCCCTTCACCTTGAACCTATGACCCCTCGTGAACGTCACCACCAACCTGGGGAAAAGCTTCCCACCGTTCACCCTATCTATGCCTTTCATAATTTTATACACCTCTATTAAGTCTCCCCTCAAGAAGACACATGTTAGCATAATCATACGTTTGGGCAATTTAATGGCAGCATCCACATTCACAAGATCATCGAACAAAGGCAGAGGAAAACATTACTTCAATTTTTTTGGGTGCCTTTATTCTACCGAAAATCTGCATTTGAAGGACGATTTTGCACCTGTTTAAAACTTTCAGTAATTTATTCTGTATCAATTACTTCTTCCGAGTGTGCTGAACCATCTGTTGTGGAGAAATCCAGCATCCTCCAGTGCATAGATTACCTTCAGAGGGATATGATTGCTGCATCTTTGTACAGTGTGTTCAGGAAAGAGCGTATTGATAAAGCCAGCTTGTGCTCTGAAACCACCCTCCACTCTCGAAAACTTTTTCACAGGATTTTGGCGCTCGCTAATAAGTTTTGTTTACGATGCAGAATTTGCCGGGAATTTTTTATCGCACATCCGCAGCGTGCAATCTGGATAAAATTATGCAACTCTTTCTGCGCGCGATTTGCATCAATATCTCTCCTCAGGTGTTTGCAAAAGATTTTCAAATGCCGTATTCGGGGCCTCGGCTTAATTTTGGGCCCATTCTGAACCGCGATTGCCTTAGCATTCTCGTCACTGCAATGAACAGATTGCCCGAGGAACTTTTTTCGCTGCTGCATTTGACGGGAAGATGGCCCAAAATCTCCCGAAAGGTGCAATTCGCGGCATGTACATGAAGGCTGCCAATTCAGTCTGCGGAGGGCTTGAGAGAACAGAATGGAAGGTAATCAATGTTTCTGATTGCTCTCCAGTTTCTGTTCTAAATGTGTCGAGGAAGTACATTACTCAGGCCTGCCAGTGTGAATTGGATTACAAGTTCTGCTGAAGCAGAAATGGTATTTGAAAGCAGAGAATGTTTCTCCGTTCCTGGCAAGGATCTGCTGGGAGTTTTTCTCTTTTGAAATTTCATGTAGGAACTTGCCATTTGGAAAGCAGAGTTTGAATAACGTAATTAATCTGCAGACACTTCATGCATTAGGTGAAAAATATTTATGTTCTCAGAAAGTTTATTGGAGACAAGTAAATTCTGATTCAATCTCTCACTTCCCACTGAATCAGTGAACAGTGGCCAGTTTTCATTTTTATTGATGCAGAGGCTACGCCAGGAACCATCGGAATATCAATTTTTTTGTGCTTCTTCATGAACTCTGCAGATCTTTGTAAATCACCTGATCCAGAAAGAAAATTAAAGCTTTTACATATTTTAAAAAATCAATAGCAGAAACCAGAATAGATGTTTGGTTACATTTCCTTCATGTGGCCTGCAGGTAAGATTGGTAGGTGGCAGCTGGACTGAATGGTAAGACGGGTATTTGCCTGCTTGTCTGTTGCATTTTGAGCTGTGAAGTTCATTAAAAATAAGTGACAATGGTACGTAGTGTTGACCTGGACTTCATTTTATTTTGCGTGAATTCTGTGGAATCTTGCCGTGCTGCCGCATTTGCCCCAGCAACAAGTGTAAGTACAGTTTGTAACATAATTCACTCATTATAAAACACTTTGGAACATCATAACCTCATATTAAGATGTTATGTAAATACAAATTCTGTCTTTCCATTAAAAATGTAATTACTTAATCGTAGGAGGGCTGGTTGCAGAGTTGATAGGGAGAAATTCCGCCCACTTCGGCCCCTCCAATGGGCCAAACGTGGGCAATTGGGTATAGCTGGAAGCGCACATGGTTGGCATGGACCGGTTGGGCCAAAGGGCCTGTTTCCCTGCTGTATTGCTCTATGACTCTACGACTCATGAAATGGTCAATAATGAGAGGGCACAGATTTACAGTCATTGGCAAAAGAAGCAAAAGCGATATGAACAGGAACATAGGGTAGGATTACAAAGATGGCAAGCGATTGATGCTCGGAGCAGTTATGATGTTGCTATGAATCTTGAATCCTAAAAATAACTTTGTCATGGAACAAGATTGATAGTTAGGAACCTGTTTTATTTGATAGATACTGAAAGTAAAACAGGTAGATGTCAAGGAAATAGTGTTTATTCCTTGTATAACATTGAACCCAGCAGATGTAAATCTGCCATTTGAACTTGATAGAAAACAAATTCCAATTTGACGTTCATATTTCATGACTATAAAGAAGTCACAAGACCAGAGTCTTGATAAAATGTGGTGATTCTGTGCTATTGATATATTTTATGTTTCTGTAGAGTGTTTAAAGTTGTGTTTTTTTTCACAAAGCAGTCGGTATGTCAGGTGGGAACGCACCAGACGCTGGAAAGCAGGATAATTACTCATTTTAATCTGGTAGTGTTTACTTAGAATACAGTTAATTATGTTTTGTTTATAAATGAGAAAGGACCCTTTGGAGATTTTTAAAAATTAAAGTGATGGGAGGTAAGGGTCATATCGTCATGTGATATTACCTTAATGGGAGAAGAGAAAAACAGTTTTCTCTGAACAGTTCAGATGTAGGAGAGGGCTGTTTAAAGATAGAAGCCTACCAACTGTTCTCTCTCTCTCTGAAAAGTCTCTCTCTGCAAACATTTTGCAAAGCCTCTCTGGAACCTTCACAGCTGTTACCCAACTCAGAGCAAGCAAGTATTTCTGTGATTGCTAACTATATTTAAAGTGTGTGTTAAGTCTATAAGAAAAATATTACTTAATTGGAACTGAAATAGTGATAAGTTAGGAATTAGAATAATTTCCTTTCATTTTACATATTGTTCAACGGTTAAAAATTAATCTGCTTCATTTTGTTTGAGCTATATATAAACTGTGTTATGAGTAGAGCTTGTTTTGATAAAAGATCCCTTAATTTGTCAGTAGAATCACACCTGGAGCGAAGCATCCTACCTCACATTTATTCCAAAAAAATCAAATTGTTGGGGTCTAATCTGACTTCATAATATACCTTGGGATTTGGGTCCAGCACCCTAATATTGTATCCCTAGGCCTGTTTTACACATGGACAGCTCTGCATAGCTTATCCCACAGTGAGCTGCATGGACATATGAGAGGCATGGACAGAGTGGATAGTCAGAAGCTTTTTCCCAGGGTGGAAGAGTCAATTACTCAGGGGCACATGTTTAAGGTGCGAGGGGCAAGGTTTAAAGGAGATGTACGAGGCAGGTTTTTTATAGAGAGTAGTGGGTGCCTGGAACTCGTTGCCGGGAGAGGTAGTGGAAGCGGATACAGTAGTGACTTTTAAGGGTCATCTTGACAAATACATGAATAGGATGGGAACAAAGGGATATGGTCCCTGGAAGGGTAGAGGTTTTTAGTTAAGTCGGGTAGCATGGTCGGTGCAGGCTTGGAGGGCAGAAGGGCCTGTTCCTGTGCTGTAATTTTCTTTGTTCTTTGTTCTTTGAGATAGTTGATTCATCTAAGTTTATGTTAAAGTCTAGCAATCCTATGTTTAATGAAGTTTAATGAAGGTCTTCAAAGTTTTGGTTGGGGAACATGTGGCAAATAGTGACCACAATTCTGTTAGCTTTAGGATAGTGATGGAAAAGGATGAGTGGTGTCCCAAGGGTAAGGTGTTGGATTGGGGGAAGGCTAACTTTATTGGGATCAGGCAGAAATTGGCAGCTCTTGATTGGGAGAGGCTGTTTGAGGGTAAATCCACATCTGGTATGTGGCAGTCTTTTAAGGAACGGTTGTTAGGGCTACAGGACAAGCATGTGCCTGTAAAAAAGAAGGATAGGAAGGGTAGGATTAGAGAACCGTGGATAACCAGGGAAATTGAGGGACTGGTCAAAAGGAAAAGAGAGGCGTATGTTAGGTCCAAGCAGCTAAAAACGGAGGGAGCTCTGGAGGAGTATAATGAAAGTAGGAAAATACTCAAACGGGGAATTAGAAGAGCAAAAAGGGGTCACGAAATGTTCTTGGCAGACAGGATTAAGGAGAATCCCAAGGCATTTTATTCATACGTTAGGAACAAAAGGGTTGTTAGGGAAAAAATTGGACCTCTCAGGGACAAAAGTGGGGACTTATGCTTGGAGCCCAAAGAGGTAGGGGAGATCCTAAATGAATACTTTGCGTCGGTATTCACTAAGGAGAGGGATGTGTTGACTGGGAGTGTCTCGGAGGGGAGTGTTGAACCGTTGGAGAAAATCTCCATTACAAAGGAGGAAGTGTTAGGTTTGTTAGAGAATATAAAGACTGACAAATCCCCAGGGCCTGATGGAATCTATCCAAGGCTGCTCAGGGAGACGAGAGGTGAAATCGTTGGGCCTCTGACGCAAATCTTTGTCTCGTCACTGGACACAGGTGAGGTCCCAGAGGATTGGGGGATAGCCAATGTGGTCCCGTTATTTAAGAAGGGTAGGAAGGATAACCCGGGTAATTATAGGCCGGTGAGCTTGACGTCCGTGGTGGGGAAGTTGTTGGAGAAGATTCTTAAAGATAGGATGTATGCGCATTTAGAAAGGAATAAACTCATTAACGATAGTCAACATGGTTTTGTGAGAGGGAGGTCATGCCTCACGAACCTGGTGGTGTTTTTTGAAGAAGTGACCAAAATGGTTGACGAAGGAAGGGCCGTGGATGTTGTCTATATGGACTTTAGTAAAGCATTTGACAAAGTCCCTCATGGTAGGCTAGTGAAAAAGGTTGGATCCCATGGGATAAAGGGGGAGGTGGCTAGATGGGTGGAGAACTGGCTTGGTCATAGAAGACAGAGGGTGGTAGTGGAAGGGTCTTTTTCCGGCTGGAGGCCTGTGACTAGTGGTGTACCGCAGGGCTCTGTATTGGGACCTCTGCTGTTTGTGATTTATATAAATGATCTGGAAGAAGGAGTAACTGGGGTGATCAGTAAGTTTGCGGACGACACAAAACTGGCAGGACTTGCAGATAGTGAGGAACATTGTCAGAGGCTACAGAAGGATATAGATAGGCTGGAAATTTGGGCAAGGAAATGGCAGATGGAGTTCAATCCTGATAAATGCGAAGTGATGCATTTTGGTGGGAATAATGTAGGGAGGAGCTACACGATAAATGGAAGAACCATAAAGGGTGTAGAGACGCAGAGGGACCTGGGTGTGCAAGTCCACAGATCTTTGAAGGTGACGTCACAGGTGGAGAAGGTGGTGAAGAAGGCATATGGCATGCTTGCCTTTATAGGACGGGGCATAGAGTATAAAAGTTGGGGTCTGATGTTGCAGATGTATAGAACGTTGGTTCGGCCGCATTTGGAATACTGCGTCCAGTTCTGGTCGCCACACTACCAGAAGGACGTGGAGGCTTTGGAGAGAGTACAGAGGAGGTTTACCAGGATGTTGCCTGGTATGGAGGGGCTTGGTTATGAGGAGAGATTGGGGAAACTGGGGTTGTTCTCCTTGGAAAGACGGAGGATGAGGGGAGACTTAATAGAGGTGTATAAAATTATGAAAGGCATAGATAGGGTGAACGGTGGGAAGCTTTTCCCCGGGTCGGTGGTGACGTTCACGAGGGGTCATAGGTTCAAGGTGAAGGGGGGGAGGTTTAACACAGATATCAGAAGGACATATTTCACACAGAGGGTCGTGGGGGCCTGGAATGTGTTGCCGGGCAAGGTGGTGGAGGCGGACACACTGGGAACGTTTAAGACTTATCTAGACAGCTATATGAACGGAGTGGGAATGGAGGGATACAAAAGAGTGGTCTAGTTTGGACCAGGGAGCGGCGCGGGCTAATTGTTCCTGGTTTCTCGTTTCAAGGCTTCATTCTATGATCATCTTGCTGGTGCCAGTACAGAGTGAGACTGCGGATAGTTGGGAACCTGTCTCGGGGGCAGGGAATTCATATGGTGTTCGTGTAAGTGGAAATGACTAGGGTTGGGAAGCATTTTCCGATCGGGGCCATTGTGATCTCCTGGACTCGTTTCGATCGCCTCAGGGGGTCGGAGAGGAATTTCCCAGATTTTTTTTCCCCATATTGGCCCTGGGGTTTTTCACTCTGGGTTTTCGCCTCTCCCTGGAGATCACATGGTCTGGAATGGGGGGGTGGGAGTAAGTTAATAGGTTGTAATGAACAAAGCATCGTAGCTGTGAGGGACAGCTCGGTGGATAGGATATTGGTATGTAGATAGGCTGGAAAATTGGGCGGGGATCCTGGATTCAGGATTCAATCCTGGACCGGGGAGCGGCGCGGGCTTGGAGGGCCGAAGGGCCTGTTCCTGTGCTGTATTGTTCTTTGTTCTTTGTTCTTTGTTTGTACTGTTGCATTCGATGGGAAATTTGACCATTGGTATTTTGGTGATCTCTGCTAGTTTTAAATGATTTGCATTTCCTCACAGGACCCCTCCACCTTGAAGCACTCTCACATTCTCCTTCCTGTCGCAGTAAGCCCTCCCCTCCTGGTGGGTTTGCCAATGGCACAATATTATATGAGCCTCCCCATTGGCTCATCCCAATGCTTAATGGGAGTGAAGTTGCTCTATGACAGCAGTGTGAAATAAGCTCACAGCAAATTGGCAGCTGATTATTTTTTACCAGATCAGTTTTTTATTTTCTATCGATTTGGAAAATATTGCCAAGATTTTTAATTTCAAACCAAGAGCAACAGTAAGGTGTGGAAACAAACCCCCAGAAAGCGTTTGAACTATCATTCTGTGATCTTTGGTGGAAAAGTTTTATGTGTGCCTTTATGGACTAAGGGTACATAAATAAGCATGAGGTAGTCTTGAATCATTCAACACTGGAGCTCTTTATTAAGGTGTGTTCTGATTCCAGACAAGTTTAAGATTGCTCAACAGAGTCCCACATTGGGAGGAGTTAACTACCCAAAGGTCACCTGACCCGTACTCTTAAAGAGGCAGTCTGCACACCAAACCCCAACATACTATGTACATATATATATATTATACATCACAGAAAGGAAATTGGATGCAGTGAAAAATTGCAGCTGATTCTAGATGAACTTATTTTTCGCTGGACAAGTTTGAAAAGTTTATAGTTTATTTTTATTAGTGCCACACTAACCCTGTAATGAAATTACTGTGAAAATTTCCTAGTCGCCACACTCCGACACCTGTTCGGGTACACTGAGGGAGAATTTAGCACGGCCTATGCACCTAACCAGTGCATCTTTGGATTGTGCGAGAAAACCGGAGCACCCAGAGGAAACCCACGCAGACACGGGAAGAACGTGCAGACTCCGCACAGACAGTGACCCAAGCTGGGAATCGAACCTGGGTCCCTGGCGCTCTGAAGCAGCAGCACTAACCACTGTGACACCATGCTGCCCCAAAATTAGTAAATTAAAAATCAAAATGATCAGTTAGGTCATTTAAGTTGGTTTCTAAAGTATTGTCTATTTTAATGTAAATATGAGGCGGAGATGCCGCCGTTGTACTAAGGTGGGCATGACATCAGGTTAAAGTCCAACAGGTTTATTTGGAATCACGAGCTTTCGGAGTGCTGCTCCTTCATCAGGTGATGAAGGAGTCTGATGAAGGAACTGCGCTCCAAAAGCTCGTGATTCCAAATAAACCTGTTGGACTTTAACCTGGTGTTGTGAGACTTCTTCATGTAAATAGGCAACAGTTATTTCAGGTTTGCCATTGACAGACCCAAAATTTACCAGAACTCGAATAAATGATAAACTAAAAATTTCTCACTTATCAACCATTCCACTCATCCTACGCCATGTTAAGATAATTTTGTAAACAGATATGATAATTGATTTAAAATATCGCTTTTCAGATCAAAAATGTCATAATTGATGACAAATACGTGGGAATATAACAGACAGATACAAATAAATTCACTTTTGCCTTAGCTTTTGTGAGGAATGACTCCAGTTTAAATTGAGATCATGTCGATGAATTCATAGTCAACATAAATGACCTTACTATGTTAGCTATTTTTTACATTAAAATATTAGGATTTAATAGATGAAGACTTTATGGTGCTGAATAATTGCATTGCATGTTTTATGTTATGGATCTTGTGATTACAATAAAACGATACAAAAACACAAAGTAAGAGGTAGATAGCTCAGAGAAATTTATGGGAAAAATTGATGATTTTTATAAATCAATTGCAAACAGAGCCTTCTAAACAAATGAAACTTCCTTCACGGAACACCGAGGGAAGCACAGCGACCTTTCTGTACTCTATATATCTCAGTCAATATGAAATACATCCATGCACAAACCTAATCTTTTTTATCCGTGATTCTAAACAACTGATTTGTTTTTCTTCCATGGTCGCAAATACGTGTTGCTAATAACGGATTGCTGCGTCGGACTCATACAACCTATTGGACTGTAAATGGGTTTTGTTGCAGCCATTTTATTATTTACTCTTTTGTCTGCTTTTTCTTGTCATCTTGTAGTTTTTCTTTTGTGCATAATCATCAATCCTATTGTGTTGTGCAATTTTTATGCAGAAAATGTTTTCTCTGATCATGTAAGATTCTGGGCACTTCTTATTGTCACTGACATGAAAAGCTTGTCACTCTCATGGACAGTCGAGCTACTTTGATGTGTCAACCTTTTGCAATGCTTGAAGACCCTTCTGCAAGCTAAACGGATCACTTAGCACTGCACTGAGTTATTACCAGACAGGAATTGTGATTATATGGGAACAGATTCATATATCCTGTCTTGTCAAATTTAACTATTACATACACTTTTAATTTAGAGGAGCGTGTAGGAAGTGTAATATTATAATCACTGGGATTTTTAATCTTCTTATAGACTGGGCAAACCATATTTGCAGTAATAGCGTGGATGACAAGTTCATGGAACGTATACCAGATAGTTTTTCTAGATCAGTATGTTGAGGAACCAATTAAAGAATGGGCTATTTTGGATATAGAATTGTGCAATGAGAAAGAGTTGACTAATAGCCTTATAGTAGCGGGGCCTCTACTGAAGAGTGACCATAAAACTAACAGCATTTCATATTGAGTTTGAAAGTGGATTAGTTCAGTCTGAAATTAGGGTCTTAAATCTAAACAAAGCAACTACGTAGGTGTGAGGTGGCTAGGTAGATTGAGAAACTGCATTAAAAGATTTGATGGTGGGACATCAGTGGCTACAAATTAAAAAATGAAGACATTAGTTTGCTGTCACCATAGCTTTGGTGGTGTCGGTTGCATTGTCTTGCTTTTTCTCTGGCTTTTTCATGCCTCTCTCAGTCCACCTTTCAATGTTATCCAAACATTTGATTTGACTTCTTCCTCTTCTGTTTTTACCCTTAATATTTCATTCAATTGTTGCCAGGACAAGACTGTCAGATCTTTGTTTCTGAATTAGTCTGTAATTTGAGTCAAACATACACCCTCCTTTTATGACACAGAAACCCTACATAAAACATGGTCAATCATGGCTTACAAAAGGCGTTAATGATAACATTAGATCAAAGAATGAGTCTTATAATATTATCAAAAAGTCTGAAGATTGGAAAGATTTAGAATTCAGCAAAGGAAGACCAAAAAATTGATGAGGAAAGAGGAAATAGAATATGGGAGTGGACTGGCAAGAGGCATTGGAAGGGTTTGCAAATGTTTCTACAGATACGTAAATAGGAAAAGATTAGTGAAAGTAAATGTAGGCCCATTAGAGAAAGAGACATGAGAAATTATAGTGGAGAGTAAGGAAATGATAAAGACATGCTTTGTATCTGCCTTCATAGTAGAAGACACAAAAACAATTCCAGAAATAATGGGGAACTAATGGTTTAGTGAGAATGAGGAATGTACAGAAATCAGCGTTAAGTCCGGAAATAGTACTGGAGAAATTAATGGGACTGAGTTGCAATAAATGCCCTGGACCTGATGACCTACCTGATGACCACGAGGTAATTGTAGAGATGGTGGATGCATTGGTTTGACCTTCCTGAATTCCTTAGCTTCCAGAATAGTTCCAAAGGATTGGAATTTGACAAACACAACACTGCTATTTTGGACAGAAGGAAGACGGAACATGGGGAACTTTAGGCCAGTTAGCTAAACTTCAACAGTGGGCAAACTTTAGAATTTCTGAATAGGGACATGGTAACAGGGCACTGAAAAAATAAAGTGTTCAACATGGATTTATGAAAGGGATGTTCTCCTGTTTGATAAATCTGTTAGAAATATTTTGAAGATTTGATTTGATTTATTATTGTCACATAACATAAAGTGAAAAGTAGTGTTTCTTGCGCGCTATACAGCCAAAACATACCGTTCATAGAGAAGGAAATGAGAGAGTACAGAATGTAGTGTTACAGTCATAGCTCGGGTATAGAGAAAGATCAACTTAATGCGAGGTAGGTCCATTCAAAAGTCTGATGGCAGCAGGGAAGAAGCTGTTCTTGAGTACGTGATCTCAAACTTTTGTATCTTTTTCCCGGCGGAAGAAGGTGAAAAAGAGTATGTCATGTCCGGGGTGCGTGGGGTCCTTAATTATGCTGGCTGCTTTGTCAAGGCAGTGGGAAGTGTAGACAGAGTCAATGGATGGGAGGCTGGTTTGCGTGATGTATTGGGCAACATTCACGACCTTTTGTAGTTTCCTGCGGTCTTGGACAGAGCTAAGCTCTGACACGAGCAGAAAGAATGCTTTCTATGTAAGTAGTAAGATGGATAAGGTAGAATCAGTGTATGCAGTGTATTTACATTTTCATAAAGTATTTGGTACGATGCAATATAAAGTTACTAATTGTGTTAAAAATATTAGCGTGGATTGAGAATTGGTTAATGGACAGAAAACAGAGGATAGGAATAAATGGGACATGTTTAAGTTGGTAGATTGTAACAGGGTACCTCAAGGATCAGCATTTGGGCTTCCAGCTATTTAAGAGGCATATTAATGATATGGATGAGGGGCTGAGTGTAAATTATTCAAGTTTTCTGACAATACAAGGTTAAGTGGAAAAGTAAGTGGTGAGGAGGCCACAGAGGCTGCAGGGCAATCTAGGTAGGCCAGTTGATGTGGCAAGAACATAGCGGATGAGGTGTAATATGGTGGAGTGTAACGTTATTCCTTTGGGATAACTAATAACACAGTTGATTTGAATGTTGATGGGCTGGGAAATGTTTACATTGAGAGGGATATGGCTGGCCTTACACATGAATCACAGAGAATTAACATGCAGGTTCAGCAATCAATTAGCAAGGCAAATAGTATGTTAGCTCTCCTATGAAGGGATTGGAGTATAACAGTAAAAAAGTCTTACAATAATTACACAGGGCATTGCTGAGATCACACTGTGTTCAGTTTTGGTTTCTTCACCTAAGGGCAGGAGGTTTGGGGGGGATGTGAGGAAAATCTTTTTTACCCAGAGGATGGTGATGGTCTGGATTGCGCTGCCTGGGAGAGTGATACAGGTGGGTTGCCTCACATCTTTTATAAAAAGTATCTGCATGTGTGCTTGGCATAATATTCAGGGCTATGAGTCAAGAGCTGGCAGATGGGATTAGGTGGGAGTTCACGTGTTTCTAATGTGTCAGTGTGGACTTGATGGGCCAAAGGACCCCTTCTGCATTGTATGATTTTATGATTCTGTGATTCTACCTAAGGAGGAACATACTTATCCTAAAGGGAGCGCAAAAAAAGTTCACTAAACTAGTTCCTGGCAAGAGGGGATTGCCCTGTGAGGAGGGATTGAGTCAATAAGATCTGGAACTTAGAAGAATGGGCAATGATCTGACTGAAAGATATAGGGCGGAATTCTTCAGCCGTGCTAGTCTAAAAGCCGGAAATTCCTGCCTGACCGTCAATGGCATTTCACATTCTCCGCAACCCGCATCTAAAATTCCAGTGGCGGGCGGGTGGGCGGGCTGGGAGAATTCTGGCCATAAAATCATTACGAGGCTTGCCAGACTAAATGCTGAGAAAATGTTTTCACTGGCTGGGGAATATAGAACATATGGTCATAGTCTCAGAATAAAGGATCAGCTATTCGGGATTAAGATGAGGAGAAATTTCTTCACTAAAAGGATCGTGACTCTTAGGAATTCTCTGCCCCAAAGTGCTGTGGTTAGTCAGTTGGTGAATATATTCAAGACAGAGGTAGATAGAGTCTTGAGTATTAAGGGGGATGGGGATAGTGCGTATATTCAAGACAGAGGTAGATGGAGTCTTGAGTATTAAGGGGGATGGGGATAATGGAGAGTATATTCAAGGAAGAGGTAGATTTGACTGGCAAAGCAAACTCAAAAATACCACCCACTCCTATTTTCTATGTTCTTATGTTCAATTTACAAAAAGAGAATCCGTTTTGCTTGAAAAACGTATAAATGTGCTTAAGTAAATGTAATTATTTGAGGTAAATTGAATGCGTCAAATGTGCTGTCAGCACAGAAGCTGTTTGACATGAAAACAAAAAGATTATAATTTTTATGAAAGACATTTAACCTCCAGACAGCAAACTACTCATTGTTACTTTTAGCTGCGGGCCTCTTAAACTAAAAGGGAGAAAGTCAAATCTATTCATTTAAAAAAAATTAAGGCTGTCGGTATTGTAAACAAATATAATTGGATAATAATATAGTGTAATATAAATCTCAATCGGTGTTACTACTTAGACAATGTACTTCATTGAGGGTTGTCCCATTTGTGTCACGTGATTTCTTTCGGCCTTGTTTATGCTCCAGTAATTAAAAAAATACCAAGAGGGAACCTATCATTGTTGACCTTATCACAGAAGGACAGAGAACGCTTGCATCGAGGAAATGTTGTTGGTACCTGGTTCAACAATTTTGTTTCTGCAAGCATTGATTTTCAGTAGCATACTTGGAATACTATGTACAGTTCTGGTCACCCTATTATAGAAAGGATATTATTAAACCAGAAAGAGTGCAGAAAAGGCTTACTTGGATGCTACCGGGACTTGATTGTTTGAGTTATAAGGAGAGGCTGGATAGACTGGGACTTTTTTCTCTGGAGCGTAGGAGGCTGGAGGGGGTGATCTTATAGAGGTCTATAAAATAATGAGGGGCATAGATCAGCTAGTCAATATGTTTTCCCAAAGATAGGGGAGTCTAAAATTAGAGGGCATAGTTTTAAGGTGAGAGGGGAGAGATACAAAAGTGTCCAGAGGGGCAATTTCTTCACACAGAGGGTGGTGAATGTTTGGAACAAGCTGCCAGAGGTAGTAGTAGAGGCGGGTACAATTTTGTCTTTTAAAGAGCGTTTAGACAGTTACATGGGTAAGATGGGTACAGAGGGATATGGGCCAACCGCAGGCAATTGGGACTAGCTTAGGGGTTAAATAAAGGGGGCGGCATGGACAAGTTGGGCGAAAGGGCCTATTTCCATGCTGTAAATCTCTGTGACTCTATGTCTCTATACAGCAGTGTACTTTCAGGAGGTGGGGGTCAAGAACTCTTGCAATGATTGTAGACACCTTAGACATTCACGCCGGAACTCTACTACTTTGTCCGCCATGGAACTTGAGCGAGCGAGTGTCCAATTGACATTGGGCAGGAATTCCTGGTCTCGCCCAAGCGAGGTCATAAAGTCTCACCCTCAGGCTCTAGTGATGAACGTAGTATAATGGTGTTTGGCATTGCAAGGGTTAATGCGGGCTGGCGAACAGTACCGCCCACAGTGTGACGTAAAGGGTCACATGACAAGGGACATGGGTCGGCCTAAGAGTATGCAGAGACCTGTCTAGAGGTAAGCATGGAATTCAGTCCGAGTCTGGGCTACACCTTTTAAAAATGTATATGTGTTACCAATCAATGCTACAGTTCAATCCTACAAGCCTCTGAACCTCTTCTTGAGACTTACTGAACAAACACTTACAACATATAAGTATTTGCCTAATTTTCATGGTATTAATGGATGGACTCCGTTAGAGTATGTGGCAGTGATGACAGATAGGTAATGGATGGTTGCCCAAAAGGACAATGGCACATTGCCATCAACGAATCGTCAAACTTTCTGGTCCCGCTGCATTCCTTTTCAGAATATGATGCAGGGATTTCCAACCTGCAGTTGTTGGATCTCAGGCAGTACCTATGCTTTGGCAATCTGGCCCTTGAAGCCCAGGTAACTCAGTCTTATTCGCACTGATGTTCCTTACTTGGTTTGTCCCGTTCAAAATATTTATTGGTGTGGAAGTTCAGCAGGAGCTGCTTTTGCTGCTGTGTTCTCATTGCTAGATTAAACTTAAACCAGTTGCTTGAGATATCAACAAAAACAATTTGAGGTATGCGAAAATGATAAGAAATTTAATCGAAAATATTTGCATGGCCCTCAACATTGCAGCCCACAAAGTCAAGAATGCTCCTGCCTGATACAATTGGTTAAACCACAAATAGTTTCTTTGTAACCAAATAGCATCTAATGACAGAGAGAGAATGTTACACCCTTCTTAATGCTGGGAAAGAGGCAGAGAGATACATGGCAACCATCTGGGAGGGCACTGTTAGTCAAGCCAACATCAATGAATTGTATTTCAATTTCTTGAGTGTAAGAATGGTTTGCGATAGCTTTTGATGATTGGGTAATATGTGACTCCTTCATTTATAGGTAGTCTTATTTGCTTCCATTGTTTGAGCAGAACAATGGGCTTCGGGACTCAGTTTTGGCAGAGCCTGGTCATGGTTTAAATCGAAGACATCAATGCACCACCCTGTATGCCTATTAGGAGTAGGTATAACCAACATGGGTACTTTGCAAGATGAAGCTCACCTTGGGGCGGCATGGTGGCACTGCTGCCTCACAGCGCCAGGGACCCAGGTTCAATTCCGGCCTCGGGTCACTGTCTGCGTGGAGTTTGAATGTTCTCCCCATGTCTGCATGGGTTTCCTCCAGGTGCTCCGGTTTCCTTCCACAGTCCAAAGATGTGCGGGTTAGGTTGAATGGCCAAGCTAAATTGACCCTAATGTCAGGGGGATTAGCAGGGTAAATGAGAGCTACGGGAATAGGGCCTGGGTGGGATTGTGGTCGGTACAGACTCGATGGGACAATTGGCCTCCTTCTGTATTGTAGGGGTTCTATGATTCTGATTTCTTAAAGCTTCTCTCCAAGGCACAATAGTCATTAGATATGTGCAGCTGAAACAACCTCAAATGCTACGTAGGACAAAACACTTCATTTGACTGGCACCCATCCCACTGGATGCAGCATTGACTCTTTCATCAATGGTGCACTGTGACTACCGTGCTTACTACTGACAGGATGACCTGAAGAAAACCACCTATGTTACTTTGAGAGCATCTGTCCCTCTTCCTTTTGCTGTACTTCTCAGTAATAATGTGGTCGACACACCATCGGCTCTTAGGCACGCACCATCCTGACACAAATGTGTTCACCATTTCCCTCAGGTTACTGGGCAAACATCCTGAAATGAGAGAACCAGTGTTATAAGGGAATGTGGTGTTTCAAGAAGAAGTCTCATCACCACTTTTTCAGTGCAGGTAATAATGGGCAATCAGTGTTCCTTGCCAGCTCACTCACATCCTACAAATAGATTGTTCAGAGGCAAGGTCAGTGTCTTGTGTTTTGATCTAGTTGCAACAGTAAGTGAGGCACTTGCATCATTTAATGCCTTGCAGTATCCATCCATTCATGGAACATGCTCCATAAATATATCCCACAGCCAGTCATGTTACCACAGAAATCTAGAATGTATTGTCTTCCTTAGGTCATAAAGAAAGTCAAGGAATTAAGGAGTGAAAGTTCTGCTGTGCCCACTCCGGGTGTACGCACTTACCACAGAACATGAAATTGTGCTGTCACAGGCCAGATGTGATGAGTTTTGGTATGTATGTTCCCATTGGGATGAACTTGGTCAGGGGAGCAGGGTAAAGCGAGCCCGGAGGGTGGGGGACCTCCAGCCCTGGCCATTTGCAGGTCCTCACTAACCCCATTTTGGGCCAACCTAGCAAATGAATGCTGTTGGGGCTCCTGTTCCTTTAAAAGGTGAGCCTTCCCCCAGGAACTGCAGATCAATGGGAAGGCTGGCAGCACTTCAGTTTCGGCAGTGTGACCAGGAGCACTAGTTACTGCTGAGGCTCCAGCCATAGAATCCCTACAGTGCAGGAGGAGGCCATTCAGCCCATCAAACCTGCACTGAGAGCCAGCTGAGAGCATGCCGTGATGGATGCTGCTCTCCAAGCAAGGTGAGTGGGTTCACTGGGTCCTGTCAGTGTGTTTGGTGAGGGGAGAGCTGTTGCCACGGGTGTGGCCTTTGCCACTGGCAGACTTCAGAATGGGCTAAAGAGTGCCCAATTAGGAGGGTCCCTCTCCGAAGCTCACAGGGAGGCTGCTGGGACTCAACTGGATGTCTTCCCACTTGACGGAGAACCTGCCCATAAGGAAGCTATCTCTGGCTGGACATAATCCGGGAGACACGACAGAAATGTCATTGTGGAAAGCTGGTGATGCAGTGTGAGTGGCTTCTATTGGTGACATCTCCGGGGAATATGTAAGAGTAATTGTTTAATGGCGAATTTAAGGTCTAACGCGAGCAAAAAACCATTTTCTTTCTCGATTATTTTTAATTCATTGCATATGAATAAAAAAAATAAGTCAGGGTGCTTTCTGGAGGCTGTTTGCTCTGCCTGTTGTATTTTTCCCAAATGAAAGAGCTTGTGATATCCTCCTGGGATGAGCTGGTGGGTTTTATCCCGGGGGACAGATTTCTGTGCCGTTTGATCAGCAGCAATTGCTCAGCCCGCTCTGAGAGCTTCCTAGCGCAGGTTGAAGGTCACCAGGGAGGACTTGTTCTCTGCCAGACAAGTTAGAGCCTGCAGGGTCACCTGAGGCAATGTACCTGCCAGGAGGGGAGGACCCCCATCATTCACACTTACCTGGCCTTTCACTGAATCATAGAATAGAATCCCTACAGTGCAGAAGGAGACCATTCAGCCCATTGAATCCCACCCAGGCCCTATCCCCTTTAACCCGTCTATTTACCCTGTTAATCCCCCTGACACTAAGGGGCAATTTAGCATGGACAATCCACCTAACCTGGAAAAGTCAGACAACTCATTGGCTGACAATAGTTTCCTGATGGTGCGAGACTCCAGGCTGGAGATAAACTTGTGGATTTTGTTGCGGGTGGGGGTGGGGGAAGGGGTTTGTTGTCAGTGGGTGGGGGGAAATCATCTGCTGAAGACTGCTGATCTCAATCCCTGACCTTCAGGCTAGCTCTTCCAGGGATAGCAGAGTACATCGTTTGCCCCCACACCAAGTCTCTACAGGATCCTGGTTCCTTCAGGACCATGCTTCTGATTGGGCGGTGTGACACTGGGTGTGACTGCATGACGGTGCCTCAAGATGACGGGAGTTGTAGTTTTGCCTTCTTGGTGGTTGCCAATGTTTAAAATATTGCTTTAAAATCACCCAAAATGCCTTCTCTGGCCATTGGGAGATTGATGGCGATTTCGGCAGACTCCCCGGCCATTCTGGGAGGGTTGGCAACCCAAAACCTCCTGCCACCGGCAAAATGCCAGCACTGGCAAGAAGAGATCCTTAATTAAAGTTCATTGATTAGTGTCACAAGTCGGCTTATGTTAACACTGCAAAGAAGTTAATGTGAAAATCCCCTAGTTGCCACACTCCTGCACTTGGCCACTGAAGTGGCACCCTTGGCCTCAGGGCAGGAGGGCCATCTCCCCTGTCACCCGTAAAATGCCAACAGTCCCCCTTGCCTACCCTCCTTATGTTACTGCCCTCTCCAAGTCTGTCCTTAGTGGGTTCGTAAAATCCAGCCCACTGTGCGCCAATAGTGGACACAGCACAAGCTGTACCCTTGAGGATTAATGGGAAAGCCAGACTTTTCTTGGTTAAAACTGAAGAATTGGAAATGAGCTGACAGGAAATACAATTTCAGTGCTGACAACAAACAGCCAGTTATGACGCACATCTACTAATTATTCTTCAAGCAGTTCCACAGCTTTCTGAGCAGCTGCTGAGCTGTTTAACTTGTACAATGTCAAAACGTTTGTGAAGAAAGCATAATTGTGTCGGGGAATGATTCAGTGCGAAACAGAGAAAACTTGTCTCGGTGACCAGTCTTGGTAAATCCTGTAATGGTACCTTGTCAGTGGGAAAGGAGGAGACAAATACACAAATGTACCAGACGTCAAGTCAGTGTCAAAGATGGACATGATTTTCCATCTCCCCCCGCTCACTGCGGCGTGTTTTGTGGAGGCAGCCTGCCATTAGCTGGCAGCAGGGTCTTCCAGTCCTGCCGCTGTCAACAGGTTTTCCCATGGTTCATACCCTCTGCCACGGGGGAAGCCAAAGCAGGGGGTCACCGGCGGGGGGGGGGGGGGGGGGGGGGGGCTGGAAAATCCCACTGACTGGAAAATTTCAGCCACTTGAACAGGCTGTGTAGAAGTGAATAAAAAGTTACATGACATTAAAGAACAGCACAATGTGGCACAGTGGTTAGCACTGCTGCCTCACAGTGCCAGGGACCCGGGTTCAATTCCCGGCTTGGGTCACTGTCTGTGTGGATTTTGCATGTTCTCCCCGTGTCTGCGTGGGTTTCCTCCCAAGATCCGAAAGATGTGCTGGTTAGGTGCATTGGCCATGCTAAATTTTCACTCAGTGTACCTGAACAGAGTGTGGCGACTCAGGAATTTTCACAGTAACTTCATTGCAGCGTAAATATAAGCTGACTTGTGACACCAATACTTAAACTTTAAATGGTGAAGTGTAGTTATGGAAGGGCGGCACGGTTGCACAGTGGTTAGCACTGCTGCTTCATAGCTCCAGGGTTCCGGGTTCGATTCCCGGCTCGGGTCACTGTCTGTGTGGAGTTTACACATTCTCCTCGTGTCTGCGTGGGTTTCCTCCGGGTGCTCCGGTTTCCTCCCACAGTCCAAAGATGTGCAGGTTAGGTTGATTGGCCAGGTTAAAAATTGCCCCTTAGAGTCCTGGGATGTGTAGGTTAGAGGGAATAGTGGGTAAATATGTGGGGTGGGATTGTGGTCGGTGCAGACTTGATGGGCCGCATGGCCTCCTTCTGCACTGTAGGGTTTCTATGATTCTAGTGCCTGTACACTAACCAGGAAGGAGAACCAAGATCAGGATTTTCCTGTTGGCTTCAGAATCCTGCCATCAGAAGCACACACTGTGCAGAAAATAATCACTCACATGACTTAAATTGGCCGATCAATGGCCAATAGGCAGGCTTGCCATGGATGGTGGGCAGGCTCTGGAAGATGGAAGGCCAATTGGAGACCCTTCCGAAGCAGCAGCGAACATGACAGGCAAGTGAGGGAGAAGGTGCCACAAAATGTAGGTGATCTCTCTCCAACCTTTTCAACTGTAATGTAAAAAAAATAGATTCAGCAACATGGCTACCATTGTGAGAAGGGTGGGGGAACGCTTCCAAAGGCAGCCTGCAGCTGTAGCTGAAACCAGGCTGGCAGGGAGGCCCTCTCGACCTACCTGGGGCACTGGCCTGTCGCTGAGTGCTTGCCTCCAGGCAGCTAAACTGTCCCTTGCTGTCTGCAGGCACTTGGAGGCCAACTGAAAAATCCCAGTTGGTTTTAAATGGCCATTAGGTAAGTGAATTGGTTACTTGTCATTTGCAGGCAAGAAACGCTCCTGTCCTCCACACATCCCAAATCTCACTTCGCCGAAATTGGCCCGGGATGGGATGCATAATATAAGGACCTGGTACCGACCAGATTAATGTGGGTCTGTGTACAGTACCACCCACATGGTGATGAAAGAAGGCACATGACCTATAGACCTAGCGTCAGTGTGGTGTTGGCCAGAGACATGTTAAGACTTAGGATGGAGATAGTTTATACCTCTACCCTTTATTGTATACTTGTACATAGTTACAAGTAGTTCATAGAATGCCTATAGTGCAGAATCAGGCCATTGAGCCCATCAAGCCTGCACCATCAACTATCCCACCCTATCCACTTAACCCCATGTGTTTACCCTAGCTAGTCCCCCTGACACTAAGGGGCAATTTACCATGGCCAATCAACCGAACCCACACATCTTTGGAGTGTGGAGGAAACCGGAGCATCCTGAGTAAACCCACGCAGATACGGGGAGAACATGCAAATTTCGCACAGACAGTGACCCAAGCCTGGCACTGTGAGGCAGAAGTGCTAACCACTGTGCCACCATGCTGCAATAAAGAATTGCTGTCAATGTACAGAAGGCTACGAAGACTTCCTTAACAGACACATTCTGCAACCAACACTAACATGGTGGCAGCTCCAGATCAAAAATCCTCATCCTCTCAGAGACACTGAAAGATTAAGAACATCTTCACTAGATTCTGAACTAAAAGATACAGGTGCTGAGAAAACTTGCCACAGAAAACTCCAGAGACAAAGTCCAAAAATGTGCGGGTTAGGTTGATTGGCCAGGTTAAAAATTGCCCCTTAGAGTCCTGAGATGCATAGGTTAGAGGGATTAGCGGGTAAATATGTGGGGGTAGGGCCTGGGTGGGATTGTGGTTGGTGCAGACTCGATGGGCCGAATGGCCTCCTTCTGCACTGTAGGGTTTCTATGATTCTACAAGACAAGAGCCTGGAAGCTAAGGGCAGAAGTTTGACAGCAGCAGGGGAGTCCAATGAATCTGCCTTGGAAGTCCAGTTCCAGCACGCAAAGTTCATAGCCTGCAAGGATGAGCGGCATTCTTTTATATTCGAGGCTGCAGTCAGTCCTGGAGAAGCCCCTTTGACTTTTTATTCAGTCAGAAGCACTGTTTGAACGAAACCCTTTGCTAAGCTCGATCTCTGACTCCGAGCCTCAACACATGGCCTCTGAGCTGGAAAAAAGGAAACAAAGTTAGATTACTCAGCCTCTCTGGAACCTCGCAACTGTCCGACTCCTTAAACAGCAAGCGTGCGGTTAGTTTAAATGCCTCCCTACTCACAACACTATGAGTAAATCAGGTCGGCAGCCGGTCATTGCTGAGAATTGTTCTTCTTAATGAACACTGCCGCCATTTTGTGAATGACAAATCAGTGAGCCTGGGAAATAATTGTTCTGCAGTGAAGTGTGACACCATCTTAGAAACCTGTAAGCTTTAAAACTGTGGCCACAATTCGATTATTGAATTGCCCCAAGGGTCCCAAGATGTGTAGGTTAAGTGGATTAGCCTCGGTAAATGCACAAGAGCTACGGGTACCGGACAGGTGGTTGGGCCTGGGTGAGGTGCTATTTCGGAGAATTGCTTCCTTGTGCAGGGATTCTACAACGCTTGTGTACATTCGGCACTCTGCCTTCCCAGGAGATGTCCAGTATTCTTCTGAGGCAGTGGAGGTGGAAGCTTGTCTGTACTTTTCTGGGCTTGTATAAGTTGTCCATGATTTGCAGCTGTAAAGGAGGCTGCTGAAAACACAAACCCGGTACACACAGAGCTTTGTATTTTTGGGTTAGTTTGCTATTGGTCAACGCTCAACCTCTGAACTTTGACATGACAGCTGCAGCCTTGCCAATCCTGCTGCTGCTTTTGGCATCAAGGGGCAGGTCGCTGGTAGCTTTTGATCCACGGTATGTGAAGGTTGAGGTTGTCCATGTTGGTGGAAGGTAAAGTCTGGATGTCCTGGCCTCATAACTTTGATCTTCCTGACTCTGATTGTCAGTCCAAACTACTTACAGGAGAACTGAGCGACAACCTGTTACATGAGCTGCGGTACGGGAGGCATGCGAGCATCAGCAAACAGCAACTCACCGACTGGGACATCATGCATTCTGGTCTTGGCGTGCAGCTTTGCCAAGTTGAACAGCTTGCTGTCAGCACCAGCTAGCAGATAGACACCCTCATTTGAGTTGCCAAAACTGTACAGCAGCATTGTGAAAAGTATATGCCAAGGAGAATTGGCACCAGGGCACTGCTCTGCTTTACCCTGCTGCTGATCTGAAATCCTCCGATGGTGCTCCACTGTGGCTGATGTAAACGTGTACGTTCTCATGGAAAGAAGAAAAGACACCCAAGGGTGGAGGTGGACAGCCCATTTACTGCAGCCCTTTAATGAATGCCGATGAGATCAAAGGCCTTGGTGAGGTCCATGAAAGCAATGTCGAGTGGTCTGTGATGTCCATGGCACTTATCCTGCTGGAGTGAGAAAATAATGTCAACTCTCAGTCTTCCAGCTCTGAAGCCACACTGAAACCCAGGTTAGGTATACGATGCCAGAGTATGCAATCCGGTCAGAGCAACGCAAGTGAAGGTCACCTTCTCTGCTATTGTTAACAAGGAGACGCCTTGGTAATTGTTGCAATCCCCTTTGGTTTTGTACCAGGAATAAAAGGCGTGCCTGTCTCGAAGAACAAGTCTTTCCTTCCAGCAGAGAGACAAGTTCATGGAAGTGCTTCAGCAGTGCCAGTCTTCCACTTTTGATGGTGAATGCCATTGTTTCCTAGTACTATTGGCAAGATGGTCAATGGCCTTGGTGAGCTCCGCTATGGTGGGCTTGCTGTCCACTGCTTCATGACAGGAACGTGTGGACTTGAGCTGCATCAGTGACAATGTTCTCCATTGCATGGAACCCGAGGTGGTTCTCCACCTTTCCATCTACACGCTCGGTTCAGTGATGATCATCCCAGTCTTTGTCTTCAAGGGAACTTATTTGGTTGCTTCAGGACCTGTTGAATTCTTGATTTCTTCACACATGCCTCTAACATCCTCGGATTCAGCAGCAGATTGTGTGCTGTTGTAAATTTCAACCAGTATTAATTACCGCAGTGCCAAGCAGTCTGAGACTTGATTCTAACAGCTCTGAGACTATCTGGATTGTGTTTGCTAAGGACTCGCTTGTAGTTTGAAGGCTTTCCTCCCGATTGATTCCTTTTCTGTCCAGTAAACCTTAAACCAGTCTGCATTTTTCTGATCTCCTTTCCCCTAATCTGTGAGTGCTGGGTTACAGATGGTGTTACCCAGATGATCCCACTTTGACAATGCATTCTAGCTTTGGGCATTGTTATCGGAAAGAGCCTAATCAAGGATGTTAAGAAACCCTGGGGTCCTTTCTTGGTCAGTGATGCAGTAAGTGCTGATCTGAGGATGAACTTTCTTCTCGAAAGGGTATTGTTTCCTTGGCTGAAGCCTGACCTTGCTACACATTAGGGAGTGATCTGTGTTACAATCAGCACTGTAATAGCTCCGAGTGATGAGGATACTATTTAGGATGGTACATGTTCTAATGATGGGATATAGTGGCACTCATGGCCTGATCTCAGATGCCTCCAGGGCATCTTGTGGCACAGCTTACTTTGGAAGTAGCTGTTTGTCACAGAGGCCGGAATTTTAGCAGCACGCCTGCCCAAGGCTCGTAAAATCGCGCCCGAGGCCAACGGAGAATGCTGTTCAGCGAGCCTTGCCCGTCCCGATTTTGGTAAAATCAGGGCCAGGGAGTCCATGGTAACGGCATAGCTCCAGCAACCTCTGTCCATTTTCATTCATCTTACCAGTTCCATGGTACCCCATGCACATTGGGTCAAGCTGTATAGTCAGTACCCATCTTGCAGTAAAGTCTCCTAGAAGGTACAATTCTTGGTGCTGGGTGTACTGAAGGTATTTTCAAGTGCCTTGTAGAATTCATCCTTGACATCTGGGGTGGAGATCAATGTCAGAGCGTTGATGCACATGAGGTTAACTGGGCCTGGGCTTGTTGATGAGCAAAGGATCAGAAGTCACGGGCAGCACAGTGGCACAGTGGTTAGCGCTGCTGCCTCAAAGCGCCAGGGACCAAGGTTCGATTCCTGGCTTGGGTCACTGTCTGTGTGGAGTTTGCACATTCTCCCCGTGTACGTGTGGGTTTCCTCCGGGTGCTCCGGTTTCCTCCCAAAGATGTGCGGCTAGGGTTGATTGGCCATGCTAAATTGACCCTCGTGTCAGGGGGGGTTAGCAGGATAAATATAAGGAGTTATGGGAATAGGATGTGGGTGAGATTGTGATCGGTGCAGACTCGACGGGCCAAATGGCCTCCTTCTGTACTGTAGAGATTCTATGAGAAGCCTCCATGACCCTTCTGTGGAGGTTCAATCATCATGAGTGGAGTGTTTTTTTACTGCGAAACCCACTTTGTGCTTAAGTGGGGTATCTCTTGGGTTTCCTCCTGCCTGGAGAGAGTCTTTCTCTTTATGTGAGCCTAGTTTCTGTCCATGTTGAGCTTTGTAAGTTCTTTGCTGATCTCAGCTGTGTATTATATAAAAGATTCATAACCCAGTTGGTCATCAGAGCATTGTGAGGTGTTGAGTTTGAAGTGTTACAGTTAAGCCTATGATTTAGACAACAGATTATTAATGGGTGTTGCGTAGACAATGGACTCCTTATGGATTGACCCAAGTCTATTTGTCTATAATAGGATATTCTTAAAGTTTTTCACGCTAATTGATGCAGTTTTTCAAATGTCTATTTCCCTTTTCAGAATTAACCAAGCAAGTTTAGAAGAGGTACTGTGAAATCAGGTGCCCAACCATGCAATAAACCATGAAAGATTATTTAATGACTGGATAATGTGTCTAACCATTACAATCAATAGAGCTATTTTCTGTAAATAAAGTCTAGTTGCTGAATAAATAATGTCCATAGTGCGAATGTGACAGAGCTTCCTCAGGACATATAGGACGCTATACCGTAAATGCATTTACTGCGAGTACAATGTCGCCAATATTGAAACGCAGTGTTACATCACACTCCAGTTTGTTGTCATTAGCATAGAGTTCTAAAATCCCAATTAGAAAATCGGCTTAATAACACATTAAATAAAATCAAGTGTGAATATAAATGAATGTATTATAACTGAAAAATAGAGATTACAGCCCACATTCTAAATTGAATATGAATAGCCTGTCTGATTGAATTGGCTGTCGATTACGTCTTCTCAATTTGAACGGGTAATTTCCCTGGCAATCACAATTACCTTCACACCAATTGGTTTAATGAGCTGATGATTTAGGTCCATTGCGGTAGGGTGTTGACTTTACGTGATTGTGTAAAACAGATGAAAAAGGATAGGCCAACCCTTTCACATCTTTCCCCATTATTATTTCCATCAATTTGTATGCAGCACATAAACTTTAAATGACTCACGGCAAAACGAGTGTCGCAAAACAGTGTCCAGTATACATTTTTAAGCAACTTTTTGTTCGGGGTGGGGGAAGGCTGAGGGGGAGGAGGAGAAATCAGCCCCTAGGGACAGCACAGTGGTTAGCACAGCTGCCTCACAGCACCGGGGACCTGGGTTCGATTCCCGTGATTGCGTGGGTTTCCTCCGGGTGCTCCGGTCCAAAGGCGTGCAGGCTAGGTGGATTGGCCATCCTAAATTGCTCCTCAGTGTCCAAAGATATGTAGGTTAGGTAGATTAGCAAGGATCAATGTGTGGGGTTCTGGGGATAGGGTTGAGGACCTGGGTGGGATGCTCTTTTGGTGAGTCAGTACAGATTTGATGGGCCCAGTGTTTAGCACTGCTGCCTCACAGCACCAGGGATCCGGGTTCGATTCCGGCCGGGGTGACTGTGTGGAGTTTGCATGTTCTCCCTGTGTCAGTGTGGGTTACCTCCAGGTGCCCCGGTTTCCTCCCACAGTCTAAAGAAGTGCAGGTTAGATCGATTGGCCATACTGAGCTGTCTCTTCGTGTCCAAAGATGTTTTGGTTAGGGTTGATTAGCCATGGTAAATGTGGTGAACCATAGATGGTTACCACTATGGGTACTGAACCATAGATGGTTATCACTATGGGTACTTGTACATATGTTACTCTTGTTACTGTTGGGGTTAGGGTTGGGGTGTTCCACCTGTTGGTATTGTTCTGTGGTACACTCCGGTTGGCTCCGTCTACCTATAGGAGTATAAAGGTCACTGCACTTCCTAGTGACTCTCTGGGATTGTATTGTTAAGCAGTATGCTCCATTCTTGTTGCTAATAAAAGCCTTTATTTCCCGGGTACGATCCAGCCTCCCGAGTGAATTAATCGCGCATCAGTAAATATGTGGGGTTATGGGAATAGGGTGGAGGAAAGGGCCTGGGAGGGATGTTCTTTCGGAGGTTCAGTGTAATGGGTTTACTGCGCTTTCTGCACTGTAGGGATTCTATGGTTTCATGATTCTATGTTGCTAAACACAAACTGAAGACATGCTCACAGAACCTGCTGCATTGAATATTGTGAACACAGAGGTGAAGGTCCGAAACATTAATTGTCTCACTAAATAAACCGAACTCCAATGTTTTGGGTGCATGTGTGGGTGTATTTTACAAAGCTACTGAACTAGAATTTATTGCTATTTTACAAGGCAGAGTACTCCACGTAAAACCTCCCACTATTGTTTAAAAACCTCAACCTATGGCTCTTGCATCAATTATTTTTTATTGCCTCATGCACTTTATCAGAAGAGAATTTATTGCTAATATAATATCACCAAGTGATAGCTTTATGTTGTCCTGCACTCTCGTGATCCTTTTTCTCAAATTATATATTGCCATTTATTTGAGATCGTTTAAAAATAAAATAATACTGTGAGGATTTCACTGTAGCAAGCCTTTTACCTGAAAGATATTATTTTATACCTCTACAGGGTTTAAATTCAACCATAGATCACCTCAGGATTTAAAAATCCCATGCTCCTAAAGATACGTAGAAGACAAATACAGGACCATTTTGTACTGTCTTTTTGGCCAATTCAGCTAGTTCTTCAGGTGCAGTTCTAACCCTGTCAAATCACTCAGTTTAATTGCAGTGTAGAGACATCCACAGTCCAATCTCTCTGCTCTCTTATTCTATACAGATTGAAACATCTCAATTCTCTCAAAAGTGGGGCACAGTGACCAACCCACCATCCATAAAATAGATGCTTCTGTTTTTATGCTGACTTGCTAAATATGTTGCTCGGAGCGTTACAGGGGAATCGTCGTTGACTGAAGTAATTGTACACAGTTAGGCAGACTAACAGACTGTAATGAACTCTGCTGTTGTCTTTAGCTGTGTAATTAACATAAACCAAAGAATCCCTACAGCGCAGAAAGAGGCCATCTAGTCTGCACCAACTCTCCAAAAGAGCATCCCACCCAGGTCCTTCCCTCCACAGTATTCCAGTGACCCTGTGCATTCACCATGGCAAATCAACCTAACCTACACATTTTTGGACACTAAGGAGCAATTTAGCATGGCCAATCCACCTAACCTGCACATCTTTGGACTGTGGGAGGAAACCGGAGCACCCAGAGGAAACCCACGTGGATACAGGTAGAATGTGCAAACTCCACACAGTCACCCAAGGCTGGAATCGAACCCGGTCCCTGGCGCTGTGAGGCAGCAGTGCTAACCACTGTGCAATGAGGTAAAGCAATGAACACAGCTTCTCATATTAGCCATAAAAGTTAGCAGAAATTGCTTGGAAGGACCTTTATAATCTTCTTTTAAAGATCCAGCCATTAGCTCCCAAGTCTTTTTCTTGAGCCTCGCCGTGTTTGTGCATGATCTCTGTTTTGTGTGCAGGTAGAATTTTTTACCAATTCTATTTACCAATTCAGTTCAAGGGTGAGGTATCTAAATGGATACAAAATTGGCTTCTGGTGGTTGTAGAGAGTTGTTTTTCAAACTGGAGGCCTGTGACCAGCGGTGTGCCTCAGAGATCAGTGCTGGGCCCACTGTTATTTGTCATTTATATTAATGATTTGGATGAGAATATAGGGGGCATGGTTAGTAGGTTTGCAGGTGACACCAAGATTGGTGGCATGGTGGACAGTGAGGAAGGTTATCTCCAATTGCAGTGGGATCTTGATCAATTGGGCCAGTGGGCTGATGAATGGCAGATGGAGTTTAATTTAGACAAATACGAGATAATGCATTTTGGTAGATTGAACCAGGGCAGGACTTACTCAGTTAATGGTAGGGCGTTGGGGAGAGTTACAGAACAAAGAGATCTAGGGGTACATGTTCATAGCTCCTTGAAAGTGGAGTCACAGGTGGACAGAGTGGTGAAGAAGACATTCGGCATGCTTGGTTTCATCGGTCAGAACATTGAATACAGGAGTTGGGACGTCTTGTTGAAGTTGTACAAGACATTGGTAAGGCCACACTTGGAATACTATGTGCAATTCTGGTCACCCTATTATAGGAAGGATATTATTAAACTAGCAAGAGTGCAGAAAAGATTTACTAGGATGCTACCGGGACTTGATGGATTGAGTTATAAGGAGAGGCTGGATAGACTGGGACTTTTTTCTCTGGAGCGTAGGAGGCTGAGGAGTGACCTTATAGAGGTCTATAAAATAATGAGGGGCATAGACAAGGTAGATAGTCAATATCTTTTCCCAAAGGTAGGGGAGTCTAAAACTAGAGGGCATAGGTTTAAGGTGAGAGGGGAGAGATACAAAAGTGTCCAGAGGGGCAGTTTTTTCACACAGAGGGTGGTGAGTGTCTGGAACAAGCTGCCAGAGGTAGTAGTAGAAGCGGGTACAATTTTATCTTTTAAAAAGCATTTAGATAGTTACATGGATACGATGGGTCTAGAGGGATATGGACCAATGCGGGCAATTGGGATTAGCTTAGGGGTTTTAAAAAAAAAATATGGGCGGCATGAACAAGTTGGTTCGAAGGGTCTGCTTCCATGCTGTAAACCTCTATGACTCTAATTCTGAATAGACTAGTACAAGGGGCATAAAAATAGGCTTGGTTGACTGCTTCCCTCCCCGTCTTGGGTCGGAGGGTATGAACATTTTTAAAGCCTAGAACGTATCTCCAACTTGGTGGGAATGTGGCTGCTGTCATTTTTAGGGTCTGCCATGTCTCAGTTGGTGGCACTCTTACCTTTCAGTCACAAGGTCCAAGCCCCACTCCAGGGCTTGAGTGCAGAATTCAAGGCTGACACTCCTGTGCTTTACTGAAGGGTTGCTGCACTGTCAGAAGTGTTTTTTTTTGCAGGAGACATTAAACCCGCCTTCCCTTTCAGGTGGACAATAAATTCATGGTACTCTTTTGAAGAAGAAGGGGTGTTATCCCTGGTATCCTGGCCAGCATTTATCCCTCAGGCAACATCACAAAAAAACCCCACATTATCTGGCCATTCTAACATTGCTGTTTGAGTTGCGAGTTTGCAATGTTCTGCCAGATTATATTACAACAGCGACGACACTTCAAGAATACTTAATTGACTGCAAAATTCTCTGAAACATCTGGTGGTCATAAGAAGCACAAAATAAATGCAAGTCGATCTTATGCCAGGTGGCTGTCTCACTCACCACAAAGCAGCCAATCTCATTAAAATATTTATATCAGGCTCCCACATTGCAAATAGGAATGATTTAAATTTAATGGGCGGCACCGTGACACAGTGGTTAGCACTGCTGCCTCACAGCGTCAGGGACCCGGGTTTGATTCTGGCCTTGGGTAACTGTCTGTGTGGAGTTTGCACTTTCTCACTGTGTCTGTGTGGGTTTCCTCCGGATGCTCCGGTTTCCTCCCACAGTCCAAGGATGTGCAGGTTAGGTGGATTGGCCATGCTAAATTGCCCCTTAGTGTCCCAAGATGTGTAGATTAGGGGGATTAGTGGGGTAAATATATGGGGTTATAGGGATAAGGCCGGGGTGGGATGCTGTGTTGAAGAGTTGTTGCAGACTTGATGGACCGAATGGCCTTGTTCTGCACTGTAGGGATTCTATGAACAATTGCCGCGTGGATTTCTCAGGCTCAGGGGAATTGGGGCAGTCAGAGGGAGGTTGGAGCTGCTGCGTGAGGCAGAGACGTGTCTTCTGCAACACTCTTTGTGAGCCAGCTCCCCTCAAGGATACTTTAGGCTGTCCTCTGCAGATTGTGGGCGCTCTCTTCCCCTTCCCTTGTCCTGATTGGCTCCTCTTTTCTTTGCCCCGCCCCTGACTCCCAAAGCCTGCATCTCCAGCTCCCTCCCTCCCATGATTAGCCCAGCAATGTGGATGTCACCAGTAGATATGGATAGTCAAGGGGATGACTGGGATCAAGGGGACAGAACAATGGAATAGACTGGAGTCAGGTTTCAAGGAAAGGAAATGTTAAAGAAACTGAAGGAATATGTGGAGAGATTAAAAGCCTCAACTTTAAGGAGGCAATTGGGGGCAAACATAAAATGATGGATCAGAAGAGGAAAGAGTGGAAAAGGAAGGAAGAGTTGTGTCCCAAAACTCTTTACAATACTTTTGTTGTTTAGTCACTGTTGTAGCCTGGCAGTCAATGTACACTCTTCAATTCCTACAAACAGTAATGTGATAATGGTCAGGAAAAGTGTTCTTAAGTCATGTAGTTTGAGGGAGAAATATTGACCAGGACATTAAGGAGAACGTCACTCCTCTTCTTTGAAATAGTATCATGGGATCTTTTACTTCCACCTGAGGAGATGAACTTCTCTTTGACTTAACATCTCAACTGAAATACAACACCTAGCGCCTTCAACAACGTGGCACTCCCCCCGTATTGCATTGGAGTTGGCCCCATTGGAGCTGCTGTGAGGCACTCCCATCATGTCCAGCCAGTAAGATCTTCCTTATGTTGATGTTTGTTGAAGAATGTCGATGAGTTAGGAGAATATTGAGATTTAGATCACAGCAATAACTCTCTGGACTTTCACCGTTTAAAGCTCTACGTTCTCAAAGTAATCACGCGCCCACATCTATCTCAGGTAATAGGCAAGAGACGTTTATGTTAAATTTTACATTTTTATTTGTTGGCAGTGTGACTTATTTGAGTGCCTACACTGTATTCACACAAGCAGTTAAACTTTGAATGTAAAATTAACTTTTATAGTCCAATATAGCTTATAAAATCACGTCTTTGCCTCTCTCCAGTCAGTTCAATGTCCTTGAGCGCTTTTCTGATTTATTTACAGGGCTCTTCATTATCCCTCAGAGGTATTTTTTCTGACTGAATTAAACTGGCCAGGATTTTCTGGGCCGATTCACCACAGGCGCAAATCCCCTTCTGGCCGGAAACTCTTGTGAGGAGACCATAACTTGTCCTTGGGATGGGAATGGCATGGCTGAAGGTCAACGTGTTGTGGAGTGGCCTGGCTGGACATCCTCATGCTGTGGGTGAAGAGTTCAGAGACATTTCAGACAGATACAAATCACTAAGATGCCAATCTCGGGCAACTGACCTGTCAGTATGTAGCTTATTGTTGGTTTCATGTCTACCTGTGATGTCACCATCCCCAATGATAACGTCATGCACTCTGCTCATCTGGAAGGCTGCATTACTCTCTAAGGAATCGACTAGTCTACTGGGCTTGCCCATGGTTTAGTCAATGACCCAGACCTGTTGGCAATTCTTCTACTCACAGGGCTTGTCTGTCTCAGATTGGATCTTGCCTTTTCCAGATTGACTGGTATCAATTCATCCATATTGTTGTGAATGCTGCAAGCATTCAGATAAAGAGCTTTTAATTCTGTTTTTATACCATTTTCCCTATTCTGATCTTATTTGCTAGGTTTATACATTCTCTCCTTCCCTGTCACACTTTGGTTAGCATTACCTGTATTGCTACCCAGCACTATTGACTATTGACTCTTTAACTTTCCAACACTCTGCTCATGTGAACCCTGATGCCTTGGCCAACATTCATCCCTCAATCACAATCACAAGAACAGATTATCCCATCATTTTCACATTGTTGTCTGTGGGAGCTTGCTGTGTGCAAATTGCCTATCATGTTTCCTACATTATAACAGTGACCAATCTTCAGTACAATAGTGACTACACTTCAAAAAATACTTCATAGGCTTTAAATTCTTTGACACATCTGATGTTCCTAAAAATGCAAGTCTTTCTTTATTTTTTATGAATGATGCCTTGATTAGTGATTTCAGACACCACCGCCCCCTCCTCACTATCAAGAAGTCACTTGTAGATATTGAGTTGCTGGTGCAGTGAGGGATGTCACTTTGCACATAACTTTTAAACGTTGCACCCCTAAATCACCTCACGGTTCTGCAAGTTTTATTTTCCAGGGGCTGGTGTTCCCATGTGTCTGCATCCTTGTCCTTCTCGATGGCGGTGGTCATGGGTTTGGAAGATGCTGCTGAAGGAGCCTTGGTGAGTTGTTGTGGTGCATCTTGTGGATGGGACTCACAGCTGCCACAGTGCATTGTTGTTGGGGGAATGTTTGAAGACATGTTTTATTCACTGTGAAACCTTGTGGTTTTATTCTCTTAGCAAGTGTCTTGAATTGCAAACTTTGTCTACTTTAAACAAAATGTTGTTGGTCCTGTGGTTGGAGAGCAAACTACAACAATGATTTTAACAACAATAATGGCAATATTGGCTTTAAAGGGCAATTGTGACTGAGAGTTAAGCATACTGGGATTTTGGTCAAGCTGTAATCAAACACAGATGCAAGCTGTAAAGTTACTGTGAGCTGTGATCTGGTCTGTGAGCTGTGACCTGACACTTCGGTGTTGACCAAATATGGAATGTTGTTTAACTTGAACTAGACGCGTCGAAACCACACCCATATGTGGGTAAAGGCAATGTGACCTACATGTCATTTAAACTAAGCTTTATGGAGTTTTCTGTGAGCAACTCCATTGGTCTGGTTGGACAATGTAACTGGTTTCCGGTTACATCATTGGCTGAGTGCTAAAGAACTTTCTGGAAGGTTGGGACAGTTTGGGGATGAAAGAGATGTTTCAGTCCTTTGTCTTCAGCGATAACTCAGAGATCAACCATCACAGGAGTGCCCTGAAGAACATCTTCAAAGAAGACTGTGAACCACATGGAAAATCTACATCGGGAATGGCTCTGGACACTTCATTCAAAACTGTTAATGTCCAGTTAAAGAGTTAATGTTCAGTTAAGAGTTAATGTTCAGTAAAAGAGTTAAGGTGTTGCAACTGTTGTAAGTTTGAGTTTGATACCCAACGTGCCAAATAAATGGAAGTTTAAGTGAATTTGAGTTGACTCCTGTCCTTGGTTTGTCACATTAAACTGAGTGCTTGGAAAGAGTTTCAGTTAATAGCCGAATAACAGTCCCTAGCTAGATCATACCAAAAGCTTGGGAGTCTTATGACCACTAGTTTTGGATTTCCCACAAACCTCCTTCAAACCTCTTCACATTTTTAAAAGGCTTCTTTTAGGTCACTCCTTAGCCTCCTTTTCAGTCCAAAAGAAAACCCCGTTCTGCTCAGTTCCTCCTGATAGTTGTAACCTCTGAATTCTGTTTTCATTCTTGTATATCTTCGACACGGTGGCACAGTGGTTAGCACTGCTGCCTCACAGCGCCAGGGACCCAGGTTCGATTCCCAGCTTGGGTCACTATCTGTGTGGAGTCTGCACATTCTCCCCGCGCCTGTGTGCGTTTCTTCCGGGTGCTCCGGTTTTCTTTCACAGTCCAATGATGTGTGGGGTTAGGTGGATTGGCTGTGCTAAATTGCCCCTTAGTGTCAGGGGAACCAGCTAGGGTAAATGCATGGGGTTGTGGGAATAGGGCCTGTGTGGTCGGTGCAGACTCGATGGGCCGAATGGTCTCATTCTGCACTGTTGGATTCTATGATTCTACGCAGCTTCTCCAATGTCTCCATATCTTCCCTGTGCTACGGCCCTAAGCTCTGGAATTTCCTCCCTGAACCTCATCACCTCTCTATCTCTCCCTTTTTTCCTTTAAGACATTCTTTAAAACCTATCCCATTGACCAAAATTTTTTGTCACCAGTCCTAATGTCCTCTTATGTGGTTTGGTATCAAATTTTGTCTGATAACACTGATGAGGCACCTTGGATGGCCTGCTATGTTAAAAGCACGATGTAAATACAGGTTGTGGTAATATGGTGACCAGACTGTGCAAATCAATGTGTGAAACATGTTATCACAGTGTGCTGGATGAGAGGAAGGAACATCATCTGTATGCACGAGGGGAAGTAATTGTGATAGTTGTAAGCAATATTGAATGTGGAATTGTAAGCAGAGAAGGTGCAGCGAGCTGTCCCATTCTTACTGAAAGAAAGGCATGAGAAGAGGGAGAGGAAGGTTTGCTCTTGCCTAAGTCAAAGTAGGGTGCTGCACGCCATTACAAAGAGTAATGGAGATATAAACTTGAGTCTTAACTTGGCAGCTCTTGGGAAGTTATTAAATTGCTTCTTGTCTGCTGCTAGGAGCTGGGTGCAATGCCACTGCCACTGTAGCCCACTGCCACTTTTCCCTGGTGTTCAGAGAATCATAGAATCCTGCAGTGCAGAAGGAGGCCATTCAGCCCATCGAGCCTGCACTGACCACAATCCCACCCAGGCCCTATCCCCATAACCCCATACATTTACCCTAGTTAGTCCCCCTGACACTAAGGGGCAATTTAGCATGGCCAATCCACCTAATCCGCACATCTTTGGATTGTGAGGGGAAACCGGAGCACCCGGAGGAAACCCACGCAAACACAGGGAGAACGTGCAGATTCCACACAGACAGTAACCCAAGACAGGAATCGAACCCGGGTCCCTGACACTGTGAGGCAGCAGTGCTAACCACTGTGCCGTTGACTAATCTACAGCAGATTATGCACTCATCAGAGAGAAAGAAGGCTGGCTTCGTGCTGCCCACTTCTTCCTTGAACATCCTCATGATACCATTAGAAGAGTTCAGGGCCATTTTGCTACCAGATTCAGAAAGTCCTTTGTGAATATTCAAGTTTAAAACATGTATCTCCCTTTCAAGAGGAACTTTTGAATATAGAATCATAGAATGATACAGCACAGAAGGAGGCCATTCAGCTCATCATGCCAGTGCTGGCCTTTTAAATATATCAAAGTAACATTCATGTCACACAAGTGTCAGGCAATGACCATCTCCAACAAGAGAGGATCTGATCATCTCCCTTTGACAGTCAATGCCATTACCATCACTGTATCTCCCACTATCAAAATCCTGGGGGTTACCATTCACCAGGAACTGAACTGGACTAGCCATATAAATACTACCATTACCAGAACAGGTCAGAGGCTGGGAATCCTGTGGCGAGTAACTCACCTCCTGATCCCCCCCCCGCCCCTCCCTCCCCCCCCCACCGCCCCCCCCAAAAATTATCCATCATTTACAAGGCACAAGTCAGGATGGAATACTCCCCACTTGCCTGGAGTGCAGCTCCAGCAACACTCAAGAAGCTTGACACCATCCAGGACAAAGCAGCTCACTTGGTACCACATCCACAAACATTCACTCCCTCCAGCACCATGAATTGTGCCAGCTACAAGATGCACTGCAGGAACTCACCAAGACTCCCTAGACAGCCTCTTCCAAACCCATGACAACTACCATCTAGAAGGACAACAGATTCCTGGGAATACCCCCACCAGGAGGTCCCCTTCAAGACACTAACCATCCTGCCTTGGAAATATATCACCAATTCTTCACTGTAACTGAGTCAAAACCCTGGAACTCCCTGCCCAACAGCACTGTGGGTTTATCTACACTTCAGGGACTGCAACGGTTTAAGAAGATGGCTCACCACCACCTTCTCAAGGGCAACTAAAGGTGGGCACTAAACGTTGGCTGAGCCAGTGACACTCACATTCCATAAATGAATAAAAACTTATATATCAGTAAGATAATCTTTTGGGGACAATATAAGCTTCAGTTTGGCCATGAAAAAGGGGTAAGAATAACTGGGGGGAAGCCAGCAGCAATGGGGTAAGCATGGATTTGGGCCAAATAAAATTAGAATCAAAGGTTGGCAGGAAAAATAGTAGTTAGACAATGGTTACTTCAAAGAAAAGGTAGTTTGAATGCCATTAAGATATATTCGCCAAAGAAATTCTGAGCTCCCTGGATGACAAAAGATTGAGATGAAGAAGAAAATGTGTACTTATGACAGATAATATAATATACTGGCTGAATCATGTACTGGCTGAATATAGAAGGTACATAAGAATCATAGAATCCCTGGAGTGCGGAATGAGGCTGTTCAGCCCATTGAGCCTGCACCGACAACAATCCCACCCATTACCCCCTGTATTTACCTTGCTAATCCCCCTGTCATGAATGGACAATTTAGCATGGCCAATCCACCTAACCCACACATCTTTGGAGTGTGGGAGGAAACCGGAGCACCCAGAGGAAACCCACGCAGACACGGGGAGAACGTGCAAACTCCACACGGACAGTGACCCGAGGCCGGAATTGAACCTGGGTCCCTGGTTCTGTGAGGTAGCAGTGCTAACCACTGTGCCACCCCTCGGTGCTCCACTAAGGGAAGTGAAAAAGCAAATTAGAGAAGCAAAGAGGGAGTATGAAAAGAGACTGAACATGGGAAGGAATCCCATATAAATAGAAGAAGAGTGGTAATGGGAGGAGCATGCTCAATTAGGGATCAAAAAGGCGATTTATGCGTGGAATCAGATGGCATAGATGAGGAATTAAATGACCACCTCCAGGATGGTGTGTTGCCTCCCTGGGGCCAGGGTCTGGGTTGTCACTGAACAGCTGCAGGGCATCCTAAAGGGGAAGGGTGATAAATCAGAGGTCATGGTACTAGTTGGTACCAACGATATAGGTAGAATGAAGGATGAGGTGTTGCATCAATAATTCATGGAGCTCGGCTGCAGGTTAAAAAGAAGGACCTCAAAGGTTGTAATCTCTGGATTACTCCCCATGCCACGTGCTGGAGGGTACAGTAATAGGAGAATAGGGCAGATGAATTTGTGGCTCAAAAATTGGCACAGGAGGGAGTGTTTTAAATTCCTCAATCACAGGGACCATTTCTAGGGAAGGTGGGACATGTGCAAGTGGGATGGTCTGCACCTGAACCAGAATGGGACCAACATCCTTGCGGGTGGGTTTGCTAGTGCTGTTGGGAGGTGTTTAAACTAGTTTGGCAGGGAGAAGGGAAACAGAGCATTAGTACAATAGGGACACGGCATTCTATAGTAAAGGAACAAAGACAGAGGGAGTTCAGCCATGTTGTGTTCCAAGAGTGTGAGGCCAGGGCGGGCGGTCGATAATGCTCGGAGTATCATAGGTCAGACTGATGGGGATTTGGATTGACACGTGGAATTGTGATATTGGTGCCATCACAGAGATGTGACAGAGGGTGGCATGGTGGCACAGTGGTTAGCACTGCTGCCTCAAAGCGCCAGGGACCCGGGTTCAATTCTGGCTTTGGGTCACTGTCTGTGTGGAGTTTGCACCGACCCCCTGTGTCTGTGTGGGTTTCCTCCAGGTGCTCCGGTTTTTCTCACAGTCCAAAGATGTGCAGACTAGGTTGATTGGCTGTGCTAAATTGCCTCTTAGTGTCCAAAGATGTGTAGGTTAGCCAGGGTAAATGCATGAGGTTACAGGGATAGGGCAAAGGGTGGACCTTTTCTTTTTATTCATTTGTGGGACATGGGTGTCGGCTGGCTGGCCAGCATTTATTGCCCATCCCTGGTTGCCTGAGGGCAGTTGAGAGTCAACCACATTGTTGTGGATCTGGAGTCACATGTAGGTCAGACCTGGTAAGGATGGCAGATTTCCTTCCCTAAAGGATGTTAGTGAACCAAGTGGATTTTCCTGACAATCAACAATAGTTTCATAGCCATCAGCAGATTCTTAATTCCAGATATTTGTAATTGAATTCAAATTCCATCATCTGCTGTGGCAGGATTTGAACCCGGGTCCCCGGAACATTAGCTGAGTCTCTAGATTAATAGTTTAGCGATAATACCACTAGGCCATCACTTATCTAGTTAAGATGCTCTTTCGGATGGTTGGTGCAGACTTGATGGGCCGACTGGCCTCCTTCTACACTGTCGGGATTCTATGGATTCTCTGAATTTGATGTGGTTGAGGGAGGGGCAAGACTGACAACTCAACATCCTGGGGTATAGGATCTTGAGACGAGACGGGGGGTGTGTAAAAGAGGAGGTGGTGTCGCATTATTAAGGAATCAGTTACTACAATAAGGAGGGATGATATCTTGGAAGGATTTTCAAATGAGACTTTGTGGGTAGAGTTTAGAAATATAAAGGGGGCAGCCACATTGCTGTGAGTGTGTTATAGGCCTCCAAATAGTCAGATGGGCAGGTCAGTGGCGCCCCTAGAGCTCAGCAGCCAGCTTCACCAGTGAGATGAGGCTCCCCCCCACTACCCCCCCTCCCCGCGCGCCCCCCCCCCCGCACCCACCACAACTGGTGAGAATTGCAAATAGGTTTTTTTTAACTAAGTGTGGTATGTTTGGGACTGCGAACACAATTCTCTCCAATTTTCACGTTCATTGGCATTCAGAAATTTTTCATAAAATTCTGCCCTTAGTCATTTTTTGGGAGGGAATGAGTTTTGCACCGGTTCTGAGAGGGACAGGGAATAAAAACACGCCAGCAAACCTGGCTTCATGGAGATTGAGGTACCGTTTTTAACAGGCACCTGATCACAAAGTGAAATTCAAGACCCTCCCCTTCCCTCATCCCATGGACATTGGGAACCTCCCCCGCCAATTGAAGGCATGTTTCCCACCCTCCCTAACATAGATTGCCAGCTTGGTCACCATCCCACCCCTGCCCCAAACATAGGTCACTGATAGCGAGGCACTGGGGCTCTCCCAATGAGTTCCCCTTCATGCCCCCTTCATTCCCCTCCCCATTCAGGCTCTGACCTTTTAATGCTGCTCCCAGTATCTTTGCAGTGTCAGGTTGGCACTGCCAGGTTGCCAGTGGGCAATGCCAGGGCATTGCTCAGACATGTCCCCAACCACCCAGAGGATTCAATGGCCTCTGAGACCCCAGCGTGGCCATCATGTCTGGTCTCCTTTTGTGGAGACCAGTAGTGATTGGCACTGTGTTACCGCTGCACCCAAGGGTCAGAGAGTCACGGGAGCATGGAGAATCCTGACTTGAAATTGATTACATAATTTAAATGAATATTTAAATATACAAATCTGGTTTCCGCTCTCGCGTGCACCAGGTTCCCTCATGCACCAGGTTTGTCTGGGCGCAGGGCTGGGAAAATTCCAAAGGGGAGTCTCGCTAATGCCAAATGCTTTAGGCCTCTCCCCCGTGGTCCTCTGATACCAGAACAATCTGCGCCTGGGTGGGCAGAGTTGGAAAATCACCACTTATGACTCCAGGGGCCCGATTTTATCATCGCCTTGCGCCCGTTTTTGGGCGCAAAAACTTGGTAAAGTTGGGCGTGAGGTGGGTAGCGCGATCCGCGCCCACCTCCGTGCCAGTTCCCCTTTACCAAGGCCCGAAAATGGCCGCAATCGGGATGGTGCCTGAAACGGGTGCGACAGCCACTTAAATTGACTTAATGGGTTGCACGTCCAACCTTACCGGCACTTCCCCCTTTACCCCGCGTTCGCCCGTCCGGAATCGGCGCAAAACAGACATGCTTGACAAAAGTCCGATTCGGGCGCTCCAGTTAGTGAAGAGGTAAGTGCCGAGCGTCCAATGGCTCTCTGCTTGGGATCGGTGTTGGGGGTGGAAGGTGGGGTCCACTGCCAGTCTGCCTGAGATCAGTGAGGGGGGGAGGGGGGGTCCGCTGCCACCCTGCCTGAGATCAGTGAGGGGGGAGGGGGGGTCCACTGCCACTCTGCCTGAGATCAGTGAGGGGGGAGGGGGGGTCCGCTGCCACCCTGCCTGAGATCAGTGAGGGGGAAGGAGGGGTCCGCTGCCACTCTGCCTCAGATCAGTGAGGGGGAAGGGGGGAGGGACGCGTGATCTAGGTGGCAGGAGTGTGGGGAGGATAAGAGGGTCAGTAATGTTGTGGGGGTGGGGCAGTGTCTGTGGGGGTCAGGGGAAGGCATTATCCAGCCCGGGAGGGATGTGGCAGGGGAACCGCATTCTATCATTTATTTTCTGCACATGGGCAGTTGGAGGCACCGATCGGAGATGCAAGGTTTTGGGTGCATTAAGCCCCGCCCACACACTTGTGCAGCGCGATTCGGAATCGCTGATATTTTTACAGACAGAGTGCGTATGGGGGTGCCTGAGAACGGGTTTAAAAGTCGGATCTGAAACACTCCCAGTTTCCCCAGCACTTAGAATCAAAATTGGGCCCTATGACTCTAGTACTTTGCCCCTGTCTTTACCAATGAAGAAGCTGCTGCCCAGGTTCATGGTGCATGAGGAGGTAATTAATAGGATTGAAATTGATAAGAAGGAGGTCTTAGATAGACTGTCTGCACTTAAATTTAATAGAGCACCTAGATGCGATGCACCCCAGGATACTGAGGGAAATGCGAGTGGAAATTGCAGAGGCACTAGCCCTGCTTTTCCAATTGTCCTGAGACTTGGGTGGTTCCAGAAGACTAGAGAATTGCTAAAGTTAAGACTGCTGTTTAAAAAAAGGATGTAAGAAGAAGCCCAGCAAATACAGACCAATCAGTTTAACTTCAGTGGTTGAGAAACTTACAGGAGCAATAATTCAGAAAAAATGAAGTCATGTGGACAAATAAAGGTTAATTGAAGAAAGCCAGAGTGGATTTGTTGAGGGGAATTATGTTTATTAACTTGCTGGAGTTTTTTGAAGAGGGTTGATGAGGGCAATGCTGTTGATGTGGTCTACATTGAATTCCATGGGTAGATGGAAATAATGCTTTTCATTGCATGTTAATACATGTGACAATAATAAATCAAATCAAATCAAAATTTCAAAAGACATTTGAAACAGTGCCACGCAAGAGATTTGAGAGAAAAGTTAAGCTGGTGGAATAAAGGGAAAGTATTAACATGGATATAAGATTGGCTGAGTGACAGGAAACAGATTAGTGGTTAATTAATGTTTTTCATGTTGCAGGAAGATTTGTAGTAGAGTTCCCTGTATTGGGACCATTTCTCTTCCTGATGACCTGAATCTTTGTGTACTGGGCACAATTTCAAAATTTGGGGGATGATATAAAATTAGGAAAGATTGTGAACAGTGAGGAGGATAGTGTAAAACTTCAAAATGACATTGACAGAGTGGCAGAATGGACAGGCAAGTGGCAGATGAAGTTCAATATAGAAAAATGTGAAGGAAAAACATGGAGAGACAATATAAAACGAAGGATACAACTCTGAAATGGGTGCAGGAGCAGAGGGACCTGGGTATATATGTGCATAAATCATTAAAGGTGGCAGGAAAAGTTGAAAGCGCAGTTATTAAAGCAATGCTGTATCCTGGGCTTTATTATTAGAGGCTGAGAGTACAAGAGAAAAGAGGTTATGTTCAACTTGTATCAGACATTTGTTTGGTCTCAGCTGGAATATTGCATGCAGTTGTGCGAGTCACGCTTTAGGAGGGACATGAAGGCAATGGAGAGAGTCCAGAAAAGATTCATGAGATTGGCTCCAGGGTTGAGGAAGTTCAGCTATGAAGATAGATTAGTGAAGTTAGGACTGTTTTCCTTGGAGAAAAGAAGGCTGAGAGGAGATTTAATGGAGGCATTCAAAATCATCAGAGAACTGGACAGTATAGATAAAGAGAAACAGTTCCCACTTGTGAAAGAATCAATAATGAGAGGGTACAGATTTAAAGTAATTTGGAAAAGAAGCAAAAACAATATAAGAGCACAAGTTTTCACATAGCCAGCGGTTAAGGTCTGGAGTGCATTACCTGAGCATGTGGTAGAGATTGGTTCAATCGAGGCTTTGAAAAGAGGTTTAGACTGTTTTCTGAAAAGGAAGAATGTTCTGGGTTACAGGGAGAAGGTGGAGGAATGGCACTAGGTGAATTGAATTGCTCATTCAGAGAGCCAGAGCGGACTTGATAAATGGGCTGAATGGCCTCCTTCCACACTGTGACAAATGTGTGATTCAATGATTCTGTGATAGAACTCTCCAGCTGATCCCATTCCTCTGTTATTTCCCCATTGTCCTGTAATTATTTTCCCTTTCATTTTTGAATTACTATTGAATACACTTCCACTATTCATTCAAACACTGCATTCCAACTCACAAGAACTCGCTAAAGTGGAAACAAGTCTCCCCATGTTATCTCTGGGTCACCTTAAACCTGTGCCCTCTGGTCACTGACTCTTCTGCAGCTGACAAGAATGTCTCCTTATTTACTCTAAGATCCTTCATAATTTTGAACAACTCTATCACATCTGACAGCAACTAAAATACTACCTTGTCAAATCTAACTTCTCCCTTTATAGATGTTGTTAAATCCTGTTGCACTGAGGCTTCTCCTCAGTAACTACTGCACACTCAGGCATCAGGGAACACAGCTCTTTTTTGGGTCTATTCACTCCACACTCCAAACATAGACTGTCCACTCTGGGCAGATCCCAATAGCTTACACCACACCCGAGATCACATGACCCATTCCCTTTAAGGGCTATGCCCCAACAAATGCAGACTTGCCAGCTGTTTCCTGTTTAAGACAACCCTGTCCAATGGATAAGCAGGGGCCAAACTGAGATTAATGTGTTAGATAAAGCATTTATCAATAAATACACGTGAAGCCCATAATGTGACCATGAGTTGACAATCACGCTTTGCAATCCTAATATTTTGTTGACCTGTTATGCAAATGGTCAAACTTTAAATATAGATAGAATCTTTGCAGAAGGAGGCCATTCGGCCCATCGACTGCACCGACCACAAGCCGACCCAGTCCCTATTCCCGCAACCCCATGTATTTACCCTGTTAATACTAACACTAAGGGGCAATTTAGCATGGCCAATCAACCTAACCTACACATCTTTGGACTGTGGGAGGAAACGGGAACACCCGGAGGAAACCCACACAGACACGGGGAGAATGTGCAAACTCCACATCGACAGTGACCCAAGGCCGGAATTGAACCTGGGTCCCTGATGCTGTGAGGCAACAGTGCTAACCACTGTGCCACTGTGCCGCCCCTGCCACTGTGCTGCCCCTGCCACTGTGCCGCCCCTGCCACTGTGCTGCCCCTGCCACCATGCTGCCCCTGCCACCGTGCTGCCCCTGCCACAGTGCTGCCCCTGCCACCGTGCTGCCCCTGCCACCGTGCTGCCCCTGCCACAGTGCTGCCCCTGCCACCGTGCCACCCCTGCCACAGTGCTGCCCCTGCCACCGTGCTGCCCCTGCCACAGTGCTGCCCCTGCCACCGTGCTGCCCCTGCCACTGTGCTGCCCCTGCCACCATGCTGCCCCTGCCACTGTGCTGCCTCTGCCACCGTGCCACCCCTGCCACAGTGCTGCCCCTGCCACCGTGCTGCCCCTGCCACAGTGCTGCCCCTGCCACCGTGCTGCCCCTGCCACTGTGCTGCCCCTGCCACCGTGCTGCCCCTGCCACCATGCTGCCCCTGCCACTGTGCTGCCTCTGCCACCGTGCCACCCCTGCCACAGTGCTGCCCCTGCCACCGTGCTGCCCCTGCCACAGTGCTGCCCCTGCCACCGTGCTGCCCCTGCCACTGTGCTGCCCCTGCCACCATGCTGCCCCTGCCACTGTGCTGCCTCTGCCACCGTGCCACCCCTGCCACAGTGCTGCCCCTGCCACCGTGCTGCCCCTGCCACAGTGCTGCCCCTGCCACCGTGCTGCCCCTGCCACTGTGCTGCCCCTGCCACCATGCTGCCCCTGCCACTGTGCTGCCTCTGCCACCGTGCCACCCCTGCCACAGTGCTGCCCCTGCCACCGTGCTGCCCCTGCCACCGTGCTGCCCCTGCCACAGTGCTGCCCCTGCCACTGTGCTGCCCCTGCCACCATGCTGCCTCTGCCACCGTGCCACCCCTGCCACAGTGCTGCCCCTGCCACCGTGCTGCCCCTGCCACCGTGCTGCTCCTGCCACAGTGCTGCTCCTGCCACTGTGCTGCTCCTGCCACAGTGCTGCTCCTGCCACCGTGCTGCCCCTACCACTGTGCCTCTCCTGCCACTGTGCTGCTCCTGCCACTGTGCTGCCCCTACCACTGTGCCTCTCCTGCCACTGTGCTGCCCCTGCCACTGTGCCGCCCCTGCCACTGTGCTGCTCCTGCCACTGTGCTGCCCCTGCCACTGTGCCACCTTTGCCACTGTGCCTCTCCTGCCACTGTGCTGCCCCTGCCACTGTGCTGCTCCTGCCACTGTGCTGCCCCTGCCACTGTGCCACCTTTGCCACTGTGCTGCCCCTGCCACTGTGCCGCCCCTGCCACTGTGCCGCCCCTGCAGATGTTGCAGCAGCTTCAGTGAAATGATTCAAAAAGAAGAAATTTAGAAGACTTTTAAAAGTTAAGTGCATCTGTATTGAAAATGCATCTTCTTCCTCATCAAACTAATAACCACTCTTTCATTCTAGTGAATTGCCTCGTAATGGTATTAGCTATGAGATCTGTTGTAGAATTCATTGGAAAGTGAGTCGAGCGAATTCATCAACAGAATTTTGCATTTCCAATGTTCCCTCGTCTGCACAAAAAGATCATTAGAACTGGCTGAATTATGGGTCTTTCGCACACCATCGCCAGTGTGACATTACCAATGGAATTGATGGGTTACTTACCGTTGTGAAGCAGCCTTCTGCTGCCAGACACCGGAAGCCCAGCACACACAGCATAAAGGCAACACTTACGTGTCAGAGGAACATTATAGGAACTGTGACATTTAAGAAGATATGGAGCACTGAGCACTGGTACTGTCACTCCAGTTCTATCAACCAGCTCAGCACAGACCAGGAATTACAATACATGCCTCAGACATTCACTGTTTTAACTTGCTGGGCTGTTATGGGAAAAAGTTTGTGGCATTTTCCAACAATAATTAACGGTAAAATTTCACCCACCATGGGAATCGTTGCGGACGGGACATAAATTCTGGCGGACCAGCCTGTTGACTTTGGGTGGGAATTTCTGGATTATCCAATGTATAATTTGTACTGGAAGACAAAAAAATATTCAGCTGAAAGATGCAAAAATACAGAAGATGTATTTTTATTAGGAATCAAAAAATTGCATTTATATAGTGCCTTTCATGGCCACTGGATGTCAGAGTGCCACTGAACATCATAAACACATTGGGTCCCCCATTTCTGGTGGGGATTGGGGGAGGGGGGAAATGGCTGAGAATTGAGCGGGAGACCCAAAACGACTTTTACATTGGTGGGATTTCCCCGCTCGATTGTCCCCGTCCTGCCAGTGATGTAATGGGGATCCCTACTTTAAAATTGCATATGCATATCAGGTGTTTGTGCCTGATTGCCCCCCCCCCTCCCCGCCACTGCCCCCTCTCCACCCAACGCCTCCCACCCCCTCCTCCACATTAGACGGTACATTGTCACGTCGGCGTGAATCACGATAGGTTCCCCATGACGTACACCTGGCAAGCAGAACCCGCTGGAGGTACAGAGGTAAGGACAGCCCCCTGGGGGAGAGGGTCATGCCTGGGCAACACCCTGGCATTGGGCAGGGGCTCAGGCGGGGAAGAGAACTCTGTGGTGGGGTGCCAGAGGCGTTCTGAAGAGGTTCTGTGTCCATCGGTTAAGGGGGGGTGGTTTCCGTGTCCATGTGGGAGAGGAGGGGATTCTGTTTCCATAGGGGGTGTTCCTTGTCCATGGGAGGAGGGGGGGGGTGGTTCCATGTCTGTAGTGGGGGTATTCTGTGTCCATAGGAAGTGGCTCCCTATCTGTGGGGGTGGGGGGGTGGTTCCATGTCCATGGGTGGGTTTGATCCGAAACTGTTGGGGGAGATTCTGTGTTCGTTGGGGGTGGGGGTTTGTCTCCATGAGAGGGTGGGGGGCAGTTACGTGTCCGGGTGTGGCGTGGGGGGCGGTTTCTATTATTTTTTACCATTGGGATGGCCTTTAGAAAATCTTTCAAAAATCTTAGTTGCTGATGGTGCGGGCTCAATCAGAGAACACCCCACCCACCATAACATTGTGGGATCCACCCCTTACTTTTTTCTGACAAGGTGTCGAAGAACATGGCAGGAAAAGCTGGCAGCGCAGCCAGCGGGCTACACTTTGCTTTTCCCACCTGAGTCGATACTTTACCGAAAACTGTCAAAACACTGCTCGTTGTGTAAATCCAGGAAACTGGAATGCTGAACTCCCTGTGTACAACTCTGATAAGACCTGAGAGGATTTTTCCACTGTCACATTTCCGGGGATGGGGTTGGGGGTCGGTGGGGGGGGTGGAGATATAGCAGTAGTTTTGCTAATTCACCCACAAAGTCAAAAGCTATTGGAAGGAACTGAATGTTATCCACACCATTCATTCAGAACCTATCACCAACTTGGAGCAGGAAAATTGGGGATTGGTGCAAGATATCCTGTGTTGATGTCATCCTCGAATCGAGGAACCGGGCGACAACAATAGAGTCATAGAGGTTTACAGCATGGAAACAGGCCCTTCGGCCCAACTTTTCCATGTCACCCCTTTTTTTTTAAACCCCTAAGCTAGTCCCAATTGCCCGCATTTGGCCCATGTCCCTCTATACCCATCTTACCCATGCAACTGTCTAAACGCTTTTTAAAAGACAAAATTGTACCCGCCTCTACTACTACCTCTGGCAGCTTGTTCCAGACACTCACCACCCTCTGTGTGAAAAAATTGCCTCCCTGGGCACTTTTGTATCTCTGCCCTCTCATTTTAAACCTATGCCCTCTAGTTTTAGACTCCCCTACCTTTGGGAAAAGATATTGACTATCTAACTGATCTATGCCCCTCATTATTTTATAGACCTCTATAAGATCACCCCTCAGCCTCCTACGCTCCAGAGAAAATAGCCCCAGTCTATCCAGCCTCTCCTTATAACTCAAACTGATAACAATGATGCAACAAATATCATGTAACCCGGCGATTTTCAAATTGTTGTATGTGAAGGAACCAACACACAAACTTGGGGACAATTGACATGCTTGGAGACACTCTGGTAAACATTGACATACACAATCAGTCAGCTACCCTGAGGAAAACCATGCTGCTATTGCCGAAACTTTGATTTTCACACAGCAACAGAAGTAACCTGCTAGGAAGCAAAATATAAAACAAACAGAAATTTGACGCCTCCAGGGACCCTCGGGGATGTCCTTGTAATCATTTTGGATGGATCGAGATCCTAGTTTGAAAACTGATCGGACAACACAAAATGTGCTGCGTCAGCAAAACTGGATTTGTATCGCAAACCACACATGTTTGACTTCATCTACTGCAACGCACTGCAGTTTTACAGCACAGTGTTGTGATGCTCCATGTGATATGCAGAAGGTTAATGAGTATTTGATGTTTATGTAACAACCTCCAGGATACCTTGAGAAATAACAGATGGGTGTGCAGCCAAGTAATTCCATCATAACTCTAAAATTGGGGTCATAAGAGAGCGTCACTGGAGCAAAACTGTGATTAGTGTAGATCAAGTGCAAAGCATAAGGTAAGAAAATGCATACGACTGTGCTTTTCGGCCTTTAGATAATTCAAGCAATCAAAGGATGAGCAAAAAAAAAGTCAGCAGTTTACTTACTGCTTTACATTTAAAAAAAGTGAGTAATCTGCAACAACGATTGTGCAAATAATCAGGTCTAGATGATGTGAAGATTACTGTTGATAGAAATCTTACCTTTATCTGGCATTTATTTAATTTTTCACTCAGAGTATTATGGTGGCACAGTGGTTAGCACTGCTGCCTCACAGTGCCAGGGACCGGGTTCAATTCCAGCCTCGGGTGACTGTCAGTGTGCAGTTTGCACATTCTTCCTGCTTCTGTGTAGGTTTCCTCCGGGTGCTCTGGTTTCGTCCCACAGTCCAAAGATGTGCAGGTTATGTTGATTAGCCATGCTAAATTGCCCCTTAGGGTAGGATTTTTCAGCCACGTTCGCCCCAAGACTGGATATTCCTGCCCGAATTCAACAGGATTTCCAAAAGGCGTTTGATAAGGTGCCTCACAAAAGGTTGCTGAAGAAGATTGGGTCACACGGAGTTGGGGGTAGGGTGCTAGCGTGGATTGGGGATTGGCTATCCAACAGGAAGCAGAGAGTCGGAATAAATGGGTGCTTTTCTGGTTGGCAGATGGTAGCTAGTGGCGTGCCGCAGGGATCGGTACTGGGGCCTCAACTATTTACCATTTATATAGACGATCTGGAGGAGGGGACTGAGTGTAGGGTAACAAAGTTTGCAGACGACACAAAGATAAGTGGAAAAGTGAATTGTGTGCAGGGCGTAGAAGGTCTGCAGAGAGATTTGGACAGGCTGAGTGAGTGGGCGAGGATCTGGCAGATGGAATATAACGTTAACAAATGCGAGGTTATTTACTTTGGAAGAAATAATAGCAAATTGAATTATTATCTAAATGGAAAGAAATTACAACGTGCTGCTGTGCAGAGGGACCTGGGGGTCCTTGTGCATGAGACGCAAAAACCCAGTCTGCAGGTGCAACAGGTGATCAAGAAGGCAAATGGGATGTTGGCCTATATCGCAAGGGGGATAGAATATAAAAGCAGAGATGTCTTGCTGCATCTGTACAGGGCATTGGTGAGGCTGCAGCTGGAATACTGTGGGCAGTATTGGTCCCCTTATTTGCGGAAGGATATATTGGCCTTGGAGGGAGTGCAGAGAAGGTTCACCAGGTTGATACCAGAGATGAGGGGTGTTGATTATGAGGAGAGACTGAGCAGATTGGGTTTGTACTCGTTGGAGTTTAGAAGGCTGAGGGGGGATCTTATAGAGACCTATAAGATAATGAAGGGGCTGGATAGGGTAGAGGTGGAGAGATTCTTTCCACTTAGAAAGGAAACTAGAACTAGAGGGCACAGCCTCAAGATAAAGGGGGGTAAGTTTAGGACAGAGTTGAGGAGGAACTTCTTCTCTCAGAGGGTGGTGAATCTCTGGAATTCTCTGCCCACTGAAGTGGTGGAGGCTACCTCGTTGAATATGTTTAAATCACGGATAGATGGATTCCTGATCGGTAAGGGAATTAGGGGTTATGGGGATCACGCGGGTAAGTGGAACTGATCCACTTCAGATCAGCCATGATCTTATTGAATGGCGGGCAGGCTCGAGGGGCTCGATGGCCTACTCCTGCTCCTATTTCTTATGTTCTTATGTTCTTATGACCTTTGTATCTTAGAATCTTAGAAACCTGACAGCACAGAAAGAGGCCATTCGGCCCATCGAGTCTGCAGCGACCACAATCCCACCCAGGCCCTACCCCCACATCCCTACATATTTACCCACTAATCCCTCTAACCTACACATCCCAGGACACTAAGGGCAATTTTAGCATGGCCAATCAACCTAACCCGCACGTCTTTGGAATGTGAGAGGAAACCGGAGCACCCGGAGGAAACCCACGCAGACACGAGGAGAATGTGCAAACCCCACGCAGACAGTGACCCAAGCCGGGAATCGAACCCAGGTCCCTACAGCTGTGAAGCAGCAGTGCTAACCACTGTGCTACCGTGCGCCAAATTTTCTGTCCCGCCCGTTACAATTCCTGTGGCAGGCGGGACGGGAGAATTCCACCCTTACTGTCAGGGGGATTAGCAGGATAAATAGGTTGGATTACGGGGATAGGGCCTGGGTGGGATTGTTGTCAGTGCAGGCTCAGTGGGCCGAATGGCCTCCTTCTGCACTGTAAGGATTCTATGATTCAATGAGTGAAAATGAATACACCCTTTTCACACGTTAGAGGCAACGGAAGTTAAATGCATGGAAGGAAATTGAAATGAGAGTCATCTAAAGGTGGTTACAGAAGACTGGAAGCATCATCGTCCATGCACCATTTTGGCAACATACTCACAGGGTATAATACAAACCCCTGTATTCAGAAAATAAATCTTGTGATAAACATTTCACAAGAAGGAAAGCGTGTGCTTCAACATAATTTTGCCTCTGTTTAGGGCAGATTCACGTTGGTGACAATTCTAATTACACTGAAGGTGTGGAATGCTCTCTTCATTCACAATCGACCCTCAGTAAGTGAATTCAAATTTTAGAATCGTGTGAAAATCGTACTTTTGCATTGTATCAGTAAGAACTGGCAAATATTTTTATAAATGGGTACGGTAAACCATCACTCAAGTGCAGATTTATTGCTGAAATGTTACATGTCTTGTCCCAGTCCTAGTGGGCTCCATCTTAACTCTGTTCCAGTGCATAGGATTTGAATGAGAATTTGAATAAGATTGAGCTCGGTGGGTAGAATTCTCTCCCAAATCCCTGCCGGCATGATCAATGGCGGGTTGGGGAAAATTCGGCAAGAGGCCCAAAAAATCGGTTTCACACTGGCACGAAGTTACGGCAAGATCTTCCTCTGGTGCCCACCAGGTCAAACTGGAATCCCTCTGGAGACCGGCGTGAAACTGATTTGCATTCCGATAGTGGTTGCAAATGAAGGCTTGACTGGAACCTTCCCCCCCATGCCCGATTCTCCATTATGCCAGTGGGAAAACACGGCAGTGCCAAACATGTCAGGACCAACCTGTTCTGAACATGACTGGACTTATCTTTAGGGCCTTGCTCATGGACATCCACGGAGCAGATGATGCTGGAGGCTGCAACTAGTAGGTCCTGGAGGAACACATGCAGCGCATGGTGGGTGGATCTTCATGCATATGGCACCGCCGTGAAGCACCTCTGGGTGGGGGTGGGGAGGGGGGTGGGGGCGGGGGTTGGGTGGGGAGGGTCTCCAGGCAGCTGCTTCAGCTTCGCTGATCTCAGGCCAACTTCAGGGTCTTCACTGTTGGCTGATAAGGATGTGACAAAGTAGAGGAGAGGGAGGAAGGAAGAGGTGTGAGTGCGAGTGGAAGGTCTTGAGGGGGCTTGTGAAGCTGGGAGTGGGGGCGATGGTGTTGAGGGGGTAGTGAAGCTATGAGGGGGGAGGGAAATTCGGAAGTGGAAGGAGTAAATGTGGAGGAAGGTGTAAAAAGGAGTAAGAGAAGGGGTTCAAAGGGAGAAGCAGTAAGGGGGCAGGGGGGAGTAAGGGGGCAGGGGGGAGTAAGGGGGCAGGGGGGAGTAAGGGAGAGGAGGGAGTAAGGCGGGAGAAAGAAGTAAGGGGGCAGAAGGGAGTAAGGGGGAAAGAGGGAGTAAGGGCGAGGAGGGAATAAGGGGCAAGGAGGGAATAAGGGAGAGGGGGGAGTAAGGGGAGGAGGGAGTAACGGGGGGAGAAAGAAGGGGGCAGGAGGGGGGAAGTGGGGCAGGAAGGAATAACGGGGAAGAGCGAGTAAAGCGGGGGCAGAATGTTCAGGGGAATGTGCAAGGCAAGGGTTTGTAAAGGCAATAACTGCCTCGTCGAGAGGTAACTGAGGGTGGGTGTGGTAGGATGGAATAGTCAGCGTGAGAGGGGCAGAGGGAGCCGGTAGGTTGGGAGAGTGAGGATGCGCTGGTCTTGGTAGAAGGAGCGGTGAGGGTGGTTGGCGCCTACCATGGGTTACTATGGGTATGGGTGGATGGGAAGGAGGAGATCAGGGAGGTCGATGTGAATGGGGATGGAGTGTTCAGGCAGGTCGGGGATGTGTGCACTCAGCTGGACATTCCTGAAGGAGAAGGATTCGCACTGTAAGGTAATGGTGGGGAGGTGGAAAATGATACCAGGCAGGGCCACACTGAAGAAGAAAATAACACGTGTGACTGGGCGAGGGGAAATGGTGGGGGGGAGGTGGGCGGGGGTGGGTGCAACCGACGAAAAAATGGATGCTAACTATTGTCTTGAAAATGGAAAGTGAGCAAAGCTTCATGTTCATAGAATCTTAGAATCCCTACAGTGCAGAAGGAGGCCATTCGGCCCATCGAGTCTGCACCGACCCCAATCCCACCCAGGCCCTATCCCCATAACCCCACGCATTTACCCCAGCTAATCCCCTTTATACCAAGAGTTAATTTAGCATGGCCAATCCACCTAACCCGCACATGTTTGGACTGTGGGAGGAAACTGGAACACCCGGAGGAAACCCACGCGGACATGTGGAGAACGTGCAGACTCCGCACAGACGGTGACCCAAGCCGGGAATCAAACCCGGGTCCCTGGCGCTGTGAGGCAGCAGTGCTAACCACTGTGCCACCCAATGTTGGTGAAGCACAGGTGATTCATGGGAGTTCAGTCAGTGTGAGGATGGAGACACTGTTCAGCTCAGACAACAGGAACAGAATATTTTGCTGAAGAAAGTTTGATTTAATCCTGTGTCTGACTGATTAATATATAATAAAACTTTGTACAAAAATACCGAATAAAATTTCAGTGTTCTGTTTTGGCGGTGATCTGTAAAGAGGACTCTGAGGTTTGACTTTGACACAGTTCAACTTCGTAGCTCAAAAGGATAAACATTTGATAAGCGCTGATCGATCATTTTAAGGTTACCGTGGCCACGCTATCACTTATTTGACCTGTATTTGAGGATTGGTTCCGGATGACAACCTGACTTGAACACTGACCATACAATCAACACCTCGTGTTAGATTATTGCTGCTGTCTTCAAAGAGGCGTCTTTGCATCTCTCAAATGTAAATGACAAATGATACATATTCATATCCAAAGAAGAAAAGCAACAGTACGCCACAACTCTTTTATGTGTATCTATATCCACATCTCAGACACTGTTAGAGATACATTTTTATTTGGGGGAAAAGTTGGAAGGATTGCTGAAAATACATCTTGCATAAAAGTTGAAACCGCATCACTGATATTTCCTGTCAAGTTGTTAGTGACAACACATATAGGGAGACGTTTCTTATGTTTGCGAAAGGTGGCACATTCATAATAAATTCAGTAAACAAATCATTAGGAGCGAGGTTGGTGGCAGATTTCTAACAGCGGATCATCTGTAATTTGTTGACTACACTATTCTTATTAGAGCAATGGTTCCTTTTGAACTGACAACATAGTTTCTTCTACAGTTGCACAACTTTTCGCCCAGTTAGTACAAAGTTAGCTGCTGGGGAAAAGCCTATTAATAAGCCTGAAGAAGCGAATGGTTGAAAGGACACCCAGTTAAAACAACCTTGCATTATTGCAGCAAATGTGCACTGATGCAGTTTTCTGTTTGGTTTTTGCCTGGCTGCATACGCCATTAGATCCGGACATGCCACATCATAGCATCTTTGGAAAAACCCTCTTTACTTAAAGTAAGTGTTGATCGAAGTCGTATCTAGCCACCTTTAGAGGCACGAAACTAAGATTGTAAAGAAGTTTCACATTATCGTAGAATGTCACATTGCCAAAGGACACCATTTGGCCCTTTATGTCTTCACTGAGGGGTTAGGAGAACAGGTTATTTAGCCTCTCCATGTAACTAAAGTCCTCATCCCTCGTTCCATTCTAGTAAATCTCCTCTCTAAGCCCTCGACATCCTGCCTAAGCTGTGATGTCCAGGATTTGCTGTGATGCTTCAGTAGAAGCCTAAAGCTTTGGAATAATTTGGCATTCAATGATGGTGCATTCCCCAAACCTCTGGGGTAGTAAATTCCAAAGATTCACAGCCCTTTGAGTGAAGAAATTTCTCCTCATCCCAAACTTAAATGATCAGCCCCTTATCCTGAAACTGTACCCAACTTAAACACTCCCTCCTTCCACCACTATGCACAGTGTCAGCAGTCTGTACTGTAGACAAGATGCGCTACAGCTTTTATAATCTATGGGCCTGCTTTTAACTGATTCAAAATCCACTGGCATAAAGTTAAAATCAGGCCCTATGTCTCCATTTAGAATCATAGAATCCCTACAGTGCAAAAGGAGGCCATTTGGCCCAATGAGTCTGCACCGACCACAGTCCCATCCAGGCCCTATCCCCATAACCTCACCTATTTACCCTGCTAACCCTCTGGCGCTAAGGGGCAATTTAGTATGGCCAATCAACTTAACCTGCACATCTTTGGAGTGTGAGAGGAAACTTGAGAACCCATAAGAAACCCACGCAGACACGGGGAGAACACACAGACAGTGGCCCAAGGCCGAATTGAACCCAGGTCCCTGCCGCTGTGAGGCAGCAGTGCTAACTACTGTGCCATCATGCCGCCCAGGAGAGACCCTTATTTATAAAGTGCAGGATCCAAAACGCCTTTAAATCAGACTTCTGAACTTGTCTGTCTATTCTTGCACCCTCTTTAAAATTGTACCACTTAATATATATTGCTTGATTACCAAAATTATTTACTTAACACTTTTTTATGTTACATTTCATCTGCCAGGTCTGTTCATCTTACCAACCTATTTCTGTACTCCTGAAGGTCTGTTACTCTCCTCCTAACTGTTTGCTACATTTTCAAGTTTCATGTCATTTGCAGATTGTGCCCTGTATAAAATCATAGAATCAAAGAATCATGGAATTAGAGAGTGTGGAAGAGGCCCTTTAGCCCATCGAGTCTGCATTGACAAGTGAGAAGCACCTGACCCCCCCGTCGCCCCTACCTAATCCCATTTACCAGCATTTGACTCATAGCCTTGAATGTTATGACATGCTAAGTGCTCAGGTCAAAGAAAGAGCTGTGGTTCCAACATAAATCTGAGTAACATCACCAAGAAGGTAGATGAGGGCAGTTGTCTACATGGACTTTAGCAAGGCCTTTGGCAAGGTACCGCATGGTAGGTTGTTGCATAAAGTTAAATCTCACGGGATCCAGGGTGAGGTATCTAAATGGATACAAAATTGGCTCCTTGACAGAAGCCAGAGGGTGGTTGTAGAGAGTTGTTTTTCAAACTGGAGGCCTGTGACCAGCGGTGTGCCTCAGGGATCAGTGCTGGGCCCACTGTTGTTTGTCATTTATATTAATGATTTGGATGAGAATATAGGGGGCATGGTTAGTAAGTTTGCAGATGACACCAAGATTGGTGGCATAGTGGACAGTGAAGAAAGTTATCTCCAATTGCAATGGGATCTTGATCAATTGGGCCAGTGGGCTAACGAATGGCAGATGGAGTTTAATTTAGATAAATGCGAGGTGATGCATTCTGGTAGATTGAACCAGGGCAGGACTTACTCAGTTAATGGTAGGGCATTGGGGAGAGTTACAGAACAAAGAGATCTAGGGGTACATGTTTATAGCTCCTTGAAAGTGGAGTCACAGGTGGACAGAGTGGTGAAGAAGACATTCGGCATGCTTGGTTTCTTCGGTCAGAACATTGAATACAGGAGTTGGGACATCTTGTTGAAGTTGTACAAGACATTGGTAAGGCCACACTTGGAATACTGTGTGCAATTCTGGTCACCCTATTATAGAAAGGATATTATTAAACGAGAAAGAGTGCAGAAAAGATATACTAGGATGCTACCGGAACTTGATGGATTGAGTTATAAGGAGAGGCTGAATAGACTGGGACTTTTTTCTCTGGAGCGTAGGAGGCTGAGGGGTGACCTAATAGAGGTCTATAAAATAATGAGGGGCATAGACAAGGTAGACAGTCAATATCTTTTCCCAAAGGTAGGGGAATCTAAAACTAGAGGGCATAGGTTTAAGGTGAGAGGGGAGAGATACAAAAGTGTCCAGAGGGGCAGTTTTTTCACACAGAGGGTGGTGAGTGTCTGGAACAAGCTGCCAGAGGTAGTAGTAGAGGCGAGTGCAATTTTATCTTTTAAAAAGCATTTAGATAGTTACATGGGTACGATGGGTACAGAGGGATATGGGCCAAATGCGGGCAATTGGGATTAGCTTCGGGGTTTTAAAAAAAAAGGGCGGCATGGACAAGTTGGGCCGAAGGGCCTGTTTCCATGCTGTAAACCTCTTTGACTCTATGACCTCTATGACACTATACATTTACCTCCAGTCAGAAAAACAAACACTCATGAGTGCTCTGCTTCCTGTTTCTTCGCCAGTTTCATTCTTGGGCCACTACCCTCGGTTTAAACTCTGGGCTTCAATTTTCCTGACAAGTCTATAATGCTGTACTCTATCAAATATAATACAAAAGCCATGTAGACAGTATCACTACCCCCATCAACCTTTTCCACTACTTCATCAAAGAACTCAAACAAATTATTTTTTTAAAAATGGGGAATTGAAAGCTAGCCTCAGTAATGGTGCCAGGAAATTATCACTGGGGGCAATCTTACCATCGCGCCCCACCAGCCAATGTGGAAGGGGCACCACTGCCACTCTGCATAGCGTTCGGTGGGGGTGTGGTTCGGGGATTGATTGGTCCGCTTGGAGGTGGTTGGCGAGGGTTGATTGGTCCGTTGAGGGGGGAGGGCAGAGATCGATTTGTCTGGCTGCGGGGCCCGACAGTAGCATGGCGGGGGGGGCACATTTGTGCCAGGTTTAGGCCACGGAGCCAGCTGAAAGCAGCAGATGCTATGTGACAGGTCTCTCTACTCTGAGCAATTGCGCCCTTCGCTGCTGTCAGCCGGTTTTCTGATGATTTAAGCCCCACCCACTCCCCTTAAGAGTGGTGGGGAGGGCATGTCTGTGGAGATGGGATGCCTGTGAGGGTGAGGGGATGCCTATAAGTGGGGGTGAGGGGAGAGATGTGGGGGCGATGCCTGTGAAGGGATGCCTGTCGGTGGTGAGGGGGATACCTGTGAAGGGTGTTTGCGTGGTCGGGGAGGGGGGAATCACCCCGATACTTGCATGGTGGGGAGGGAAGGGCTAACCCTATTGCTAGCCTGGTGGTGGGGGGGGGGGGGGAGCGGGGGGTGGCGGGGTGGGTGGTGATGTTGCCCTGATGCTTGTGGGGATGGGTCCTCCGTGTCCGTGGAGAGGGGGAGTTTAACATCAGCACAGTTTGGGGCACTGTTTAAAGATGGCGCCCTGATCTATGTGGCCTTGCTGGCTCTCTCAGGCCTCACTCCAGCAGAGTGTCAGTGCAGGCCACACCATCAGATTCTCTGTGCACTGAGCGCCAGAAAATGTGCAGTGAAAACTGTGTTTCTGGAGGGATACACACCGGTTTCGAGTCGAACCTGACACTCAGACACATTTTGGGAAAATTCCACCCCTTGACTTCCTTAATGTTTTTCTAAGATCCTACTGGCTTCAAGTGTGGGGGTTGGCGGGAGTGTGGTGAATCAGACTAGCAGCCATTTTCCAGAAAGAAAGTTATTGCCTCAGACACAGCAGTGCAATCCAAATGTCTCAAATTGAACCCCAGTAATATGTAAGCATGTGTACTTCATTTAAGACTGGAAATAAGTTGAGTGCAGGGGTGGTTTGATAGGAATGAACTTCTTGCTGAACAAGGTGAGTGTGAGACTGGCTGAAGCTGCAATGGCAATATATATATATAATTGTATAATATCAATATACGATTACATAGTTACTGGCTGAAAAAATGTATTCAATTCTCTTAAGTGACTCATTTGGTCTTGGTGATCTATTGAGTAAGAAATGGAATTTCCTGATCACCTTGTAATAAGTCTGCAGCAATCTTTTTTGGCAATGTTGGAACGATTGTTCCTTGGGGAGGGATTGTCTGTTTCTACCACTACAGAGGTAAGTATGCGCCCATATTTTCTGGATATATAATGGGGAAGAGAGTATCACTTGGCAGTTGAAAGAGAACCATAAACTGATTTGTGAACGTCAAGTTTTGGCTTCATGAGTATTTTCAATTTATAGGCAAACCCCAGAAGAAATGAACTTCTGAAGTTTAATACACATGCCGACCAATTATTGCTTAATTACGTAATGTAAAATCTCTCATTACTAAGGTGTGGAATCTAATGTTACTGTGGTGCCACTTACAACAACCTTTGATGAAATGCAATTAATATACTAAACCAAACGTGTTCCCAGATTAGTGGTGCTACAGTAAATCTGCTGCTACTACAGCACTCGTATTTATAGAGAGTCTATAGCTTAAGCAAAGGTTTACAGAAGAGGTGATAACCTTCTCAACTAGGCTGTTAACACACGTTAAACTGCAGTGCATTCCAAATTCATTTCTTAATTTTGCCTCTGCCTCAGAGGAATAGTGTAGATTTATTTTATTTATTTATTCATGAGCTGTGCGCATCAGCATTTACTGCCCATCCCTCATTGCCCTTGAGAAGCTGGTGGTGAGGCATCTTCTTGAATCCATGTGGTGTAGATACACCCACAGTGCTATTGGGAGTTCCATGATTTTGACTCAATGACAGTGAAGGAACGGTGATGTACTTCCAAGTCAGGATGGTGAGTGACTTGGAGTGAACTTGCAGGTGTTGGTATTCCCATGCATCTGCTGCCCTTGTTTTTCTAGATAGCAGAGGTTGCCATTTAGGAAGGTGTTATTGAGGGACCATTGGTGAATTATTGCTGTGCATCTTTTTTGATTTGATTTGATTTATTATCGTCACATGTATTAGTGTACAGTGAAAAGTATTGTTTCTTGCGCGCCAGACAAACAAAGCATATCGTCCATGGATAAGGAAAGGAGAGGGTGCAGAATGTAATGTTACAGTCATAACTAGGGTGTAGAGAAAGTTCAACTTCATATGATGTAGGTCCATTCAAAAGTCTGATGGCAGCAGGGAAGAAGCTGTTTTTGAGTCGGCTGGTACGTGACCTCAGACTTTTGTATCTTTTTGCCGACAGAAGAAGGTGGAAGAGAGAATGTCCGGGGTGCATGGGGTCCTTGATTATGCTGGCAGCATTTCCGAGGCAGCGGGAAGCGTAGACAAGGTCAATGGATGGGAGGCTGGTTTGCGTGATAGAGTGGGCTTCATTCACGACCCTTTGTAGTTTATTGTGGTCTTGGACAGAGCAGGAGCCTACCTGATACACCCAGAAAGAATGCTTTCTACGGTGCATCTGTAAAAGTTGGTGAGAGTCATAGCTGACATGCCAAATTTCCTTAGCCTCCTGAGAAAGTATAAGTGTTGGTGGGCTTTCTTAACTATAGCGTTGGTGTGCAGGGACCAGGGCAGATTGTTGGTGATCTGGACACCTAGAAACTTGAAGCTCTCGACAATTTCCATTTCATACCCATTGAGGGAGACATGGGCATGCCCTCCACCACGTTTCTTGAAGTCGATGACTATCTCCTTCGTTTTACTGATATTGAGGGAGAGATTATTGTTGCCGCATCAGTTCACCAGATTCTCTATCTCATTCCTGTACTCTGTTTCACCATTGTTTGAAATCTGACCCACTACGGTGCTGTCATCAGCAAGCTTGAAAATCGAGTTGGAGGGCAATTGGGCCACACAGTGATGGGTGTATAAGGAGTATAGTAAGGGGCTGAGGATACAACCTTGTAGGGCACCGGTGTTGATTGTACACTGTAGACTATACACTGCTGCCACTGTCTGTCGTGGTGATGCATGGGAACATCACCATCTGCTCCAAGCTATACACCATCCTGACTTGGAATATATCACCATTCCTTAACAGTCACTGGGTCAAACCCCTAGAACCCCCACCCTAATGGAACTATGTGTGTACCTGTACCATATGGATTGCAGCTATTCAAGAAGGTGACTCACCACCACTTTCTCAAGGGTGATGGAAGGAATGAATGTTTATGGTGTTAGAGGGGCGTGGCCTCTGATCTGCTCTTGTAGCCACAGTATTTAGATGGCTAGTCCAGTTCAGTTTCTTGTCAATGGCAACCCTCAGGATATTGACAGTGGGGTCTCAGGGATTGTATTGCCATTGAATATCAAGGGAAATGGTTAGATTCTCTCTCTTGTTGGAGATGGGTATTGTCTGGCACTGGTGTATGGAAATGTTACTTCCCATTTATCAGCCCAAGACTGAATGTTGTCCAGGTCATGCTGCATTTGGACATGGAGTACCTGAAGAGTCACGAATCGTACTGAACATTATGCTATTTTCCATAAAGATCCCCGCTAATGAACTTAAGTTGGAGGGAAGGTCATTGATGAAGCAGCTGAAGATTGTTGTCCTCGGAGACATTAATTCATTTTTACTTGTATCTTTTCACTCTTTCTCTTTCCTTAATGCAACATTGTGCTTATTGAGATTAAGTATATGGTTGTTTCGTGGAGTTGACATGGTGATATTACTGTACACATACTTCATTTCTTTTTCTTTTCCTTGCTTTAAAATAAATGGCATAGTGCCTTATTTAAAATAGCAGATCAAAGAATTTCAGGGAAGTACATTTAATGTTCTTATAGTAATACCACAGCGATTCTTTTCCATTTTGTTGCTAGTAACTGTTTCTTTGCTGGACACAATGCCTCTTTTAAGGGGAGAGCAAATAAATATTGAAATAAGAGACATAGAAAGAGAAAGGATCAGAGTGAAGAGCTTTGGATTGCTTTGGCAAAGAGTGGGTGCAGGTGAGTGGGATCCTCTTACAGTCAGTAAAAGGTTTGTGCCATTACATTGTGCTCTTACAACTTCTTTTGAATCTCTGAACTAGGTTATAGAACCATAGAATCCTACAGTGCAGAGGGAGGCCAATTGGCCCATTGAGACCACAATCCAACTCAGATCCTATCCCCATAACCCCGTGTATTTACCCTAGCTTGTCCCCCTGACACCAAGGGGTAATTTAGTATGGCCAATCAATCTAACCCGCACATCTTTGGACTGTGGGAGGAAACTGGAGCACCCAGAGGAAACCCACGTGGACACAGGGAGAATGCACAAACTCCACACAGTCACCTAAGGCCGGAATTGAACCTGGGTCCCTATGCTGTGAGGCAGCAGTGCTAACCACTGTGCCACTGTTGCCACCCACCCAAGGTTGTCCTATGTTAAGGCAAAGCATGCTCACAATGAACTGGACAGGAACATCAGTATGCTGGGGGCCTTACAACTGACCAGAGTGCCCTAGAGCCAAAGGTGGAGAAACAAAATCTGCAGCTCGGATGTGTTTTTCTATGGATAATCTGCGCATATGTCAATCAGTTTGCCAGTGGTCATTCTCAAGGTTAAAAGAAGCAAACAGTGTTCCCTGGGATGAGTTACTGGAGGTCACACAGCGACCTGGAAGCAGTTTTCCAGCACGGCAATGCAGGTTGGAGGCAATGGGGAACCTGGCAAGGATAAGGTGGAAGAAAACAATACCTAAATGGAAGCAGTTAATTTTTAAAACATTATTGAGTCATGAAAGAAGCTCCATTTTAGCTAATGGGACTGAGAAGGACTTTGACAAGTCTGCCTCTGTTCCTTCACTTGAAACCTTTCAGTTGTTTTCTGTGACTGTCAAATAGACACCTTTCTTTGTCTGATTCGGCCTTTTTGCCCATCTGCTGTCGAAAGCAGGTGAAAACAAACACTTATTGCAAGCTGTCAGAGACAGTGTCGACCAATGCAGAAGCTGCATATATCCTGCGGTGAAGCAGAACCATAGAAAATTCAATATACTGCTTAATTACCACAAAACAAATCTTCAGGCTCTGGAGTTTCTGCTGGATTCCATTGTCTTTTTCAGCGCAATTTATCTAAAATTGATATAACCACAGCCAATGGCTGTGGAAATTTAAGCGCAAGTTGCTTTCAATGCAGCTTAAGTTTCTATGATCTTTCCCACTCCCAGGATGAATTAATCACCACTGGGAGTTCACAGTAACTGTATTTGTTTCCAGACCTTTGAATAGGCTCCTAAAATGGATCCCGTTTTGATTATATTTGTAATATACTAATCGATTGACTGCTCTGCCAGAACCCAACTAGAAAATAATTTTGTATATTTTTCGGATGACATTTTCACTAGTTTTGAATCAGTTTACTCACTGGTAATTTAAACCGCTTATTCTTTTTGTTGCAAATCTATTTTCAACTGCATTAATCACATGTTACTTTCCAGGGATATTTTACAGAGCAAATTTTGAAAAGACAATTATGTTTGCGCTCTTTCGTCACCATTTGTGAAATTATTGAAACGAGTTTGAGTGGAAATCTATTTTGAGGACTTTGAAAAATAGACACAATTATCATTGGATAGAATCATCGAATCCCTACAAGTGCAGAAGGAGGCCATTTGGCCCATCAAGCCTGTGCCGAAAACAATCCCACCCATATTCTATTCCCGTAACCCCATGTATTGACCCTAGCTTGTCCCTCTGACACGAAGGAGCAATTTAGTACGGCCAATCCACCTAACCCGCACATCTTTGGACTGTGGGAGGAAACTGGAGCACCCAGAGGAAACCCACACAGACACAGGGAGAATGTACAAACTCCAGACAGTCACCCGAGGCCGCAATTGAACCCAGGTCGCTGGCGCTGTGAGGCAGCAGCTCCGCCCAACCGTGTCATCCGTTATGGATGCAATTTTGGCGGCACTGTGCCCAAAGTGGAAACTCTATGCTCCATACTCCTGTTAGTATGTAAACAAATCCAAAGCTTTGATTTGCCTGTAAAACGTTTTGAACTCAAATCCTTCGAATCGCTCCATATAACAAACTCTCCTGTAAGCCAGGCCAATGTAAAGGTCCTTTGTGTCCTTCACTCCAAAATCTGGCAATGCTTATAAAACTGCTTTCTGTATCCCCTGGTCCTCCAGCGTTTCAGTGAGCTGTTTCATTTTTGCTTACCTTGTCCAAATACAGATAGCTTTCAGTATAGATGATGGTAGAAGGGGCAGGCATGATTTATTTAAACCTGCTCATTCATGAACCCATCCTCTCCCTCTTCCAGTCCACCCACCCCCATAGTATAAACTGGTTGCATGAGCCAATAGGAATACTATTCATGTGATACATATTCATTTCTCCAATCAGCTGGCTGTGATGCCTGATTTAATAGCTCATGTATAAAGCCACTCACCATCCTGACTTGGAAATATATCACTGTCCCTTCTCAGTTGCTGGGTCAAAATCCTGGAATTCCCTCCCTAACGGCATTGTGGGTCAACCCGTTTCAAAAGGGCAGCTCACCACCAACTTCTCAAGGGCAACTAGGGATGGGTAATAAATGCTGGCCAGCCAGCGACGTCCATGCTATGGTGAGGCAGTAGAGAGTTTGGATTGTAAAACAAATACACTGGGGTAGAAAGGATCAGTGACATTTGAGGGCCAGGCACTGTACCTTTTGCATCAGAAAACATGAGCCCGGCAAGACAAAATTAACCTGTGTTGTTACCATTCATGGTGCTCAATGGTTGGCTAAAGTTAGACACACTCCATGGGAAGGAGCATTTTGCTATTTAGCTAAATGCCATTTTCCTCAATCTGTTCCCTATTCAGAGTAGGGCGAGTTGGGGCGTACCATAAGCTTACTCTTAAAAAAAAGAAACTTGCTTTCAGCAAACCTAACATGACATTATTTCCTCAATTAGCTTGATTATTCAGGTGTGCGAGTCCCTGACCTTTCGTTAGCCTGAACCATTGACATTCACCACCTTTAGGCAGCAGGCTAATGCCAGTGATCGACAGGTTCAAAACATGGTCACGTTCAGTACTTGTCCTCTAGAATACCACCAATAATTAGCTCGACGGAATCGTGTTTCACCCTTCCGAGTGACATTCATGGCTCTTCAGTGTGGACCACTGTGCAAGCTCTGCTAATAGTTATAATAATCTCTCGCTCTTTTTGCAAGAGCACATCAGATTCCACGATTGCCAAAACATGTAATTTACTAGTCAATAAAGTTTGTTGTGTATTAATTATGTCTTCATATGATCAATTGGGGTAGTTAATGTCACTTTGCAGTTAGTCAATTTGATGCAAAATAACAGTGAGCGCACCAAATTAGAATGTGGTGCAAAAGACATTTTGTTCAAGCCGAGACAGAGTTCTGTTGTTGTGAAGTGAAGTGTGATGTATTTTTATTATGACTCTGCATGACAGGAATCTAAAATAAAATTCAAAGTTGGGAGGGAGAGAGAGGTGGAGGCTCAAAGGCGACAAGTGTCTCGAAAGGAGGAGGATTAAATAATCACATTAAGCAACTTTGAGTCATTCAGACAAGCACAGAATAAAGTTTAAAGTTTATTTATTAGTGTCACAAGTAGGCTTACATTAACACTGCAATGGAGTTACTGTGCAAATCCCCTAGTCGCCACACTCCAGCTCTTGGTCACACTGAGGGAGAATTTAACAAGGCCAATGCACCGAACCTGCACGTCCTTCGGATTGTAGGAGGAAGCTGGAGCACCCAGAGGAAACCCACGCAGACATGGGGAGAATGTGCAGACTCTGCACAGACAAGTTATTTGTTAGTGTCAAAGCTAGGCTTACATTAACACCGCAATAAAGTTACTGTGAAAATCCCCTAGTCGCCACACTCTGGTGCCTGTTCGGGTACACTGAGGGAGAATTTAGCATGGGCAAGGCACCCAACCAGCACGTCTTTCGGATTGTGGGAGGAAACCCACATAGGCAAGGCGGGGGAAGGGGGGGATGTGCAGACTCAGCACAGGCAGTGACCCAAGTCAGAAATTGGACCCGGATCCCTGGCATGGTGAGGCAGCGGTGCTAACCACTGAATGATAATGCCTTAAAACGAATGGCACTCTGATCAGAAGTTGAGCTGGACTTGCCTTATCAGAAATTCTCCTGGTGTAGGCCCGCCCAGTAATTGTTTCATGCGTTCCGCCTCAAAATGAAGAGTCAGGTGCGTGAAGTGAAATCTGTCAATATAAATGTGAAAGTTGCTACATCAAGGTGAGAATTAATATGCAGTCCCTGAAAGCTGACAAACCCGATATTACTGAGCCGTTTGTAACGAATGAACTTCGCGGATTATTTGCAACTCGGCTTCTTTCTGTGATGAGCATCTCGAGCACCTTCTGTCATCTGTGAAAGGGAGAATCTTGAATTTTATAAATCAGCCACATTGAAAATCAATGAAGTGGACGGCGTCGCACATGCATAAAGCGGCGAAAGTTCATTTGTAACCAGGGGAGGAGGGGTTGGGAGGGTTAGACATTGAGCAGCGAGTTACCAAGTAGCAATCCATGGGGTAATACAGTGAACTCAGCACAGAGAGATATATATCGTGGGGAGGGGGTGAACTGAAACTTGCTGAAGCTGTCAATTAATATGATCCAGCTATAAATCTATGACAAGAGGATGTAATCTGGAGGGGGGGGGGGGGGAGCTGCTGTTGTGGAAATGATCATTGTGAAAACTATACGGCTGTATAAGGATGAAAAATGAAGCATGTTGACTCAGCAGACTCAGGCAGTAATAGTGACCTTCTGACAAACACTCCTTTTTCACACTGACACGCGTGTTGGAGGTGTAATATCCTACTTCCAGCTGACATCCCTGCCAATCTCCCAAAGTATATAAATCGCCTCCTTTGGGTCGGGGTGCGGGACGGGGCTGGAAGATCAGTGTTCAGATGCGGTGTGATATGCCCCCACCACCGCTCCCAGCGCAGCATTTTCCACGGAACTCCTGCAATTTTCATTCCGCGTCATCAGAATAACATGGTTTACTGCATTGTGGCATGAGAATGGCCCGTTTATTGATATCCAATCAACTTACCAAATGCAAGCTATCAAGCCTCACATTCAAGAACCAATTAAACTCTGCTTTATGACTGAAAATTCCTGATACAATTGCAATTCTCAAAAATGTAAGATCATTACTTGAAACTGTAACAGAACTCCTAAATTAACAAAATTGATGCGTTTTTCTCAACGGTTCTTGTCACCTTTGTGTTGACCCTTTATCCCCAATCTCTTTTTCTTCACTGTTTTCACTTGTATATTAATGTCTTGCTGAGCTCATCTTATTCATTGTATGCTTTGTAGAATCATTCGTTTTTACTGCCTCTGATATTTTTCACATTCGGTATGTCCATCCTGGCATTTATTGGTGCTTGTTTTGTCCAGGTTTTCCTGCTTGTAGCTTTCCCATTCATCCTGAACAGATTATAATGTTCTTTGCCCTGCTGACAGTGACTTCTGGATCACCAACCTTGCTTCCATTTCCTTTTGTTTAAGGTGCTTCTTTTTATTCTTATAGCTGTCACTAGTTTTGCTCCCTCCCTTTACTCTGTATTACTTACAGCTCTCGCCTCTGTCTCTGCAATTAACTTCTGACCGAGTTCTCGCTGCCCTCTATCATTGTCTGTTGCTTTGTGCTTTTTTTTGTTTATTCATTCATGGGACATGGACGTCACTGGCTGGCCAGCATTTATTGCCCATCCCTAGTTGTCCTTGAATTGAGTGGCTTGCTAGACCATTTTAGAGGGCAGTTGAGAATCAACCAAGTTGCTATGGATCTGGAGTCACAAGTAGGCCAGACCCAGGTAAGGACACAGATTTCCTTCCCCAAAGGGCATTAATGAACCAGATGGGTTTTTTCCAACAATTGACAATGACTTCTTGGTCATCAGTGGACTCTTAATTCCAGATTTTTTTTGTTGAATTCAAATTCCACCAGCTGCCATGAAGGGATTCGAACCCGAGTCCCCAGAATATTCGCTGAGTTTCTGATTTAATAGCCTAACGATAATACCAATTGGCCATCACCTCTCCTACCAGTATCTCCAATTGTCAGCTACTACTTGTTTCCTCCCCAACTTTGTTCTCTTATGCTGGCCCAATTCTCTGCCCAGCTGTTATAACTTTCCTTCCGTTCATCTGTTTCAAGAGACGACCATTTCTAACACTTTTCATGACCGATCTCAGGATGTTCATCTCTCTGAGTCCTTTCTTGTCCTCCCAGATGCTTCTGCATTGTAGGCTTTTGCAAACGCCTGTGGGTTTTGTCTTGGAACACATTCAGAAGGAAAAATACAGACATTGCAGCCACTATACAACTTCCTCTGAATCACAAAGTTCAAGTCCCACTCCAAAGTTTGAATACAAAAATCAAGACTGACATTTCAGTGCATGGGGGAACACTGCACTGTCACATGAGGTAAGACATTAAACTCAGGCCCCATCTGCCTGATTGTTTGGATGTAAAAGACCCTATGGCACTAATAAAGAAGAACAAGAGAGTTATCCTTGGTGTTTTACCCACTATTTATCCCTCAATTTACATCATAACAAACAGATTATTTGGTCATTATCAAGCTTGCTGTTTAAGGGAATTTACAAATAGCATTTTACCTTCAGCATTTCCGACACAGAGTGGGATTTTGATTTGATTTATTTATTATCGTCACATGTATTAGTATACAGTGAAAAGCATTGCTTCTTGCATGCTATACAGACAAAGCATACCGTACATAGAGAAGGAAAGGAGAGAGTGCAGAATGTAGTGTACAGTTATAGCTAAGGCGTAGAGAAAGAGCAACTTAAAAGTCTGATGGCAGCAGGGAAGAAACTGTTCTTGAATCGGTTGGTACGTGACCTCAGACTGTTGTATCTTTTTCCCAAATAAGAAGGTGGAAGAGAGTATGTCCAGGATGCGTGGGGTCCTTGATTATGCTGGCTGCTTTTCCAAGGCAGTGGGAAGTGTAGACAGAGTCAATGGAAGGGAGGCTGGTTTCAATGATGGACTGGGCTTTGTTCACGACCCTTTGTAGCTTCTTGCGGTCTTGGGCAGAGCAGGAGCCTTACCAAGCTGTGATACAACCAGAAAGAATGCTTTCTATGATGCATCTGTAAAAGTTGTGGAGAGTCATAATGGACAGGCGGAATTTCCTTAGCCTTAGAAAGTAGAGGCATTGGTGGGCTTTCTTAATTATAGTATTAGTATGGAGGGGCCATGGCAGGATTTTTCAGCAACGCTCGCCCCGAAACTGGAAAATCCCACCTGACCTTTGCATGGTCTGTCAATGTCGGTGCAGACCGAATGGCCTCGTCTGCACTGTAGGGATTCTATGATTCTGTGACAGTTCAAACACTCTCCTGATCCTGTCAGACTAGAAGCGTACAGGAATGGATGGCAGGTAATCTCGTCAGCCATTTGCATATCTCCATTTTGTTAAACCCAGTGTTGGCTTCCTTCTCATAATGGTGGGTCACAAAGATGTGATTGTGGGCAGGAGCCAGTGCAACAGCATTGGTTTCACTTCAAATTGGGCAAATGCTTTCGTGTTGACTGGTAGTTTATTGGAATGAAGAACATACGGGCCACTTCCTGTTGATCACTTGTGACCGAGTAGAGTAGGTAGCTTGATGTTCATCCATGCTGTAGCCTGCAACTCAACATGATATCAAATATGAGGTTTGAATTTGGCTTCTCAAACTTACCATTTCCGAATGAAATTTTGCAGCGATTTAATGAAGAGTTCAAAGTAGAAAGAAAGGGCTAAATACTTGTTGGAAATTTGTGCAGTCAAAGTATGTGTTCAGGCTTTTCTTTTCCTAAAATTTAATACTATGGGCAAGTTGACATGTTGGATGTAAGGGGAATCTTTGAGTTCATGTTCACCATCAACGTAACTGGCAACACGGCCCAAAACTTTGCAAGAGCCAGGAGGTGAGAGCCTTACCAGAAAGATCTCATTTTCTAATTTTCCCCACCCCTTGCCAAGGACATATAGAGGTTCCCGCCCAGAAATGATGGAAACTTCATTTCAATAAATAATAATAAATTTAAATATATTAAACAGCATTCCAATATATGTTTCCTCCCCACTGAATATTCAGTGATGTTACATCAGCAAGGTTTGCAACAGGCGGCACAGTGGCACAATGGTTAGCACTGCTGCCTCACAACGCCAGGGACGTTGGTTCAATTCCAGCCTCGGGTCACTGTCTGTGTGGAGTCTGCATGTTTCCCCCATGTCTGCGTTGGTTGCTCCCGTTTCCTCCCACAGTCCGAAGATGTGCCAATTAGGTTGATTGGCCATGATAAATTGCCCCTTAGTGTCAGCGGATTAGCAGAGTAAATATGTGGGGTTACAGGAATAGGGCCTGGGTGGGATTGTGGTCGGTGCGGACCCGATGGGCCGAATGGCCTCCTTCTGCACTGTAGTGATTCTATGGATTCTATTCTAAAGTGCTTAAAATCTTTAATGAGTCGAAGGGAATCTGCCAGGGGCACAAAGGTAAGTATAGCCCCCGGGGGGAGAGGGACAGTACCCTGGCACTGTCCCCTGAGAAGCCTCATTGGGGGAGTTTCCATTATGTGTGGGGGGAGTTATCCCTGATGCTTATGGGGAGTTGGCCCCTGATGCTTGTGGGGAGGAGGAAGTGGGATTGACCTGATGCTAGTGGGGGGGTTGCCCCAATGCCTGTTTGGCGGGGTGGGGGGGAGCTGGGCTGCCCCAGTGCTTGTGGGGGAATCCCTTGTATCCATAAGGAGTTAATCTCAATGGAGATCAGGGCTTTAAAGAAAGCACATTGATCTCTGTGAAGCCAGCTTTGCCAGCTGTATCAGGCTCCGCCCCACTCCACCAGAGTGACGACGTGAACCACGCTCCCAGATTCTCCATGCACTGAATGCCGAGGAGTCTGGAGAGAAAACTTGGCTGTGCAGCTGGAGAGCTACATGCTGGTTTTATTGCTGAAACCAATACTCTGACAAATTAAAGGAAGATTCCGTCTGTAGTTTGGAGATTCAGGATTACAGGACTCACACATTCAAGATTTCTGCAACTTTCAAAACTACTCATGGTTCTTAAGGGATTAGAGCTATTTGTACCATGGCAAGGCATTCCATTCCCGGAGTAATGGACCTTCCTCATCTTTCTCTCACCCGTTATCCCTACGTATGTCTCTCACACATGGCAGTTTCTCATTTGTAAGCCTGAATGATTTCAGCAGCTGTTCAACCAGGGAAGGATCAAATGTGCCGCAACAACGGCTGAATGTCAATCGGGAACGTATGGCCACTTAAGACAATTGCATCAGAAACCCAGAACTTTGTGCTCTGTCCGACTCAGACTCACTCTCCTGTGAGAATCCATTAAAGCTGTGCTGAAATTCTACAACACCAAATTAAGGGTGGGATTTTTCAGCCCATCCCACCGGCGGGATCTTCTGGTCCTGCCAAAGACGACCGCCCTCCACCAGTATCCCACAGTGGGCTCCCTGGTGACAGGACGGGCAAGCCACACAAAATGCTGTAGACATCGGTGGGACCAGAAGATCCCGCCAACAGTCAATGGTGAGCCGTCTCTGCCGATGGAAAACACGTTGTGATGGTAGTGGAGGGGTGGGGGTGGGGGGGGGGGGGGGGGAGGGGGTAGTGGTGGGGGGGCAGTGGTGGGGGGGGCGGTGTTGGGGGGGGGTGCGGTGGGGGGGGGGGGGCGCGGGTGGTGGTGATAGGGGGGTGACGCGGAAGATACCATCCTCAGATCTGAATCTCTTCTTTACCAACTTCAATTTGGAGACAAGAAAAATCCTTGAGGTGCCAATAAAAGAAGAAATTCCGTACTTTAAACTCCTCCTAAGTGTGATAAAAAAGATCAGAATTGATGTGCTATGAATATTGATAAATCATAGAATCAGCGTAGAATCATTGAATCCCTACAGTGCAAAGGAGGCCATTTGGCCCATCAAGCCTGAGCCAACAACAATCCCACCCAGGCTCTAGCCCCGTAACCCTACATATTTATCCTGTTAATCCCCCTGACATTAAGGGGCAATTTAGCACGGCCAATCAATCTTAACCCACACATCTTTGGAGTTCTATCAGAACACATAACTCAGAAATGGTGCAGAAATAAGTGAGATACACTGATTGATGTCATGATTGGTTCTTTTTTCATGAGGCCATTGAAGTCCCTGTCATGCCTTCTAGCAAAAAAATCCCCGAAGTGTGAGACAGAATTGCTATCACTGTTTGGCTAAATCATAGTTATGATGTGGAGGTGCCGGCGTTGGACTGGGGTGGGCACAGTAAGAAGTCTCACAACACCAGGTTAAAGTCTAACAGGTTTATTTGGAATCACGAGCTTTCGGAGTGCTGCTCCTTCACCTGAGGAAGGAATAGCGCTCTGAGAGGTCATGCTTCCAAATAAACCTGTTGGACTTTAACCTGTGATGTGAGACTTCTTATTGTAAATAATAGTTTACACTGTTTGGCAGTTAGCACCAGGGTTTCATTTTGTCAGCAGAATGTCATAAATTGCAGGCTGTCCACTGCTATAACAAGTAACATTTAGCACAAACCAATCATTCTGGACATCAATATTTTAGCTTTAAGGTGGAAGGCTGACTTTATAAAAAGGAACCTTATCCTATAAAGGATAAGGGCAGGTATGACTGATCGGCCAGTTCAGTGCTTCCGATGTGGGATGTGGGAGTTTCTGCAAACACCGAGCTTCCCAGAGGTTCACATATGTGCCAGGTGCGTGGAACTGCAGCTCTTGAGAGACCGTGTTAGGGAACTGGAGCTGCAGATCGCTGACCTTAGCCTAATCAGGGAAAATGGGAGAAAAATTGACAGCAGTTATAGGCAACTAGTTACACCGGGGCATCGGGAGAATGACACGTGGGTCACAGTTAGGAGGAGTAAAGGGCAGAAGGGTAAAGTACAAGGGAGGTCTCCAGAGGTGTCTCAAAATAGGAAGGGCTTGGTGACAGGTGTGAGAGGGGAGGGGAGTGGACAGTTAGAAGAAGGGTCACCTGTGGTTGTCCCACTCCAAAACAGGTACATTGTTTTAGATAGTGTGGAGGAGTGTGCCTCTCCAGGGGTAAGACACAGTGACCAGGTCACTGGCACACAGTCAGGCTCTGTGGCCCGGAAAGGGAAGAGAGGGGTTAGGAGAGCGATAGTGGTGGGGGATGCGTCAGTTAGAGGGACAGACAGGCGATTCTGTGGGGGCGAACGGGACTCCAGGATGGTAGTCTGCCTACCTGGTGCTGGGGTCACGGATGTCTCCGAGCGGATAGGAGGCATTTTAAAAGGGGAAGATAAAGAAACGGATGTCATTATACACATTGGTGGAAATGACGTAGATAGGAAGAGTAGGGGGGTCCTAAGGGAGCAATTCAGGGAGTTGGGAAATAGGTTAAAAAGTAGGGTCACTAGGGTGGCCATCTCTGGGCTGCTCCCAATGCCTCGTGCCAGTGAGGATAAGAATAGGGAGTTGGTTCAAATGAATGCCTGGCTAAAGGACTGGTCCAGGAGGGAGGGCTTTATTTTCATAGACCAATGGGAGGTTTTCAGGAGAGGATGGCACCTGTACAAGAGGGAGGGGTCACAACTAAGTTGGAAGGGCACAAATATCCTGGCTGGGAGCTTTGCTAATGCAGTTCGGGGGGGTTTAAACTAGTGTGGCAGGGGGGTGGGGATCAAACTATTAGGTCTATAAGTGTGGTGGCTGGGGACGAGCTTGGGGCTGGGACAAGGCTGGCAAAGAAGAAGAGCACTCTGGGGGAGGACGACCTCACTGAGCCTGGGGGTCTGGAGTGCTTATACTTCAATGCAAGGAGCGTAGCAGGTAAAACAGACGAACTTGGGGCCTTAATGCGCACGAGGAATTTGGATGTGGTTGCGGTGACGGAGACTTGGTTGAAAGAGGGACAGGACTGGCAGCTGAATATTCCAGGGTACAAGTGTTTTAGGCGAGACAGAGGAGGGGCCAAAAGAGGTGGGGGAGTAGCGGTATTGGTTGGAGAGCATATTACAGCGGTGCAGAGGGAGGACAATTCGGAGGAGTCGTGTAGCGAGTCACTCTGGGTGGAGCTTAGAAACAGGAAAGGCGCAGTCACTATGTTGGGGGTGTACTACAGGCCCCCCAACAGCCCAAGGGAAGTGGAAGAATGGATATGTCAGGAGATACTGGATAGGTGCAGGAAATATAGGGTTGTTGTAGTGGGAGACTTCAATTTCCCTGGTATAGACTGGAAATCGCTGAGGGCAGGGACTCTGGATGGTGAGGCATTTGTAAAATGTGTACAGGAGGGTTCGTTGGAACAATATGTGGACAGCCCAACTAGAGAGGGGGCTATACTGGACCTGGTGCTGGGGAATGAACCCGGTCAGGTCTTCAAAGTTTTGGTCGGGGAACATGTGGCAAATAGTGACCACAATTCTGTTAGCTTTAGGATAGTGATGGAAAAGGATGAGTGGTGTCCCAAGGGTAAGGTGTTGGATTGGGGGAAGGCTAACTTTATTGGGATCAGGCAGAAATTGGCAGCTCTTGATTGGGAGAGGCTGTTTGAGGGTAAATCCACATCTGGTATGTGGCAGTCTTTTAAGGAACGGTTGTTAGGGCTACAGGACAAGCATGTGCCTGTAAAAAAGAAGGATAGGAAGGGTAGGATTAGAGAACCGTGGATAACCAGGGAAATTGAGGGACTGGTCAAAAGGAAAAGAGAGGCGTATGTTAGGTCCAAGCAGCTAAAAACGGAGGGAGCTCTGGAGGAGTATAATGAAAGTAGGAAAATACTCAAACGGGGAATTAGAAGAGCAAAAAGGGGTCACGAAATGTTCTTGGCAGACAGGATTAAGGAGAATCCCAAGGCATTTTATTCATACGTTAGGAACAAAAGGGTTGTAAGGGAAAAAATCGGACCTCTCAGGGACAAAAGTGGGGACTTATGCTTGGAGCCCAAAGAGGTAGGGGAGATCCTAAATGAATACTTTGCGTCGGTATTCACTAAGGAGAGGGATGTGTTGACTGGGAGTGTCTCGGAGGGGAGTGTTGAACCGTTGGAGAAAATCTCCATTACAAAGGAGGAAGTGTTAGGTTTGTTAGAGAATATAAAGACTGACAAATCCCCAGGGCCTGATGGAATCTATCCAAGGCTGCTCAGGGAGACGAGAGGTGAAATCGTTGGGCCTCTGACGCAAATCTTTGTCTCGTCACTGGACACAGGTGAGGTCCCAGAGGATTGGAGGATAGCCAATGTGGTCCCGTTATTTAAGAAGGGTAGGAAGGATAACCCGGGTAATTATAGGCCGGTGAGCTTGACGTCCGTGGTGGGGAAGTTGTTGGAGAAGATTCTTAAAGATAGGATGTATGCGCATTTAGAAAGGAATAAACTCATTAACGATAGTCAACATGGTTTTGTGAGAGGGAGGTCATGCCTCACGAACCTGGTGGTGTTTTTTGAAGAAGTGACCAAAATGGTTGACGAAGGAAGGGCCGTGGATGTTGTCTATATGGACTTTAGTAAAGCGTTTGACAAAGTCCCTCATGGTAGGCTAGTGAAAAAGGTTGGATCCCATGGGATAAAGGGGGAGGTGGCTAGATGGGTGGAGAACTGGCTTGGTCATAGAAGACAGAGGGTGGTAGTGGAAGGGTCTTTTTCCGGCTGGAGGCCTGTGACTAGTGGTGTACCGCAGGGCTCTGTATTGGGACCTCTGCTGTTTGTGATTTATATAAATGATCTGGAAGAAGGAGTAACTGGGGTGATCAGTAAGTTTGCGGACGACACAAAACTGGCAGGACTTGCAGATAGTGAGGAACATTGTCAGAGGCTACAGAAGGATATAGATAGGCTGGAAATTTGGGCAAGGAAATGGCAGATGGAGTTCAATCCTGATAAATGCGAAGTGATGCATTTTGGTGGGAATAATGTAGGGAGGAGCTACACGATAAATGGAAGAACCATAAAGGGTGTAGAGACGCAGAGGGACCTGGGTGTGCAAGTCCACAGATCTTTGAAGGTGACGTCACAGGTGGAGAAGGTGGTGAAGAAGGCATATGGCATGCTTGCCTTTATAGGACGGGGCATAGAGTATAAAAGTTGGGGTCTGATGTTGCAGATGTATAGAACGTTGGTTCGGCCGCATTTGGAATACTGCGTCCAGTTCTGGTCGCCACACTACCAGAAGGACGTGGAGGCTTTGGAGAGAGTACAGAGGAGGTTTACCAGGATGTTGCCTGGTATGGAGGGGCTTGGTTATGAGGAGAGAATGGGGAAACTGGGGTTGTTCTCCTTGGAAAGACGGAGGATGAGGGGAGACTTAATAGAGGTGTATAAAATTATGAAAGGCATAGATAGGGTGAACGGTGGGAAGCTTTTCCCCGGGTCGGTGGTGACGTTCACGAGGGGTCATAGGTTCAAGGTGAAGGGGGGGAGGTTTAACACAGATATCAGAAGGACATATTTCACACAGAGGGTCGTGGGGGCCTGGAATGTGTTGCCAGGCAAGGTGGTGGAGGCGGACACACTGGGAACGTTTAAGACTTATCTAGACAGCTATATGAACGGAGTGGGAATGGAGGGATACAAAAGAGTGATCTAGTTTGGACCAGGGAGCGGCGCGGGCTAATTGTTCCTGGTTTCTCGTTTCAAGGCTTCATTCTACGATCATCTTGCTGGTGCCAGTACAGAGTGAGACTGCGGATAGTTGGGAACCTGTCTCGGGGGCAGGGGATTCATATGGTGTTCGTGGAAGTGGAAATGACTAGGGTTGGGAAGCATTTTCCGATCGGGGCCATTGTGATCTCCTGGACTCGTTTCGATCGCCTCGGGGGTCGGAGAGGAATTTCCCAGATTTTTTTTTCCCCATATTGGCCCTGGGGTTTTTCACTCTGGGTTTTCGCCTCTCCCTGGAGATCACATGGTCTGGAATGGGGGGGTGGGGGTAAGTTAATAGGTTGTAATGAACAAAGCATCGTAGCTGTGAGGGACAGCTCGGTGGATAGGATATTGGTATGTAGATAGGCTGGAAAATTGGGCGGGGATCCTGGATTCAGGATTCAATCCTGGACCGGGGAGCGGCGCGGGCTTGGAGGGCCGAAGGGCCTGTTCCTGTGCTGTATTGTTCTTTGTTCTTTGTTCTTTGAACCATGTTCATTTGAATTGGTTCATTGCTTCGAAAGGAATAAAGGGAAAGATCAATACGATCCTCCATGTCTGCAGGAATTTAAGTTATCAGCTGTTGAACTCTTGCCTCTTAAGTCAGAAGGTTGTCATCTCAAGCCCCAGTGACTTCAGCAACTCAATGCAGTGCTGCGGGTGTGCGGTGCTATCCGAGGTGCTGGCGAAAGGCTCAATACCAGTTAGCGGGTGCTGGGATCTTGGTGTGTAATTATCATAGTATCATAGAATCCTACAGTGCAGAACGAGGCCATTCAGCCCATTGGGTCTGCACCGACCATAAACCCACCCAGGCCCTATCCCCACAACCCCAGCTAGTCCCCCTGACACTAAGGGACAATTTAGCATGGCCAATCCACCTAACCCGCACATCTTTAGACTGTGAGAGGAAACCGGAGCACCCGGAAGAAACCCAAGCAGACACGCGGAGAACATGCAAACTCCACACAGACAGTGACCCAAGCCGGGAATTGAACCCAGGCCCCTGGCGCTGTGAGGCAGCAGTGCTAACCACTGTGCCACCGTGCCACCCCTAGTGCCTAAGAGAAATGGTGCAGGGATTAAGCCGGCACATCGTCTTGACTGTGGCAGGCAGCTCAGTACTTACCGTGCCCCTGGCTGGCTGCATGTTCAGGAGGGAGCCCCTATTTCATGGGAGGTCAGCACCTATTGAAGCTAGCCCACCCTTCTTAAAGCGGCGGTGCATCCTGGCTGCAGCAAGTAGAATGAAACCATAGAATGGATTGCAGCACAGGGGGCGACCATTCAGCTTGTTGCGTCAGTGCTGGCCCGCTGCAAGGATAACTCTGCTGGTTGCACATCCCTGCCCTTTCCCTGCTGCCCTGCAAGCCTTTTTCTCTTCCATTTCTTACCCAATTTCCTTTCTGAAGGCTACAGTTGTCTCTGCTTTCGCCATAATCTCAGGCAGTGCATTCCAGATCCACTCGCTGTGTTCACTGCGTTGATTGCTTCTTTTGCCAAACAACTAAAATCAGTATTCTCTCATTCATGATCCTTCTGCCAATGGGAACAGTTTCTCTCAACCTACTCCATCTTGCCCCTCATGATTTAGAGTACCTCATTAAATCTCCTCTCTGCCACATCTCTTTATCACATCTCTTCTTTATCACATCTCCCCTCTACTTTTGCCATTCTATGGAGAACAACCTCAGCTTCCCCAATCTTTTGCCACAACTGAAGGTTTTCATATCTGAAACCATTCTTGTAAACCTTTCCTGTATCCTCTCTAAAGCTTTCACATCCTTCCTAAAGTAGGTGTCTAGAATACTACAGTTGAGGTTGAATCAATATTTTATTTAGGTTCATTGCAACTTCCTTGTTTTTTTTCCTCTCTGCCTCCAGAAAGCCCAGAGATTCTATATGTCTTTTTAATCACTTTCTCCACATCTTCACCAATTTATGCATATATCCCCCAGGTCCCTCTGTGCCTCCACCTGTGTTTTAATTGTACCCAGGTGCTGAATGGGGCTGGGGAAAACATCATCAGCAGAAAGAAACAAGAGTAATGGAGCAGCGGACCAGATGGAGTGCCGAGGTTCTCAGAGGTAGCACTGAGTGTCCTGGTGAGAGTGAGGAGAGATCTTCCCACAGAGAGCAAGGAGGCCCTCCAGACAGACACTGCAAAGGCATTGGGAGCAGATGACCATGGGGGCCATTGCCATAATGACCTGCATACAATGTCGAAAGAAGTTCAACAGCTTGACTTGAATGGTCAAGGTCATTGAATGCATCTTCAAGTGACAGATCCTACCAATCATGCCACCAATGTCTCACACACTGTTCAATGCACCACATCCCCTGTGTAATAGCCACATCCTCCCCCTCACCTTCACACACTTCCACTGCTTCAAGCTTTCCACATACTTCCAGCTATTCAGTAATGACAGGCAATCACTCAAATACATTTCTGTGCATCACTGACACTCTTCCCCTTCTCTTACACAACACGGAGGCAGCAGCAGCAAACTGGCCGGAGACAGGCATGGTTACACTTCCTCACCTTCTTGGAGGAGACAGTGTTTGATATTATTAGTGTGGCCACCACTGAGGGCGTGGCAACTCATATCAATGAAGATATCGAGGAGGACGTGTTCCTGCCTTCTCAAATCGCACTTCACACTCATCCCGCAATCTGCTATGAAATAAAAGCTGCAGATGGAGTAACCATTCACCTCTTGCTTTCCACCAGCCCTCATTCACATTCTCGCATTTCTGTTTTCAGACATTGAAGAATTGCATCCTGGCCAGCCAGCGGTTGGAGCTAAAGACCCAGAGAAAGAGCAGACGTCTGAATAAGAAGCTTTGATCTGACACCCCACAGCCACCAGCTCAAATACTGGCTGAACCTATTGATCCAGGCTGAGGTGCAGGTAGCTGGTGTTCCCTGAAGACCCTAAGAACGGTCAGCTATTGAGTGCCCTTCTCTTCCTCTGTGACCATTTCGTCTTCTTTACTGCTTCAATTCCATGTGATGCTGCAGCTTAAGGGTAAAGGGTATCTATAGCTTTCATTACTGCGAGAAACTAGGGTACTCCTCTCCAAAGCACACAGCTCCTTCCATAAAACCACTACCACTCTGTTCTGATTCAAACAACTTCAGTAAACTCCTCTAACAACTTCTACCTCTACTAACTTTGCAGCAGCAAGTAGATAGTCAAAAGCAGCTCTCCAGAAAGTTGTGTGGTGCCTTGAAGTAGTGTTGGCAAGCAGATCTCTCACGCCTCTCAATGCGAGTTCACTATGCATGTTTAAGAGAGTGCACTAACAGGTCTGGGGAAGTCCAATGTGGCGCATGAGATGTCACGTCAGTGTTGGATGTTGACTGACCTCATGACCTGTCCAGTCTGCATGCTTCCAGCGCACTCAGGGTGATTTGGCAATTGGCACACACTGTGCATAAGTCACCAGGAGCATATCCCTCTGCTCCTTACCTAGATCATAGATCATAGAATCCTACAGTGAAGAAGGAGGCCATTCGGCCCATCGAGTCTGCACCGACCACAATCCCACCCAGGCCCAATCCCCATTTACCCTCGCTAGTCCCCCTGAAACTAAGGGGCAATTTAGCATGGCCAATCAACCTAACCTGCACATCTTTGGACTGGGGGGGGGGGAAACCGGAGCACCCGGAGGAAACCCACGCAGACACAGGGAGAATCTGCAGACTCCACACAGACAGTCACCTGAGGCTAGAATTGAACCTGGGTCCCTGGCGCTATGAAGCAGCAGTGCTAACCATTGTGCCACCGTGCCACCCATCAGGTAAGAGAAGGGCTCTCTTACCTGATCCCCATCGTTCGATGTCAGCTTGACAATCCATTCAATGACTAATGCTTAAGATGCCATTAGGAATAGATCTCTCAGGGTAGAGTTCAGTATGTGGGTGATGGTCTGACTCGATGGCCACAGTCATTACTTCAGCTCTTTCTCATGTTTCAGTTACACAGCAAGTGGTCACATCTTCCCTGACCCACCCTTAAGTGGTTGAGGGTTGTCCAGATTTTCCGTGGAAGATTGAATCCTGGGACTTCACCACTCGGGTCAGTTCCCAAGTTGCAATTGGTGAGGTTTTCAGTTCAGCCAGATTGTGCACCATTGAGAGGTGAGAGCTGTCATCAGTTTGCAGTGTGTAGAGCTATTTCCATTGGCAGCTATGGAATTTCGGACCACTTATAAAGGGGGAAATCAAAAACCAAAAACATCTCTCTGTTTACCACAGCTGGTGAATGGGCAGCACAGTGGTTAGCACTGCCGCCTCACAGCGTCAGGGACCCGGGTTCAATTCCGGTCTCAGGTTACTTGTCTGTGTGGAGTTTGCATATTCCTCCCGCGTCTGCGTGGGTTTCCTTTGGGTGCTCCGGTTTCCTCCCACAGTCCAAAGATGTGCAGGTTAGGTTGATTGGCCATGTTAAATTGACCCTAGTGTTAGGGGGGTTAGCAGGGTAAATATGTGGGGTTACAGGAATAGGGCCTGGGTGGGATTGTGGTCGGTGCAGAGTTGATGGGCTGAATGGCCTCCTTCTGCTCTGTAGGGATTCTATGATGCTATTCTATGAAATCAGGGCTGTTTTAAATTAAACCCCACCTTCCCCTAACACACAAAACAGGCTCTCTGGTAAATTCAAATCAAAAGAAAAGTTAAATGTTTATTCACAAAATGCCCAGAAATGTAAACACAATGAAAACACTTACTCCCTCAGACACACACACACACATACATACATTCATACACACACACACACAAACATACACACACACTCACACATACATACATACACACCCACTCACACACACAAACATATACACACACACAAACATACACACACACACACATACACACACACACATACACACACGTATAAAGATAAATTCCAGAAATGAAGCATACATTTAGGTCATTAGTAGAATAACAAGAAGAACAATTGCTTAAATTAGTCCTCGATGTTGTAAGAGTTTTCTCTCATGTTTCTTTGAAGATAAAGATGGAGGTTGAAAGTTCCTTGGACCCACATGATGCTCTGGCCAAGTTACTGTAGGTATAGACACATTAGCTCTTCTCTCACTACCTGGATTGGCCGCTTGGATTAGGGAGGGTTCCTTTATTCTTGCTGGAGGATGATCCCTCTTGTGTCCTGTTGGTCTCTAGGCTTGCTTGCCTCTGACTGATCCCTGGAAGAATAAGATAAGAACATAAGAAATAGGAGCAGGAGTAGGCCATCTAGCTCCTCGAGCCTGCCCTGCCATTCAATAAGATCATGGCTGATCTGATAGTGGTTTAGTTCCACTTACCCGCCCGCTCCCCATAACCCTTAATTCCCTTATGTGTTAGCCTGAAGTCAGTTTCAATCATGTGACCACATGATCAATTATTATATTGTCCACACAGATAATAAACAATGATGGATGGATGGTGGTCCTTCACACTTGGGATAAACTGATTCCTTCATACCTCTCTTTGTTAGGTTTTGTATTCACAGGCACGAACTCTGGGGCATGATAATGGGATTGTAGATTCCACAAATAGTCTTGTGTTTTGAATAGCTTTTCAAGTGAGGGTCCTGCACACATGGACATTTACATTTTAATGGTTTTCCAGAAGTGTTTAAAGTTTTAAAATTTAAATTTTAAATTTTAAAGTTTATTGATTAGTGTCACAAGTAGGCTTACATTAAAACTGCAATGAAGTTACTGTGAAAATCTCCTACAAATGAATTAATCCTTCTTTGTCCGGAAACCAAAAATGCTAGTCACCTGACTTTCTGGCAGCCATTTTGGGAGATAACAGTGTCCATTATTCCAAGTTTTGTCCTTTTTGTTTTAAAATGACAGAGTCCATGTTGAATAGAGTTTTTATCTTAAAGTTATGAGAATGACATGCTTTCACTGGACATGACACTGTGACACGAATTTTCTGGTCATTCGTGCCAGCAGGATCTTCTCGTCCCAATGATGGCGTATTTCTACCACTGGTTTCCCAGCAGTGAGGGCGGCATTCAACAGGAAACCCAGTGTTGGCCAAAGGCGGGCCACCTCCACCACCATGGGGGGGCACTGAAAATCCTGCCCTATGTGTAAGGGGTTGAGAAGTCTGACTTGCTGGGCGGCATGGTGGCACGGAGGTTAGCACTGCTGCCTCACAGTGCCAGAGACCTGGGTTCAATTCCCACTTGGGTCACTGTGTTGTGCAGAGTCTGTACATTCTCCCTGTGTCTGCGTAGGTTTCCTCCGGGTGCTCCACTTTCCTCCCACAGTCTGAAAGATGTGCTGGTTAGGTGCGTTGGCCATGCTAAATTCTCCCTCAGTGTACCCGAACAGGTGCCGGAATGTGGCAACAAGGTGATTTTCACAATAGCTTCATTGCAATGTTAATGTAAGCCTACTTGTGACTAATAAATAAACTTTAACTTTACTTTTTTTGTTCTGGGGCAGATTTGAGCAGCTGTTTTTACTTTCCATTTATCTTCATTACTGACTAGTATTTTTGGATTTATTAGGAGATGGAAAGATGTGACATCAGTATTGTTTCTGGGCTGCTCTTGTGGTTGTTACTCAGCTGCTCCCAGTCAGAGTAGGAAATTCCATGCCTTTTGGCTTGAGTGCGTGAATGTTCTGTATACGGCTTGGTGTGCTGCAGGCTGTACTGCGATGCTGGCTTGAGGGTCACTTGGTGGCTTGGAGACATTTGTGATTTACCAGCTCACCAACTTTGATGGAGATGAAGAAGGGGGCAGTCTGATTCTAAACTCTCTGCATCTTTGGTGAGGCTTTCTTTAATATCGGTGGTTAGACCATGGGGGTGATTCTCTGACCCCTCTCGAAAAGACATGAATCCCATTATGGCCAGACACTCTTGCGAAAGGACCATAATATGACTTGTGCCAGGGAGAACTCATTTTGAGATACTCTGCCCCCCCCCCCCCCCTCAACCCTGGCCGATGACGAAATCTGGTTCACGCCTAGCGAGGGTGTGAATTGTATTAGCATATTTAAATCTTCATATTTAAATCTTCTATTTTAAATCGGATTCACCTGGCTCCTGGAATTCACCCACTCGCTGATCCAATGCAAAACCAGCAGGAATCACACATCTGTTTGTGGCCTCCACATGTGGAGATGTCGGCGTTGGACTGGGGTGAACACAGTAAGAGTTTTAACAACACCAGGTTAAAGTCCAACAGGTTTATTTGGTAGCTACCAAATAAACCTGTTGGACTTTAACCTGGTGTTGTTAAAACTCTTACTGTGGTCTCTACAAACAGAGACCGGACGCAATGACCACACTGGGAAGCTCGGAGGTCATTGGAGCCCTCGCGAGTCAAGGGCTTTACTGGGTAGTGCCCTGGACTGCCCCCTGGCACCCTGAAATTGCCTGAAGCGGGTGGGGCCTGAAGGGGGAGGGCCTTGAAGGGCCTGAAGCAGGTGGGCCAGGGGGCTGGGGGCCTTTGGTAGGACATTTTGCACCCAAACCTAACACTGTCCATAAAAATCCCCTGCCTGACAGGATTCTTAATCCCTAAAGGATATTTTAACAGAAGAAGCCATTTCTTCCCATCATGGGAATTACTTCCTTGAATTAGAGTGTTGCTGTTTCTACCAATCTGATCATTGTGAGTTCCCGCTTTGTGGAGGAGAGCTGGCCAGCATCATGGCACTGTGAGGATTGAAGTGATGGATTGTAGCCGCATTGCTGCTCTCCTTGTTGGATTCAGAGGACGGCAGTGTCGACAAACATTCATACCTCTCACCCAATGATCTGTTCTCCAGCAGTGCTAAATCCGCTGTGGAGTTCCTTGCTCATTGACTAACCAGAGCTTTCAAATCCTTCTCATTGAAATGGTCTCCTCTAGATGGCTGCAGTGGGTCCAGCCAGGATAGCTACTCCAGCTCCTCCAATCACAGGATCCCTCTCTCCTTTCCTTGCTGTTGCTCCAATTATAGATTCTGTCTCTGGATGGGTGGCAAGCGTGGGAGGGAGCAGGAACCTGTAACCAGAGGAGCTGGAGCAGTGGACAGGGGAGAGACAACTGGGCGGAATTTTCTCGTCCTGCCCACCACAGGAATTGTAGCGCGTGGGGGCGGACACGTTGATCTCACACGGGAATTTCTGGCCTTGGGATGAGCAAGGCTGGAGTGGGGTGGCTTTTCTCTCTTTCATTGCCCCAATGATTGATTTTTCATGGGCTCTTTGGGGGTTTTGAGGATGAATTGGACCAGTGCCCCCATGTATTTTGAACCCTGGACTACACCCTTGCTTCTCTTTGATGTACGGGTTTTTTATGCTGACGGAGGGGTTTGATTTAATGCTTTATCAGAAAGTCAGCACCTGAGATAGTGCAGCACTCGCCTAGTAATGCAGTGAAGTACAGGCCTGGGTTACGTGCTCAAGTGTCTGGAGTGGAACTTGAACTCACACTTCTGACTCAGAAGATAAGACCAAAGGATGTAGGAGCAGAATTAGACCATTCGGCCCATCGAGTCTGCTCCACAGTTTAATCATGGCTGATATGCTTCTCAACCCCATTCTCCCACCTTTTCCCTGTAACCTTTGATCCCCTTACCAATCAAGAACCTATCCATCTCTGTCCAGAAGCAAGCAGTAAAACTGTGTCCTATAAACAAAATATACAAAAGAAAATCTGTAAAGTATTTTCGAAATTACATCAATTAAATCACTTCCAATACTGGTCCCAAACCTATCCAAGCAGCTGCAGCTTATTTCTCATGGGGCTTATTTCATTTCCATCTTTATTATCAAACATATTCTTTTTGTAGGTAAGCTTTAATTAATTAATTGGAATTTTGAAATCCGATTTTGAGCATAATATTCATGAAGCCAACAAAGGCAACAACAAAGTCTGCAGCAAGAATATCAATGCTTTAATCCAATGACAGGAGAGGACTACAGAAATAATTTGGAGTCGACGCACACTATTTGAATGCTGAAGGCTAATTGGCCAATGACCACATCAAGGAGAGTTGGAACCACTGGAAAATCTCATTGATTATGTCAACTTGAGCCCAATCATAATGTAGCAAGCACTTATCAACAACTTAGATGATCGTGGCCGGAACTCTACCACCTTCCCCGCCACAGAATCGAAGTGGGCGAGGGTCCGACAACCAAAATCTCCGTTGACCTCGGGCAGGAATTTCTGGTCTCACCCGAGCGAGGCTGAAAAATCCCACCCATAAAGTACAAAAATGATTTTGCAGTACTATCCCCAAATGTTTGATAGTGTCATTAGATAGTTATAGCATTAATTAGTCTTATCAAATCATCATAGCAAAGATGATTGATTGTTTAAATCATAGGCTGTGAACAAGCATGTTCATTATTGCTTATATTTTAAAATTTAACTCCAAAATTAGTATTTCTAAAGAACAACCTTAAATATCTTTACTATACCCTATTGGACAAACTACTCAATGAAAACACCAATGAGAAAAATAACAGCAACCAAATTGGTTGTGACCTTTTTCAACCACATTGTTTTTAGAAGTTTATTTATTAGTGTCACAAGTAGCCTTACATTCACACTACAATGAAGTTACTGTGAAAATCCCCTAGTTGCCATGCTCTGGCGCCTGTTTGGGGACACTGAGGGAGAATTTAACACAGCCAATGCGCCTAACCAACACACCTTTCAGACTGTGGGAGGAAACTGGAGCACCCAGAGGGAACCCATGCAGATACAGGGAGAAAGTGATACGGGGAAAACGTGGAGTCTCCACACAGACAGTGACCCAAACCGGGAATCGATCCCAGGTCTCTGGCACTGTGAGGCAGCAGTGCTAAGTACTCTGCCACCGTGTCTCCTTAAGTTCCTTAGGCAATGCTTTAGACCTTTGATTATAGTCTTGTTATTTAAACAGGCCTCGGGTTTTTTTCTATTACTTTGAACATGTTGTTTGTAAGAATGGTGAAACATTTTTTACTTCGGTTTAACTTTTTGATTTTCCTTTGCCTTCAATTTCCCATTATCAAACAATCCTGGAACTAACACTATGCAGCTTTTCTTGATACATCTCTTGAAGATAATTCCTTTTGAGAAGGCTTTAAAAATTGCATTCTGTGTGATGTGGATCAGCTTTCTTTATAAGTCAAAATGACCAGTTGTGAATCTATTTGGGCATTGATCTGGTTGGCGCAGTCCATGTTCATGTGCATTGTTAATACGATTGATTCCTTTAAGTCAATACTATTCAAACAAGTAGATTTGTGAATCTTTGTAACCCAAAATATAGCCCAGTGAACTTGTTTCTATTAATCTGCTTGACAGTCAGAATGGCCATTAGTACATGAAGGGAAAGCTATGTGCCAGAAGAAACAGCATAAATCTAATAAAGGACAATGTGCAATTTAACAACCTGCCACTCCATCATATAATCATAAAATGCTTGAAAGTTGGCCTCGTGGGAAGGATGCACATAAATAAATTGCTAGGATCGTTTTGAGCAGGAAGAAGGGGTTCAAGAAGATTGAAGCTCATAGTAATATGTTCTTCAGTATGTGATCTGTCTATTATCCTTGCAGCAAGTACACGGAATCAGGTTTCTAACAGTAATAGCATCATGGATCTGCCTAGTAACAGCAATGACAAGAATTTAACAAGGCGATTTGCCCAGCAATAGGTAGAAATCTGCCGAGCGACAGCAGTAGCCGGTATTCAAAAGATGTGATTTTCCCAGTAATGAGATTAGCTGGCATCCAGTCAGAACCAGGTGTAATCGCCCTATTGGTAGGAAACAGCTTACCTAGTTGACTAAGAGAGCAGTGGAGGTGTAAAAATCCTAATTTCTAGAATCACAGCGCCACCCAGGAGAAAGTGGCTGCTGCTGGTATGACACCCACCCGAATCCTAATATTGCCGGTGAATCACAGCCTCAGGTGAATGAATGTGGCCATGGAGTCATGGGGAGAACAGGGGAGGGAAGGTGAGCAGAAAGGGTAGAGTTTATTCTCAGCAGGCCCACGTTTCCGTTGCTGTGTCCCTCGATCAGGCACCGAGATTCTTTGAACGGGTGACTCTGCCCAGCAAGCAACCCCGTATGAGTTTGCCTGTCATGCTCACTGCAAGGTGAGCCCTCTGCCTGCCACTAGATTAATACCAGTGGTGGTGGGATGATGCCCTTAAGTGGGCATTAATTGCCCACTTAAGGGCCTCAGTTGGCGGTAGTGCAGCAAGACCATCGATGGGACTTCTCACCAAAGACTAAACTAGGGCACAGGCAGGAATGTCCCAGCTGAATAAATGTGTCCCTTCTCTCCCCATCCCATCAACAAACCTGCCACAGGGAATAGCATTAACCTCTGCCCTTTGTTGCAAAAAGAGCCACCGATCTTCCTGTGTTGGTTCGCAAGCTCATGAAGCTGAAAGAGGCTATTCATGGTGATGACACCAGAAAGCAATGCTTGGCTCTACTGGCTTTCCCCCCCTTCTCAATCGGGGAAAGGCTGGCACCACACAGATTTACTCAGCATAAAGACAGACTTTGCTTCATGACACATAACTGTAACGACAGCCACTCAGCACACAGTCACACTGGGAGCAAGTGTACAGAATGGAAATTTAGTCCATCTTGTTTCCTGCCTGTTGTCTGCTCAAGAGCCACAGGTTTATTTTTATCTATTCACTGATTCAGTTTTCTGTTTCTTTAATTCCATCTGGTCACTGCCCCACTGTGCCGTGCTTGAGTAAACTGGGATTGTTCTCCCTGGAAAGTAGGGGGCTGAGGGGAGACCTGATTGAAGTTTATAAAATGATGAGGGGCATAGATAAGGTGAACAGTTAGAAGTTTTTTCCCCAGGGCAGAAATAACAGTCACAAGGGGGTACAAGCTCAAGGTAAAGGGGGTGGTGGGGGGCGGGGAAAGATTCAGTGGAGATGTGCGGGGGAAGATTTTTACACAGAGGGTGGTGGGGGCCTGGAATGCACTGCCAGGTGAGGTGGTTGAGGCAGACACGTTAGCAACATTTAAGACTTATTTGGATAGGCACATAAACAGGTGGGTTATAGACGGATACGGGTGGTTGGTTTAGATAGGACAACATGATCGGCGCAGGCTTGGTGGGCCAAAGAGCCTGTTCCTGTGCTGTATTGTTCTTTGTTTGCTTGGAGACCACACAATGATTAAAGAAATCTCTATCCGCTGCTCTCCCATATTCCTATACTCACCTTTGTATATCCAACAGAGGCTGTATTTATAGTCATCCACATCATGACTAGAAATGTTTTAGCACGAGAAAACCAGAGACTGAGCAGTGTGTCCTTAACCTAAAATGTGTGTGAAATAGGTCACGGTGCTTTAAGAAAGCAATCTTACTCATAATTGAGATGTTCTTCTGAAGAGATATGAGCACACACAATTCCATCAATAACTTATAAAAGGCTGCAGTTGAAGAAGTGTTTGAACACATCTATTGTTTCCCAGATGGTAAGCTTCGGACCTCAACTGATTCATCTGGAGATATCATCAGGACAAAGAAATATTGTCAGTCCAAATATCTCCTAACAGCTAGTTCTGAGCAGAGCTGACACAGGCTGTTAAAAAGCCACCTTTCTTTTGACACCAAGTGTGGCTTGGGATGGAACTAAACGCAGCAGAGAATTTTAAAAAGAAGACAAACATTTGATTGAGATTTCCAAGTAGCTTCCTGAGTGAAAGCACTATGTGTTGTTGAGGTGATTGTCCCTTGAAGGGCAACACAGCTGAATAAGGGTCACCTGGGCTGCGTGACCAATTGGGACTCAGAGTGGGGAATCACTCCAGGGGGAGGAGCTCACTTAGGCAGAAGTACTTTAGAATGAGCTGCAAACATGCTCCTGCTCTTCAAGATCACTAAATAAATCCCTTTTTGTTCATTAGTGAAATCTCTGAAAGCGTATCATTACATCTGGCGATAAAGATAAAGTATCCAGACACTGTCTCTGGCCTGACATCTGTGAGTACCCTCTTTTAATCAAAGAAAAAGAAAAATATCTACTCAGCAGAATGCCTCCCTTTGGGTGAATCGACCATTTGACTCTTTCACAGAGGATTGAATACAATACATCAAACACCTCGGGTATTATTTCCAAGAAAACAAAACAGGGAAGGAGGTGAAATGCAAAGCAATTCTCCCAAGTGTTCATAGCAGTCAGGTCTATTTGCAGCCTTACAACCCAAGCGCAACCAACTCCAAATCATTTAGTGAGCTTGTGGATTTAGTGAAGGCTCAATTGCAATCTCAACCATCAGTCCAGAAATTCAAATTTACTTCGAGAGTGAGAGCCCCAGGTGAATCCATCACACCTTTCCCTGCTAAACTGAAGCAATTATCCAAATACTGTGATTTTGGAGTGACCCTCAACAACATGTTACGGGATAGGTTAGTCTGTGGCATGAACAATGGCATTATTCAGCACAGATTACTTTGCAGAGGTCAACATAAATTTTAAACGAGCAATGGAGCTGGTGCTGGCCATGGAAAGCATTGAAAAAGGTGCAGAAGAGCTGCAGAGTGCACAAGATGGTGCCATTCCCCTGTTTGGGCAGGAACCTACAGCCAGCCGTGGCATCAAAACCACCAAAACTGCCGCAAAGTAGAAAACAAATTCAGCCACCAGCAGAACAAAAAGGAGGCAATAGGATAGTGATGCTGAAAGAGGAATGTTACCAATATGGTGGTAACCACACTTCTGAATCATGTCGGTTTAAAACGGCTGACAATTTTCATTATCACAGAGGAGGTACCAGTTATTGCAGTTGATGACAATCCTGGGGAAACATCGCAGACAACAGGACTGCACCACTCATCGAGTGTCAGGAAACCCCCCTCAAAGACTCAATTTATAATTGTCCAACCCATGCATATAATGTGTTAGGAAACTAAAGGTAGTTTTAAGGGATTTATATTTGTATGGGGAATATTAGAAATGAGGTCTAGTTTTAGGTTGGTTAAATTTAATGTTTCTGTGCTTAGAAAGTTAAAAACCTATAGCTAGATTCAGGCTCGACAAAGGTGTTTGGATGCTCTAACTGGGATTCGATTGTGATAGAGACAGCTACCACGTGAAGAATAAATATAGTCGCTTAGAAAGTAGGAAAAAAGCTTTCCCTTGTTCTTTAGTTTTTAGCTGGAAGCTAGGGCAGACAGGAAAGTGGAGAAGGAATGTATCCCACAGTTCTGCTAAAAACAGATGTTTTAGGAAGCTAGAGAGGGATCAGCTCTCTCAGCTTTGTTGTAGGAAAAACCATACAATGGAATAATGATTTTCGAAAGAGCAGCTAGTTAAAGAAACTAGAGAAATTCGAGATGTGGTCTCACCAATACCCTCTATAAATGAAGGATAACATCAGTACTATTATATTCAATTCCTCTTGTAATAAAGGGTAGCATTCCATTAGACTTCTTAATTATTTGCTACAGTAACATACTAGCTTTGTGACATACTTCAGACTTTACAGATTGGATTTCCAAGTCTTTGGATGGGATGACAACCTTTTCTTACAAATGCTAAATGTACTGGCCTCAATTCTTCGTTTGGTTGTCATGTTGGTGGAAGTGCAATAGGATGGCTATTCACTCACTGTAATGAGGTTCCCATGGCCAATGTTCTATATCTAAGGTTAGTTAAATAGCCTCCTTGGTCTCTCCAGGCTTTATTGTGCTCAGCATTCTAGAAACATAGAAACATAAAAACTAGAAAAAGTAGACCATTCAACCCTTTGAGCCTGCTGCACCATTCATTCCGATCATCAAATTCAATGTTGTGACCCTGCCTTCCCCCATATCCGTTGAGCCCCCTAGAGCTATCTCTAATTTCTTCTTGAAATCACACAATGGCTAGGATTCTCCGCAAAATATATAAGTTCCCAATGTGGTGGAAAATACGAGTAATTCCTGCTGGTTTTTTGGCATACTTACCAGAGCGAATGTCTGACACTCAGCACTGCGGAGTGCCTCAGCGGGATTTACTCTGGAAATTGGTGGGCGGGGCCTATTCCCACCCAAGAAGCCAGCAGCATAGTGCTGAGTGAGCCACTGCGCATGTGCCGATCTGTCAAAGCAGAGATTGGTGCATGCACAGTGGCCCGCCCAATGCCAGCCTCCTGTTCGCTGGCCAGCCCCGCAACCTCCCCTGGCCATCCAACTCCTCCCACCTCCCGATTGTTGGCCTCCTGCCTCTCCAGGCCAGCTTCAATGTCCCCCCCCATGCCCCCACCCAGTCAGCTCCGATCTCCCTGGTCCCCTCCAGCCAGCCCTGACCCCCCCCAACAGTCCCACCCCCCACCCCCGATGGCCAAACCCAATTGCCCTCATTCCTTCCGTTACCCACCAAGTTCTTGCAGAGGGCAGTGCTTCCCCCCCACCAATCACCCCCCCAATAGGCCGTGCCCTAAGTAGGCCCTGCCCCCCTCTGGCCCCACCCCTTTGGCACTGCTCAGTGCCTGGGGGGCAGTGCCACTTTGCCCCTTGGGCAGTGCCATGGTACCAGACTGGCACTGCCAGACTGGCACTACCTGATGGCCACTCCTCTTTATCCCCAAACTCACGGGGGAGCCTCAATGGCCCCTGTTTCCTCCAGCTGGGTCGTTCAATTTCAATATGATAATTGGCCTTGTGCCGATTTCCGGCACGGAGCTGATGATGTTGAAAATGCCCGGAGGCCCAGGCGCCCAGCGTAAATCCTGTGCAACCACCGCCGCTGTTGTCTCCTGGCTTGCTGCGCTACTCGGCCAGCGCAGTGGGCGGGGAGATTCCCGGCCTACATTTTGGCTTCAACTACTTTCTGTGGTAGTGAATTCCACAGATTCACCACCCTCTGGGTGAAGAAATTCCTCCTCAACCTCAATCCTAAAAGCTTTACCCCTTATCCTCAAACTATGACCCCGAGTTCCGGACTCCCCCACCATTGGGAACATTCTTTCTGATTCTACCCTGTCTAACCCGGTTAGAATGTTATCAGTTTCTATGAAATCCCCTCTCACTCTTCTAAACTCCAATGAATGTAATCCTAACCGATTTAATGTAAGGTGCAAATAATGAGAAATATGTCATGTGATATATTTCCATAATTTACAACTCATTACAATACACACACTCTTATTTTGGACGGACATCTAACGTCCCTGACATGATTTCTGCTGGTAAATGTCAGAAGTATCAGGACCACATGGGGAACCCGTGGCAGTTTTCAAATGATCCTATTCTATTGGAAAACTGGCATGAGGTAAGCGGAAGCTCTTGCCAATGATAAATTACAAAAGGGAATTGTGTTTTACTATGATTCAAATTCCCTGGGATGTTAAATGTGAATATAAAATTAAAAAGGGGCATTGGCATATTGATAGCTCTACATGACACTCTGGTGAATAATCTGAACCTTTTAGACTTCCCCTGCATTGTTGCTCTCATGTTCTTAAAACTGACAAACCTTAATTCAGCATTGTTGGCTTGTTGTCATTCATCCGATATGACAAGCTGAAGTGAAGAGTCTGTGGAGACAAGATATGGATTGGATTAAATTGGTGAACCAAATGCTTTGACTCTTGAACAATGACAAACGGTGACATTGAAGTATGCATGAATGATTGCTTGTTCTGCTTTTAAACTGTAAAGAATTACAAGCTTTGTTTATGGGCTTAAGGGTTTACAGAGTGCTGAGAAATCAGGATTACTGAGACCACACTATGATGGAGCTTCAGTGCAGCAACATTTTAGCCTGAGGCACTTATTGAAGTTCACCAGACCGCTTGGGAGAATTATACAAGCATCGTGGATAAAAACGTAAGTTGCGGGGAATGAATTATTGGATTTTTCTAAATTTGGTACTGCGCAGGAAATCAATAAAGATAGTTTTAATTAAAAGTGTTTCTTTTTTCCAAATGCAAGTTTGATCTCAGGATGGCGAACGTGCTCTTTTGGGTTTTTTTTCTCTATACAAAAACACCTCATTATTTCACTCGGTCTGTAGGGCTACACACTGCAGATCAGTTACTAACGTGACAGGTGAAAGGGACGGATAATATCATGGGTTCCGTGGCATAACGTCCGGTTGTTTGCCACAGAGCGGAACTAGGAGTACTTGCTTCAATGACACACAAATAGTCATCAAGGTTGTGGAATTTGAGGAGCCGACTCTGGTTTAAATCTGTTCTCTCCCTGGGATTGTTTTTGCGAAATCTCAGCGTGAGTGCAAAATGGCTCCTTACATATCAATTACAAGAAGATTTAATTAACTAAGTGGACCAGCAAAGAGAAGCTTTCGTAGTAATTATCGATTGTAAGTGGGCACGACCACTATACTAATGAGGTATTTTGAGCAATCTGGTTTGAAACAGGGTACTAATTAACCAAAGTAGAACTGTTGAGAGGGAAGTAAGCACTAGTGACAATATTTTACCTCCTTGTTTCAAAAAAGGTTAATAACCCATTTCCATCATTATTTACGATCCGCTGACAAAAGTAGCGATGCAATTCCACCTGGGACAAGCAAAGAATTTGGCCACTGTGTCCAGCAAACCAGTTAATTAATACCAAATCAGAAAAGAAGTTTGTAGCCAGCATTTCCTGCACCCCCTCCCCCCCAACCCCATAGTGGTTTTTCCAGCGATAGAGGTGCATGTTTGAACTATAGAATCCCTACAGTGAAGGAGGAGCCCATTCGGCCCATCGCGTCTGCACCAACTCTCTGAAAGTGCATCTTATCCAGCCACCACCTCACCAACCCGCCCCTCCCATATCCCCATAATCCAATGCATTTTCCATGGCCAATCCCCCTACTCTACACATCTTGGGACACTAAGGCAACAATTTAGCATGGTCAATCCACCTAACCTGCACATCTTTGGACTGTGGGAGGAAACCCACACAGACATCCATGCAGACACAGGGAGAATGTGCAAACTCCACACAGTCACCCAAGGCCGGAATTGAATCTGGATCCTTAGCGCTGTGTGGCAGCAGTACTAACTACTGTGCCACTATGCTCGTCATTGGTTGCCGGCGAGATCTTCCAGTTCTGCTGATGTCAATGGGCATTTGCATTGTATGCTGGCCGCCGCGGGGTAGAAGGTCGACAGGGAGCGAAAATCCCAGTTTGTGAATCTGACTCTTGCCTGTGTAATGCTTTGAAAATCCTTTACACAGACTCGGCCTTGACTGATGGACTGAGTAATCAAAATTAAAATTGTTCCTTTGTGACGAGACTGTATGGAAATAAAACTGCGTGAAAGTGAGTAACAATGTATGTAAGCCCTGTATCCCCCACTTGGAAGACATGAGAAACATACGTGTGTGAAGAAGGTTTCTGCAAAGTAGCAGTACTGGCTGCAGGAGATGCTAACTAGGGAGATGGTTTAAAGAAAGCAGATTGTATTGTCCTATATTGTACATACCTTGCTGGGGAAGAATTTCCATGAAGCAAATCACCCGGTTCAATCAACATGGCGTTTTAATGTTTGGAACATGGAAGGCACAAAGTGGAACCGATGGTGCACCCCTGCTAGGAAAAGACTTTTCTAGAATGTGAAGTGGTTTAGACATTTTGCCATCCCCTTCAGACCTCGGTCTCAGTTAAAATGAGGTCTCTAATATTCCATCTACTCCATGGAGAGAGTGAGCAGGAATGAATAATCTTTAACTCACACCTCAAGTAGAAGAATGCTACTGAACATTGCCCACATTTAGTAAGCAGGGGGGCCACATGCAGCCCATCTGGGTTCTGAATGCCACCCGCAAGACATTTTGTTGACTGTTGCCCATGCCCAGGGTTGCCACATTCCACTCATTTCCAACTGGTATGACTGAAACAACACAACGTAAAGCAAGGGCACACCGATTGCTCACAACGTTGACTCTGAGAGCCCTGTGCTCCCTCCGCGTCCAAAGTGTAAACACTTATTTTGTGTTTACCGTTTGAAGTTGAGAGTTTTATGAATATATAAATGATGAAGACGTTTTTATAACTCGTTATGAAATATTCGGCGTGTATTAAATGTATTTAATCTTATTCATGGGGTCATGGTTAGTGAACAAGCCTGATATCAATCTTGTGGCCCACTGCGTAGAAGGAGGGCCATTCTGCAGCCCACTCGCTAAGCCTAGGTTGCCCATCACAGATGTAGTGTGAAGATCTGTGTGTCTGATTGCTTGCTTCCCACTCCCCCAAATGTTCTGGATCTGCTTGCCAGTGCAGGATGTTAGAACATGCGGACAGCATTGAGCAGTCATGTGCCCTGCACACATAACAGTGTGAGGTGGGGTGTTGGCATCTTTCTGTCGTTGAGTGGAGAGCAGTGTGAATGGAAGCTGCAATGGCAGCTTCAGAAACATGGCCATAGGCAAAGTGGCAACAGTGGGGGTGATTTTACCATCGTGTTGCCCGTTTTCAGGCACGGCACGGTGGTAAAATGGGCCTTAAATCGTTAAGTGTGATCAGCACCAGTTTTCGTGGCTGGCGCCATTTTATGAGCGCGGTCAGCCTCTTGCCGAAAATGGGTGAGAGGCAGATTAACATATTTAAATTTATTAAAATAGATATTTGCATCTGCTTACCGAGCCCAGCGCTCAATTGTCTGGGCTCGGCCCCCCTTTATGACCGCGCCGGGAAAGGTTCTTGCCGGTGAGGAATAGACAAACTCCCCTTGAACGGGGAGCAATCGATTTGGCCTCGCCGGTGGAACCAGAGGCCATTGAGGCCGCCCGGGAGGCCGAGGGCAAAGGGGGAGGTGGCCCTTGGGCAGTGCCAGGCTGGCAGTGCCACCCTGGCACCTGGGCGATGCCTGCTGGGCAATGCCAGGGACGGGGTCAGTGGGGAGAGGTGCCAGTGGGGGGTGGGGCCAGTGGTGATGGGAACAATGGGGGAGGGATTAATGGGGGTGCTAATGGGGGGTCCACTGCCACCCTGCAATGATCAGTGGGGGGGAGGGAGGGAGAGGGGGCCCACTGCCACTCTGCAGTGATCGATGGGGGAAGGGTGTTGGGTCCGCGATCGGTGGAGGAGGGGGGTTCACGATCGGTTTGGGTGGCAGGGGGGTCGGCAGCGGCTATATCTCGGGCTGCGGGCCCCCGCAATTGCAGGGCGGGGAGCTGCTTCAGGCTGCCTGCAGTAGCAGGGGCCTGACAGCTCTCTTGTTTGTCAGACCCCTGCTAATGCTAATGCGCACGTGCAGCATCAGAAGTCTACACATGTGCACTATTTTCCTCTGCAGTCTTTCAGGTGTGTTAAGGCCTGCCCATCGGCTTCTGCAGCGTGAATCTGACACACTCAAACTTTTCCAGGCAGCATGTGTGTGGAGGGGACTAAAAACGGGCCTAAAAGTCAGATCTGAAACTCTTCCAGTTTCAAGTCTGCCCAGCACTTACTCCAGTATCTTTGTTTAAAGTTTATTTATTAGTCACAAGTCAGCTTACATTAACACTTCAATGAAGTTACTGTGAAAACCTCCTAGTCGCCACACTCCGGCGCCTGTTTGGGTCAACGCACCTAACCAGCACGGCTTTCAGACTGTGGGAGGAAACCGGAACACCCGGAGGAAACCCACACAGACACGGGGAGAACGTGCAGACTCCACACAGACAGTGACCCAAGTCGGGAATCGAACCCTGATCCCTGGTGCTCTGAGGCAGCAGTGCTAACCACTGTGCCGCCATGCCACTGGGGCAGTACTCACCTGTGAACCTGAGGCGGGTTCTGTTCACCAGGTGCACATCATGGGGGAACCTGCCAGGAATGGACAATCTCACGGGGGGGTGGGATTGTGGGAACTATCGGGTGGAAACGCCTGATGATGATATTTAAATATATTCAAATAGGGATATCAACATACAATGTCAGGATACCCATCACATCACTGAGGGGTTGGGGTGGTAACAATAGCAACAGGAACCCCACTGGTGTAAAACATGGTTTGGGGGCCCCCACGGGATTTTCCATCCCCACAGCCAATCCTTCCCCCTGAAAACGGGAGAGATAAATCGCCAACCCCTCCCCCCCCCCCCCCCGACCCCTCCCCTAGCCCGGCCGATCAGGGCTGGCATCAAATTAGCTGGAAAACAGTTACAGATAACCATGTGGAAGGGTTTCAGAGTGCTCACAAGATCAATGGGCAGCATGAAGAGATTGCTTCCAGTGGCATCCATGGAGAAGGAGAGGAATAGGCAGTTAAGATAACTCTCTGGATCTTATCCTTGGATGGGAACAGTCTTTGGCAAATGGTGTTTTCTATAGATTAGGCATGTAAATATTTTCATAAATATTGTCAAATAGAACCAAACATGGCTCTGACAACAAGGAATGGCCTGATTTGCTGTATCGGCAAGTTTAAGTGGAAGAGCAGATAGCATTGGAAACGAGTGAATCTAAAACACAGGCAAAGAGATGGGTTAAACCTATCAATGGATGAACATAGGAACAAACCCTCAAGTGGAACTAGAGGAGAAGAAAGTGAAACAAATGAGAAAATTGTGATTCGACTCGTTGAAGCAGAAGTGTAGCCTGGAAGTGTGGGTGTGTCAGAGTGGTGGGAAATGGATTCAGGCTCAAATCTCTCCAATCCTTACGTTATCAATTTTCCTCAGTCAGGCATGAAAGATGAAATAACTTAGGAGAGGCCGGTGTCCCTTCACCAAAACTGATTTATTTACAATGGTTTGCCATACTCAGGCAGGCACTTCCCAGTCCAGAGCATTCACCCTGAGTGCTGGTGACCTGGACACTCAACATTATGGACAGGACTTTACGAGAATTATTCTAAGTGTCCAGCTGGCATGAAGATGGGAGAGTTCCTGATCCATTTTTTGGGTGAGTTTTCAGGCCCAATCTTATAGATCTAGACATTGAAAAAGTGGCCTACGCTGTTTCTAGATGCTGCAGGCAGTGGACTGGGTTTAATTTGCCACAGTAAGAAGTTTAACAACACCAGGTTAATGTCCAACAGGTTTATTTGGTAGCAAAAGCCACACAAGCTTTCGAGGCTCTAAGCCCCTTCTTCAGGTGAGTGGGAATTCTGTTCACAAACAGAACTTATAAAGACACAGACTCAATTTACATGAATAATGGTTGGAATGCGAATACTTACAACTAATCCAGTCTTTAAGAAACAAAACAATGGGAGTGGAGAGAGCATCAAGACAGGCTAAAAAGATGTGTATTGTCTCCAGACAAGACAGCCAGTGTCTTGTCTGGAGACAATACACATCTTTTTAGCCTGTCTTGATGCTCTTTCCACTCCCATTGTTTTGTTTCTTAAAGACTGGATTAGTTGTAAGTATTCGCATTCCAACCATTATTCATGTAAATCGAGTCTGTGTCTTTATAAGTTCTGTTTGTGAACAGAATTCCCACTCACCTGAAGAAGAGGCTTAGAGCCTCGAAAGCTTGTGTGGCTTTTGCTACCAAATAAACCTGTTGGACTTTAACCTGGTGTTGTTAAACTTCTTACTGTGTTTACCCCAGTCCAACGCCGGCATCTCCACATTTTAATTTGCCAGCCAGCCTGCAGAGGGAGCTAATGCGCATGTGCCGACCTCTGATTCTGCACTTGCGCAATTGCAATATAGAAATCATAGAAATCATAGAAATCATAGAAACCCTACAGTGCAGAAGGAGGCCATTCGGCCCATCGAGTCTGCACCGACCACATTCCCACCCAGGCCCTACCCGCTAATCCCTTTTTTTTTTACCCGCTAATTTACCCACTAATCCCTCTAACCTACGCATCCCAGGACTCTAAGGGGCAATTTTTAACCTGGCCAATCAACCTAACCCGCACATCTTTGGACTGTGGGAGGAAACCGGAGCACCCGGAGGAAACCCACGCAGACACGAGGAGAATGTGCAAACTCCACACAGGGGTCTGACAGACAGAGAGCTGTCAGGTCCCTGCTATTGCAGGCAGCCTGAATCAACCCCCTCCTCACAATTGCGGGGGCCCATGGCCATTCACAAGCCTGGCATCACACCAACATCTAGCCTCCCCCGCCATCAAGGCTGATCACGCCTCATTCCCCCAGTCTGATTGCGATGCAGAATGGCAGCGGGTCCCCCCTCCCCCCAATCCAATCGCAGGCAGAGTACGCAGTGCCCCCCTCCCCCGAATCGGTCTGTCCCTACAGGCATTGCCCACCTCAGGCCCCATCCCTATAAGCCCCGCCCCTATAGGCCCTACCCCATGGCCTTGTCTCCCATTGGCCCCACTGTTGCCCGTGTCCTCCATTGGCCCTGTGCCCATGGACCCCCACCCTAGCACTGTCTGGTAGGCAGTGCCAAGGTGTCCACTGGGCATTGCCAAGGTGCCAGGCTGGCACTGTCAGGCTTGCACTGCCCAAGAACCCCCTTTGCCCTCGGCCACCCCAGGGGGGTGTCAATGGCCACTGTTGAGGCCAACACATCTCTTTCCCGTTCATGGGGAGCAGGCGTTTTTCTCGCTGGAGAGAACCTCTCCCGGCGAGGCCATGAAGGCAAGTGAGACCGGACGATTCAGCGCCGGGGTCACTAAACATATATAAATGAAGATTTCAGTAAACCTGAATAATTTATTCAGTCTTTGGCCATTTCCGATGAGAGGCTGACCGCGCTGGAAATCCGGCTCCCATAAGATCGCGAGAGCCGAGATATCGGGCGTGATCCTGATTTCTCAGCTTTCGCGTGATCTTACTGGCTCACTCTGCCCATCGACGGGTGGGGAGAGCAGGTAAAACCCGGCCTACACGTCTCTGTAATGCCCCCTGACTGGGCAGCCTTAACAGGCCTCAATTAGGGAGCTCATATTCCAACAGGTCCAACTCATGGACCTCATTGAAGTAATTACAGAAGATATGAAGCAAAAGGAAATAATATTAGACAGTGTCCTGGTTTCAAACTTTCTTTTGTGTATCTCCTAGCAACCAGTTACACCGTACCACTGAAAGCAGTGCAAAAAGCGATCTCCATGAGAATCATGCAATTGTGCGCAAGGTGATGAAATAAATGACTAATAATTGTGCGGGAAGAATACAATACACTCATAATCAAATAATGGAAGCAGGTGAGTTTCAACCCAATCTCTAATAGACTGTAGCAGCATCACCAACATAATCGGTTACTTTCTAATGTGACTTTGCCATTGAAGGACTCAATGTAAGCAGAATTATTGGGAGAATGTACAAATCAGAGGAATCAACAGATTTTGTAACCTCCTTCGCCTTGTACCTGATTCTGAAGGAGAAAAAACTGAATGAACTCAGCCCGATATCTTGTCCTCTGACTCTGAGCACGTTAAAACAGCAGTTGTTCTGTTTGAGTACTCAACCCAGGCCAGTTTCCTGTTCCCAAAAACCCTTCACTGGAAACCATCGGGTGAGCCTCTGCTCACTCAATAAGGGAGTTCGTACTCCACAAAGCCCACGGGGAGATCTGTCGACGATCCCCCTGATTGTCATAACATCCCTCCCCCCTCCTTCGGTCCATTTCTCTCCCCAGCACAGCCATTGCGAGAAGCTCCCTTCCGCCGCTTAGCAGTTGTCCTGAGGTCCATCAAAGGCAGGGCTGGGTCAGGTGGTGTAAACCAAACGGGGGATCCTTCGTTGTCAGAGGGAGCGTTGCAAGGTCACCGATGCAGGTTCCTTCTCACGTTCTGTTTTAGCCTGCCATCTCTGAGTCTCTGCCTTCACTATCGAGAGGGGCCAACGTGGAGTCGGCTTCAAGCAGAAGCAGCCATTTTCATGGCTGGTAGCGAGGCCTACTTGGGCGCGGACTCCTTGCCTCTGAGATGGTCCAGATGCTTCTAGAAGGTTTTACCCTGGACTTTGACTTTGTAAGATACTGGCTCCATTTTCTCCATAACGATCCCAGGGACCCAACTGGGACCATCTCCGAAATTCCTTACATGATCCAGATCACCTGTTTGAAATGTTCTTTCTGTCCTGGGGACCTACAGCAACGGTCCAGGTTAGGGCGACAGGTTTTAACTTCCCACTGCTCACTTCCCATTGGCTGAGCCACCACTTGCTCACTAAGAGAGTTTGTACTCCATGAAGCCCATAAGGAGACCTGTCGAGGATTCCCTGTGTCCTTCATGGCTGTCATAACAAGTCCCATATCCACTATCTACCATTTTTACACAGTAAGGTGAGCAAGGTCTCTACACACATCTCTGGTTGATTATAAGGCTCAGTCCAACCTTATAGTCTGGCAAAGCGATTTTAATCTCAAGCTCCAAAGTAAAGTTCAGTTTTACACTCAATGGTTTATGAAAAGTTCAGATTCATAGTTCATAGAATCATAGAAACCCTACAGTGCAGAAAGAGGCTGTTTGGCCCATCGAGCCTGCACCGATCACAATGCCTCCCAGGCCCTAGCCCCGTAACCTCACACATTTACCCTGCTAATCACCCTGACACTAAGGGGCAATTTATCATGGCCAATCTTTGGACTGTGGGAGGAAACTGGAGCACCCGGAGGAAACCCATGCAGACACGGGGAGAATGTGCAGACTCCACACAGACAGTGACCCAAGCCGGGAATCAAACCCAGGCCCCTGGCGCTGTGAGGCAGCAGTGCTAACCTCTGTGCCACTGTGCCACCCTAGTTGCGGTAGGGTTCGGTTTTCGATTCAGTGACCTAGGTAAAGTCAACCCTTTCACATTACACAGATTGCCGTGGAATCTGCCCTGTGATATAAATGAGGCTGTTCCTGTAGCTTCTGCGATCTGATCCGGTGTTACTTAAAGCACTTGCTAAAGTGGTTCAGCAACGTAAATGTGCCACCATCGAGCCAACCCAGAGGCTTTTTCAACCAACCATGATCTGGGTTCTCAAGGAGCTGCCATCTGTGTGTCACAACGTGAGGTAAGCAAAGCCCCAGCTGGTACTGAGTGTTACAGCTGATTGCATGGTGCACTAATGAATATAAAGCTAGTTCCTGCTAATTGTGGCACCTTATCAGCGGAACATCTGGATGCATGGCCCAGGCAAATTGAGGTTGCTTGTTAAGAGTCTCAGCGACAGCGTGCAATATGTAACAATCCTCTGACACAGCCACAGCTGCTTTGATATTAGAATTAATAACCAGCCACAGCTTTAAATGCTGATAAGAAAACATTGCTGTTCTGGCACAATGCAGCCTTCATTCATTCTAACACATGAAACGGATGGGATTCAAACATGCTGAATTTGATGTGTGATTACAACTCTTTACCCACACACTACCGTCAGATTTCCGGTTAATTACTGGTAATTATAATTATGTTAAAAAGTACTTTCAAACTGCAACTTGGTGTAATAACAATAACGCACAGGGTACTGCAAATAACCCAATGACTTATGTGTTAGAAATAGATCGATCCCGTCAGCTCTTGTAATTACTTTGTTTAAAAGTACACAAAGACCATCTTTTCGTCAATTAGGTGAGTGGTGTTTGAAAAATAAATATTGTTAAAGCAAAATTAATGCACAGGGCTCATTCCTCTGTGGACTGCTGTAAGCACTAAAACATGAGCTGGAAATGAGATTAGGGGAAGGTTCATAAAATGCAGCTGAAAGTGTAGTAATCGCAGGGTCTCACTCGCTCTGTGGCAGTGAGCCCCGATACAAGGAGTCTCTCAGACCTCTGAATTCTGGCGGAGGACTACCCCCCTGCATTCCCTGAGCTACCCAGAAATGGGCACCCCTGAATTTGCAGACAAATCTTTGCTTCTGTTGACTTGACATCAAATCCAAAACGCTGGCGCATCCTCGTCCAGGAGCCGTCGCCAGTTCAGCTGAAATGGGGAGGCGATGGCCTCGTGATATTATCACGAGGCTACTAATCCAGAAACTCAGGTAATATTCTGGGAACCCGGGTTCGAATCCCACCACGGCAGATGATGGAATTTGAATTCAATTAAACATATCAGGAATTAAGAATCTACTGATGACCATGAAACCATTATCGATTGTCAGAAAAACCCATCTGGTTCGCTAATGTCCTTCAGGGAAGGAAATCTGCCCTCTTTACCTGGTCTGGCCTACTTGTGACTCCAGAGCCATAGCAATGTGGTGGACTCTCAACTGCAGTCTGAAATGGCCTAACAAGCCACTCAGTTCAAGGGCAACTAGGGATGGGCAATAAATGCTGACCAGCCAGCGATGCCCATGTCCCACGAATGAATAAAAGAAAAAAGAGTTAGCATCCTTCCTGCAGGAGAGAGGCCAAACTGGATGATACGCTAGATGTCTTAAAAGAAGAATTTCTATGTCCACCTGCAGCACTGAGAAGGATAACTGTTTCAGGAGGCTTCATATGTGAACAACAATCTATCTGAGGCACTGGCGGTCACAGGCATTGAGGGAGCTAATCGTCTGCCTATCAGCCTCACCTCCTTGGAGTTGCCTCTCTATCCCTCTGCCCTGTGGAGTTGCGGAGCAGACAAAGGACCTATTGCTGGTGTGGGTGTTGCTGCCCCTCTTGTTTCTCATCAGAGATGCCACGTGGATCTGCAGAAACCTTTTCTATTCTACCCTGAAGACTGGCAGCAGGGAAGTGCAGGAGAGTGAAATGCAAAAACATTCCGAGAAGTTGACAATCATCTGTGAGGCACTGAAAGCACTCGCTAAGAGGGAGCGTTGTGTCCAGGAGCTTTTCACTGTCGCCATGGCGGCAGCTCTTCAAATTCACCAATCACAGACTGTCTAGCTTGTCAGGTTCACTGTAGAAGCACTCTGCACTGTCCACTCCTCTAGTTGACCCTGCTGAGTTACTTAAAGCACTTGCTAAAGTGGTTCCGCAATGTAAATGTGCCACCATTGAGCCAACCCAGAGGCTTTTTCAACCAACCATCATCTGGGTTCTGACAGTTTGGGAAACAGGTCAACTGGCTGTTAAAGCCAGAGTCGTTTAAACGCAATACTTACTTACCTATTACAATAGGGTAACTCACTTCCTGCCTCCCTAAAATCACAATCTATAATACTCAGGTCAGGACTGTGATGGAATACTCTCCATTTGCCTGGATGAGTGCAGTCCCAAGCACGCAAGAAGTTCAACACCATCCCGGAGAAAGCAATTCATTTGATTGGCATCCCATCCACAAACTTTTAGTCCCTCCCTTCACCAGTGTGCAGTGATGCACTATCAATCAAGTCAAGACTAGTTGTGAGCAAGACAAATAGGCTTTTCTTCGCAAGAACTTGGAGCCATCCCTGTCGAGATCTGGTCTGTACTGAAGGCTAGGGGGAGGAGCCACCGCCTTTATACCCAGACCAGGGGGAGGAGTCTTGGGCGGAACCAACAGGGATGTGCCACATATACAGGTAATAATAAATACTAACTAACAGTGGTTAACCACAATAGATAACAGTGGTTTACCACATGCTGTGGTAGCACCACTGTGATGCATTGCAGGAACCCCCACCAAGGTTCCTTAGGCAGCACCTTTCAAACCCATCACCACTACCATCTAGAAGGACAAGGGCAGCAGACGCAGGGGAACACCACCACTTGGAAGTTCCCCTCCAAGCCACTCACCATCCTGCCTTGGAAATATATTGCCGTTCCTTCACAGTCGCTGAGTCAAAATCCTGGAACTCCTTCCCTAAAAGCACAGTCCCTAAAGGGACTGCAGTGGTTTAAAAAGGCAACTCACGACCACTTTCTCAAGGGCACTTAGAGATGCAGAATAAATGATGGCCTAACCAGCAATGCCCACATCCCATAATTGAATAATAAAAAAAAAATTGCTGTGGCTTACGCACCATCTGTTCAAAGCTAGCTGGGTGGGATGATGCTGGAATCCCAAGGCAACATCACCTATAGAGTATTTAGCTATTCACACGCACTAAGCCCACTTTCCTTTGCCTGTCAGGATTCTGCCCAACTTTTCAAATTGAATTCCAATACAATGGCCTCGATTGCATCAGTATGGGAGGAATGCATTTTTTTTTATATACACACTGTAATTTAAAATGTGATACCTGATAATGTTGACTAGTAACAGTACATATGCAGCCATTTGTTACACATCAGTTGCTGTTGTTTTCGCCATCTTTCCTAGTGTTGTTTCACACCAGCAGAAATAGACATCTTGCTCATGTGTGAAAATAACTTCTGTAGTTGCTGCTAAGTGCTACACCTGGGCTGCTAAATGCACGAAGCAGCTAATGCACATTGCAAAATACATGACCAAATCAACACCAACAATAAAGCATCATCACATCGTGAAGTATGAATTACATGTTGTGTAAACATGGGGCAATTCACTAAGATTTTACAGTTTTAAAATTTTCAATTTTTGGTAAAATGTTTTGGTAAAAGCAAACACCTTTCCTCCAAAAGACAAAGTGCAGTTGTCGCAGTTCTTATTAAAATGAGAGCAAAGTCTGAGGGGAGTACCTTTTCATCAAAGTATTTCACTTTCGACACAAGGAAATAACCAAATGCCCAGAAATTTATATAACTTGGTCTTTGAGAAATATCGGCCGTGGTTCTCCCAAAAGTGCTGAATTGGTGGGAAAACTGTTCTAGATCCTGACTGTTTTCTCAGTTCAGCTTCTCACCTGAATCTCCCCAGTCTGTGCACTGCAGAGGTCCCAGTCGTGAATATCATTAAAAACCCAGGGGGGGCCTATTCGCGCCGGAGTCTGACAGTTCTGGAACTCTGCGCATGCGCAGTGGTCCCAATCTGTCAGACCCCCCATTTGCTGGCCAGCCCGATCGCTGGCTAGCCCAGGACCCCCGCAGTTCTGCCCCTCCAGCACACACAACAATTCCCGGGCCAGCCCTGACTCCTCCCCCCCCTCTGTCTCGGAGCGTCCAGATGCACAGCCCACCCCCTCTCCCAGCAGTGGCGATCCCCCCACCGCTCCTCACCCCGGCAGACTCCCTCCACTGACCTTCCTCCCCGGGGTCAAGACCCGCCCCCCCAGGAGGCAGGCCCCCCGGCAGACTACGCCTCCCCCAGCCCGCCCCAATGGCTGCTTTTCATCGCAGACCGATTCTGTCTGCAGAGTGGCAGCAGGACCCCACCGCCCCCACCGATCGCCCCTGGGCCCCGCCCACAATAGGCCCCGCCCACTCGGCACTGCCCAATGTCCGATGGGAAGTGCCAAGGTGCCCCTGGGCATGGGCACTTTGCCCCTTGGACAGTGCTAGGGGGCATGGGCTGGCACTGCCAGAGTGCCTATGCCCAGGGGGCACCACACCCCCCCCCCCGCCGCCCGACCCCCTGGGCATGTGGAGCTAGTGTAAACCCCGCCGGAATGAAGTACTCCTGGCGGGGTGGGAAATTCAATCAGGACCCGAAAGTTCCCGATAATTACATTTAAAACATATTTAAAATACATTTTAAAAAGATTCAAATTATGTACCTGCCTTCCTGCCGGTTTCCAGCGTGATCTGACCGGTGACTGTTCGCACATCCTGGTACAAAGCCGGCGACGCGCATCTCCCACCCCAACCCGCCAGAAAAGTTGCAATCAATCGCGGCAATCAATTCTCTTGCCAGCGTAGAGACATTTAGGGCAGAATTTTCCTGTCCTGCCCATCATGGGAATTGTAGCGGGTGGGGGCGGACCATACAAAGGTCCGTTGACTAGGCGGGATTTTCCAGTCTTGGGGCAAACGCGGACGGAGCCATTTGAGTGATGCTGGGTGGGATTTTCCAGCCGCGCTCACCCCAAGACGAGGAAATCCCAACTGAGGTCAACAGACCTTTGCATGGTCCGTGTCCCGCCTGCTATGATTCCTGTGGCGGGTGGGATGGGAAAATTCTATCCGCCACTTGTGTGGGGTATTCCAGATTCTTGAGGACCCATTCTGATACATGCTTCTCAAGAACAGGCCAGTTGCTGCTCCCTGTTCTCACTGAGCAACTGGCCTTGGGCATCTTCTTCAGGGTGGCTCCTTTCTCCTTCCATTCTCGCACCAGTCTCTCACCAACTCCAAATTTTCTCACCCATAGCACAGTTATTTGATAAATTGGCACATGTTACGACTTGTAGCTTGAACCAGCTTTGTGCTTAATTTGTTTTGTTGGAAGGTTCACTTCCCTTCATAGTTCACCTTGTTTGTGTATGTCGTGCATGTTTGCAGCACAATCCGTATTGCCTTTGCGCCTAGTTACAAGATAAATAAAACAAGCATTTGCGGGGTGAAAAATTAAGGCTGACTACTGATGCGATTTTGTAGCCTGAAAAATTGGGTTGTCTTATATGGCACTATTTACAGTATATTTGTAATCACCCAGTACTTCAGAGAAGGAACAACTGCATAAAGTGATCCCAGTTTCAATAGAGTGGATCACTATTTATCTATTTATGTGCAAGAGTATATTTACACGATAGGTTTAGCTTTGGCACAAAGCAGTTTCAGCTTTGCGTGGCCACTAAACTGGTGGTGAAAATCTGGAGTCAGGGCCAAAACTGACTTTGCAGTGAATGAAAATGAGACTACTGAGACAGGGTTGGTATGACATGACATGGTGAAAATCCAGGGTATCATGGTTTAGAAAGTGCTGAGGAATATATCATTGTTTGAATATATTGAGAACAGGAAGGGCTCCCTCTCTATTCTCTAATCATTCACAGTACAAACTCCCAGGAGACAGCTTTGCATTTGCGTACATCCCAACACCCGCCAAAATTTTCTCCTAAACAGGACAATAAATGATCCAGTGAGGCAGGAATCAAGCCAAAATCCAAATTGGCATTATTGGTCTCAGGTCATAGCTACGGTCGCTTCTCAACCTTTTGGCTACGATCAAGTGTAGGATCAGGTGAATGCCTGTTCTTGTCAGCATGGATTTCGTACGTCTCTCTTGTGCGGACCATGAATTGGATTGAGTTTGAATTTGAATTGGTTTTTGGAGCAAACAGGGAGTTGAGTTAAGGGATTGCCCTGTCCACTCTATGCATGGCCTTTGTAACTCTGAGAAAGTAATATTTTTTAAAAATCGCTCCAGTTTAAATGCACACTCACTGTGATTTCCAACTTAATGCTCCCCACAGCTTAACTTCATCATGAGATAGGATGTGATTACTAATTAAAGTAAATGGAGACAATACTATAGAGGCTTGAAGAAAGGAACGTCTTATGATTGTTTTGGACAGACGGGTGCTTTATACTGGTTTGATGCCCATATAAAAGAGTAGCATTTCTTGACAGCGCTGAAGATAAGTGGGTGGTTGCAGTTGACAGGCAATTATTAACTACACCTTTCCTTCTTGATGAAATGCGTTGCTAGCATTTGAAAATTATTTTAAAATGATAATCCTAATTAATTACACAGAATGGTTTCATTTCATTGAAGTGTTTGGATGCCAATTCTAATTTTGAATGATTGAGCAAGTTGAATTATCCGTGGCTCTTGATACCAACAAAATATGTAACATAAAGCTGTCAACGTGCTGGGGTGGCGGGGAGGGAGGGGGGAATGATTCACTGGTGTGGGTGAAATCCAGAAGTAAATGCCACAGATCAGTTTTTAAACCCACCCCCAGCATTAACCTAATATTTCATGGTTTCCCAACCTAATAGAGGAAGTGGGCATGATGACAATTTGCATGGGTCAACTTCAGCCACTTCCATCGCTTAAAGGGACATTGCAGAAATGAAATTTCAATCGATTCTGGAGTTCACAGAACACAAGGAAGTGACAGATGGAGCATACATGCACAATGTCTGTGCCTAGCTTTGGTGATGCTTTCTTGGATCTGATGCTGTTTGAGGACCTCTCAGCACAGATAGAGTGAACAAAGTCTTTCATGCAAACAGGCAAGGAAGCAGTTGAGAAATTTCAGTTGTGCTGGAGTATCTCGGATTGCAATCTTTTCTATGTCGACAACCTTTAAAGTAACTGCAACATTTGTAAGACCATTGTAAATGTCTGAAACATTTCTTTCACTGTATTGAAGCATCTCAGAGTGTTACTTGATGTATGTAAAGAACCTGAATAGTATTGCTTTGTGTGTGATTGTTATTTTGGAATGTTTGTAATGTTCCCAGATTTATGAATAAAGTATATTTTTGAAAATAAAAGTTTCAGTTTTTACTGGCCTTTTGGCTAAGATCAACCTTCAAGATGGGGTGCGATGCCTTATTTTGTCAGCTTGGATTTTATTTGTCTCTCTTGTGGGGACCATGAATTGGATTCAATTTGAATTTGGCTTTTGGAGCAAGCAAGGTGATGGATTCAGGTTTGCCTGGCCCGCTCTGAGCATTGGTTTTCTACCTTTAAGAATGGAGTAAAAAATAAAAAATAACTCCCTGACACATTTAAATTCTTTTGCACCATTTGTAATGACCATTTTGAAATGTTTGTAACGTCTCTGACTGTATTGAAACAGCTCAGAGTGCAACATAATGTGTATAAAGAACCTGAATATTATTACACTTTGTGTGATGGCCACTTTGAAATGCTTGTAATATTCTTCCAGATATTTTATGAATAAAGTATACTTTTGCAAAAAAAAACAACTTTTGACTAAGATCAGGCATCAGACCAAGCTCAAGATCAGGTGCAATCCCTTTACTTGTCAGTTTGGATCTTGTGGGTGGAATTTTCCCATCCTGCCCGCCACCGGAATCGTAGCGGGTGGGGGGGGGGGGGGGGGGGGGTGGGGGGTGGGGGGGGCGACCACACAAAGACCCGTTGACCTCGGGCGGGATTTCCTGGTTTTGGGGCAAGTGCGGCTGGAAAATCCCGCCTTGCATGTCTCTCTTATGGGGACCATGAATTGGATTTAGTTTGAACTTGGCTTGGTTTTTGGAGCAAGTTGGATTAGTGGCTTGTCCTGCCCACGCTGTGCATTGGCTTTGTAACTTTTAGAATGGAGTAAAATTCAAAAAAAAACTTCCTGACATACTTCTCTTGTCAGGCTTTCAGTCCCCTCAATTTCTGCTGTGCTCTTTGCCTTGCAACCACTGGCATGTTCCAACAAGTCGAGGAACCGAAAAGGCTTGGTGATATCACTGGTATTGAATGAAATAACATATTGAAATTGACAATCTGCCTCTCCTGAGGGGGTTGCTCGCATGCGGCCCAACTCGCTGCAGTTGAATGTGAAAGTTGGACTCTGGCCAACTTCCCAATGGCTGTCCATTTCCCTTCTTATAGTTCCCCAACTGCTCGCCCCCCCCCCCCCCCCCCAATCAACCCCCAAATTCATATATGCCGCCAAGTTAAGAATCAGCCCAAAAACCTGTTATGGAGTGAGGAAGAGGGCTCTTTTCCTATCAAATGCCAATAAAAATTAATTTTTATGTCCATGTCATTTTGTGCTGTGATTGATTCAGGCATAAAAATTGATATTTGTGTAATGGAATATATCATTATTCAATAATAACTTAGCCATCAGAATCACACTAATCTCTCCAAATTATCTGAACAGCCAGAGTTCTGTTTTCCAAAGCATCAAATCAACATATCGTCCATCTATGCATCCTTTTCTAAAAAATTCAATTCAGATGATATCTGCTATTATCCCAAGACACAAATAAAGTTTAAAGTTTATTTATTAGTGTCACAAGTAGGCTTACATTAACACTTCAATGAAGTTACTGTGAAAATCCCCTAGTCGCCACACTCCGGCGCATGTTCGGTTACACTGAGGGAGAATCTTAGCATTGCCAATGCACTTAACTAGCACGTCTTTTGGACTCCAGGAGGAAACCCACGCAGACTTGGGATGAATGTGCAGACTCTGCACAGCCAATGACCCAAGCTGGGAATTGAACCCGGGTCCCTGGAGCTGTGAGGCAGCAGTACTAACCACTGTGCCACCGTGCCATATAAAGGAGGTGTGGTATACTGTACACTATTTTATCCCTAATTAAACCCACTTATAATGTACGAGCAAGTTATATTTTTTGGTCACTTTTCAGAAAAAAAAATCATCATCCAATAAACAATAATTAAGACTGATAGTCCAACTATTTTAAATTGCAGTAAACACTAAGATGTTAATGCGATAAAGTTATTGTATGTAAATATTTCCAAATGCAACCAATGCACATTATTGACACAGAAAGAAAGCAAATGTAACAAAATTACTTTTTGGTCATATACAGGATAATTGCTTTGCAGTAATAATCATTAAAGAAAATGAACACATAATCCAGTTTCTTGCTGCTATAGAACATCAAAACTCATTTATGTAAATGTGAGGTCTATGCAAAATAATCACAATTATGCAAATTTGCCTCAAACATTCATGCAAAGCATGTTAAGAATAGCCCTTGAGTTTTATTACAACATAAATTATTCCCATATACTTACTGACAATGATGTGTAGTTAAAGTAACCATTTAGATGATTTATTTCTTTGAGCTGTAGCAAAATTCTTGATTGTCTTTTTAAAGGATTGTCAACGCTATGGCAAAGTGTCTCTCAAATATTTAACACAAGAGGGCTCAATGAGGGAGCGCCATTGTGTTGTAATCACATAAAACAGTCAACTTTGTTCATCACGATTCTGAGAAAAAAGTAGAGGGGGAAAATTGACACTACAAGAAAATTAGAAGTTGTTTCAGTGCATTTTCGCTAATGTCCTGGTGTTTTGAGAAGAGAGACTCATTGAAAAGTCCTCAGAATGAAAACACTGCTCCTTTAAACCAAATTTAAATCCACACAAAATAAACATGCTTATTTCAACTTGTATTATCTAAATATTGCTAGAATATACCATTAAGAGATAGCAGCATGACATCACTAGACGAGAAGTGTGTCATGCAGTCCAGTCTTAGTTTCACTTTGTTTTTGAGCAGAGTGCACACAGCTCTGCTGCTGATACCTTTAAGCTTTTGACCAATATATAGCTGTTCTTGTATACTTAGTCTAAATAAATGAACCCACAATTAATCCCTTATAAGTGATTGGTGCCTTTATAGCATGATAACAGCATAAACTTTCAGGCTGATAATATTAAATATTTCAAAAACAAAATACTCTGGGGGCAGGATTTTCCAGCTGCACTCGCCCCCCCCAAGGTTGGAAAATCTCGCCCGAGGTCAGCGGACCTCTGCATATCCATGTCCTGCCCGCTACGATTCCTGTGGTGGGCGGGATGGGAAAATTCCATCCTGGATGTTGCAGATTAAGAAATGCTGGAAGTAGTCTGGCCAAGCAACATTTGCAGAGAAAGAAACAAAGCTAACACTGCAGATCTCTGATCTTTCACCAGCCGGAGGGTCACAGATCTGCAACTTTAACCACATGTTTAGTGTTATTTCCCCATTGGCTTTCTTTAACTACCTGTGGTGGCAGAGGTGAATCGCTATTGGCTCGTGGTGGGATCTTCCAGTCCCACTGCAATCAACAGCATTTCCCATTATTTGTTTCCTTGGCCACCAGGGCACCCGCAGCAGGGGAGAGGGGTCACTGTTGGTGGGACCAGAAGTTCCCACTGATGGGAACGATTGGAAAATCCCGTATGACTGGGTATTCGAATTGAGCCATTGGAGAAACTAATATCAATAACTACCAAATCAATTGTTTCCGAGAAAGGATAATCAGATAGACTCAAAATTATTTAACATATAAAAATAGGCAGGATTTTGTGTTCACCAGGGTCCTGCCCACCTGCGTTGCTTTAATGGGAAGACCTAACTGGATTAAGTATCTGTTATGCACAGTGCTCGGACTTCCCCAGGATTCAGGACCCCGTTCGCGGAAATCCTGTCTTCCTGGGAGAGGTACATGCCAGCGACTGGCAATGCTGCATTGCCCATTTGTGCAAATGGGAGCAGTAGCTGTTGCTGTTAATGCACACATTGGAGATATTGGAGTGATGAGGGAGCTGAGGAAAGGTGAGAACAATGTTATGGGTTTGGTGGGGGTGGGGGCTGGTGGCCATCGCTGGATTGAAGAGGAAGTCAGATGCAAGAGCAGAGGGGTAACTCTCTGTCCTTCCTGATGCTGGGTTCCTTAGTCGTGCACCAAGTACCTTTTTTATCTATTAGAACATAGAACATTACAGCACAGTACAGGCCCTTCGGCCCTCGATGTTGCGCCGACCAGTGAAACCAATCTAAAGCCCATCTAACCTACACTATTCCAATATCATCCATATGTTTATCCAATGACCATTTAAATGCCCTTAATGTTGACGAGTCCACTACTGCTGCAGGCAGGGCATTCCACGCCCTTACTACTCTGAGTGAAGAACCTACCTCTGACATCTGTCCTATATCTATCACCCCTCAATTTAAAGCTATGTCCCCTCATGCTAGCTATCAGCATCCGAGGAAAAAGGCTCTCACTATCCACACTATCTAATCCTCTGATCATCTTGTATGCCTCTATTAAGTCACCTCTTAGTCTTCTTCTCTCTAAAGAAAACAACCTCAAGTCCCTCAGCCTTTCCTCATAAGACCTTCCCACCATACCAGGCAACATCCTAGTAAATCTCCTCTGCACCCATTCCAATGCTTCCACATCCTTCCTATTATGCGGTGACCAGAACTGTATGCAATACTCCAAGTGCGGCCGCACCAGAGTTTTGTACAGCTGCAACATGACCTCCTGGCTCCGAAACTCAATCCCTCTACCAATAAAAGCTAACACTCTGTACGCCTTCTTAACAACCCTATCAACCTGGGTGCCAACTTTCAGGGATCTATGCACATGGACACCGAGATCTCTCTGTTCATCCACACTACCAAGTATCTTACCATTAACCCAGTACTCTGTAATCCTGTTACTCCTTCCAAAGTGAATCACCTCACACTTTTCCGCATTAAACTTCCATTTGCCACCTCTCAGCCCAGCATTGCAGCTTATCTATGTCCCTCCGTAACCTGCAACAACCTTCCGCACTGTCCACAACTCCACTGACTTTAGTGTCATCCGCAAATTTACTAACCCATCCTTCTACACCCTCATCCAGGTCATTTATAAAAATGACAAACAGCAGGGGCCCCAAAACAGATCCTTGCGGTACACCACTAGTAACTGAACTCCAGGATGAACATTTCCCATCAACCACCACCCTCTGTCTTCTTACAGCTAGCCAATTCCTGATCCAAACCGCTAAATCACCCTCAATCCCATGCCTCTGTATCTTCTGCAATAGCTTACTCTGGGGAACCTTATCAAACGCTTTACTGAAATTCATATACACCACATCAACTGCTTTACCCTCATCCACCTCTTTGGTCACCTTCTCAAAGAACTCAATAAGGTTTGTGAGGCATGACCTACGCTTTACAAAACCGTGTTGACTATCCCTAATTAAATTATTCCTTTCTAGATGCTTATAAATCCTATCTCTTATAATCCTTTCCAAAACTTTGCCCACAACAGAAGTAAGACTCACTGGTCTATAATTACCAGGGTTTTCTCTACTCCCCTTCTTGAACAAGAGGACAACATTTGTTATCCTCCAGTCTTCTGGCGCTATTCCTGTAGACAATGACGACATAAAGATCAAAGCCAAAGGCTCTGCAATCTCCTCCTTAGCCTCCCAGAGAATCCTAGGATAAATCCCATCCGGCCCAGGGGACTTATCTATTTTCACACTTTCCAGAATTGCTAACACCTCCTCCTTATTAACCTTAATCTCATCTCGTCCAATAGCCTGTATCTCAGTATTCTCCTCGACAACATTGTCTTTTTCCTGCATGAATACTGACGAAAAATATTCATTTAGCGCCTCTCCTATCTCTTCAGGCTCCACACACAACTTCCCACTACTGTCCTTGACTGGCCCTAATCTTACCCTCGTCATTCTTTTATTCCTGACATACTTATAGAAAGCTTTAGGGTTTTCATTGAGCCTACCTGCCAAAGACTTCTCATGTCCCCTCCTGGCTCTTCTTAACTCTCTCTTTAGGTCCTTCGTGGCTATCTTGTAACTCTCAAGTGCCCTAACTGAGCCTTCACGTCTCATCTTTACATAAGTCTCCTTCTTCCTCTTCACAAGAGATTCAACTTCTTTAGTAAACCACGGTTCTCTCGCTCGACCACTTCCTCCTTGCCTGACAGGTACATACTTATCAAGGACACCCAGTAGCTGTTCCTTGAACAAGCTCCACATTTCAATTGTGCCCATCCCCTGCAGTTTCCTTCCCCAACCTATGCATCCTAAATCTCGCCTAATCGCATCATAATTTCCTTTCCCCCCAGCTATAACTCTTGCCCTTCGGTATATACCTATTCCTTTCCATCGCTAAAGTAAACATAACCGAATTTTGGTCACTATCACCAAAGTGCTCCCCGACCTCCAAATCTAACACCTGGTCTGGTTCATTACCCAGTACCAAATCCAATATGGCCTCGCCTCTTGTTGGCCTATCTACATACTGTGTCAGGAAACCCTCCTGCACACATTGGACAAAAACTGACCCATCTAAAATACTCGAATTATAGCTTTTCCAGTCAATATTTGCAAAGTTAAAGTCTCCCATAACAACTACCCTGTTACTTTCACTCCTATCCAGAATCATCTTTGCAATCCTTTTCTCTACATCTCTGGAACTTTTCGGAGGCCTATAGAAAACTGCCAACAGGGTGACCCCTCCTTTCCTGTTCCTAACCTCAGCCCATACTACCTCAGTAGACGAGTCCTCATCAAACGTCCTTTCTGCCACCGTAATACTGTCCTTGACTAACAATGCCACACTTCCACCTCTTTTACCACCTTCCCTGCTCTTACTGAAACATCTAAACCCCGGAACCTGCAACAACCATTCCTGTCCCTGCTCTATCCATGTCTCCGAGATGGCCACAACATCGAAGTCCCAGGTACCAACCCATGCTGGAAGTTCACCCACCTTATTCCGGATGCTCCTGGCATTGAAGTATGCACACTTCAACCCACCTTCCTGCCTGCCAGTACACTCCTGCGACGCTGAAACCTTAGCCATGACCTCACTACTCTCAACCTCCTGTACACTGGAGCTACAATTCAGGTTCCCATCCCCCTGCTGAGTTAGTTTAAACCCTCCCGAAGAGCATTAGCAAATTTCCCCCCCAGGATATTGGTACCCCTGTGGTTCAGGTGTAGACCATCCCGTTTGTAGAGGTCCCAACTACCCCAGAATGAGCCCCAATTGTCCAGGTATCTGAATCCTTCCCTCCTGCACCATCCCTCTAGCCACGTGTTCACTTGCTCTCTCTCCCTATTCCTCTCCTCGCTAGCACGTGGCACGGGTAACAAACCAGAGATAACAACTCTGTTTGTTCTAGCCCTAAGCTTCCACCCTAACTCCCTGAATTTTTGCCTTACATCCCCATCCCTTTTCCTACCTATGTCTTGGGTGCCTATGTGAACCACGACTTGGGGCTGGTCCCCTCCCCCTTAAGGATCCCGAAAACACGATCCGAGACATCACGGACTCTGGCACCTTGGAGGCAACACACCAACCGTGAGTCCCTCTCATTCCCACAGAATCTCCTATCTATCCCCCTAACTATGAAGTCCCCAATAACTAATGCTCGACTCCTCTCCCCCCTTCCCTTCTCAGCAACAAGGACAGACTCTGTGCCAGAGACCTGTACCCCATGGCTTACCCCTGTTAAGTCCCCGCCCCCAACAGTATCCAAAATGGAATACTTGTTATACAGAGGAACAGGGGATCCAGGGGATCGCTGCTCTGACTGCTTCTTACCCCTTCTAGCCATCACCCACATATCATAATTTCTAGGAGTAGCTACCTCCCTGTAGCTTCTATCTATAGCTGCCTCTGCCTCCCGAATGATCCTGAGTTCATCCAGTTCCAGCTCCAGATCCCTAACACGGTCTTCAAGGAGCTGGAATTGGGTGCACTTCCTGCAGGTGGACTCAGCCGGGACACTGGTGTCCCTCACCTCAAACATCCCACAGGAGGAACATTGCACTGCCTGCACTGACATCCCTGCTAACTTCCCTTAGTAAGAAACGAAAGAGAGAGAAAAAAAAAGCTTACCTGCTCTCACTCCGAGTCTTTTTTTTTAGGTTAGAGGAGGGGGAGTTAATTGGATGTGGGCTTCACTGGCTGTGCCAGCATTTATTGTGTAATCCTAATTGAGTTTGAGAAGGTGGTGGTGAACTGCCTTCCCACCACAAGCACCGCTTAGTTCTTATGCCGGAGAATCGCATGTCCTTAACTTTGTGGGATTTCTTTTGCTTTTGGCATAAAAATTCTTCTCATGTCACGGAGGTTAAAGATTGGCTTTGTTTATGCAAAGGTCCACACAAACAGGATAGGGAAAAGTTGCCAAACAACCGAAATATCTGGTTTACTGACTCATTTATACGAATATTTTCATCAATACTGATGTCTTCTGATGTGCCTTCAACTTGATTCCAATTCACTGACAATCTGCCTGGGTTACTGCGAGCGTATAAGTGAAGTGGAGCTGAAAGGTTCAGTCATTGTTATTCAGCCTGCCATGGCCTTTTCCAGTTAAAATGTGTCTAAAACAGTTCGATAAACCAGGCTGATTTCAGATATTTTCCTTATATGTGAAAGCAAGGTGCTGAAAACACGCTGACATTCGAACGATGCTCGGACATGTCCTGTTTGCAAATTGGAACCAGCACCGGATTAATCTTGTGTTAAATTTTGCTTCCTTCTCCTGATTTGATTCAGAACCAGGCCTAAAGGCTTATTAGTAAAACCCAATCTCAACATCCTTCTTGCCTTACTGGAAGATTTATTTAACAGTACAATGTACAAGATACTTCCGCCACTCAATGTACAGAGATTCTTTTTGTTGACTTTTAGAGGAATCTAGCCTAATCTAGGGGGAAAAAAATCCCTGGTCATTCCGTGGAACAATATTGCAAATACATTCTGTGATGATTTCCTTTCTGTATTCATTTTCACTTTCCACTGAAAATAATTTTGAAAACAGTACGATAGCTTTATTGTGCTGAAGCTCAAATAATGAGATTTCTCTTAAAGAGCAATGATGTCAAGTGAGAACATTTTGTTTGCTGCAAGTTGTTTAATTTGCTATAAAGTGATTATTTGATAACATATAGCTTTGAACATGCAGTAACATTCAAAGAATCTAGTGTTTTCTCAAGTTATTAACCATTGGCAACCTGTTTGAGATTCCTTCTACTTGTGGAAGTTTGATTCAGTCGGTGGATAAGGTGAGGAGGGCACAGATAATGTGGGTGGAGGGAACATTAAACACAGGTTAAAGAGATGTGTATTGTCTCCAGACAGAACAGCTAGTGAAATTCTGCAAGTCCAGGAGGCAAGCTGTGGGGGTTACTGATAATGTGACATAAATCCAATATCCCGGTTTCGGCCGTCCTCATGTGTGCGGAACTTGGCTATCAGTTTCTGCTCAGCGACTCTGTGCTGTCGTGTGTTGTGAAGGCCGCCTTGGCCACACGACAGCACAGAGTCGCTGAGCAGAAACTGATAGCCAAGTTCCGCACACATGAGGACGGCCGAAACCGGGATGTTGGATTTATGTCACATTATCAGTAACCCCCACAGCTTGCCTCCTGGACTTGCAGAATTTCACTAGCTGTTCTGTCTGGAGACAATACACATCTCTTTAACCTGTGTTTAATGTTCCCTCCACCCACATTATCTGTACATTTAAGACCTGGCTGGCTGTAGGATTCGCATTCTAATCAGTATTCTGCAACTTGATTCTGTCTGTTTGCACTGTTTGAGAGCAGATTTCCACTCCATCTGACGAAGGAGCAGTGCTCCGAAAGCTTATGGTATTTGCTACCAAATAAACCTGTTGGACTTTAACCTGGTGTTGTGAGACATCTTACGGAGATAATGGAAACAGATACAATAGTGGCTTTTAAGGGGCATCTTGACAAATAGATGAATAGGATGGGAATAGAGGGATCTGGTCCCTGGAAAAGTAAGGGGTTTTAGTTCAGTCGGGCAGCATAGCCAGTGCAGGCTTGGAGGGCCGAAGGGCCTGTTCCTGTGCTGTAGTCTTCGTTGTTCTTTGCATTTCTACAGCACTTATCATGACCAATGGACATCTCAAAGCATATTTGCAACCACTGAAAAATTTTTGAGGTGTAGTCTCTATTGTAATGCAACATGGCAGCAAATTTACACAGAGCTAACTCACACAAACAGCAATGTGATAATGGAATGTTGAGGGAGGGTTAAATTAAATATTAGCCAGGATGCTGGGGATAGCTCCATTGCCATTCTTTGGAAATGGTGCAGTGGGATCTTTTATATTCACCTCTGCAGGCAGATGGGGACTTCTGGTTAACATCTATCTGAAAGATGGGACTGCCCATAACGTAGCACTCCCTCAGTACTGCACTGTAGTGTTAACCATGTTTTTTGTGCTCAAACCTGGAGTGGGACTTGAAACTAGAAACTCGTGATCCAAAGGTGAAAGTGTTACCAACTGAGCCACAACTGGGGTAGATCACCCAGTATCCACCATGAGCAGATCTCAGAACCCATGCAGAGATATATTTTTTTAAATTTGAAGTGTCCATTGCAGACTTTATTTTTAAAATGAACACTTATTCATTAAAGCCCTATATTGTATTTACATTTCTTATAGAACATAGAACATAGAACATAGAAAGCCACAGCACAAACAGGCCCTTCGGCCCACAAGTTGCGCTGATCACATCCCCACCTCTAGGCCTATCTATAGCCCTCAATCCCATTAAATCCCATGTACTCATCCAGAAGTCTCTTAAAAGACCCCAACGAGTTTGCCTCCACCACCACCGACGTCAGCCGATTCCACTCACCCACCACCCTCTAAGTGAAAAACTTACCCCTGACATCTCCTCTGTACCTACCCCCCAGCACCTTAAACCTGTGTCCTCTCGTAGCAACCATTTCAGCCCTTGGAAATAGCCTCTGGGAGTCTACCCTATCCAGACCTCTCAACATCTTGTAAACCTCTATCAGGTCACCTCTCATCCTTCGTCTCTCCAGGGAGAAGAGACCAAGCTCCCTCAACCTATCCTCATAAGGCATGCCCCCCAATCCAGGCAACATCCTTGTAAATCTCCTCTGCACCCTTTCAATTTCTTCAACTATGTTATCCCTTAAAACAACAAACCTGTCATATAGTTGCACAATCCCTTATAAAAACAAGCTTTGGAATTCATAGTCCCACTTTAAAGAGTCCATAGCCACCTGGAGCTGTCAATCAAACTGTGAAATGGCAGATACCCAGTTGTGATAATGGATATTGGACAAACTTGAATTCGAGGTCACCATTGCAGATGTCAGAGCAGTTTTCTCTAAGGTCAACCCATGGAAAGCGACTGGCCCAATGGCATACCCGGACAAGCACTCAGTTCCTGTGTGGACCAGCTGGCAGGAGTATTCGTAAACATCTTCAACCTTTCTTTACAACAACCTGAGATACCTATCTACTTCAAGAAGACGACTGTATCCAGTACCAAAGAAAACCAAGCAGTGCGACTTAATGACTATCGTCCGCTGGCTCTGACATCCATCATTATGAAGTGTTTTGAAAGGTTAGTCACAGCATGAATCAATTCTGGCATCCCAGATTGCCTGAATCCAGTACAGTTCACTTAATGCCACAACAGGTCCACAGCAGATGCCATCTCCCTGGCCCTGCACTCAACCCTGGAAAACCTAGAAAACAAAGACACCTATGACAACCTCCTGTTTATCGACTGCAGCTCAACCTTCAACATCATTATTCCTACAAAACTAATTTCTAAACTCTATGGCCTGGGGCTCGGCTCCTCCCTCTGTGACTGGATCGTGAACTTCCTAACCCACAGACCGCAATCAGTAAAGATAGGCAACAGCACCTCCTCCACGATCATCCTCAACACTGGTGCCTCACAAAGCTGTGTCCTCAGCCCCTTACTATACTCCATATACACCTATGACGGTGTGGCCAAATTCCCCTCCAACTCGATTTTCAAGTTTGCTGATGACACCACCATAGTGGGTCAGAACCCTAACAATAACAAGGCGGAGTACAGGAATGAGATAGAGAATCAGGTGAACTGGTGAGATAACAATAATCTCTCCCTCAATGTCAACAAAACGAAGAAGATAGTCATTGACTTCAGGAAGTGTAGTGGAGAACATGCCCCTGTCTATATCAAGTGGGATGAAGTAGAAATGGTCAAGAGTTTCAAGTCTTTAGGTGTCCAGATCACCAACAACCTCTCCTGATGCCTCCATGCTGACACTATAGTTAAAAAAGCCCACGAACGCCTCTACTTTCTCAGAAGACTAAGGAAATTTGGCACGTTCGCTATGACTCTCAGCAACTTTCACAGATGAACCATGGAAAACATTCTTTCTAGTTGTATCACAGCTTGATATGGCCCCTGCTCTGTCCAAGACCACAAGAAACTACAAGTCGTGAATGAAGCCCAGTCCATCACTCAAACCAGCTTCCCACCCGTTGACTCTGTCTACACTTCCTGCTGTCTTGGAAAAGCAGCCAGCATAATTAGGGACTCCACGCGCCCTGGACATATTCCCTTCCACCTTCTTCTGTCGGGAAAAAGATACAAAAGTCTGAGGTCACACATCAAACGACTCAAGAACAGCTTCTTCCCTGCTGTCTTCAGACTTATGAATGGACCTAACTCGCATGAAGTTGATTTTTCTCTACACCCTAGTTGTGACTGTAACACTACATTCTGCACCCTCTCCTTTCCTTCTCTATACATGGTATACTCTGTCTGTACAGCATGCAAAAAAACAATGTTTTTCATTGTATACTAATACATGTAGCAATAATAAATCAAATCAAATCAAATATAGTGGAATCAGTCTTGTAACACGTATCTGGTAATAGTAGCCCTAAGGTTTGTGTCAACAGAGAGAAATGGCAAGCAATCATTTTCCTTAACAACCCAGACAGTTCTTTCTGAAAGTTATAGGGCAAGTGTTTTAAATCCTTAACGGCTTTACAGCTCCTCTTGAGAGTTCACCTTGACCTTTTTCACAGTTGTTTGTGACAATTCCAATGAGCTACATAGTTCCAATGAAAGTAGGCATAAACACGTTCATGCCTACTTTTAGCAATCCCCAAAGAAGCCTCCCCCAAAAGTGTCCTGGGACCATAACAAAAAGGAGCACCTTACCTCTCCAAGAGGATACCCTGGCTGTCCAAACAAATCTACAAACTTTCGATCTGCTTCTACCAGGTCTCATCTGCACACATTAGGTTTCAGACACCTTTCACACCAAAATCATAGATGGGTGGATGCAGCCGCTGATCTCTATGGGTAGCTGCCTCTGCAAAACGGGCATTCCAATTGGGCATAGTCCCAGCCCTGTGAAAATGAAAGGTACCATGTTTGGGGATGGGCCTCAGATTTGGGCATCTTCTGCCATTTTCATGGACGGCACGGCGGCACAGTGGTTAGCACTGCTGCCTCACAGTGCCAGGGTCCCGGGTTCAATTCCCAGCTTGGGTCACTGTCTGTGTGGAGTTTGCACGTTCTCCCCATGTCTACGTGGGTTTCCTCCAAGTGCTCCGATTTCCTCCCACAGTCCAAAAATGTGTGGGTTAGATGGATTGGCCATGCTAAATTGCCCCTTAGTGTCAGGAGGACTAGCTAGGGTAAATGCATGGGGTTATGGGGATAGGGCCTGCGTGGGATTGTGGTCGGTGCAGATTCGATGGACCGAATGGCCTCCTTCTGCCCTGTAGGATTCTATGAATGGCAATCACTGAAACTCCATTGTTGTGAAAATCCAGGCCATAGGGCTACTTAGCCATAAATCTAACATGCTTCTTTACAACCTTTACAATCGGCACGGTAGCACAGTGGTTAGCACTGCTGCTTCACAGCTCCAGGGTCCCGGGTTCGATTCCCGGCTCAGGTCACTGTCTGTGTGGAGTTTGCACATTCTCCTCGTGTCTGCGTGGGTTTCCTCCGGGTGCTCCGGTTTCCTCCCACAGTCCAAAGATGTGCGGGTTAGGTTGATTGGCCAGGTTAAAAATTGCCCCTTAGAGTCCTGAGATGCGTAGGTTAGCGGGATTAGCGGGTAAATATGTGGGGGTAGGGCCTGGGTGGGATTGTGGTCGGTGCAGACTTGATGGGCCGAATGGCCTCCTTCTGCACTGTAGGGTTTCTATGATTTCTATGATGACTTGTTTCTGAAAAGATGGCTGTTTTCGATGGATGTAAATACTTGCCGCTGGTCAGGAGTAAAATTTGACCTGGATCAGTAGGAGAATCAAGTTCCTTACATGGAAAAAGACTTGCCTCTTCATAATTTTAGACAAAACCAGCCAATTTATTTCTACATGTCATTAAAAATCCAGGTAACCTTCATTCAGTGACATTTTCAAACCTTCCTCCCCATCTAGTTGTATGCCTTTTCTTCCCAGTGCCAATAAAATGAAATGGATTGATTGTGACAAGGTATTTTTTCAATGTTACTTAAAAAGAAGTGTTGATATGATATGACAGGCCTGACTTGGGTCAATACATTTACTTTTAGCACAAGATGGCATGAAATGTACGTTTGAAAATGAAGCCTCGGTGATATGCCAGCTGACCATATCAAATGCCATCAAATCTTTTATTTATGGACTTACTATATGTTAAAAGTTTAAAAGATAAATCTGTAACCACATTTATGTTATACAATGTCAACATGTTTTCTTTTGTACTGTCACTTTTCAGATAAGATTTGAAATGTTGCTGCTGGAGGGATGATTACAAAGTCATTTCCAGATCTGATCACTTGATGTTTGCTCATGGTTTGTTGGTAAGGGAACTACATTTATCTCACTACAGTTTATTGATGTCTGAGTGGTTTAAAAGATAAACCTCCTGAATCAGGCCACACACAGTCAATGCGAACAACCCCAGTGAGACTTCTGTTTCTTTAACGATGACTGAAAACTTAATTCAAAGACTATAGTGTAATTGCTATGTCAACATCAAGTATGTTGTAAAAGTGCCAAGTTTTGTGTTCATAATAACTCCAGGAGTCGGCTGTGAAAGAACTGTGCTTTTCTTGCACAATTCAAAATAAACAATAACCATAAGCCTGAGGTGAATGCAACAGGTTCCAACTGGGACTAAAAGGCTAATGGACCCTCTCGGGGTCTTGCTTTATACAGGGCTCGGTATACGAGTTCCACGTGGTGGGATAATCACCAGTCCTCGGGGAGCTCATATTCAACTAGCCCAACTGGGAGGTCAATTAATGATTCCCCATGCAGATCATGGGGGTTATCACAATGTTTATTCTAAGCTTGGTATAGTGTAATAATGTGTTTGCCTAATGCCATTCTGCTCAGTCCTTGATAATATAGTGGTTAGTATCCCCGCCTCTCAGGTGGGAGACCACGGTTCAATACCCCAGTGAAGAAAAGTGCAACATTTTCTAGACACTAAAGACTTCAAGTCTATCGGGAGAGAGCAGGAATATGGCATTGAGATAGAGGATCAGGCATGACCACATTGAATGGCATAACAGGCTCGATGGGTCTATTGCTGCTTCGGTTTTCCAAACTTACTTTATTATTTTTGAAATGCGAAGAAAGTCATGTTCCTAAGTGATGCACATGGGGGGTGAAATTGATTTTTGATCACAGCATGTAATGGGCAATAGCAAATTGGCATCTGGTATGATGAGGTTCACGAGAATGATCCCAGGAATGAAAAGCTTGACGTATGAGGAGCGTTTGAGGACTCTGGGTCTGTACTTGATGGAGTTTAGAAGAATGAGGGGGATCTCATTGAAGCTTACACAATATTGAAAGGCCTGGGTAGAGTGGACATGAGAAAGATGTTTCCATTAATAGGAGAGACTAGGATCCAAAGGCACGGCCTCAGAATAAAGGGGCAATCCTTTAGAACTGAGATGAAGAGGAATTTCTTCAGCCCGAATGTGCTCAATCTGTGGAATTCGTTGCCACAGAAGGCTGTGGAGGCCAGGTCATCGAGTATATTTAAGACAGAGAGAGATGGATTCTTGATTGGTAAGGGGATCAAAGGTTACGGGGAAAAGGCGGGAGAACGGGGTTAAGAAACTTATCAGCCAGAATTAAATGGCAGAGCAGACTCGATGGGCCAAATGGCCTCATTCTGCTCAGTTATATTATGGTCTTATGGCACTCTGCCCATTTTCAAGGAAAGGTTTGATCATTGCCTGTCTGTTGAAATGGGAAGAGAGGAAGAAATACTTATACAGTCTCGGCTCAACTGCCCATTAATAGAAAAGAGCTTAACCTAGTCGAATAAGAACAGGAAATCTGCTGGAATCAGCAGATCTCGCAGTGTCTGTGCAGAGAGCAATAGAGTTAACATCTCAGGTCAATGAGCTTTTGTTTGAACTGCTGAGTATTTCCAATGTCTTCTGTTTTTATTTCCGATTTCCAGCAATCGCAGTGCATTGGTCTTCAATCAATAGGATGGTCATTTTAGATGCAAAAGGTAAATGAAAATCAAGTGCCTTGGAATAGTGATGAATACAACCATTACTTAAAATATTCTGAGGTATTGATAGTGTAATGTGCTTAATGAAGCTGGTCCAAGAGGTTGATTATTTCCTGTTTGGTGCACATAAACATCATGGGTTTGTTGTCAATGGGATCAAAGAATTGGTCATTAAACGATGATTCCTGGATCCCAAGATCGTATTTCTTTTTCTGTGAGCTGACCCACAGATAGATGTGTGATCAGGTGAAGGATGACTGCACACTTTGAGTGTGACTGTGTGCAGAGTTTGGGATATTGTTGTCTGATTTAAATGGACAAGCTGAACTCTCCTGTGGCTGAGTAATTTTCCCTCCCCAGTTTTCAACTCCATCCAAGGAATCCTTCATGCCCACGTGCAAAAGAGAAATTTGACATGTCAGCTATGACTCTCACCAACTTTTACAGATGCACCATAGAAAGCATTCTTTCTGGTTGTATCATAGCTTGGTATGGCTCCTGCTCTGCCCAAGACCACAAGGAACTACAAAAGTTTGTGAATGTAGCCCAATCCATCACACAAACCAGCCTCTCATTCATTAACTCAGTCTACACTTCCCACTGTCTCGGCAAAGCAGCCAGCATAATTAAGGACCCCACGCACCCCGGACATTCTCTCTTCCACCTTCTTCTGCCGGGGAAAAGTCTGAGGTCATGTACCAACCGACTCAAGAACAGCTTCTTCCCTGCTGCTGTCAGACTTTTGAATGCACTTACCTTGCATTAAGTTGCTCTTTCTCTACACCCTAGCTATGACAGTAACACTACATTCTGCACTCGCTCGTTTCCTTCGCTATGAACGGTATGTTTTATCTGTATAGCGCGCAAGAAACAATATTTTTCGCTGTATGTCAATACATGTTACAATAATAAATCAAATCAAAAAAAAGTTTCTTTCTTGCAATGTTAGGACAATTTTTCTTTTTTTTACTCATTCAGGGAACATGGGCCTTGCTGGCTGACCAGCATTTATTGCCCATCCCTAATTTCCCTTGGAGGGCAGTTGAGAGTCAACCACATTGCTGTGGCTCTGGAGTTACATGTAGGCCAGACCAGGCAAGGATGGCAGATTTCCTTCCCTAAAAGGACATTAGTGAACCAGATGGGTTTTTCCGACAATCGGCACTGGTTTCACGGTTGTCAGTAGATTCTTAATTCCAGATTTTTTTCATTGAATTCAAATTCCACCATCTGCCGTGGTGGAATTTGAATCCAGGCCCCCAGGACATTAGCTGAGTTTCTAGTCTAGCGATAATACCACAAGGCCATCGCCTACCCTACACTGTGCGCCAGTTTTAGAGGAAGTGAGGGGTTAAGACCCAAGGCCCAGTAGGCCATGTGTTATCAAGACGTTGATTTTGCATTGCCTTGCTGATAGAACTCGCCCCACAGTAGGACTTTCAGCTGTAAACGTACCTTGCTTGAAATTGTCCAGCACAGAGCCTGAGCCATTTCCTGAATTCTGACTAGTATTGTATAGAATACACGTGATTAAAATTAACTGAATTAGAGTGAATTAGTACACAATGAACAGTATGCTTTATTCACTGGAGTCAGGTTTTAAGCTACTTTCCGATGTAATTGTACTCCAATTATCAAAGATTATCAATTATTTAGACTCCATCAGCCCCAAGAAACTTTGATCATGAAATAATAGTTTCCTTACTTTCTAATGCAAGAATACAAAAAAAAGAATCTGAAATTGGTTATGCATTGTGAAGGAGGTTAGCAAGGTGAAAGTACTACAGTTAGGCTGCTCTCTTTTTTTCATTATTGGACAAAAGCAATTCAGGGAGACTGAGTCACGTGGAACTTGACTGAAACATTATTACTTCACCCCTGTAACCTGGTTTCAAATCCAAACCAGACAAATGGAAAAAGTCTTCTCTTTCTCATCACTGTGATACATTCAAGAAGCAGGTTTAACTGAGTCAGACAAGCCCTGAGTTGATGCAAGTACACGATACAAAGCTGGATATAAATGTAACGATTCCATGGTGCCAATGTTAGTTTATATCGAGAGTGTTGAATCAGATCGACTGCCTATTAAACACCTCTCCAATTTTTTCCTTAATAAAACAATAGAAAGGAAGCTTTGGAGTGGTGTACAGCAAGTGTCCAATCCGACATTGCCCAATTTACACTAATGCCAGAAGTTCATATTACCTCCAATCTGATTAGGTATCTTGTTCGTTTAGTGCTACGCCATCCAGGTCACAGCTACCTGAAAGTGTGTGAGAGGATTTTAGGTATTCAACTTGGGTTGTTGCATAATTTGGCCAATAAGAAATCAGCAGCCTATAATTTTCACCATACCCAAGTATGTTTACTGTTAACTTCAGTGTAAGAGAAAACCTGTGTGGGGTTTTGTGATTTGCTGTCAGCTGATCTGCATTGTTGCCAAAAGGGCAACAATGCAAATCATGATCCTTCATTGTGGGATTGACCTGATGGACCCCCTGAAAGATTCCTCATGTTGGTTGACTGAAGTCAGCAACTCAGCTCACACGAGTTCTGAACTGTTGCAACAGTGTAAATACAGCCTGGACTTTCCGTCTAGTCCGCAATTGGTGACCCGTCAAAATTGCACTAGTTTGAGAAGTGGTTTGTTTCTCAAGTACTCTATGAACGGTATGCTTTTTCTGCACAGCGCACAGGAAACAATACTTTTCACTGTATCCCAGTACATGTGACAATAATAAATCAAATCAATGTTTCTGCTCAATTTCATTTGCACTGAATGTAAAATCTGCCCTCACCTCGTATGACAGGAAGAGTTTTAGAATGTAGGCTTTTTAAAAAAAAATCCTTGGTATATTTAAGAGTGGCAGTTTGGTGTTGCTTGATTAATAGGTTTATCACGAAAAAAGCATTTTATTCAGTGTCCCATGAGTGACCCAATTTTAACTGAAAACAACCTGAAAAATCTGTACCGAACTATTTGCTTATATTGGCGTACATGTTAGTTTTTTCATAAATCAGAAGGAATTATATTCAAATCCTTTTAAACTCAACCTATAAGGGCTTTGCATTCAAAAGAATGAGTTCAAGAGACTTCCGAAAGGCTTTTAATGAGCGGAAACTTGCAGTGGTGATTAATTCAACTGAGGGTGTGGCAAGTTACTGTGGGAAACCTTTTCTAGTGCAATGTTTTTAAACTAGTGCAAAAGAATGTGGAAACTCGCACTGGAGTAATTTGCACTTGAAATTCCTCAATATTCTGCAGTGGTTCGAACTAATACAGGTGAATTGTATTTGAAGGAAGCAACACAATCCAGTGGAAATTAAAGTTTACTGGACTGTATTGGCATAATGCAAAAGTAGGCAATAGAAGATAGATATTAAACATTCAGCAACAAATGCTTCTAATATTGAGAATAACCCTTGGTTATTTTAATTGTGCCTGTAGATACTAATAATTTTGAAACTTCTATATTTACCACCTGCTGCAAGATCTTTAGCACTGCCCTGAGCCAAGCAGGTACGAACTTCAATAAATGCCTCATCTGATGGACAGTCAGTCCGACAATGAAACAATCTCTCATTACTACACTGGAGTATATTGCCATAGGTTGCTATGCTCAGATCCTAGGGAAATCACAATCTTCTAGCTGAGATGCTAACTGTATTTTCCAGAGGTTTTCATGAACAAGTACACAAGGCTCACCATTAATAGAATCTCTACAATGCAGAAGGAGGCCATTTGGCCCATCGAGTCGACACCAACCACAATCCCACCCAGGCCCTATTCCCATAACCCCACATATTTACCCTGCTAATCCCCCTGACACTAGGGTCAATTTACCATGACCAATCAACCTAAACCCTCACTCCCTCTAAAACTGGCGCACATCTTTGGACTGTGGGAGGCAACCGGAGCACCTGGAGGAAACCCACATTAATATCAAACCATCTGACTGCTTTTATGGTTGTGAGCTCAAAGTGTTATGAATTATGAACAATGATACACACCTGCTCAGATATGTTAGATCATCCCAGAAAAAGCATGTTAGGTGAAGGAGCTGCCTCACAACGTCAGGGACCCAGGTTCAATTCTGGCCTTGGGTGACTGTGTTGAGTTTGCACATTCTCCCAGTGTCTGCCTGGGTTTCCTCTGGTTGCTCCTGTTTCCGCCTACAGTCCAAAGATGTGTAGGTTATCTGGGTTAGCCATGGGAAATGTGTGGGCCTGAGTAAGATATTCTGTCGGAGGGTCAGTGCAGACTCGATGGGCCAATTGGTCTCTTCTGTAGGGATTTGAAGAGGGAAATTATCAACAGGTTAATAAGGTTTTAGACAGAATACATAAGGTACTGAAAGCACTATCAGCAAAGAGTCAAATGGTTCTTAAAACAAAGTTAATAAGGTAATGAAACAAATAGTTTACATATATTTGGATGCAGTAAAAAAATTAAATCAGTAAATATGATTTTAAAACATATATGCTGATATTTTAAATGTATTTTAAGTATTGAATGAATCCTTGTCCATTTCAGCCAAAAGCAGGTTACTGCAAGGTACGATGGTAAAGGTGAAGAGTTCAAACCCAAAGGCCTGGGAACCCCGGTAGTTAGCAGAATTCATATCAGAAAGTTTCTGGTGAAGGAACACAGCTTGCAACATTATGAATAGGGATAGTCATTGTTTAGACATAGAATAGATACGTACTTGGAAGCAGGATCACCTGTCTATCCAGTTTGGCTATGAGCCGGTGGGAATGTTCACTTTGACCTCTCTGATGAGTGTCTATAGTTACATAGTGACAGGGAAATGAACTCAGCCAAGATGGGAGTTAGTGTCCGGATTAAATGAATGAATGAGGTATCATTATACTGGATGGTGGAATGCAATTGGCTGAGGTGAATGTCAGAGATTGTTATTGATGTATGTTTACTGAATGTATTGGATTTTAAGCCAATATAAGGCGGGAATAATCAATGAGAAAATCTATAATTGATTTGTTTTAGATTGTACACATTAGATTCATCGGAGAAGTTCTGCCGCTCTATTCCAGAGTTACTTAACCCTTTTTGTGATCTCCGAACAGCTTCTTGTTGTGTTTTTGTTTTAAATAAATGTTACGTCTTTATACAGAGATTTGTATTGTCTGTAGTAAAAGACAGTACTGGCCACCTCAATTTACCCCACGACAGGATTCTATGATTTAAAAACATGGCATTGCTTTGGATTGTTAAATATATATTAATTTTCCTTTGGTATGCTTTTGGGAGGATAGTGTGTGTGTTTATCTAATACATTGAAGATACAGATCAATATCACACACTCCAGTTTGACTCAGGAGTTAACGGCCTTAACTCAAGAGAAGGCCTTTCACTTGACAGAGTCAACGCAAATCAGTCACCCAGAGATATTGGAGAAAAATATTACTTTAGAAACTGAGGGTGGTCCCCCGGTTTGTACTCGGTGGAAGGCACCCACCCTGTAGTACTCCCCTTCAATTGAGTATTCCACCACTTGCCCTCTTGAACTCTGCCCCCCCCACTCCCCCCACCCCCAACCCCAACCCCAAACTCGGGCATGTGGCTCCATTAGATTGGGCTGCAGCTCTCTGAGGGGGGGGCATCCTCCCAGGTAGCTCTCACCAGGCCAATTAATGGTCTGATGTCTGTACACTGCTGCATAGCAACCTGGCCAAGCTGAGGTAAGTTCACCCCGATTTTCAGCTGATGGCCAGAGATTTGGAGCAGAGGGTAACTGCCTCTATGTGCGATATTACAAAGAACAATGAGAAGTACAGCACAGGAACAGGCCCTTCAGCCCTCCAAGCCTATTCCAGTCAGACGCTTCCCAGATTATGGATGCTCCTTTGCAGTGGTGAGTAAGGAATGTCTTTGATGTAGGAGAGCTCTATATTGCAGCCAACATTGCAATACCTACCCTGGGAGCGTAGTGTAATTACGCAGCTAATTTCTATTCTTTTTATTGTCATTCTTGATGAACCCAGGAATATGAAATCTCGACACCAAAGACATGAAAGAATGCCCTCTATAATCCTGAGTCAGAATGTATTTGTTAATGATCCTTAATTGTGAAATTATTCCTATTCAGCTGCACTTCAAAGAGATGGGAATAGTTTGAAGGATGTGTGACAATACTACATGACCATAAATGGCTGTGCTGCTGTTAGTCGGGGGGGGGGGATTTTAAAATTAAAAATGATCAAGCACTTTTGAAAATTACAAGCCTTATTATGTGGAAGTCATACAATCTCAGGTAGAACAAATGGGGGACACTGGATGGAACAACACTGCTGTTTTTTAAATATAATTCTGCAAATATAGGCCTAAACTTTCTGGTCCTGCCCACTGTGGGAATTGTTGCCGGTGGGATGGTAAATATGATGGACATGCAAAGGTCCATTGACCAAGTGCTGGAAAATGGGATCAGAATAGATAGGTGCTTGAAGGCCGGCTTGGGAGCTGTGAGGATGAATAGGCAATGTGTGGTCAAAGTGGAGGGGTTTAAGGCAGACCACACTTCTTATTCCTCACTTAAGACAGAGCGGTGTTATAGTGGCGGGTGAGAATTCCAGAGCTTATGATTAAGTCAACTGAAGGAAAGGCTGCAAGTGATCGAGTGATTAAAACTGGGAGGCAGAAGAAACAGAGGCCAGAACTGGTGAAGCACAGATATCTCACTAGTTTGCCAGTCTGAAGGAGGTTAGAGATTTGGGGTGAGTGAGGCCATGCAGGGATTGGAGAACATGGATGAGAATTTTAAAATGTGGGTATTGCCAGACGCGGGGTGAGTGTAGGTCAGTGAGCACAGGGTTGTGTGTAATCAGGAATTGATGTGAGTTAAAGTTCAGGCAGCAGAATTTTGATTGGACTACAGAAACTAGATGAAGGGACCCGGGTTCAAGCCCGGCCTCGGGTCAGTGTTCTGTGTGGAGTCTGCACATTCTCCCCGTGTCTGCGTGGGTTTCCTCCGGGTGCTCCAGTTTCCTCCCACAGTCCAAAGGTGTGCGGGTTAGGTTGATTGGCCACGCTAAATTGCTTCTTAGTGTCAGGGGGACTAGCAGGGTAAATATGTGGGTTAACAGGGCTCGGGTGGAATTGTTGTCACCTAAGGCTTGATGGGATGAATGGCCTCCTTCTGCACTGGAGGATTCCATGGCTGGAATTTTACCGTCCCATCCGCCACTTAAATCGGAACAGGTGAGGGGCACAGCATGGGAAAGTCCATTGGCTTCGGGTGGGATTTTACAGTTTCAGGACAAGAGGGACCGTAAAATCCCACCTCTTAATTCCAAGATACAAATTCAGGGCTAACACATCGGGATGTCTTAAAGGATGTTTGCTTCGATGAGCCAGGGAGAAAGAGGAAAATAGCAGAGGCATTTCAACTGACGGTCTCAGTCTTTATGATAAAGAAATCCATGCGCTCCTTTATTGGATGTGAGTGTGGAGGAGGAGTGAGGATAAATTAATCATTTACAAATACCTTTTGTTAAGAAACAATTTTTAGAGAAGGTCAGCCCAGTGCAGCAATGTTAATTAACTGCATCAGGGTTTGAGAGACTTAAAAACGGACTCACATCTCCTTTGAACTTTCCCCCTCTCACCTTAACTGCGTGCCCCCAAGTATTAGACATTTCAACTCTGGGAAAAAGATTCTGAATGTCAACCCTATCTAATCCTCTCATAATTTTATAGACATCTATCAGGTCTCCCTCTGTTTCCTTCAGAAGGCACTCTTCAAATGCACTCAATAAACATATGACTAAACTTACTCCAACTTATAACTCAAAGAAAGGGTTTAGTAAAGAAACTTCGTAACTCCAAACTTAGGGCCTCATCCTGGGCCAATCCAAGCTCCCCACAATTCCCAACAGGTCCTTAATTATAGTGAGTCAGTTGGTCAGCTGACCATCACATCATTCTGTAATTGGTTCCATGGTTTACTGGGTCAGCTGACCCTAATGTGATCCTGGTCACATTACATCCAATACAAAGTTGTCACCGGTTCGATTCTGACACCCTCAGCCCTCGCCACTCCAGAGAAAAACAACCGGAGTTTGTCCAGCCAGCTCCTTATAGTTCATACCCTCTAATCCAGGCAGCATCCTGGCCCTGAAGATTCCTGTGTGACCATTCTTTCAGTGCAAGTGATGCGAACTGGCTGGGGTAATGGGGGCAGATCCGTACCTTGAACAGGGTCCTGTCCTGCTGAAAACATGTTGGGTTTATGCAATGGCTGCAAACCACAGCCAAGGTTGAACCACAACACAGAAGCAGTATGCATTGTAAAGTGTGCCAATTGAAGCTTTATCAGCAGCAAGCTGTAAACTCCCTCCCCTGTCCCAAGCCCCTGGCCGGGTTCATTCCATCATGCAGCACACAGCCAGCTCTGTTTAAAGTACAGGTCAAGACTGAACTGATGCCTCATGTTTAGATTTAATTCAGGGCAACCTGACTTGTGCTGGATAATTTCTTCCTTCCCCATTTAACAGATTTGAAAAGCTAGAGACAGTCAGATAATTCACCTCATTTATTATTATTACAAATCAGAATGACTGGGAAATTTTCTGCACTGGAGGAGGCCACACATTGATTTTAGCGCACACTGTGAAACCCCAGTCACCGTCATTATCTTTTATTCTCTTTAATTTGATCTGTTTGTAATTTATTCTGCTTTCTTCTTCATCCTTTCGCTCACTTTTCAGGCAAAAGAAAAAATGAGGTACTTAGAAACCTAGCGTGGCTGATTTAGCTATCCTTCACTATGCCTGCTTCTGGTAGCAAACCATAAAATTAGGCAGCAATCAGTTCAGCCGGATTGGCGGTGAACACGGCTGGGGAAGTTGGCAAGTGGCATGCTGAGGAGGCCCAGCTTCTAACATCAGTCAAACACAGAGGTTGGCACAGCCGGGTGATCACACAGCAGTGTGACTTTGCAGCGCTCCAATCGGGAGATGAAATTGAGCCCTTCACATTGAAGATATTGATAAACAACTTGCACTTCTAAAGCATTTTTAAAGTCCCAAGTCACTGGAGGAGAATTATCAGCCAAAAACTGACACCAAGCCACATCAGAGGATATTAGGACAAAATCGGACAAGGTGAGAGTGTCTTAAAGGAGGGCTGGATGGTGAGGGGAAGAGGTTTAGAGTGGCATTTCCAAATTTGCTTTTTGATATAAAACAATCTAATTTTTTTACAAGAACATTTTTCTTCTGTTGACTGACAAATCTAGTGAAGTTATTTAATTCATAGAATCACGACAGTGCAGAAGGTGCCCATTCGGCATATTGAGCCTGCACCGACAACAATTCCACCCAGACCCTATCCCCATAATCCCAAATATTTACCCTGTTAGCCCCCTGACACTAAGGGGCAATTTACCATTGTCAATCCACCTAATCTGTGCACCTTTGGACTGTGGGAGGAAACCGGGGCACCCTAAGGAAACCCACGCATACACGGGGAGAACGCGCAAACTCCAGACAGACAGTGATGCGAGGCTGGAATTGAATCTGAGTCCCTGGCGCAGTGAGGCAGCAGTGCTAACCACTATGCCATCATAATTGCCCGTCATGACCATTTTAACACCATCTTTACTATTGTCAAGCTCTTGTGTTCCCTCAAGGTCTGCTCCTGGGAATGTGACCCTTGTCAAAGTAGAAAAATAATGTCCTTTGGGTGCATTTGCTTAGGTGCTGATTATGAAGCAATTTTAGTTTGCCAACCAAACTTTGCATTTAATATATGGGCATCACGTTTTCATTGGATTTGAAACTGCCTGGAGCAAGTCATTTATTCCTAAATATCAAAACAAAACTCATTTTCCTTTAGACCACACACTAACAGATCAATGGGTCATAATTTGCTCGAGGAGTGAATTTAATGGTATCTACTGTGAGCTAGACATGCCTTTGCATGTTTAGGTTTTTTTTAAAATTTTAGTGCGACAAAGTTCCTGGATGTGCAAATTGATAACATCACAGCAAGGGAAACAGGGCTTGGTGACACACAGAGACCAAGGCAAGCAATAGCATATCGTCCAAACCAGTCAGATTAATCAGGAGATTGATAGAGCAAGGACTAAGAAGGAAGTGTAAATTAGAGATGTCGAATGCAATGTCAGAAAGATAAGTAACAAGATGAAAAGAAGATTGAATTAAGGGAGAGAGAGAGTGAGAGAAAAAGAGACAGGATGATATCTGGACTTGAATATTGTTGAAAAGAGATACATACTGCCGAGGTTTCTCAGAGTGTCCTCATCAGAACAAACACAGGAATGCCAAATTTGAAACCATCGAAATAATTTATGCCATAAGGGTGCCGAATATTTGGCAAGTCAAGTCTCATTGGCTGAAGTGTTGCCATGGGGAAGGCAATGGGGATCTAAAGGGACCTCAAGCTCCCAGGTAATTCAAAAAAAAGGCACAGGGCTTGAACATATTCCTTTTGTTTGCAGAGAATGCGTCATTGCGTATACATAAGAACATAAGAACTAGGAGGAGGAGTAGCCATCTGGCCCCTCGAGCCTGCTCCACCATTCAATAAGATCATGGCTGATCTTTTTGTGGACTAAGCTCCTCTTACCCGCCCGCTTACCATAACCCTTAATTCCTCTACTGTTCAAAAAATTATCTATCCTTGCCTTAAAAACATTCAATTAGGTAGCCTCAACTGCTTCACTGGGCAGGGAATTCCATACATTCACAACCCTTTGGGTGAAGAAATTTCTCCTCAACTCAGTCCTAAAGCTGCTCCCCCTTATTTTGAGGCCATGCCCCCTTGTTCTAGTTTCGCCAGTGGAAGCAACTTCCCTTCATAATCTTATATGTTCCTATAAGCTCTCCTCTCATTCTTCTGAATTCCAATGAGTAAAGCCCCAGTCTACTCAGTCTCTCCTCATAAGCCAACCCTCTCAACTCCAGAATCAACCTAGTGAATCTCTTCTGTACCCCCTCCAGTGCCAGTATATCCTTTCTCAAGTAAGGAGGCCAAAACTGAACACAGTACTCCAGGTGTGGCCTCACCAGCACCTTATACAGCTGCAACATAACCTCGCTGCTTTTAAACTCCATCCCTCTGGCAATGAAGGACAAAATTCCATTTGCCTTCTTAATTACCTGCTGCACCTACAAGTCAACCTTTTGTGATTCGTGCACAAGGACACCCAGGTCCCTCCGCACAGCAGCATGCTGCAATATTTTACCAATTAAATAACAGTCCATTTTGCTGTTATTCCTACCAAAATGGATGATCTCACATTACCAACATTATAGTCCAACTGCATGTATGCCACCTCCAGCAATGTAAATGAACTATGTTACTAGCTTGCGCCTTTTGCCAGTCAGAACCCTGTGCTACTGTAGTATAAATTGTTGTGGTCATTTGAAATTTGGTATTCTTGCATTTGTCCATATGAGTGCACAATGAAAAACTTCGGCAACATGTCTCTTTTAAGCAACATTTAAGTTCAGTACCACTAAGTGACAGTTTGATATCAAGGCCCCAAATTATGAGGTGAGACTACACAAACTAAAGTTGCATTCTCTGGAATTTTGAAGGTTAAGGGTGATTTGATTGGGGTCTTCAAAATATTAAGGGAATTGACAGGGTAGGTAGAAACTATTTCCATTGGTTGGGGAATCTAGGACTTAGAAAAGCATGGATGTTAGGGAACTTGGGGAAATAAATAGTGATGTCTTGAGGAGTGTACATATTACGGAGAAGGAGGTGCTGGAAGTCTTAAAGCGCATCAAGGTAGATAAATCCCCGGGACCTGATGTAGTGTATCCCAGGACATTGTGGGAGGCTAGGGAGGAAATTGCAGGTCCCCTAGCCGAGATATTTGAATCATCGATAGTCACGAGTGAAGTGCCTGAAGATTGGAGGGTGGCAAATGTTGTGCCTTTGTTTAAAAAGGCTGCAGGGAAAAGCATGGGAACTACAGGCCAGTGAGCCTCACATCTGTGGTGGGTAAATTGTTGGAAGGCATTTTGAGAGACAGGACCTACAGGCATTTAGAGACACAAGGACTGATTAGGGACAGTCAGCATGGCTTTGTGAGTGGAAAATCATGTCTCACAAATTTGATTGAGTTTTTTGAAGGGGTAGCCAAGAAGGTAGATGAGGACAGTGCAGTTGATGTTGTCTACATGGATTTTAGCAAGGCCTTTGACAAGGTACCGCATGGTAGGTTGTTGCATAAAGTTAAATCTCACAGGATCCAAGGTGAGGTATCTAAATGGATACAAAATTGGCTTCTTGACAGAATAAGAAGTCTCACAACACCAGGTTAAAGTCCAACAGGTTTATTTGGTAGCAAATACCATAAGCTTTCGGAGCACTGCTCCTTCACAATCCAAAAGCTTATGGTATTTGCTACCAAATAAACCTGTTGGACTTTAACCTGGTGTTGTGAGACTTCTTACTGTGTTCACCCCAGTCCAACGCCGGCATCTCCACTTCTTGACAGAAGCCAGAGGGTGGTTGTAGAAGGTTGTTTTTCAAACTGGAGGCCTGTGACCAGCGATGTGTCAAAGGGATCAGTGCTGGGTCCACTGTTATTTGTCATTCATATTAATGATTTGGATGAGAATATAGGAGGCATGGTTAGTACGTTTGCAGAAGACACCAAGATTGGTGGCATAATGGACTGTGAAAAAAGTTATCTCCGATTGCAACAACATCTTGATCAATTGGGCCAGTGGGCTGACGAATGGCAGATGGAGTTTAATTTAGATAAATGCGAGGTGATGCATTTTTGTAGATTGAACCAGGGCAGGACTTACTCAGTTAATAGTAGGACATTGGGGAGAGTTACAGGACAAAGAGATCTAGGGGTACATGTTCATAGCTCCTTGAAAGTGGAGTCACAGGTGGACAGAGTGGTGAAGAAGGCATTCAGCATGCTTGGTTTCATCAGTCAGAACATTGAATACAGGAGTTGGGACGTCCTGTTGAAGTTGTACAAGACATTGGTAAGGCCACACTTGGAATATTGTGTACAGTTCTGGTCACCCTATTATAGGAAGGATATTATTAAACTAGAAAGAGTGCAGAAAAGATTTACTAGGATGCTACCCAGACTTGATGGTTTGAGTTATAAGGAGAGGCTGGATAGACTGGGACTTTTTTCTCTGGAGCATAGAAGGATGAGGGGTGATCTTATAGAGGTCTATAAACTAATGAGGGGCACAGATCAGCTTGATAGTCAATATCTTTTCCCAATGGTAGGGGAGTCTAAAACTAGAGGGCATAGGTTTAAGGTGAGAGGGGAGAGATACAAAAGTGTCCAGAGGGGCAATGTTTTCACACAGAGGGTGGTGAGTGTCCGGAACAAGCTGCCAGAGGTGCTAGTAGAGACGGGTACAATTTTATCTTTTAAAAAGCATTTAGACAGTTACATGGGTAAGATGGGTATAGAGGGATATGGGCCAAATGCGGGCAATTGGGATTAATTTAGGGGTTTAAAAAAAAAGGGCAGCATGGACAAGTTGGGCCGAAGGACTTGTTTCCATGCTGTAAACCTCTATGACTCTATGACTATGACGTAGGGGACGTAGCCTAAAACATAGAACCATGCCTTTCAGGGGTGACATGAGGAAACATTTCTACGTGCAAAAGGTGGTAGAAATTAGGAACTCTCTTCTGAAAATGGCAGTTGAGGCTAGATCAATTGTTAATTTTAACTATGGGATTGTTAGGTTCCTCTTAGTCAAAGGTGTTGAGAGACGTGGGGGAAAAGGGATCTGGCACATTAAGGCAGGTCATAGATCAGCCAGAATCTCATTGAATGGTGAAACAGGCTCATCTCTTATAGAGCTAAATAAACTGCTCTAGTTCCTAGCAAAATTTGCATTTTTTAAGTCTCACTAAAACCCGAAGGATTGGGACTTGCATACTTGTAATAGTTATTGACAGTGCCAGAGAGGCTGACACACAGTATGTACTGCTTACAACATTGTTAAAAGGATACGTAGGCTGAAATGGACTGGGCTCCCCATCCTGCAACAAGTTTAGTAAGTATCAACCATGAATGTACAGCAACTTCACACTGTTCGATGATGAAGCAGACAGCATGATGCTGTTTTACATCGAGTCCCGACAGTGTCGAAGGAGGCCATTCAGCCCATTGGGTCTGCACCGGGTCTCCGAAGAGCATCCCATCCAGGCCACCCCCACCCCCACCCCCCATCACCCCATGCATTTCCCACAGCCAGTCCACCCAACCTGCACATCTCTGGACACTAAGGGGCAATTTAACATGACCAATCCACATAACCTGCACCTTTTTGCTCTGTGGGAGGAAACCGGAGCACCCGGAGGAAACCAATGCAGACACGGGGAGAACGTGCAGACTCCACACAGAAAGTGACCAAGGCAGGAATCAAACCAGGGTCACTGGCACTGAGGCAGCAGTGCTAACCACTGCACCACCATGTTGCCCATTCCAGACGGGATACCACCAAAGTGTTATGCCCCCTGGGGGAGGAGGGATGAACTGGCTCCCTTCCTTTATTCAACCCTCTTGGTTTGTCGCAAACAAACTAAATTTAAAATGGATCCCCTTCCCCTGCGGATACCTCTTCCCAGTCCCAGTCTATTTGTGTTTTGGTGAAGTTTATGGCAGAGCAATGCAATTCGGACTTTTAGACCTTTGAATGTGCCTTTGTCTGAAATTGATGCAGCTTTTGCACTTAAATAACGGTGAACACCTTTCGCCTGACCGTTGTTTTGACAGCAAATTATAGCTCAGAGGTTTACTCAGCTTGGTAAAATAACAACTACTAAAACTTTCAAATTACTCTCAGATTCTGATCCCCTCTTTCTCAAGCATATCATAGAACTTTCAGATAGGGATTCACAGAACGTGATCATTAAAAAAATGAAGGCATTTGAGTATAAATAATGTAAAGCTACCTTTTTAATGCTTTTCTTCTTCCACGTGTCAGTTCCTTTAGATCAGTTTGGAACACATTTCAAATTGTCAATTACCACGACCTGTCATATTCACCAGTAGAGATATTATTCACATTACTACACACTAACTGAACACCATGATCTGATTAAAAAGCTCAGCCTTCTTTCTCGCCGAGATAGATTGCATGTTTTTATCACATTAACATTTTTACAAGCGCATAAATAATTCAGCACCTGTTTGCACATCACCTGAACAGCCCCGTTCACGGTAGCAAGTCTTCTGGTGTTACGTTTGGTCCCTGGACGAGGTCCCCAGATTTGTTACCCTCCGTCCCCTCTGTGGGAACTATCTCGACATGAGTCCCAATTAGGTCAATTCCTGGTTTTAATCAGTATTGATAATCAAAATGTAGATCTGAATAAATCTGAATGTAATGTGTGCCATTTCCACTTCAGCAAGAGCAAAGTACCATGTTCCCATTGTAATTTTGTAATGTTACATCCCATTCTTAAATTGTTAGTTACAATCGAAATTACAATGTTTTTGAGCCTGTTGAAAGTGCGTTTAGAAGTACCACCAAGTTGTTATGTCCCCTCGGGAAGCAGGGATGCACTGGCTCCCTCCCTTTATTCAACCTCCTCTCGGTTCGTCGCAACAAAATAAATTTAAAACAGATCCCTTCCCCTGCGGATACCTTTTCCCAATCCCAATGTATTTGTGTTCTGGAGGAACCAATTTAACCAGCCTTCTCTTGGGTTAATGAAACATTGAGTTTCTCAGCTACTAAAACACGAGAAAATAGGAACAGGTTAGCAATGAGTTCAAAAATAAGGTTAAAAAGAGACTATGCGAATCAATCTTTGACATGTCCATGAGGAGTAGGTGGTGAAATGTTGTTGCCATTTGTGATTCCAGTTGTGCTGTCTTCAGCACTTGATTGGTTGGTTTTGAGATCCCTGTTTCTACAGTTTAGCTGAAAGGCATTGTCCTGGTTCCTTTTCCACTGTGGCTTTGCTGACATGACCCGCTTCCAGCAATCAGAGAGAAGGTGAGGCTTTTTTTTAAAATCTGCCAGGGCAGCAAGGGTGTCTCTGCTGTTTTTCCTTGATTGTGTCACACACTCTGACACCCCCAGCACCCACCCCACACACCTTGTTTGCAGTTGGCTTTTTATCCCTGTCCCCTGTGTATCCCTGGAAGGGGAAAACCCACAAACAGGTCTGGGCTATAATTTACATGGTATGATCCCCACTGGGATGATAATCAGCTGCCATTATCTCCATAGGATATTACAGTCAGTTTCTGTACTGCTTCTTCTTTCCATATATCCCTGTCTGAAAAATGGTGTGAACATACCATTGTCTCTCAGGACTTGGTAAATCCAAGAAAGAGCAACTCAGATTCTCAGCTGTCTTTGGCTTGTATGTTCATTTTTAAAAACCCATGACCAGGATTTTCCGTTTCTGTTCACATTGGGCGGCTTCAGCGACGGGAGCGGAAAATATCGCACAAAATCCAAAGTTGCGTTTCGCAATGATGTCAAAGCAGGAAGTCATTGCCCCCTTCCTCCCATCAGGGGCAGGCTGCGTTTCCTGACATTCAACATCGAGAAACTCATAACAATCAGGACCGCACACTGGAATCATCCCCCCACATCAAAAAATCCATCCATGATGGCGTGCTGGCCTCAGAAGGCATGGACCTGGTGAGCAGTGCTTCCAAGGGAGCTCAGAGGTGAGTGCAACATTCAGAGCAGGCAAGGGCTGGTAGTTGTGTAGTGCCAGAATAGCGCTAGTTTGATGCAAGCGATTCCCAGTGGGATGAACCTGGGTGCACATTGTTTCTTGGTTTGCTAGCTGTGTGCTGGGGAGGCCTTTAAAAATTGCACCCGAATCATTGAGTGTCTGATTTGATGATGGACTTGATGGATCAAAGGACGCCCGCCAGGGATACATTGAGGAACCCGTGACTGCAAGTTTCTTTTCTAAGTTCTGGACTATGTGGTGATAACAGCCGCCATTGCCATCAGCAGCCTCAACACAGCTTTCCCTGCCCAAATTGGCCTTTATCGATACGGAGAAAACCTCGCTCCATGTCTCATTTAAAAGTTCAGTATGTCCATACGTAATTTGGGGTTTTGATCCATCTTCATGATGCTCAAGACACAAAATGCTGGGATTGAAAACCTGTAACCTTTCCAGTTGACTTCTGTGGGATCCAGTCGAGGGCAGAGCCTCAGCTGCTCTAAGCCAGATTGACGTGTGGGTTACAGATTGGCTTTTGGGTTGCAGATTGGCATATGGGTTAGTAAGGACATCTAGTCCAGCCATTCCTCCATCCTTGGCCTGTGGAAAAACTTGTGGAGTATCATCTGCAGTCCATGGAGCAAGGGCCAAGAGGGAATGTTTACTCATTTCTTTCCTGGTGGTGGAGGAAGTTTGATAATCTGCATCTCAGTTGAAGCCTCTGATGGTGGACAGCTGCCTGCGATGCTGCTCCAGTGGCGAAAGTACCCACTAACATTAAGCACACAGAATCATAGAATCCCTACAGTGCAGAAGAGGCTATTTGGCCCATCGAGTCTGCACCCACTCTCTGACAGAGTATCTTACCCATACCCTCTCCCCTGCCCTACCCCTGTAACCCCACGCACTTACTATGGCTAATCTACCTACACATCTTGGGACACTAAGTGGCAATTTAGCATGGCCAATCCACCTAACTGACACATCTTTGGACTGTGGGAGGAAACCGGAGCACCCAGAACAAACCCATGCAGACAGGGAGAACATGCAAATTCCACACAGACAGTCACCCAAGGCTGGAATTGAACCCGGAACCCTGGAGCTGTGAGGCAGCAATGCTAACCACTGTGCCACCATGCCAACCATGAAAAGAGGCCCCTCGCTCTGCTAATCCCAGTTCCTGTTGGGCACTGCCTGGCGCGTACTCTGGAATGGAACCTCCGGGGTATTTTGTGCCTTCCAATTTTCTCATGATTCAAACAGGAGCTGAAGATATCCTTATCCTCACTGCACGTTAGAACTGTAGAATTTCCTTTATAGTTCTCGTACAAACACAGCAGGTCTTATCAAATGAGTTTCATTTTGTAATGGGGTTGTGCTTTATGTTGTTTTCAATGTGCAAGGATGCTAGTGTGTTAAACTTTGATCCTTTAAAGGTCAGCTAGACATGCAGTTTTACCTCAAGTATATATTTGTAAGCAAAGCACATTCTCAGTTTTCAAGTGGAAACATTGGAAGGTTATTTAACCAAGCAATTAAAATCGATCAGGTGACTTAAGCTCGCCAATATCCAGCTGGCGTCCTGCCACCTCCTGTTTTACCAGCTTCCTGATGAGGTGACAAACCTGATAAAGATTCTTCTTTAACAATGCAATTTTAACTCTGGTTTGAACAGGGAATCTGCTGCTGGGTGAAAATAATGTGGAATGGATCCAGAACCAAAAGAGGTCACTGATGACTGCACACTGTTCAGTACCATTTGCAACTTCTCAGAAACGGAAATAGTCCGCGTTCATTTGCAGCAAGATTTGGACAACATTCAGCTTGGGCTGGTAAGTGGAAAGTGCGCCATATAATTGTCAGGCAATGACTTATCTCCGTCAGAGAGAATCTAACCATCTCCCTTAGACGTACTATGGAGTACCATTGCTGAATCCCCCAACATCAACATCCAGAAAGTTAGCTGGGCCAGCCATATAAATGCCGTGGCTATAAGAACAGGCCAGAGGCTGGAAATCCTGTGGTGAGTTACTCACCTCCTGGTTCCCCAAAGCCTCTGTCCACCATCTACAATGGTAGTCATGATGTGGAGATGCCGGCGTTGGACTGGGGTAAGCACAGTAAGAAGTCTCACAACACCAGGTTAAAGTCCAACAGGTTTATTTGGTAAATGCCATCTGACGAAGGAGCAGCAAGCTCTGAAAGCTTATGGTATTTGCTACCAAATAAACCTGTTGGACTTTAACCTGGTGTTGTGAGACTTCTTACTTCACCATCTACAAGGCACAGGTCAGGAGTCTGATTCAATAATCTCCACTTCACTGGATGGATGCAGCTCCAACAGCACTCGAGGTTTGCCATCATCTTATTTATTTATTTCTGGACAAAAATGTTTGATTGTTTATTACTAGGCTTACATTAACACTGCAATGAAGTTACTGTGAAAATCCCCTTGTCGCCACACTCCGGCGCCTGTTTGGGTACACTGAGGGAGAATTTAGCATTGCCAATGCACCTAACCAGCACATCTTTCAGGCTATGGGAGGAAACCGGAACACCTGGAGGAAACCCACGCAGACACTGGGAGAGCGTGAAAATTCCGCACAGTGAACCAAGCTGGGAATTGAACCCGGGTCCCTAGCGCTGTGAGGCAGCAGCGCTAACCACTGTGCCACCCCAGGTAGCACAAGGACAAAGCAGCCCGCTTGATAGACACCCCTTCTACCATCATTGCATAGTGGCAGCAATGCGTGCCATCTACAAGATGCACTGCACCACATGGGCTGCAGCAGTTCAAGATGGTGTCTCACCACCACCTTCTCAAGAGGATGAACAATAATGCTGGCCTTTCCAGCAATGCCTACATCCCGTGGACTAAGTAGAAAAAAGGCCACTCTCTTGACTTCCCTTGTGGGCTGAGGAGGAGCTGGTGTACTCACTGAGACTCACAAGGAAATTTTAGGCTTCTCTTACTCTTCCTCACCCCTCTCCCCCTTTCTCTCACACACACGTCCCATCAGAAAACCTCTTCACATAGCTAACCTTCTTGACGGCAAGGCACCTTTGGCTAGCAGCTTTCTGCCACCTGACTGCCTGTGGTGGCACGGTGGCACAGTGGTAAGCACTGACCTGGGTTCAATTCCCAGCTTGGGTCACTGTCTGTGTGGAGTTTGCACATTCTCCCTGTGTCTGTGTGGGTTTCCTCCAGGTACACCACTTCCCTCCCACAGTCCAAAGATGTGCGGGTTAGGTGGATTGGCCATGCCAAATTGCCCCTCAGTGACAGGGGTCTAGCTAAGGTAAATGCATGGAGTTTTCGGGATTGGGCCTGGGTGGGATTGTGGTCAGTGCAGACTCGATAGGCTGAATGGACTTTCTGTTAGTTAGCCAATCCTCTATCCATGCTAATACATTACCCGTAACACTATGCACCTTTATCTTATGTAGCAGTCTTTGGTGCGGCACCTTGTCAAATGCCTTCTGGAAATCCAAAGAAAATGCATACAAAGTGGCAAAGATTAGTGGGAACCTAGAGGATTGGGAAATCTTTAAAGGTCAGCAGAAAGCCACGAAAAAAGCTATAAAGAAAGATAAGATGGATTATGAGAGTAAACTAGCTCAGAATATAAAAACAGATAGCAAAAGTTTCGACAAATATATAAAACGAAAAAGAGTGGCGAAAGTAAACATTGGTCCTTTAGAGGACGAGAAGGGGGATGTAATAACTGGAAATGAGGAAATGGCTGAGGCATTGAACAGGTATTTTGTGTCGGTCTTCACAGTGGAAGACACAAATAACATGCCGTAATTGATGACAGGAAGGTGAGAACCTAGAAACTATCATTATCACGAAAGAGGTAGTGTTGGGCAAGTTAATGGGGTTAAAGGGAGACAGGTCTCCTGGTCCTAATGGAATGCATCCCAGGGTACTAAAAGAGATGGCGGGTGAAATAGCAAATGCACTAGTGATAATTTACCAAAATTCGCTGGACTCTAGGGTGGTTCCCGCAGATTGGAAAACAGCAAATGTGACGCCACTGTTTAAAAAAGGAGGTAGACAAAAGGCAGGTAACTATAGGCCGGTTAGCTTAACTTTTGTAGTCAGGAAAATGCTTGAATCTATCATCAAGGAAGAAATAGCGAGACATCTGGCTATAAATTGTCCCATTGGTAAGGCGCAGCATGGGTTCATGAAGGGCAGGTCATAGAACCATAGAAAATTACAGCTCAGAAACAGGCCTTTTGGCCCTTCTTTTTTGACAAATTTGGTGGAATTCTTTGAGAACATTACATGCGCAGTGGACAATGGGGAACCTGTGGATGTGGTGTATCTGGATTTCCAGAAGGCATTTGACAAGGTGCCGCACCAAAGACTGCTACATAAGATAAAGGTGCGCAGTGTCACGGGTAATGTATTAGCATGGATAGAGGATTGGTTAATTAACAGAAAGCAAAGAGTGGGGGTAAATGGGTGTTTTTTAGTTGGTGATCAGTGACTAGTGGTGTTCCTCAGGGATCAGTGTTGGGACTGCAATTGTTTACGATTTACATAGATGATTTGGAGTTGGGGACTAAGTGTAGCGTGTCAAAATTCGCAGATGACACTAAGATGGGTGGAAGAGCAAAGTGTGCAGAGGATGCTGAAAGTCTGCAAAGGGATATAGATAATCTAAGTGAGTGGGTGAGGGTCTGGCAGATGGAATACAATGTTGGTAATGTGAGGTCATCCATTTTGGTAGGAATAACAGCAAAATGGACTATTATTTACATGGTAAAAAATTGCGGCATGCTGATGTGCAGAGGGACCTGGGTGTTCTTGTGCACGAATTTCAAGGAGTTGGTTTGCAGGTGCAGCAGGTAATTAAGAAGGCAAATGGAATTTTGTCCTTCATTGCTAGAGGGATGGAGTTTAAAAACAGTGAGATTATGTTGCAGCTGTATAAGGTGCTGGTGAGGCCACACCTGGAGTACTATGTTCAGTTTTGGTCTCCTTACTTGAGAAAGGATATACTGGCACTGGAGGGGGTGCAGAGGAGATTCACTAGGTTGATTCCAGAGTTGAGAGGGTTGGATTATGAGGAGAGACTGAGTAGACTGGGGCTATACTCATTGGAATTCAGAAGAATGAGGGGAGATCTTATAGAAACATATAAGATTATGAAGGGAATAGATAAGATAGAAACAGGGAAGTTGTTTCCACTGGCGGGTGAAACTAGAACTAGGGGGCATAGCCTCAAAATAAGGGGAAGCAGATTTAGGACTGAGTTGAGGAGGAACTTCTTCACACAAAAGATTGTGAATCTGTGGAATTCCCTGCCCAGTGAAGCAGTTGAGGCTACCTCATTGAATGTTTTTAAGGCAAGGATAGATAAATTTTTGAACAGTAAAGGAATTAAGGGTTATGGTGAGCGGGCGGATAAGAGGAGCTGAGTCCACAAAAAGATCAGCCATGATCTTATTGAATGGAGGAGCAGGCTCGAGGGGCCAGATGGCCTACTCCTGCTCCTAGTTCTTATGTTCTTATGAATGGCCTCCTTCCGCACTGTAGGATTCTATGATTCTATGATTCCTGCCTACTGGCCACTTGCCATTCCGTCCAGACCACTGATCAGCTCCATGCTGATGAGGCTGTAAAATAAAAACTGTCTGAGCCCCAGGCTGCCATGCTGAGACAGAGTTTTTCTTTATTCTTTCATGGGCATTACTGGCAAACACCAACATTTGTCGCCCATCCCTAATTGCCCTTGAACTGAGTGGCTTGCCAGGCCATTTCAGAGGGCAGTTGAGAGTCAACCACATTGCTGTGTCTTTGGAGTCACGTGTAGGCCAGACCAGGTAACGAGGGCAGATTTCCTTCCTGAAAGGACATTCGTGAACCAGGTGGGTTTTTATGGCAACTGATGATAATTTTATGGCCAGCAAATTATTGTGAACATGCTTTCAATTCCAGATTTACTTATTGAATTTGAATTTCAGCAGCTGTCATGGTAGGATTCAAACCTATGTCTGCCAGAGAATTAGCTTATGCCTCTGGATTACTATTCCAGGGACATTACGAGTCAGCCACCATCTTCCCACAGAGTTGGGCCTTGCCCTGTCGTACGCTTATTTGGAATTCCGTCTATATTGTCAAAATGGTAAAGGCACATTGGGCTTGAAATATTCTTTAACTATGGAAGACTTGTTCTCCTTCTCCATTCCCTCATGCCGTTTGTCTGACACATCCTTACGTGGCCTACTGCCAATGTTTGTCTATGATTAGCTTACAAGTCTATTTACTGCGAATGAGACCAGTGGGAGACATTTTCTTCACCTGAGGTGGAGAAATTCACTGTTGAAAGATTTTACATGTCGTCCTCCTGCCAAGAGCAGATGTAGGTCATCCGGAAGCAAAGGATGTAACCCTTCAACACCTTGTTATAAAAGTATGTACCTTAACTACATCACTAGTGGGCGGCACGGTGGCACAGTGGTCAGCACTGCTGCCTCACAACGCCAGGAACCTGGGTTCGATTCCCGGCTTGGATCACTGTCTATGTGGAGTTTGCACATTCTCGCCATGTCTGCGTGGGTTTCCTCTGGATGCGCCGGTTTCCTCCCACAGTCCAAAGGTTTTAGGTGGATTGGCCATGATAAATTGCCGCTTAGTGTCAGGGGGACTAGCTAAGGATAAATACATGGGGTTATGTGCCTGTGTGGGATTGTGGTCGGTGCAGACTTGATGGGCCGAATGGCCTCCTTCTGCACTGTAGGATTCTATGACTATCCCATTATCGTGAACAGGTAAACTTTTGGCTTCAAGATTAGCAGGTATTTATTTATCTGAGCCAAAGTTAGAACAGCCAATGTCTTTGGCCAGTAGTTATATTATTAAAGGAGCTACTAATGTGGAATTGCTTCATGCAATACAGTCAGCATGGCTTTGTCAATGGGAGATCAGGGCTGGAATTCTCTGGCTGTTCACTCCAGCAGGATTCTCTGGTCCCACCGGCAGCACACCCCTATTCGTGGATTTCCTGGTGGAGTGCCTTCAATGGGAAATCGCATTGACAGTGGCAGGACCTGAGAACCCCACCACCAGCGAACGGCACACCACCTTCCACCACCGAGAGCACGCGGCTGGAAAGCCGGAGAATCACGCCCCATGTCTAACAAATTTGATTGAATTTTTTGGGGAGGTGACTGGCTCTGTAGATGCGGGCAGTGCAGTCAATGTCGTCTACCTGAGCTTCAAGGAGGCTTTTGACAAGGTCTCGCATGATTAAAAAGGTAAGAGCCAATGGAAGCCAGGGCAATTTATAGAACATAGAACATTACAGCGCAGTACAGGCCCTTCGGCCCTCGATGTTGCGCCAACCAGTGGTACCAATCTAAAGCTCCTCTAATCTACACTATTCCAATATCATCCATATGTTTATCCAATAACCACTTGAACGCTCTCAACGTTGATGAGTCCACCACTGCTGCAGGCAGGGCATTCCACGCCCTTACTACTCTCTGAGTAAAGAACCTACCTCTAACATCTGTCCTATATCTCTCACCCCTCAATTTAAAGCTATGTCCCCTCGTGCTAGCCATCACCATCTGAGGAAAAAGGCTCTTACTATCCACCCTATCTAATCCTCTGATCATCTTGTATGCCACTATTAAGTCACCTCTTAACCTTCTTCTCTCTAACGAAAACAACCTCAAGCCCCTCAGCCTTTCCTCATACGATTTTCCCACCATACCAGGCAACATCCTGGTAAATCTCCTCTGCACCCTTTCCAACACTTCCACATCTTTCCTATAATACGGCGACCAGAACTGTACGCAATACTCCAAATGCGGCCGCACCAGAGTTTTGTACAGTTGCAGCATGACCTCCTGGCTCCGAAACTCAATCCCTCTACCAATAAAAGCTAACATACCGTACGCCTTCTGAACAACCCTATCAACCTGGGTGCCAACTTTCAGGGATCTATGCACATGGACACCGAGATCTCTCTGTTCATCCACACTACCAAGTATCTTACCATTAGCCCAGTACTCTGTATTCCTGTTACTCCTTCCAAAGTGAATCACTTAGCACTTTTCTGCATTAAACTCCATTTGCCACCTCTCAGCCCAGCTCTGCAGCTTATCTATGTCCCTCTGTAACCTGCCACTTCCCTCCGCACTGTCTACAACTCCACCGACTTTAGTGTCATCCGCAAATTTACTAATCCATCCTTCCACGCCCTCATCCAGGTCATTAATAAAAATGACAAACAGCAGTGGCCCCAAAACAGATCCTTGCAGTATACCACTAGTAACTGAACTCCAGGATGAATATTTCCCATCAACCACCACCCTTTGCTTTCTTACAGCTAGCCAATTCCTGATCCAAACCACTAAATCACCCTCAATCCCATGTGTCCGTATTTTCTGCAAAAGCTTACCATGGGGGGAACCTTATCAAACGCCACAACAACCGCTTTACCCTCATCCACCTCTTTGGTCACCTTCTCAAAGAACTCAATAAGGTTTGTGAGGCACGACCTACCCTTCACAAAACCGTGTTGACTATCCCTAATCAAATTATTCCTTTCCAGGTGATTATAAATCCTATCTCTTATAATCCTTTCCAATACTTTGCCCACAACAGAAGTAAGGCTCACCGGTCTATAATTACCAGGGTTGTCCCTACTCCCCTTCTTGAACAAGGGGACAACATTTGCTATCCTCCAGTCTTCTGGCATTGTTCCTGTAGACAATGACGACACAAAGATCAAAGCCAAAGGCGCTGCGATCTCCTCTCTAGCCTCCCAGAGAATCCTAGGATAAATCCCATCCGGCCCAGGGGACTTATCTATTTTTACCCTTTCCAGAATTGCTAACACCTCCTCCTTATGAACATCAATACCATCCAGTCCATCAATACCATCCAGTCCAACAGCCTGCATCTCATTTGGCTAATTGGATCCAGAATTGGCTTAGTGGCAGGAGGCAGAGGGTAATAGTCAAAGGTTGTTTTTGTGATTTGAAGCTTGTGTCCAGCAGTGTACTGCAGGGATTGGTGCTGGGACCCTTGCTGTTTGTAGTGTACATAAACGATCTAGACGGGAATGTGCGGGGTTATGATCAGTAAGTTTAAAGATGACACGAAAATTGGCGGTGTGTTAAATAGCGAGGAGGAAAGCCTTAGGTTACAGGGTGATATAGACAGGCTGGTCAGATGGGCAGAACAGTGGCAAATTGAATTTAACCCTAAAAAGTGTGAAAGCGCCTTTTGTGAGGACTAACAAAGAAGGGAGTGTATGATAAATGGTTAGAGCCGAGGAAATACAGAGCACCAGAGGAACCACGGGTGCATGTCCCTGAATGCAGCAGATCAGGTGGTTAAGAAGGTTAAGAAGCCTTTATTAGCTGAGGCATTGAATATAAGAACAGGGAGATTATGATGGAACTGTATAAAATGCTCATTAGGCCACAGCTAGAGTACTGTGTGCAGTTCTGGTCGCCACACTATAGGAAGGATGTGATTGCACTCAAGAGAGTGCAGATGAGATTCACCAGGATGTTGCCTGAGATGGATTACTTCTCCAGGTTGGGATTGTTCTCCTTAGAGCAGAGAAGGCTGAGGGGAAAACCTCATTGAGGTTTAAAAAATTATGAGGGCCATAGATAGGGTAGATAGGAAGGAGCTTTTCCCCTTAGTAGAGACAGTCAATAACCAGGGGGCATAGATTTAAATTCAAGGACAGGAGATTTAGAGGGGATTTGAGGAAAATCTTTTTCACCCAGAGGGTGGTGGGAATCTGAAAATCACTGCCTGAAAGGGTGGTGGAGGCAGGAACCCTCACAACATTCAAGAAACAGTTAGATGAGCTCTTGAAGCACCATAGCATACAAGGCTACAGACCAAGTGCTAGAAAATGGGATTAGAATAGATAGGTGCTTGAAAGCCAGCATGGGCGTGATGGGCCAAAGGGCCTCTTTTTACGCTGTAAAACTCTATGGCTGGAACTCTATCACCTCGCCTGCCATGGAATTGGCACAGGTGAGGGCCGGCGATGGAAATCTCCATGACCTCAATCAAGAATTTCCAGTCTCATCTGAACAGGGCCGTAAAATCCCTCCCAGTGAATCTCTGATTCTATTTCTTTTACTGGGACTGAACAAAAGTCACTATTTACATTCTCATAGTCAAGTAACTGGATGTGAATATTCGTTATGCTTTATAAATTAATATAGAACAATAGTGGTGAATTTCAGGGCTGAGGTAAAAGTGACTGCCCTTTGCATTAAACCAGCATTTGACCAAATGTGGCATCAAGGAGCCCAGGTACAGCTAAAGTCAATGGGAATCAGAGGGAAAACACTCCACTGGTTGGAGTCATACCTGGCACAAAGGAAGATGTTTGTGAGGATTGGCGATCTATCATCTCAGTCCCAAGACATTGCTAAGTTTCTCAGGGCAGTGTCCTAGGCCCAACCATCTTCAGCTGCTTCATCAATGACCTTTTCTCCATCATCTGGTCAGAAGTGAGGATGGTCATGGATTGCACAGTGTGTTTTGATATTTGTAACTCCTCTGATAATGAAACGCGCACATGTTGGCATACAGCAATACCTGAACAACATACTGTTGATGTATGCAAGTAGCATTTGTGCCACATAAGTGCCAGGCAATGACCATCTCCAAAAAAGAGAGAATCTTAGAATCTCCCCTCAATGTTTACTGGCACTGGTAGCATGGTAACATAGTGGTTAGCACTGCTGCCTCACAGCACCAGGGACCCAGGTTCGATAGCGGTCATGGGTGACTGTCTGTGTGGAGTTTGCACGTTCTCCCCGTGTCTGCGTGGGTTTCCTCCCACAGTCTAAAGATGTGCTGGTTAGGTTGACTGACCATGCTAAATTGTTCCTTGGTATCAGGCGAGTTAGCAGGGAAAAACGTGGGGTTATGGGGATAGGACCTGGGTGGGATTGTTGTCAGTGCAGGCTTGATGGGCCAAATGGCCTCTTTCTGGACTGTAGGGATTCTATTCTATCCTTCTGTTATCATTGCTGAATTCCTTGCCATCAATATCCTGGGGAAACCATTGATCAGAAACTTAACTAGACGAGACAAAAGAGTAGGTCAGAGGGATCTCTGCAATGAGTAACCCACCTCCTGACTCACCAAAGCCTGTCCATCATCTACAAAGCACAAATCAAGAGTTTGATGGAATGCCTGGATGAGTGGAGTTCCACCAATACTCAGGAAACCTAACACCATCCAGGACAAAACAGCCTGTATGTTTGGCATCCCATCCATGGCCTTAAACTTTCACTTCCTCCATCATTGACTCCCAGTGGCAGTAGTGTATAGCTTCTACATGATAAATGGCAGCAATTCATCAAAGCTTTTTCAATAGTACCTTCCAAATCCATTAACTCTACCACCTTGAAGGACAAGAGCAGCAGATGCATGGGAACACCATCACCCGCCAGATACCCTCCAACTCGCACACCACTCTGATTTGGAAATACACACCATTCTTCCTTCATTGTCACTGGGTCAGAATCCTGGAACTCCCTCCCTAACATCAGTGTGGACATACCTACACCATGTGGGCTGCAAAGGTGAATACATGGAGTTGAGGCACAGACCAACCAAGATATAAATTAATGGTCTACATCTTCTCTATGCTCCTACATCTACAAAATCTGTGCCAGCGATTTCTGTAGAGTTTCTCTTGACTTCATGCTGTAACTTCAACAATAGATTCAAGAAGGTGGTTCACCATAATCGGGATTGGCAATAAATGATGGCCTTGCCAGCGATGCCCCCATCTCAAGAACAAACGGAAACAAAAATATTAACAGACTTGCAGAGTGGATGTGCAAATGGACAATGAATTTCAGTGTACATTAGTCTCCATATTACTGAAAGGATATAGAGGCATTGGATTTTTGCTAAAGGATTTATAATGATTATACGAGAACTCAGAGGTCATGCCTAGCAGGAAAGATTGAACAAGCTTTGGCTGTTTTCTCCAGAAAAGTGAAGGATGAGGGATATCTAATAGTGGTCTTCAAATTATGAAATAGATTGGATAGATGTACAGAAAATGTCTCTAATTGTGAGGTTGTACAAAACCCGGCCTGATAAAAACAGGTTAGTCACTGATAAGTTATTAAAGAATTCAAGAGAATCCTTTTTAGCCAGAGAATGGTTAGTTTAAAGTTTATTTATTAGTGTCACAAGTAGGCTTACATTAACACTGCAATGAAGTTACTGTGAAAGTCCCCGAACCGCCAAACTCCAGCACCTGTTCGGGTACACTGAGGAAGAATTTAGCATGGTCAGTGCGCCTAACCAGCATGTCTTTTGGACTGTAGGAGGAATGAAATTTGCTAACTTTTGGAGTTAACTGAGGTGAATTTCATCAATGCATTTCGGGAAATGTTAGATAATTATACGATGGAGGAAATAATAGAAAGCTAAGCTAATAGGATTACATGAGGTAGGAGTGGAGGCTTGTGTAAATCATGAAAACAGTGGCACAGACCTGTTGAGCTGTAAGTTTGATCTAATACAATGCAGTAGAGCTACTATTGAGCGAAGGCTGACATTACCCCAGTTTAACCTCTTTGTTCATCATTTCCACAAAAGTACTTAAATCTTTTGTGACTTTCAGTGGTGTAGCAGTTCAGTAATTTGAGAACTTAAGGGTATATGAGGATATGGACCAAAGGTGAATAAATGGAGTTGAGGTACAGGTCAACCATGATATAATTGAATGGTATACACCTGTTCTATGCTTCTACATCCTACAAAATCTGTGCCAGCGATTTCTGTAGAGTTTCTCTTGACTTCCCTGCAGTAACTTCAACAGTAGATTGATGGAAGCTGCAGAGAAACAGCAGGAATGGCAGCTTGCCTGGGATATTGGCTGGAATTCTCTGGTCCCACCGAACGTCAATGAACTTTTTTGCTGCTTCACCAAATTTTCCGTCCCGCCCGTGACCATGGTCAGAGATTGGGAGAAATCTTGTGGACATCATTCACAATTTAACCAACTTTCCCCCATCCATACCAACAGCATTGTATCACCATCCACAGTAAGTGGGTGGTAACTCTGCCCTTCCCAGTCTAGCTCTCTTTAGCTATAAAACGTCCATCAGAAAAACTGTCTTGAGTGTGAAGGATGCAAACACATAGGGAAGTTATCAATCAGTGGCTAATGAGAGATTAACGAATAGTAACAGATTACGAGTCAACCAAGATATAATTGAACAGGTACACAGGTCACTGAAAGTGGCAATGCAGGTGGAGAAGGTAGTCAAGAAGGCATACGGCATGCTTGCCTTCATCGGCCGGGCATTGAGTGTAAAAATTGGCAAGTCATGTTGCAGCTTTATAGAACCTTAGTTAGGCCGCACTTGGAATATAGAGTTCAATTCTTGTCGCCACACTACCAGAAGGATGTGGAGGCTTTGGAGAGGATACAGAAAAGATTTACCAGGATGTTGTGTGGAATGGAGGGCATTAGCTATGAGGAGAATTTGGAGAAACTTGGTTTGTTCTCATTGGAACGACGGAGGTTAAGGGGCGACCTGATAGAAGTCTACAAGATTATGAGGGGCATGGGCAGAATGGATAGTTAGAAGCTTTTTCCCAGGGTGGAAGAGTCAATTACTCGGGGGCGTAAGTTTAAGGTGCGAGAGGCAAGGTTTAAAGGAGATGTACAAGGCAAGTTTTTTACACGGAGGGTAGTGGGTGCCTGGAACTCGCTACCGAGGGAGGTAGTGGAAGCGGATATGATAATGACTCTTAAAGGGCATCTGGACAAATACATGAATAGGATGGGAATAGAGGGGTATGGTCTCTGGAAGGATAGGGGGTTTTAGTTCAGTTGGGCAGCATGGTCGGTGCAGGCTTGGAGGGACGAAGGACCTGTTCCTGTGCTGTAATTTTCTTTGTTTTTTGTTCTCTGAGTCAGCCTTGTATTTTCCCAAAAGCTTTTTCTTAGCTAATTAACAATGAATATCCATTCTGTGCTAAGCCCATTAAGATCCTGAAAATTGGTAATGACATGTTGGCCAATAATGTACTCTAAATACAATGAACAGTGCCATAGTTGTTCAGCATCCACTCGAACGGACACAACACGCAGATCCTAAAATCAGCCATGTTGTTCCTTAAAGGCAGTCTGCCTGTTCGTAACAAGCAGCTGCATTTTAGCCCATCATTTCTCTGCATTTTTTGTTTTCTCCTTTAATCAATAAAACTATGCACTTCTTCTAATGATCCAATTTTTAGGTATTTCTAAGCCAGATTATCTGGTCATTATCTCACTGTTATTTGTGGGGTTTTGTGTGCGTCTTGGCTGGAACATTTCCCATATTTCAAAATTGACTACACTGTAAGAAATACCTCACTGGTTACTTTGGGACATCCTGAGGTCATATGATTTGCTATTTAAATGCAAATCTTTATTTCTTAAAGTGCCCCATCTCTCCTAACCTGCAGGTTTTTGTGAAAGGAACTGGCATTGCACAGAGTGCACTTGGCTCTTCCTTTGAGCATCCATTTCTGTTTGCCGGATCGGGGTGTGGAAGATGGTACGTTTCAGAGTACAGGACAATAAGTTATCCTGCTGGGGTAAGTTATTGATGTCTCCACATGCAAGGATATCATGCAGAGATTATAGTAGGAATTTTCCTATAACAGCTTAAGTTGTTTGAGGGTGGCACCATGGCACAGTGGTTTGCACTGCTGCCTCAGTGCCAGGAACCCGGGTTCAATTCTGGCCTTAAGCCATTGAGTGTGCACATTCCCCCTGTGTCTCTGTGGGTTTCCTCCGAGCGCTCTGGTTTCCTTCAAAAGATGTGCGGATTAGGTTGGTTGGCCACGGTAAATTGCCCATTAGTGTCGGGGGATTAGCAGCATAAGTACGTAGGGTTAGGGGGATAGGGCCTGGGTTGGATTGTTGTTGGTGCAGGCTCAATGGGCCAAATGGCCTCCTTCTGCATTATGGGGATTCTATGATTCCAAGTCCTGGCGCTGAGCTAGAAGTGGCCATTGCTCAGGCTGCTTTACAAGAGTGTCTCAATGGGCAGAGGGCCGTAAAAGAGGGCTAATTGGGGATGGGTACTCCAGGCAGGGATGGAGTTATGTTGCACAGGTCATGTCGTTGCTGCGGGGATGATCATTTTCCTTGAATCGGGTTGCTGGAATGTGGGGGGGTGGATTGGCCATGGAGTGTCCTCAAAGGAAGCCCCACCTTCCACTGGAGCAAATTGGGAGGTGACCACATTTCACGGGTGGTCTCCCCACATGGCAGCGGCTCCCAACCTGCCACCAAAGGCCTGATAAAATTTCTCCCTGTGACTTACACGAGAAATCGGGACAAAACAGAACATAAAAATCTCAGAACTGGCCTAGAACTGGGGTCTTTAACTTACGGCCCTGGAATCGTGCGCAGATCTTTAACACCTCATTTGCAGCTCCCAATTTTTTCCAGTCACATGGCATTAACATGAGGAGAGTCTAAACAAAGAATGCATCAAGAAAATTACAAGCCATATTTTAGCTGTGGGCATACACGGCTAATGAACACCCTGCACTTTACAGTTCCAAATGATTATTTTAACAAAGAACCTCTCTGTGTTCTAAGTAAGCCTGAGTGGGACAGCACCATGGTTACAGATGATGCCTTTGGTTTGAGGAACAGGTTGTATCGTTGTGGCCATTATTCTTTCCAATATAACTGGGATGACACATTATTCCAAATGTGCAATTAGAAACTTTGTTTTAATCTTGAGAGTCAATAGCTGAGGAAAGGGTCTTAATTCTTTGGATCTTAAGTTAAAACTTGCTTTAAAGATAATTTTACTGACAAAATTACGACAAAGAAAATGTGAAAAATGTGGTAATTTAGAGTCAGGTCTATCTATACCTTGGCCAGAATTCTCTGGCTGGTCAAGCCCCATAGGCACTACCAGAGAGGTCTGAGAATTTGGCACTTAGCCAAATCTCTGTTCACCGCAGCAGGACAGGAGAATCGTGCTGACGTGACCGGCCGGGGATTCCCTCCCCTTGACTTTTTTTCTACGTATACATAAATTCAATACATGTATTCTACTTGCTACATCCACAACTTAATTATTTTATCAAAGACACATGACAATTTGCCAAATATTTGGTTTAGAAATGCTGAATTTTCGCCTTGTTTTTTTTATTCATTCGTGGGACATGGGCATTGCTGGCTGGCCAGCATTTACTGCCCATCCCTAGTTGCCCTTGAGAAGGTGGTGATGAGCTGCCTTCTTGAATCGCTGCAGTCCATGTTTTGTGGGTTGACCCAAAATGCTGTTAGGGAGGGAATTCCCAGCAACTGCGAAGGAACAGCGATATATTTCCAAGTCAGGATGGTGAGTGGCTTGGAGGGGAACTTGCAGGTGGTGGTGTTCCCAATAGCTTTTATTCTGGGCATTTGTTTTAACAATAGGCTCTTTGGGTGAAAAAGGTTGCTTATCCCGGGATGAGAAGCACTTCAGCTTTTATACCTTTCAAATGACCTCCCACCTGCACCTTATGAGCCTGACAATAGGCTCCATGGGCACAAATTTGAGCAAGAGACTCCCTATTACTAAAGTTTCCAACTAATGCAGAAAGGAAATCCTGCTGAAAATTAGAATAGGGACCAAAATAGACTGAAATCCAGCCTATCTTGCATTTTATTACATCTTCAGGTATAATGGAATCACCTATCAACCCCCATGATTTAGAAATGTTAAATGCATGCAAATGTGGTAGAGTCCATTTGGACACTCAATCCAACTGTCCCTGGAGTCAACCTATTTATTTGACTGTAGCCTATTTTTAGATGGGCAAGTTAGGTGATCAAAAAGACATGAATCCCATCAAATGGATAGTCATCTACTATTCACACCCTCTCTATTGATTATTATTCTGATAGCCTGCCGATTGAGATAGGAAATCTTTGATGTAATGTGTTAAAAGCAGCTTCTAAAATTGAAGAAATGTGTTATACAGGGTCTTGGTGAGGCCACACCTGGAATATTGTGTGCAATTTTGGTCTCCTTATCTGAGGAAGGATGTTCTTGTGATAGAGGGAGTGCAGCGAAGGTTTACCAGGGATGGTGGGACTGACGTAAGAGGAGAGGTTGAGTCGGTTAGGATTGTGTTCGCTAGAGTTTAGAAGAATGAGAGGGGATCTCACAGAAACTTATAAAATTCTAACAGCACTAGACAGGGTAGATGCAGGAAAGGTGTTCCCGATAGTGGGGGATTCCAGAACCATGGGTCCCAGTCTGAGGATGCAGGGTAAACCATTTAGGACAGGGGTGAGGAGAAATTCCTTCACCCAGAGAATGGTGAGCCTATGGAATTCACTACCACAGAAAGCAATTGATGCCAAAACATTGTCTGTTTTCAAGAAAGAGTTAGATATAGCTCTTGGGGCTAAAGGGATCAAAGGATATGGGGGGAAAGCAGGAACAGGATACTGAGTTGGATGATTGACCATGATCATAGTGGCTGGCAGAGCAGGGTCAAAGGGCAGAATGGCCTACTCCTGTTCCTATTTTCTATGTTTCCCCTTATATATCCAGTATCATGTCTGCCTGTTTGTATTTTTGTTTCCATGATACAGTCATGACTCAATGAACTAATATTCACTCTTCAGAGATTCTGAGCAGGATTTTCCCCTTGGGCATCAAGACCCCCAACATCATAATCCGAAGGGGATACAAAACCAACACTGCGGCAGTAACAGTCGCCCGGCACTGATTTTCCCTGGTAAGCTAGTGTAAATTGTCATTCACTGGCCAGAGGGCAGACTTGCCATCCAACTAAGATTGGTGGGCGAGCTCTTAAAGATGAAGGGGCAATAGGAGGCCACCAAGTAATGATGAAGCAACACACTTCTACTCAGTCCATCAGAGACGGGATGCCTCAAGATGGAAGAACCCTCCCTCCAATTTTCTCAACTTTAGAATAAAAATGCCCTCAGTGCCAGTCCACTATTGTGGAGCAAGTGACCCTCCTCAGGCTGCAGCTGAGACCAGACAGGTGGAGTGGGCCTCAAAGCCTCCTTGGAGTGCAGCCCTTACCATCTGCCACCTCCAGGCAGTTTCAGACAGATGACCTAGTGCCCAGTGTCTCAGGGAGGTCTGGGAACTAACTGGGAAATCCCAGTCACCATCCGACACCAGGTCTTAATTGGTCTTTAGTGGTTCTCTGCTGCCCCCTTTCTATCCTTGCTCCAGAAAAATGGCCCAGTATGGGGCTGCCAAACCGGTGGTGCTAATGTCCGCATCCACCTGCCTCTGTTCTCATCCCCATAGGTTTAAAATTAAGCTCTCTGTTTTGTTTTAAATAATTGGAATTCAGCTTTGTTATTATTTTAGTTTGGACCAGTTCAAGAGTTCTGTAAGTAAGTTATCATACTGCTGGTTACTTCTGTGGGCGAGATTCTCCGTCCATGGCGGGACCCATTGTGAGCGAGAATGGATTTTGCTGTTTTAGCCAAAACTCCATTCACTTTCAGTGGCCCTGGAAAATCCCAGCCGCGAACAAAGACGGAAGACCTTGGCCTGTATTATTTCACTTCTGTATACTTATATCACTTTTAAATAAATGCGACTCATAGATCTTAACCTGAATGTCATCCTTCTGAGTGAATGGAAAAGCATGATTAACAACCTGCACAATCTACAGTAGGGTACTGATGAAAGTGGGTAATTGTTAGCTCTGAGGCTTACTAATCCCACTCAGATCAGAGATCAAGTTTTACTTCACATTGACAGTTGATGCTCACTGGTAGTCTCTCTGAGTCAGAAGGTTCACGTCCCACCCGAAAGACATCTAATCAAAGCTGAGGAAATGCTGCATTGTCACAGGTTCCGCCATTCAGATAGGACTTGAAATCAACACTCCCACTGGAATAACTCCCCCGAAACTGGTGTCCCTTCACCAAATTTAGAATTACTTACACAGTAAGCAACACTCGGACAGGTACTTCCTCGTACAGAGCATAAACCCGGAGCACCAGTAAGCCAGACACTCCCCATTACGTTCACATGCAGGGCTCCCTAATTGGACAAGCCTTAATCTAGGAGCTCGTCCACTAAGAGGTCCACATCATGGGCCTCGTTAAAGTCATTACATCTCCTGTCTTCTCTGGTAAGTGTGAAAGGCCCGATGGCATTGTTAAAAAAGCAAGGGAATCTTTCTTTTGTTATTTTTGCTTTTATTTCTTCTTTCTTTCACAGGAGACGCAAAGTCTCCTTTTGGACAGTGCCTTTGACCGTGAGAGTTTACAATGTTGGAAGTGAGTCAGCCTTGTCGCAGATATATTATTATCTGCTTTCAATTTATCACCTCCCTTTCCTTCTGTGCTCTCAAGTATCTGTTTCTATTTCAAACATTTCTTGAGTATAGTGCTGATGAATTTCTTTCTCTTCTAGCGCAGAAGGGTCAAGGTGAATTTGATTCTTTTTTTCCATTCCCAGTTCACTTCGCCAATTAAGCGTACAACAAAATATTGGTTCGGGTGTTATAGCAAGTCAACAGAAAGGTTACATGAGCCAAGAAACATAAAATATATTGATCAAAGTACACAGTGAGTTTAATTAATCACTGGGGGATGACAATGCGTGGGTTATGTTGCAAAGCAACAATATAGGCTGTTTTAAATAGATTTGAGTAGCAAAACAGACAAGATTATTACATTTGTATGAGCCAGTGCTTCACAAATGTTTTCAAGCTAAATATTTCTCCATAAAGTTCATGATTGTGTGTGTTATGAGCAATTGTATGTAATCAAATCATTCAATTGCATTTGTTCCAGTCATAACCGCAGTCGAGATAATTTTGTGCACAACATTGGAATTTAATGTCACCTATAATGCGCAAAATTGAACTATAAAACTTTTCATTATGGCGAAGATCAAGTGCTGTTGCATTAGATAGCATTTCTAGGCTGAGAGGAAATTCATTAAAAACAAGGGCTGCATCATTGCCTGTTTAAACTCTGACTTTCCAGAATTCGATCCCAGCATTTGTAATGCAGAACCTTACGAAACTGAGTTGGGGTTCTCTCCTGATATCTCACTGGGTAAACGCACCTCCCAATGTGCTGCTGATGAATAGGAGCTGCACTAATATCTGGTCCATGGGTAATTACTGAGGCAATATATATTAGACACAGTAAGAAGTCTCACAACACCAGGTTAAAGTCCCAACAGGTTTATATGGAATCACGAGCTTTCGGAGCGCTGCTCCTTCATCAGGTGAGTCCGAAAGCTTATGATTCCAAATAAACCTGTTGGACTTTAATCTGGTGTTGTGAGACTTCTTACTGTGCCCACCCTAGTCCAATGCCGGCATCTCCACAATATATATTGGGGACTGGGATTGGTGCCTGCATTGCATCGGAGCATGGTGATTTCATGCAAGCTATCCCCAGCATGCCCTCTAATTCTATCTTTTATTCTTGTTCTATGATTTTAAAACTGTAATCTAACTCTTATAAACTCCCAGACAATGCTCTGTCTTCCTCATATTAAGTTGATCTTTCTCTACCCACTAGATATGACTGTTACACTACATTCTGCACTCTCTCCTTTCCTTCTCCCCTATGTACTCTATGAATGGTATGTTTTGTCTGTATAGCAAGCAAGAAACAATACTTTTGACTGCATACCAATACACGTGAAAATAATAAAACAAATCAAATGATTTTTTTTCGGACATGGAGACAAAAGAAAACACATTTCTTCTAATCGTTCCTTGTACAGGAAGGGCAGTATGTTATTTGGATGCTATCAGTGTGAGAGCTGTGGGGGTGGGGAGACACACCTGCGAGGGGTGGTGGGGCGGAAAGAGTTTTCCAGGGAGTTCTTCACATTTTCAGCGGGTTTCTTAGAGCATTGGCCATTCTGGCCCTGTCCACCCTTTTACAAAAGTGAGGATTTAAAGGGGCCTCGCAGCTGTAAACTTTTAGCCGGAGCTCCACGGCAACCATTGCTGCTGCCGAACTAGTGCCTCCATAATCTCATCTCATGATCCCTCTGGGGGTCATGACCCCCAGCTTGGTAAGCTTTGGTAAGCGTGCATGCTGCCATGCAACAATGGGAGAATGCCTCTCAGAGGAAGAACAGTCCACTCAAAGGCAGCAGTCCCTTTAAGATGTGTGCACACGCAGTCAGGCATAGTGGGGCCATGCACAGTGAAGGGAAGTTAATGAGAATGTTGACTTCAACAAATAAGTTCCCATTAGTCACCTCAACAGTAAACCCAAATGAACACACTCCATTGTTATCAGTTCTGAAATAGCTTGGCCGCTTCAGTCACCTGTACGTTTTTCAGTGACAAGTCACTCTTGACATTGTCTTTCCAGAGTTTCCTTGTGTTTCCTTGACCATTACAGTCAGTTCTCTTGGACCTGCTGTGCAAGCAATCTTTCTCATTAGACTCATGTTCTTATCATGCCATTCTTCATTCTTAGCTCCCTGGATGCTCCCTAGTCTTCTCTACAACCAACACAGCTCTGCTGTTAGCTTTATCAGCTTATCAGTATTTCTCATGTTCCAAAACTCAGATCCATTTAATAATATGAAGATGTCTTTGTTTAAGAAACGCTCACCTTTGCTTCTAACAAAATATATTTATCCTACCATACCCTACTTAATCTTCTAAAAGTATCATAAGCAGGGGAGGCAGTGGCGTCGTGGTATTCTCACTGGACTGGTAATTCGGAGACCCAGGGTAATATCCTGGGGACCCGGGTTTGAGGCCACGGCAGATGTGGAAATGAGAATTCAGAAATCTGGAATTAATAGTCTACCGATGACAATGAAACCTTTGTTAATTGTTGTAACAACCCATCTGTTTCACTAATGTCCTTTAGGGAAGGAAATCGGCCATCCTTATCCGGTCTGGCCTACATGTGACTCCAGAGCCACAGCAATGTGGTTGACTCTCAAATGCCCTCTGAAGTGGTTTCGCAAGATACCCAGTTCAAAGGCAACTAGGGATGGGCAACAAATGCTGGCCCAGCCAGCCAGCCCACACCCCATGAACGATAAAAAAAAGCAAGTCCAATCCTTTCTTTACCTTCTTCACAGCTTCCATTTTAATAATTTGAATATACTGATTGGCTTCAGGAAGGGAGGACAAAATGGGAGAAACCTACGGCAATTCTACAAATAAAATAATAGCAATATGGAGCCTTGACTAGCCGACCAACATGAGGAGATGTTTTGTGTACCACAAAGCTGTCCACCTTGGTGTGAATGGCACAGGGACAGCTACTTTTGTTTATTTGTTTTGAAGTACAAACTAGTTGATCGAATTAAGTCTCGGTGGTTTGTTTGTGAATTATTTTTTAAATAAATATTGTTTGTTTCACCGTAGTTCCATTCCATGTTGTGGCAGACTGTGCCTACCTTGACAACTGACAATGTTCTATTGTGTTGGTGTCAAGTGCATTAGAAGCTAATCCCAATTAAAGTGTTGGTGTTTATTCAATGGTGCAAAATGGTGCATTGTGGAGTTGGGCAATAATTGCACATTTAGGATGTCAACGCAATTAGGATGAGCAATGTATTGTGAGGTACGTCAACTCGCTGTAGCTTTCAGTTATCACAAGGTTATTTTGGGTGTCTAGAAACCAGGCTGTTAAAATCCACTTAGAATCATAGAGCCTTACAGTGCAAAAAGAGGTCATTCGGCCCATCAAGTCTGCACCGACCACAATTTCACCCAGCACCGATCCCCATGGTCCCATGTATTTACTCTGCTAGTTCCCCCGAAACTAAGGGCCGATTTAACATGGACAATCAACCTGCACATCTTTGGACTGTGGGAGGAAACCGGAGCACCCGGAGGAAACACACACAGACATGGGGAGAACGTACAAACTCCACACAGACAGTCACCCAAGGCGGGAATCGAACCTGGGTCCCTGGTGCTGTGAGGCAGTAGTGATAACCACTGTGCCACCATGCTGCCCTAACTTCTAGTTACTTCAATGACAATAGATAGAGAAATATTAATTATTGTTCCACCATGGGAGTTTCTTTTCACAGGACTTAATTAACCTTACCCAGATTAGGGTCCGGCAGAAGAATCTCAGCCCCCAGTGATCCTTCAGGATGTGGTTCAGTTGGGATGAAATGTCTGGAATAGGGGCAGCCCAAGGGTTTCACAGTGATTCCTGGCTTGTGGATGGAAGGTGATCATTGCAGGATAAGGAACAATCACGTCTCTCACCTACTTTTCCTCAGACACAAAGGGGGGTGCGGAGTTGCCACATGGAGAGATGGAGCAGCTGCGCATCTCCTTCAATGAGGAGGACACCAAAAGGGATGGCATCAAAGAGGGTGAAGAGAATGACATCCCACAGGAAGAGACCGGCCGTGGCAGATATACCCGTGAGATCCTGTTAGTGACAAGGTTCCAGGGCAATGATGAAGAAAAGCCCATATGAGGACTTGTCACCTGAATCTTCGATGCTGGATAGACATTCACGCCAGCTATGTTATCCTCAGCATCTCAATGAAGCACATCACTCTCAGAATGGGGAGCCACAACCTTGTGTTGTGATGGCCTCATCCTAGTTGGTGAGGCAGCCATTGGAGACGGCCGCCATTCTGTAATGGGATAAGAACTCCAGCAGCGTTCTCTGTGTAGCAAGTAGACATGGTGCAATCCTTTCAAATATCAGATCAACATTCCAGTGCCTATGGCTTCAGGATTCAGGAAGAAGTCTCACAACACCAGGTTAAAGTCCAACAGGTTAAACCTGTTGCATCTCCACTTCAGGATTCAGGAACAGCACTGCAAACCTCAGTGCACTCATGACAGTGTACCTGGGACATTGCAGGATGCCTCATGGAGCACAGTCATCAGTCACTGGTTATTAGTGATGGCCTGAGGACTGATCTAAATCACCTCTCCGCAGGCCATCTCGTATGCATGAATAATATTCCTGATATTGAATCCCCCCCAGGAAGTGATTGTTCTTTAGGACGCTGTGATCTGTCACTCTCAGTCGTGGATGCGAGCGCGCGAGTCAGGTCGCCATTGTGTGCTCAGAGGGAGTACCAGCTGCGCCATCGTCTGATCATTGAGAAGCACCCAACGACCCAGCCTTCGTCTGGAGCTTCCCAAGCTCATGTACAGCATTGTCATGGCATCCGAGAGGGACATAACCCGTAGTCAATCTCGACATTGCATTTCTTAGTAACCTCACTGATACAACACACAGCACACAGCAGATATACCGGAGCTTCACTCTCATCCCATTACAGGCCTTTACATTTCATTCTCGCAGCTTGAGATATGTACAAGGAAGTCAAGGACACTGATGGTACCGTCATGATCAGATAACCATGCCGACTGCCCTCCTGAGAGCTGTCAAAGCACTAGACAGACCTTCAGGTGCAAAACTGTATCCTCACGTGTAATACGCCAGCCCCATGAAGCTAGGCCCACACTTATAACATTGCACTGTCGTGGCCATAGAGCAGACATTTGAAGACTCACCCAGTGCTAACTAGTCCAATTGCTCTGATGCAGGGGAAAATGGGAATTATTTAATATTTAGTCATAAACATGGTCGCAAGTTAATGCTGCAGGATGGCAGGAAACGCTAAGGTCCCGACGATTATTATTGTAACCCATACCCAAACAGCAATCACACTGGGGCTATTGAAAAGTTCACTTGGTTGCAGTGATTCCAAGGCAGGTTGTGTTTAAAAACTAGGACATCCGCGGAGAACTGACATCAGTGCAACAGCATCTCGGTAAGAAAAAATTCCAATATCTATATTCAGGAGGTTACACAATATGATCCACTGACACAAGTCTTACATTTGAATTGTCCAGTCACCATGTTTTTTGGAGCTTTGATCATGCCACTTCTGTGGATGTAAAGGTGGCTGACTAAGCAAGAAACCATAAACCCGAGGGACACAATGGGAGATAGTTGAGGAATGGGGGTGTGTGGTGGGGGGCATCTGTTATAACTGAACCTTTGAGCATCGCATCACATGGCAGTTTCATTCACCAGCTGAGACTCTGAGGCAGAAAATCAAAATATATTTACACACATGCAAAGTATGTGTCTTGGGGGTGAATGGGATCAAAGGTTATGGGGAAAAAGCAGGATTGGGCTATTGAGTTGGATGATCAGCCATGATCGTAATGAATGGCGGAGCAGGCTCGAAGGGACAAATGGCCTCTTTCTGCTCCTATCTTCTATGTTTCCATGTTTCTATGTATACACCAGGAGGGAACACCCGTGCCACTATTGTGCCCTCAGAACCTCTGAATTTTTCTAACCCTATCGTTACATCTCCAACATCCATACTAGAGGTGGAGGCAGCCTGCTGACTGGTATGGCCTCGTAGAGAATGCTGGGGTTGCCTGGGGAAGGAGGGGCATCTCAGGGTGTGTGTAGGTGTATATGTTGATCTGTGCAAGGGGCCTTGAGAGGGTGAGGACTGAGGAGGCAGTCTCCAGCGGAGATGAGCCCAGATGGAGCTGTAAGGGTGTGTGTGTGTGTTTGACAGCAAGTGGCGATGTCCCTTGAGCTGGCAGTGAGTGAGATGCCAGTGAATGTGTGATGGGCCGGTGAGTGTGTGAGATTGGAATGATGAGATGGTTGCCTTACCCTGGTGGCACTGCTGAGACCATTCATTCTCTATCTGCATTGGATGGCCAACCTCTTCTGTGCAGCATTGGCACTGACCACTGCTGCCACCAACCTCCAAAGCTGAAGTGCTGAGATTGCTGGACCATCTGCAGCCAGAGCTGGGGTAGAGGATATCGCGACAGGCCTCCAAAAGGCATTCCAGGGACAGGTCACTGAGCCCTTCTTGGCTTTCAGGGTCATGTCTTCAGTGGAGTAGTCCCAGGCTGCCAGCATTGAGAACTGTGTACATAGCTGCAGTTTAAACATGGTGTCTGGAGTGAGGAAGCAGAGAGGTAATGGCTCAGTGGGTGATTCAGAGGCTGCCAGCCAATGATGTAGTGTGTGTCCTGCGCCTGCATAATTAATGAGACGGGAAGGGGCCGATACGGTGCAAAACGCCACCTTTCTGACCAACAGGAAAAATGTCTTTTGCACACCCGCTCCTGTACTCCGTGAAATCCAGGGACAAATCCACCTTCAGTAAGGAGGTGGGCGGGCAAGTCAGCATGATTCCTGATAGGTGGCAGGGCGGGATGTCACGCCAGATTGTTTGCTTTTCAGTTTATTGGCCGAAACTCTTCCACCTTGCCCGCCCCGATTCCGGGGCTGGCGAAGTTCCCAGGACGGAAACCATTGGCCTTTTACGGTTTCACCCACGCAAGGCCATAAAATCCCGCCCAATATTGTTCGTGCACAAATGAGCAGCTTTTGGAATCTGATCGTGAGGTAGGCTGGGATTCGTACGCCCTGCCGTTGCCTCATGTGGGTCAGAGGTCTGGGCACCATATTTAAATATTGCACACACACACACACACCAATACACCAACACACACACACACACAAACCAACACACACACACCAAACCATACACACCAACACCCACACACACACCAATACACACACACACCAATACACACACACACACACACCAACACCCACACACCAAACCATACACACCAACACCCACACACACACCAACACCCACACACACCAATACACACACACACCAATACACACACACCAACACACACACACCAATGCACACACACACCAACACACACACCAATGCACACACCAAACCATACACACCAACACCCACACACACACAATTGCTGTGGTGAGTGACAGCCTCCAGAAGAAACAAGCCCGCTGCCCACACATTCAGCAACAAGCGCCTGGAAAGACTCCTCCAGGCAGGTCCACGATGGACGGGAGGTCCTCTATCCTCGGGATGGAAGCCGGAATTCCACCGAACTTGCCATGTCGGCTTGGGAAGAGGTCGCCAGAGGAGGCCAGCACATGTGGACCCCAGATGGGGATCGCTGTGCAGTGCAGGAAGGGGATCAATTATCTTTTTCCGATCCATCAGGGTAAGTCAGCCTTCTCCGCACTCCAAGCTCACACTCTCATCACGCCATCAGGCATTGGCAGGGTTACAACGCACAGGGATCTCACACATTGCCAGCAGAGGGGACATCACCACCAATCCTCTCACACACACTGTAACACCATCATCTCCTGTGACGTCACGCATAAGTCTTCAGCCCTTACTGGGAACCACTCAGCACACACAGCAGGCATGCATGCTTAGAATCTGATCTTGCATCTGCGCTGCTCACAGTCTATCCATCTGTCTTTATGCAGAAAAGGATCACCCACAACAAGAAGGAGAGATCACAGACTGGAATAGAGAATGCTGGAGTTAAGGCCACTGGTCTCAGGCTTCCTTGAAAATTTCCATGAGAACTTATATAACATGGAATCCTTTCCCTCAATAAACAAGGCTGTTGGCATCGATTTGAATACAGCCATTAGATTGTGCATCCTTAAGCTGAATAGTTATATAATGTAGAAAGCATTAGAAAGATGTGTTGACAGAGTTAGGTGAAGTTAGGTGTGGGGAGCTTTGGGTGCAGCATAAGCCATCACAGATCGATTGGGCAGAATAGTTAGGTTCTGCGCTATAAATTCTATTTAATTCCCAGAAGGTCTGAAGCAAAATATTGTAATGGGTTCCTGAAATAAAACAGAAAATGCTGGAAGTGTTCAGCAGGTTGTAAAGTCTTAGACCGGAATTTTCCCATTGGGGTCGGACAATGCAAAGATCCATTGACCTCGGGCAGGATTTTCCCATTTTGGGGCGAGCGCGGCTGGAAAATCCCACCTTTAGAGTCATTTACAACACAGAAGGAGGCCATTCAGCCTATCGAGTCAATGCTGGCTCCCCGTGGAATGATCCAGTCGGTCCCACTCCCCCACTCAATCCCCATAACCCTGCAAGTTTATTCCCTTTATGTTTCTATCCAATTTCCTTTTGAAATCATTGATCGCCTTTGCTTCCTCACTGCTCGGAGACAGATATTTTCCATTCATTGCCATTCACTGCATAGAAGGAATTTTCCTCACAATTCCCCCTGCAATTCTTGCCCAAGCTCTTAAGTCTGTGTTCATCTAGCCTTGTCTAGTCAGCTAATGGGCGTTTTCCTTTGTCTACCTTATCCAGTCCTGTCACAATCTTGCATACTTCTTTCAGATCTCCCCCCAGCCTCCTTTGCTCCAAGGGGAACAGCTTCTCAAATCTAACCTTGTAGCTAAACTCCACCACCCCGGAACCATTCTGCTAAATCTCCTCTGCAACCAGTGAAACATCGAAACATAGAAAGTAGGAACAGGAGTAAGCCATTAGGCTCTTCGAACCATTCATTGTGATCATGGTTGATCATCCAGCTCAATAGCCTGATCCCACTTTCCCCCCATATTCTTTGGTCCATTTATATCTAATTCCATCTTAAAAACAAAGTGTTTTGGTCTCAATGACTTACTGTGGTAGAGAATTCCACAGGCTTACCTCTCGCTGGGTGAAGAAATTTCTCCTTATTTAAAACCTAGAAGGTTTACTCCATATCCTTAGACTGTGACCCCTGGTTCTGGATGCCTCAACCATCAGGAACATTCCTGCATCTACCCTATCTAGTCCTGTTCGAGTTTTATAGGTTTCTATGAGATCTCCCTCTCATTCTACTGAACTCCAGTGAATATAATCCTAATCGAGTCAATCTCTCCTCATACATCAGTCCTGCCATCCCGGGAACCAGTCTGGTAAACCTTCGCTATACTCCCTCGAGGGAAAGAGCATCCTTCCTCAGATAAGGAGACCAAAATGGCACACAATATTCCAGGTGTGGCCTCACCAAGACCCTGTATAACTGCAGCAAGACATCCCTGCTCCTGTACTCAAATCCTTTCACTATGAAGGCCAACATATCAGTTGCTCTCTTTACTGCCTGCTGCATCTACATGCTTAGAACCCATATCCTTCCTCAAAGTGTGCTGACCAAAACTCGAAACAATGGGTGGAATTCTTTGTCCCACCTGCCTCGGAAATTGCAACGGGCAGGGGCGCACTATGCAAAGGTCTGTTAACCTCAGGCAGGATTTTCCAGTCATGGGGTGAATGCAGCTGGAAAATCGGACCTAATATTTGAGTTGGGGCCTAACCGGAGTCTCTGGAACTCAAAAGGCACTGGAAGCAGGGTCTTTGAATATTTAGAATTTAGAAGAATGAGGGGAGATCAAATTGAGGTGTACAAGATGATAAAAGGTATGGATAAAGTAGACATGGAGCGGATGCTTCCTCCTGTGGGACATTCTAGGACGAGAAGTCATAGTCTTAGGATAAGGGGTAGCAAATTTAAAACAGAGTTGAGGAGAAACTACTTCTCCCAAAGGGTTGTGAATCTGTGGAATTCTCTACCCCAAAATGCGGCGGATGCTGGGATAGTGAGTAAATTTAAGGAGGGAGTTGGACAGATGTTTAATTGGTGATGGGTTGAAGGGTTATGGGGAGAAGGCAGGAAAATGGGGATGAGGAGCATATCAGCCATGATTGAATGGCGGAGCGGACTTGATGGGCTGAATGGCCTAATTCTGCTCCTATATCTTATCTACTTATGAACTTATATTTTTAAGGTAGAACTAGATAGATTCTTGACTAACAATGGCAGGTGAAAGGTTATTGGTGGTAGGCAGGGATGTGGGGTTGAAGTTACAAGCAGATCATGCGCGATCTTATTGAATGGTGGAGCAGGCTCGACGGGCTGAGTGGCCTACTCCTGCTCCTAATTCATATGCTCGTATATAGGGTCAGCATAACTTCCCTGCTTTTGTGCTTAATGCCTCTATTTATGAATTGCATGTGCATTGCTAACCACTCTCTCAATATGTCCTGTCATCTTCAAAGAGTGATGCACATGAACCCTCTGTTCCTGCACACATTCTGACATTGTATGATTAAGTCAGATTTACCTCTCTCCTCCTGCAAAACGCTTTAACTCGAACCTCTCTCTGTTAAATTCCATCTGCCACTTGTCTCCCCATTCTGCTAGCCTGTCTATGTTGTTTTGCGGATGATTTGCATTGCCTCACTGTTTGCCATTCCTCCCGTTATGCAGCATTAACATGCTATGTTATCTCTGTTGTTCTCTCCTCAGGTGCTGCCTGACTTGCTGAGTCTTCCGAGTACTTTCTGTTTTATTGCACACAAGCTCAGACATAGTTTTGGACATACCAGTGGGAGTGGGATCTCCGAATCCAAAGCAAACTGAGAAACAATTTTCCATTAGTAAGGTATGGATATGCTGTTAATATACCCCAAGTGCTGCATCTCCTTCTGATGGGCTGAAAGGTTGACTTCTGCTTCCTACGTCAGTCCTTTAATCGGAACCTAACAATCAACAAAATATTGTTATTAATTTAATTCTTCATTGTGGGGAAGGGGGGAGGTGTGGTAGAGAGTAGCACAGAAAAGGAAATAACTGCGAGCATTATTCCCTCATCTGGCTTAACTGCCCTTCCTTGGTATTATGCAAATTTCCTTGCTTATTACTTCAGAATTTGTAATAAGCAACTTAGCATAAATTGTAATCTTTCTGACATAGTGCAGCAGATCATCCAACAAACAGCTAGCAAATCAGGTAATGGCCTCGTGGTATTATCGCTAGATTATTAATCCAGAAAATCAGATAATGTTCTAGGGACCCGGGTTCGAATCCCACCACGGTCCATGGTGGGATTTGAATTCAATTTAAAAAATCTGGAATTAAGAATCTATTGATGACCATGAAACCATTGTCGATTGTTGGAAAAACCTATCTAGTTCACTAATGTTCTTTAGGGAAGGAAATCTGCCGTCTTTACCCGGTCTGGCCTCCATGTGACTCCAATGGCACAGCAATGTGGTTGACTCGCAACTGCCTTCCAAGGGTAACTAGGGATGGGCAATAAATGCTGGCCAGCCAGCAACGCCCATGTCCCATGAATAAAAAAAGACATGTGCTTCTGGTTTTATCTTAATAGCTACGTGGGTGTTCGGAATGGATTAACAGACCTTCCAATTAAGTCCTAATTTGATGTCAATTATTCAATAGAAGTCACTGGTATATAAAGGGGGCTACAGGTGGCACTGGGTGTTGATGGAGAATTGTACGTGGAGTTGGATCAAAGAAATAAAGGTAGTTTATGAAGAAGTAGAATTTGTGTCTCCTTTACTAAACTGCAACCGAGAGGCTCAAACAGGGGTACATGGATAGGGCGGGAATAGAGGGATATAGACTGAGTAAGGGCAGAAGGTCTTATTTGTAGTTTAGTTAGGGCATCATGATCAGCATGGGCTTGGAGGGCTGAAGGGCCTGTACCTGTGCTGTACTTTTCTTTGTTCTTTGTTTATAAATCCAGGATTATACTGCATAGGTAAATGTACACCAGTACATTTATTTTCTGCAATCTCTGTATTATTTTCAGTGGAAGGAGGAGACATTCCATGTTTTATTTTCTCAAGTACGGTTTCTTTCCAATAGATTTCTTTGTCCTTTTCCCTCATGGTAATGTCACGCTTTGTCATTTACTGGCAACTCTTACCTTTACTTTTTACATCAATGTTTCAGGCACATGTACTCTTTGATGTTGTTATTACCCTGACATAGCAGTCACAATGGAGGGGCAGATAGCTCTCGCTAAATGGACACTGTGATGAAATTCTCCAGAAGATTGCAGCAACAGTAGTCACTGAAAATAGTGACTGACTTGTTTCAAAACGATTTTTCGCTGCGACTGATTCATTGTAAATGTTTTCCTGAGGTAAGTGGCATTGTGCTGGTGTGAAGCAATGTCATTGTTATTTTGCGGCTGGCAAAGTGAAAGGGAAAATAACAGTAATTCACAGTGCATGAGTTATGATGTAACAAAGAAATTAGCCTCGCATGCATCAACGTGCAAAGTCTTTATGTTACCGGTACAACTGTAACACTGCAGTAATGTTCCATTTGTAAACCTTGATTCTCTTTATTTCTATGTACAATGCATCTCTGTTTGAGTTCTTTCACAGCGCCGATGTATTTACAATAAATAAAGCTGTACATGTCGTCAGAGTGGTATTGTTTCTGACCACCTTACAAAACATAATTTACCACCCAAAGCATTCTCCATCATCTGAACAAAATAATCATACCTGTGGACACGCTGTCACAAAGGTATGTGCAACATCAAACGGTGAGCAACAGATGTCAAAATTACGCTTTGCTGACAAGTAACATTCATCAAATTACCCACTGAAGTCCCTGAGTACCAGACGCCTGCCAAGTTTCTGACTATTGTCATGATGACATATGTAGGTAAGCAGAAAGGAAACTGTCAAGTGGAAGACAAGTACATTTCTTGCGAGCTTTGTTTGAATAAAGTTCAAACTTTGCCGTTTTATCCACCTTTCCTTTAAATGATGAGAATTTTGGTGGAGACCATTATTGGCATCCATTTAATACTTACACAAGCATCCATTGCAGTAACGGGCTTGGTGACACAGTGCAGGACATAGCTCTTGAATATCTACTGTGGAAGGAACATGTAGAGGCCAGGGATTTCACAGTAGGTTAAAAAGAGAGACAAGACCTGAAGGAGATAAAACACACAATGGGGGAAATATTCCTGTGACGCCTGCATGGAGTGGGTGCGGGCGGACCATGCAAAGGTCTGTTGACCTCAGGCGGGATTTTCCGGTTTTGGGGTGAACATGGCCGGAAAATCCACCAAATGAGTTAAAAGAGTGGCATGGTGGTTAGCACTGCTGCCTCACAGCATCAGGGACCGGATTTGATTCCCGGCTTGGGTCACTGTCTGTGTGGAGTCTGCATGTTCTCCCTGTGTCACAGGAAAATGAAGCTGGAGAAATAATAATAGGAAACAAAGAAATGGCAGAGGAGCTGAATAGTTATTTTGCATCAGTCTTCACGGTGGAAGACACCAGTGGAATGCCAGAGCTCCAGGAGAATCAGGGGTCACAGGTGAGTGTAGTGGCCATCACTAAGAAGAAGGTTCTGGGGAAACTGAAAGGTCTGAAGGTGGATAAGATACACCCCAGAGTTCTAAGAGATAGCTGAGGAAATTGTGGAGGGATTGGTGGTGATCTTTCAGCAATCACTGGAGGCAGGGAGGGTCCCAGAGGACTGGTAAGTAGCTAATGTAACACTGCTGTTTAAGAAGGGAGGGAGGCAGCAAATGGGAAATTATTGGCCGGTTGCCTGACTTAAGTCATTAGCAAGATTTTAGAGCCCATTATGAAAGATGAGATCGCGGAGTACTTGAAAGTGCATGATAAAATAGGACTGAGTCAGCATGGCTTCGTCAAGGGGAGGTCATGTCTGACAAATCTGTTAGAGTTCTTTGAGGAGGTAACAAGGAAGTTAGATAAAGGAGAACCAGTGGACGTGATTTATTTAGATTTCCAAAAGGCCTTTGACAAGGTGCCGCATAAGATACTGTTAAGAGCCCATGGTCTTAATGGTAAGATCCTGGCATGGATAGAGGATTGGCTGACTGGCAGAAAGCAGAGAGTGGGGATAAAAGGGTCTTTTTCAGGATGGCAGCCGGTGACTCGTGGGGGTCAGTGCTGGGACCACAATTTTTCACAATATACATTAACGATTTGGAAGAAGGAACTGAAGGCATTGTTGCTAAGTTTGCAGTTGATACAAAGATATGTAGAGGGACAGGTAGTATTGAGGAAGCAGGGGGGGCTGCAGAAGGACTTGGACAAGTTAAGAGAGTGGGCAAAGAAGTGGCAGATGGAACACAATGTGGAAAAGTGTGAGGTTATGCACTTTGGCAGGAGGAATGGAGGCATAGACTATTTTCTAAATGGGAAAATGCTTAGGAAATCAGAAACACAAAGGGACTTGGGAGTCCTTGTTCAAGATTCTTTTAAGGTTAACGTGCAGGTTCAGTCGGCAGTTAGGAAGGCAAATGCAATGTTAGTGTTCATGTCGAGAGGGCTAGAATACAAGAGTAGGGATGTACTTCTGAGGCTGTATAAGGCTCTGGTCAGACCCCATTTGGAGTAATGTGAGCAGTTTTGGGCCCCGTATCTAAGAAAGGATACTGGCCTTGGAAAGGGTCCACAGGAGGTTCAGAAGAATGATCCCTGGAATGAAGAGCTTGTCGTATGAGAAACGGTTGAGGACCCTGGGTCTGTACTCGTTGGAGTTTAGAAGGATGAGGCGGGGGTGATCTTATTGAAACTTACAGGACACTGCGAGGCCTGGATAGAGTGGACATGGAGAGGATGTTTCCACTAGTAGGAAAAACTAGAACCAGAGGTCACAACCTCAGGCGAAAGGGACGATCCTTTAAAACAGAGATAAGGAGGAATTTCTTCAGCCAGAGAGTGGTGAATCTGTGGAACTCTTTGCCGCAGAAGGCTGTGGAGGCAGGTCATTGAGTGTCTTTAAGACAGAGATAGGTTCTTGATTAATAAGGGGATCAGGGGTTATGGGGAAAAAGCAGGAGAATGGGGATGAGAAAAATATCAGCCATGATTGAATGGCGGAGCAGACTCGATGGGCCAAATGGCCTAATTCTGCTCCTATGTCTTATGGTCTGTGTGGGTTTCCTCCGGGTTCTCCGGTTTCTTCCCACACCCCAAAGGTGTACAGGTTAGGTTGATTGACCATGGTAAATTGCCCCTTAGTGACAGGGGGATTAGCAGGGTAAATACTTAGGGTTATAGGGATAGGGCCTGGGTGGGATTGTTGTCGGTGCAGACTCAATCGGCCGAATGGCCTCCTCTGCACTGGAGAGATTCTATGAAATGGCATGCCGAGTGCATGGTTAACTACTAATTAACCAATAGAAATTAGACCAATAATATTGATCATTTTCTCCAGTCGAGTTCACAAATGTCATGTTAGCCTTTATTATAAGGCTGTTGGAGTATAGCTGCATGGAAGCCTTGCCGCAATTATATTGGGCTTTGGTGAGACCACACCTGGAGTTTTCACCTTACCGATGGAAGGGTATACTTGCCTCAGGGGAAATACAATGAAAGTTCACTAGATTGACTGGGTGGGGGGTGAGAAGACTCTGAGGAAGAGAGATTGAGAGGGATGGGTTTATATTTTCTATCTGAGTAGTGATTTTATTGAAATGTTTAAAATTATTGACAGGGTACGTGCTGACTGGAGAGGCTGGAACCTGGAATTGTAGGGTTGAGTATTATGAGGGGAGAGAGGGAATGGCAAGAAGGCAAGAGAGGCAGGTCGGGGGGTAGGGATTGTGTTTACGGGTACCGGTGCAGAAGGAGGCCATTCGGCCCATCGGGCCTGCACCGACAACAATGGGACTGGGTAGAAAGGAAGGCAGAATTCGACTTAAGGCGGGCAGGGGACTGGCCTGGTATCGGCAAAGGGAAGCCCCCAAAAAGCTTCCTTCCCACGCTTTAAACAGGTAAATTGAAAAATTGGGCTGCCCACTCCCACCCAACTGCCCATGCCAAACATGTTATGGCATTGTGGGCATGATCAGGGTCAATTGGCTTGAAAACAAACCAAACTAAGGATTTAAATATGCTGCCAATTTTCACGAGCCTCTCCCAAGTGTTTTGGGGATTAACTTGGGGGTGGACTGGAAGGTGGACACACGCAATATTTTGTGCTTCCCCCTCATGGGAAACATACCTGTTGGGGGCATGTAGAATTCAGCCCACAGTCTCAGGATGTCATTGATCATTTAGAATTGAGATGAAGGACTGGATTATACTCTCCCCCTCTGCACCCGGCAATGGGTTGGCTGGGGGCGGACAGATGGAGGGGGCACGGCTAAAATGTCATCGGTCTTTGTCTGCTGCCTAACCATCCACCCCTAGCCCATCAGTTTTGCCAGCAGCAGGGCACCAATAAGGCAGCCTGCCCATCCATGGACCAGTTGAGGCTTCAGTTAAGGGCCTCATTGTACCGCCTCTGGGATTTAATCAGCAGTGGGAGAAGCCCATTCCAAGCATCCTGATGGCTTTCACTCTGTAAAGCTGTTGGCAGCCAAGGTAGGTTGCCTCTAACGGGCCTCTGGACCTATTGGGGAGCCCTCCCCCAGGTCTCCCCTCTCTAGTTTCCCTCCCCGCACCCAACCTGTCTAATCCTTGCTGTTTGTCATTTTCATAAATGACCTGGATGAGGAAGTGGAGGGATGGGTTGGTAAGTTTGCTGACGACACCAAGGTAGGTGGTGTTGTGGATAGTTTGGAGGGATGTCAGAAGTTGCAGCGAGACATAGATAGAATGCAAGACTGGGCGGAGAAGTGGCAGATGGACTTCAACCCGGATAAGTGTGTAGTGATCCATTTTGGCAGATCCAATGGGATGAAGCAGCAGTATAATATGAAGGGTACCATTCTTAGCAGTGTAGAGGATCAGAAGGACCTTGGGGTCCGCGTCCATAGGACTCTTAAATCGGCCTCGCAGGTGGAGGATGCGGTCAAGAAGGCGTACGGCGTACTAGCCTTCATTAATCGAGGGATTGAGTTTAGGAGTCGGGAGATAATGCTGCAGCTTTATAGGACCCTGGTTAGACCCCACTTGGAGTACTGCGCACAGTTCTGGTCACCTCATTACAGGAAAGATGTTGAAGCCATTGAAAGGGTGCAGAGGAGATTTACAAGGATGTTGCCTGGATTGGGGGGCATGCCTTATGAGGATAGGTTGAGGGAGCTTGGTCTCTTCTCCCTGGAGAGACGAAGGATGAGAGGTGACCTGATAGAGGTTTACAAGATGTTGAGAGGTCTGGATAGGGTAGACTCTCAGAGGCTATTTCCAAGGGCTGAAATGGTTGCTACGAGAGGACACAGGTTTAAGGTGCTGGGGGGTAGGTACAGAGGAGATGTCAGGGGTAAGTTTTTCACTCAGAGGGTGGTGGGTGAGTGGAATCGGCTGACGTCGATGGTGGTGGAGGCAAACTCGTTGGGGTCTTTTAAGAGACTTCTGGATGAGTACATGGGATTTAATGGGATTGAGGGCTATAGATAGGCCTAGAGGTAGGGATATGATCAGCGCAACTTGTGGGCCGAAGGGCCTGTTTGTGCTGTGGCTTTCTATGTTCTATGTTCTATGTTCTAATCCAGTCCTGACCCCCATTACCTACTCTCATCGGGGGCCCATTGAGACCTAGAATTCAGCCTCTGTCTCCAGTGTAGCACAAATTCCCTTGCTGCAGTACTAGCAGTGGCCACAACTTCTGGTGGTGCTGCCAGTACTGAAGAGCTGCCAGCCTCTGATTAGCCGGCAGCTCGCCGAGATAGGCCTTCCTTTTGCTAAAGAGTAAAGTCCCACCTCCAATCAGGCAACGACTAAATGGCTGTGGGGTGAGTCCGCCAATGCGAACTCAACCGGGTGTTACTTGTGAGGGCGGAACCACTGAAATCCGGCCTAAGAAGAAATGTCTCAGAGCATGATGAATCTTTGGAATGCTCTAGTCTGGGGAACTGTGGATGCTCAGTCAGTGGCTGAAATTGATAGATTTTTGGTGCTGGAATTAAGCAACTCCAGCACCAGGGTGGAAGAGTCAATTACTAGGGGGCATAGGTTTAAGGTGCGAGGGGCAAGGTTTAAAGGAGATGTACGAGGCAGATTTTTTACACAGAGTAGTGGGTGCCTGGAACTCATTGCCGGGGGAAGTAGTGGAAGCGGACACAGTAGTGACTTTTAAGGGGCGCGTTGATGACAATTTCAGATATTTTTTAACAAGGTATCAACAAGATATTTTTTATTGACTCCAAATTCCACCATCTGCCGTGGCAGGATTTGAATCCAGGTCCCCAGAATATTAGTTAAGTTTCTTGATTAATAATCTAGCAGTAATACCACTAGGCCATCGCCTCTCCCTAAGTGCGGATTGAAGTGATTTCTGCATAATCAACTATGTCGGAGTCTGAGTAAAGATGTTACAAAGCTAAAAAGTCTTGGTTACAAAATACAAACTTGGAAAAAAGAATGATGATTCAGGCACATACAAGCTGTCACAGTCGGAGGAAGCGATCTCCGCATGGGTGAGTACTGAGCTTGTGTTAGTGTTTTGAAAACATGCATCTTGTGTGATTCAATTTTCTTGATGAATCATGTATTCAACCCAAGTCACCAAAAATTCGACTGAACTCACAATTGGTGATATCAAGAAGAAATTAGATATAGCTCTAGGGATCAAGGGACATGGGGGGAGGGAGGGATCATGATATTGAATTTGATGATCAAAATGAATGGTGGATCAGGCTCAAAGGACCAAATGGCCTACTCTTGCTTCTAGTTTCTCTATTTCTATGAATGTTTGGGAATGTTTGAGCATCTGAAAATTACAACTATTTTTAACCTTTACGAATGTCGCTCCATTCAAAGCCAATGGGAAGTATGCTTCAGGTGGGATCATTGAATCATACAGGCCTTCTCTCCCTTGCAGAATGGAACATCTTGACTCTTGTGCCATTCCCTATTTAGCAGCCCAGCTAAAAAGCGCGGAGAAGCTCACCCACGCTAAGTAGAGGGAACTGTTAGATGGGCAACTCCGGGATTCAGTTGCATGACCTTGCTGCTGGTTTGCTGCACTGAAATGAGCTGTGGCAAGGATACACTTTTCGATTGATACCAAGGGTAGTCTTAGATGTGAGAAGTTGGAATGAAAAGTGATAAATAATTCACAGGACTTGCACCGGCTGAACCTTTTGCATTGTAGATTTATCTGCCAACAGAACAATTAGAAGGAATCCTCATTATAGCCATCTGCTTAGCACAGCAGGACCCAAAAAAACAAACGGTTTTCATCTTTCTGGTTTTTCTGAAGACAATCAATGAGAGGGATGGCATTGCTAACTGAGTTTCCATCTATCAAAAACAGCCAGAGATGTTTCGAATTTTCAGGTAGTTGATTAGTTGAATTAGATGATGTGCGAGGATAATTACTTTTTGCTACTCATGTAATATGATGAATAATTGGTGATCCTGGCTAAAAGGTACGGGACTGCATCATATGGTCACTGCTCTCGCTGGAGTGAACTGTACTGATGGTGCAGACTGCAACCGAACAGCAATGGGATCAGCATTCCTATGAAGAGATTAACTGAAGCTGTGGCACAGGACGTGAACTCACACAAAGGAGGAGACAAAAAGCAATTTGAGTTTAGAGCTTGGAGAGGGCGTGGATGAAAATCAATTTTAGGTGAATGGGTAATACGGAAGTAGAAAGATTGAAAAGGATTAAGCAAAACAAGTTAATGAAAAGAAGTCAGGATAGGGGAGAAGGGGAATAAAAAGGAAAATTGTCCAAACAGGGGAATCCGACTTAAAATGCATGGTCATGAATGCAGAGGCTAAAACAAACTAGAGAAAATAAAGTTATTGGCCGGATTTTTACCGCTCTGCCCGCCACGGGAATCGGAGCGGGCGAGGGGCTGACAATGGAAAGATCCGTTGACCTCAGGTGGGATTTTACGGTTTTGGGACGAGCGAGGCCGTAACATCACGCCCCTTGGCTCAATATTCCCCTCCAATTCGATTTTCAAGTTTGCGGACGACACCACCGTAGTGGGTCGGATCTCAAACAATGATGAGACAGAGTACAGGAATGAGATAGAGAATCTGGTGAACTGGTGTGGCAACAATAATCTCTCCCTCATTGTCAACAAAACGAAGGAGATTGCCATCGACTTCAGGAAGCATAAAGGAGAACATGCCCCTGTCTACATCAACGGGGCCAAAGTAGAAAGGAATGAGAGCTTCAGGTTTTTAGATGTCTAGATCGCCACCAACCTGTCCCAATCCCCCCATGCCGACACTATAGTTAAGAAAGCCCATCAAAGCTCCTACTTTCTCAGAGGACTAAGAAAATTTGGCATGTCAGCTACGACTCTCACCAACTTTTACAGATGCACCATAGAAAGCATTCTTTCCGGTTGCATCACAGCTTGGTATGGCTCCTGCCCTGCCCAAGACTGCAAGGAACTACAAAAGGTCGTGAATGTAACCCAATCCATCACGCCAACTAGCCTCCCATCCATTGACTCTGACTACACTTCCCACTGCCTCGGCAAAGCAGCCAGCATAATTAAGGACCCCACGCACCCCGGACATTCTCTCTTCCACCTTCTTCCTTCGGGAAAAAGAGACAAAAGTCTGAGATCACGTACCAACCGACTCAAGAACAGCTTCTTCCCTGCTGTTGTCAGACTTTTGAGTGGACCTACCTCGCATTAAGTTGATCTCTCTCTACACCCTAGCTATGACTGTAACACTACATTCTGCACTCTCCAGTTTCCCTCTCTATGAATGGTATGTTTTGTCTGTATAGCGCGCAAGAAACAATACTTTTCACTTTGTTAATACATGTGACAATAATAAATCAAATAAAATACTTATTTATCCTCTAAACCCAGCAGCAAGGCGATAACGAAGCGAGATTTTCTGGCCACGCTCGCCCCAAAACCGGAAAATCCCGCGTGAGGTCAACGGACCTTGGGTTCACCCTCCCCCCCCCCCGGCCCGCCACCCCTCCCTGTCCACTACGATTCCTGTGGCAGGCGGAATGGGAAAATTCCCAAGGACTGTCTATTCCCAAATATATCCTGTGGAATATTTAGATTGCACACTGTAGTCAACAGTCATTACCAACAACAGCTGGATTTCTGCCCTTGATACTGGGCTGGAATGGACCTACTCCAGTGATAGCAGTCGTAGTCACGGTACAGAATAGCATAGCTAGGTCACTGGGAACAGATTGCCTGCCTGTTCACTTGCCAGTCTGTGACACAGGAGGAGAGGAGGGAGCCTGTGGAGGGAAAAAGAAAATAATTGAAATAAATTAACAAAAGAGGTTTTATTATTTTGGCGATGAGGATGTTGACTTATTTTTTTTTGCCCAAGAATGAATCTTTGTGATGCTTTGCTGGCTGGAATCATAAGAGACTGTTCTGTAGGTTTGATACATACAGGTCAGCGCAAGATTGCTTCGGGGTGAATGCGAAGTGAATGCACACAGCAATATGTTCACCCTTCTCAACACTGATGTTTTCTAATCCATTTTATTTTTATTTTTGTAAAAGGCCCTGGCAGATGCTATCCCTCTCAGGAACAATATAACTTTGGAGAATCATAGCAAGCAGCAAAAAGCTTGTTGGTCCTTTTATTAGTGCAGTAAAACTGTACTTTCGATCAGAATAGAAATATCAGTGCACATTTATTTTCTGATTTTGACAGGAAAGGTGCTTTTCTAAACTTCGGACAAAATGTAGGAAAAGCTTCAGCAACGTGGGACACAGTACTTTCAGCACGGAGAAGCTCATTTCATTCTGAATTTTACTTTAACAATAACAAGTACAGAATAGCATTGCTGGGTCACTGGGAACAGATTGCCTGCCTGTTCACTTGCCAGTCACTTGGGCAGCACGGTGGCACAGTGGTTAGCACTGCTGCCCCACAGCACCAGGGACCTGGGTTCAACTCTGGCCTTGGGTGGCTGTCTGTGTGGAGTCAAAGAATCCTACAGTGCAGAAGGAGGCCATTCAGCCCATCGAGTCTGCACTGACCACAATCCAACCCAGGCCCTATCCCCGTAACCCCACTTATCAAGCCCACAAATCCCCCTGACACGAAGGGGCAACTTAGCATGGCCAATCAACCTAACCCACACATCTTTGGACTTTGGGAGGAAACCGGAGCACCCGGAGGAAACCCACGCAGACATAGGGAGAATGTGCAAACTCCACACAGACAGAATTGAACCCAGGTCCCTGGCGCTGTGAAGCAGTAGTGGAGTTTGCACATTCTCCCCATGTCTGCATGGGTTTTCTCCGGGTTCCTCCCACAGTCCAAAAATGTGCGGGTTAGGTTGATTGGCCATGCTAAATTGACCCTAGTGTCAGAGGATGAGCAGGGTAAAAATGTAGGGTTGTGGGAATAGGGCCTGGGTGGGATTGTTGTCGATGCAGACTCGATGGGCCCAATGGCTTTCTTCTGCACTGTAGGGATTCTATGAAAGCACTAGAAAACACCATTGTGTTTGTAATTCTAGCAGCTGTATAGTTCTTCATAAACAATATAAAATAGTTGGGTAAACCCCAATTCAAGGCAAGGAATGGGACCAATCGTGTTTGACACATGTACCTAGTAAATCTCAGCTGGGTTAATATATCAGAATTATTTATGTCAGAATTATTTCAGCTTAGAAAGTGAAAATAGTGAATGATTTCCAAAAGGAATTTGTGTAGTCTTTTTAAAAAAATTTAGGTAATTCAAAATTACAACCTAACTGAGCCATTCGACCTTCAGTACTGTTATTCATGAAGGCCCCACATTCTCAACCTTGCCTCTCGCCTGAGGTGTGGTGGTCCTCGGGTAAATCGCCACCAGTCAGCTCTCGCCCCCTCAGAGGAGAGAGCAGCCCATGGTCATCTGGGACTTTGGCAACTTTACCTTTTTTTTTAAACTGTTCTTCAGTAATGCCTTTTGCAATAAAGCTGATCTGGTCTGAAGGGAACACATCTCTGCACAATGGTAACTTGTGATTATTCCCCTCCATGAACTTGTCTTAATATTTGCTTATATTAATGTTGATAGTTTGTCCATCGATGTCTGTGATGACAGATTATGATCCATCTCCATTTGATACGGGCTGTAAACTCTTATATGATTGCAAAGTCCGATGTTGGCAAGGAAAGCTTTCCTAAGTGCAGAACGTCAAATAGAAACACAGAAATAAGTGCAGGAGTAGGCCATTCGGCCCTTCCAGCCTGCACCACCATTCAATACGATCATGGCTGGTCACACACTTTCAGTATCCTACTCCCGCTCTCTCTCCACACCCCTTGATCCCTTTAACTGCAAGGGCCACGTCCAGCTCCCTCTTGAACATATCCAACAACCTGGCCCCAACAGCTTTCTGTGGTAGGGAATTCCACAGAATTCAGATGACAGGTTGACCTGAGGGCTGACCTTTCCTTGATTTCCTTGGAACACTTGTTGCTGAGGTTAACTGGATAAGACTTGCTTCAAATTTTGTTGTGCCATCCAGAATCATAGAATCAGAGAATCACAGAATCCCTGGGCCATTCAGCCCATCAAGTCTGCACTGACAACAATCCCACCCAGCCCCTAAACTCATATATTTGCCCTGCTAATCCCCTGACACTAAGGGGCAATTGAGCATGGCTGATCAACCTAACCTGCACATCTTTGGACTGTGGGAGGAAACCGGAGCACCCGGAGGAAACCCACACAGACACGGGGAGAACATGTAAACTCCACACAGACAATCGCCTAAGGCCGGGATTGAACCTGGGTGCCTGGCGCTGTGAGGCAGCAGTGCTAACTAATCGACTTTTCACACGTTTCCCTATCATTACACTGAGAGGAGGCAATGGCCGAGTGGTATTATCGCTAAACTATTAATCCAGAACCTCAGCTAGTGGTCTGGGGACCTGAGTTCAAATCCCACCATGGCAGATGGTGGAATTTGAATTTAATAAAAAATATCTGGAATTAAGAATCTACTGATGACCATGAAACAATTGTCGATTGTTGGAAAAACCCATCTGTTCACTAATGTCCTTTAGGGAAGGAAATCTGCCATCCTTACCTAGTCTGGCCTACATGGAGACTCCAAAGCCACAGCAATGTGGTTGACTCTGAACAAGGACAACCAGGGATGGGCAATAAATGCTGGCCAGCCAGTGATGCCATGTTCCACAAATGAATTTTTAAAAACTCCCTGGTTCCATATGAGAGGGCAAATTATTATTTAAATATTTTTGAGGTGATCAAGCTTCTTTACCTTCTTGAGTATTCTAGGATTAGGCATTTGGACTTAGTGACTACTTTAGCTGCATCGTTACTCTCTCTAAGCCTGGCATATTTTATCTTCTAATCATAAATAAGCATGTAGAAAGAAGATACTAAACAAGGTGCAAGCTAGAGCATAACTCTGTCTGACTGCTTTGGAGATTGGGAATGTGTTATAAACTTTACCAGCTTCCACGACTCTTGCCATTGTGAAACTGATGGATAATCTAGATACATTTTTCAGGGTAGTCAAAGCAGGTCAATAGTTTCCAGAGGCCCCTTCTCTGCTGACTGAATCAAAGGCCTTTATGAGATCAACAAAGGCACAATAATGTTCTAAGTTTTATTTTCTTTTGCATGTGTTAAGATGACAATCAGTGACACACTGCAGCAATGTAAGTTAAAGAAACTGCTAAAGCTGCAAACACTAAAATTCAGTTTTGCCTATTCAAAGCAGGTGTTATTTTTGAATTATAAGGAATTCATAGAGTCCTGCATTTCTCTTGTGCTTTCAATTTGTTCTGACTACCTCAGGAGTTCAGAGGAGAAGCAGCTTTGCACTTTGAATGAAGCTTAACAGGTCAGAGGTTGGTAAAGTAGGTTTATATATTTCCCATGAGGTTGGTGGCAGATTGTCGCATATCTGCCGGCCTGGAGAGGTGTAATAAGCAGCAATGGTCTAAGGCACAAGTGCTGTCAAAGATTATTGCTACTGCATTGCCAGCCATTTCAGACATGAGTAGAAATATTTCCTGTGACAGCTATCTTCATGCATGCACAATTTGGAAATTCTGGAAAACGAAATCAAACCACCAGCCAACTATAGGGCTAGTTAACAGTGATGTGCTCTCTCTATTTAATAGTGACTCCACGGATGAAAGTTTATCCTGGTATTTTATCACAAAGTAGGTTTGAGAGCCTTTCCTTACCATTTTGTGATTTCTGTGATTTTTATTTGAGTGTTTCTATTGTATTGAAGGTGCTGTTGCTGGGTTATAAAATACGTAATATCGGTCACCATGCCACCAAAGTCTGGCTGAAATGAGGAATCAGCACAAAAGACTAGTAGCCCAGAAAAAGGCATCAATGTTTTATCATGGCTCGAATAAAGACGTCCTCCGCACTTTAAAAATATTCTTCCATTCCAAACACAGCAAATGCCATTTCTTAGCTTCAACGAAAATCTCCTCCTTCATTCTTGTGAGCTAATCTTACAGATTAAAGTTGGAGACAAAGCAATACATTAATGAGGTTGTCTTCAGTTAGACATATTGCAGCTCTGTTTACAGATGAGGATTTTAACGCAGTCTCAGATCTTCTAAGTCATTTTCACAGGGTCTTGCTTGACCTTCAATCGATATGTTTTTGATATTTGTAGCTTCATCCATGTCAGAAATCTGTTCAGGGAAAGATGGGCACTGACCACCTTGTACTTTAATAGATCAATTTTTGAAAAAATCAGTCCAGATCAGTGTACAATACCTAAACTGTAAAGATCTCTGACCCGGGATAAAATAACTAATATTGATTGTGCACTGAGCTTCGAACTTGGAAAGCAAAAGGTAAAATTTGTGTCACAGTATCTGCTTTTTATTTGAAGGGTAACTTGCTATTTAAGGCAGGTACATCTTCTCCCTTTCCTCTTTCTAGTGGTTTATTTGTATAATGTACCATGAATGGCCAGGAGACCAGCTAGCTGACCCACTCAGACTTCTGCCAATTATAATCTGAAGCTTCAGCAAGAGATGCAGGAAAGCAATCAGGGGTCATTCTCTCTCTCTCTCTCTCTCTCTGACTTCCTTTCTGATTGGGGAGGGTGTGGTTTCCATTTGGCATCATAGCAGAATGGTTAAAATCAGGAATGAAAACAGAGAATGCTTGAGACAGTCAGCAGGTGAGGCAGCATCTGTGGAGAGAGGAAGTTATGGTTCATATTTCAGGCTTTATGACCCTTTGTTCATACGCACAGAGTCTCTTTACCAGTAGCAGTTGCCAACTATGTTGATTTATTACTTATTAAGTAGGACAAAGGTATTGATTTAGCATTGGTTTCTCAACTTTTCTGGGTGGGAGAGCTCTTATAAATATTCTTCAATAATTTTGATATCCATTGGGAATGCCTCCCCACTTACACAACTGAAAATTACTATAAGGTAGCCAAGCCTATACTGATCTTGCAGAAGGGATTTTTGAAATGCAAACCATTGGCGTCCTTCCATCTATGTAAGATGATAGACCTACAGCAAATCAAATATGTTGGGTAGGGGGGAGCTTTCAGATGGTGCACTTTTGCTGATGACCGCATATGGTGGCAAATTATCAGATAGAGAAAATATATATTTGAGAACTGTGTTTCCAGTATGCTACATGTTGGAGCCCAGAGAGAGAGAGAGAGAGAATTGACAATCTCACCAACTCCCCAAGATCAACTCTTATGATGTCAATGGACCTCAATTCAAAAGCCTCTGCTACAAAACGCCAGGATTCAATACCTTCCTCCCTCACCAACTCACCAAGAAAAACAAGCTACTAAATGTGGTTTATATCAATTCAATGTTCAGTTCTTAGTCTTCACTGGCATTTTTTTTACACAGGACTTCCGAGAAATCATGTTTTGCCATGTGGGGAAACTAATCCTTTGCCACAAAGAACAAACACATGTTCCAATGGCTTTTTCAAGAATTGACTTTGATGTTCCCTATAGAAATGTCCAGGAAGAGATCGCAGCAAGTCATTTCCCCACTGAGGTTCATATATATAACAGTAGGTGGCTAACCCAAGTTAAGAATACAGGCCAAACAGGCACAGAATCCACCCACTCTGAACAGATGGAATTGTGCAATTTAATGTAGGTAAATTTGGCTGTTGAGAATGAATGGAAGATGTTAACGTGTGTATTTTGAGTGGCAAAATGGAAGAACCAGCAGAGGGAACAAAGGAGATCTGTCCTATCTGAATTAACACCGTAATGACATTTATATATTTGTATTCTTGTGAGTCAATAGGTAAGGAGCATTTTACAAAGTATTTAAGGTGTACAGTATTAAATGACAGAATGGAAATACTCAGCAGGTCTGGCAGCATCTGTGGAAACAGAAACAGAGTTTCTATTTCGAGCCCAATATGATTCTTCTTGAGTGCAGGAGTTGTGGTAATTGGATGTTCAGGAGGGTAGTTGGGAGCTGGTGTTTGATCAGGGGTTTGGGACAATAGTCAGAGGAGTTGGGCTAGTCAAGTGGTAGGGCGGAGTCCAGTGGGGGGGAGGAGGGGGAGGGTCAGTATATAGTTACCCAGGAGTTAGAACTTGTTTTAATCCTTCTAATTTTTCCTGAGTAACCACTCTGCTAAGTGAGCCAGAACTATCTGAAGTCTCCGACTTTAAATCAGAGTTTTGGTGGGGTGCAAGGCAGTTGCTCAACGGAAGTTTCCCAGGTAATTACCATGTAGTCAGCATGTGAGGGATGTCTAAGGGGTCCCCCTGTGCATCTTCTGAGGAGCCCCTGGGCACAACCATCCAGAGGCCAGAAGATCTGGACCAATGGAATCACATGATGGGAAAATCCAAAGAGAACATTAAAAGACATTTCTTTAAATTAAGTTGCCTCTTCATGTATCTGAATTTGCCAGTGGTGCAGACACATTCTAATGTAAGTTTACTGCCTTCTGCACGTCTTAATGACATTTAAGACTTATCTGGATAGGCACATGAACAGACAGGGAATATAGGAATACAGGTGGTTGGTTTAGATAGGACAATGTGATTGGCACAGGCTTTGGAGGGCCGAAGGGCCTATTCCTGTGCTGTACTGTTCTTTGTTCTTTATTCTGCAAATAAAATAGTGACAGCATAATAGTGGTGGGAGCACTAACAGTGCATCATGGCTTGGTAGAATGTGCCCCACATCTGTGGCTACCTCGGCATGGTGCTTCCCATAATGAATGTGCAATCAGTCTGGTATTCGCTTCTCAGCCTTTTGGTTAAGATCAAGTATAGTATCTGTTCTTATCAGTTTAATGTACATGCACACCTTTCAGTGACTAGTTTGAGTCGTTCTGGTGAAAGATGGAGAACAGAACACTAAACTATCCTCTTGATCACAGATGGTGTGGTGCAGAGGGACCAAGAAGGGCTAGAAAAAGAATACATATCCCAAAAGGAAGCTACTTTGCACACAACAACCATCCATTAAAGGAATACTGGGGATCTTACTGTTGCAGTTTTCACTCACAAGCACCATAATACACTGCATGGTGACTATATTTCAAACGGACTTTGTTGGCTGGGAAAGACTTTGGAAGGCTTGAGATAGTGAATGCAAGCTCACTGCCCAGGGAGCTGCAGATGTGAGGCCACATTCTGCCAAGCCATGATGCACTGTTAGTACTGCACCCTCCCCATCCCCCCCACTCCCCCCAATTATCCAGACACTGCACCTTCCACGAAACTGGTACCTCTGCACTCATGAATTTGGCGCAAGTTTGTACTGAAGTGTGAAGATGTATACTCGTCATGTGCTTACGTTTAAAAAGAAATTAAAGCAAGAATTTCTACATTCTAGTCTGTGCCCCACTGATGCTTTGATCATTTCGATAATAGTGGGGATGATCGACAGGTAAAAGTGCGTTCAACGGCAGAGTTTGGAGCAGAGGGACACTTTTTCAGAAGAAACGCTCCAGGTATTGAAGTCGAATCTCCGACCTTTCGGGGTGAGTGGAGGGGTCTGTGGTCCTTCCAACCATTGTGGGCGGTAGAATTCGGGAGCTTGCTCTCTGGGCTCTGTGGATACTATTGTCCCTCTGTAATGAGTCACGGACTTCCCTGAACTTCAGTAGTGCATTTGAGTCCACACAGCAATTGTAATGATGTGCACATTTTATGATACGATTACTTTAAAAGGTTTTACATGGCTTTTTAAAAAAAAAGTTAACAACAATCGCAAATGTTCTGCCCTCTGCCTGTGATTAAAGATATTATCGATACTTTATCTGAATTCGCAATTAGTGCATTCTTAAGCGCCCCCCCTCCCCCCAACCAATTCTAGCTAAGGGGTGATCAGTTAATATAAAAAGCAAGTTACTGCGGAGGCTGGAATCTGAAACTGAAACAGAATCTCAGCAGGTCAGACAGCATCTGTGCAGAGGGAAACAGAGGTGGACTCTGAGCGGTGTGAAGGGGTGATCAGTGTTCGGCATGGGATGATGATGCCCAGCCCAGGGTTCATTAGGATATGAGAGAGAGAGAGAGAGTGAATGTGTTAAGGTTTCTGAGGGATGAGTGCAGTGAGACCTCCCCACTAGATGTCGCGATTACTTCACAGTTGCGGACAAGGAGGCAGCGCAGGGACGTGGAGAGGGGATTTGAGCCAATCTAACGCTGAGCCTTAAATATTTTAACAGCAGTACTAACTGCACCACACTGAAAATGAGACATCAATCAACAAACTTCACTCCTAATTGTGCGGTCCTTCAGAATGCTTTACAGAGGTGTAATTTAGCGCATGTTCATCAAAGGGATTCTGTAATATTAAGTACATGTTCTGTCTTAATGTGTCGCCTGTCTGGAAAGGAGAAAGAAGAGGTTTGGTGGAAAAGTAGATCTTATTTTGTGCGTGTTGTACTTAGATTCTAAGAAACCCACGTCCTTCCAACCACCTTGATCTTCGGGATAATTACTGTTAGCGACATTATTATCAGGAATAACCTCTAGGAGCCGAATTCATAAATTAATTTCCAATACGGGGAGGGCAAGCGAATAAAGAGTTGCAATTTACTGGTTACTTTTAATAAGCAGAGGTATTTTAATAGATGGTAAGTCTGGATGATGTTAGGCGCTACACAGCAATAAAAATATATTAATGAATGGAAATTCAATTTGGTAATTAATTTCCCCATTGGTTATAAAATTAAGTTTATCAAATGTTAATTTCGAATTGAAGACGAAATTAATGCGCATTCCAAAAAATAAACTTCAGACGCGGGCAAAGAACTGATTTTTCCATAATTGTGCCGGCGTTTGTTTTTCTTTTTTGGTGAAAGGAGTTTGGGAGTCGACTTTTTGAGAGTTTAGATATTTTTTAAAAGACCCCCCCCCCCCCGCCCCACAAAAAAAACTAGAAAGAGCAAAGGTTAAAAAAAACAGCAGAAGGGAAGAGGAGCTCGAATCAGTCAGGGTAATTAGCTTAAGCAACTTGTGTGTGTGAGAGCAACAGAGTGTCGATGAAGGAAAGGGTTGGATTGAGGAAGGGGCTGGATTGAAGGGTTTCTTAAAGCTCTGACCTAAGAGTGATTTTAACTTGATGGGGATGTGAGAGGAGTGGAAGAGAGCAGTTACAGGTCAGCTTCACAGTGCAGAGGATACCCTTCCTACTGCCATGCAAGGGACACCCACCCATCCCCTCTGCCCCTCTGCTCATGCAGTAGGGAACCCTCGGGGGGCACTCTCCCTGCCCCTGCAAGATTGGGGGGGGGGGGCTCCAAACATTCCCCTCTGTCCACAGTGTCGGGGGGGGGGGGGACCTCTTTCCATGCAAAGTGGCACCCTCCCCTCTGCCGACAAAGGGTGGGGGTATGCTCAGGGGCACCCTCCCCTCTGTCCACAGTGCAAGGGGCACCCTCCCCTCTGCCGACAATGCGTGGGGGCATCCTCCCCTCTGCCCACAGTGCAGGGGGGCACCCTCCCCTTTGCCCACAGTGCAGGTGCACCCTCCCCTCTGCCCATCCAGGGGGCACCCTCCACGCCGCCCACAGTGCAGGGGTCAGTGTCCCCCCTCTGCCCACAGTGCAGGGGACACCCTCCCCTCTGCCCACAGTGCAGGGGACACCCTCCCCTCTGTCCACAGTGCAAGGGGCACCCTCTCTTCTGCCGACGATGCGTGGGGGCATTCTCCCCTCTGTCCACAGTGCAGGGGGCACCCTCTCCCTCTGCCCACAGTGCAGGGAGTACCCACTCCCTTTGCCCACAGTGCAGGGGGCACCCCCTCTCCCTCTGCCCATAGAGGGGACACCCTCTCCCTCTGCCCACAGTGCAGGGGGCACCCTCTCCCTCTGCCCACAGTGCAAGGGGCACCCTCTCCCTCTGCCCATAGAGGGGACACCCTTCCCTTTGCCCACAGTGCAGGGGGCACCATCTCCCTCTGCCCACAGTGCAGGGGGCACCCCCTCTCCCTCTGCCCACAGTGCAGGGGGCACCCCCTCTCCCTCTGCCCATAGAGGGGACACTCTCCCCTCTGCCCACAGTGCAAGAGGGCACCCTCCTCCTCCCTCCCCTCTGCCCATCCCTCTGCCAGACTCCAGAACAACTTCGGCTTGGACAGCGGCCGGCCCCGCCTACTCCCCTGATGCCGACCAATCAGCAGCAAACCCCGCCCCTCGGCTGGGCGGAGCCCCCGGCTCCGATTGGCCGGGCGGTCTGCCAGTCAGGCGGGGAGGGGGCGGGGTGCTGGCTGAGTGAGTGAGTGGAGCATGATCAGAGAGATAAGGCAGAGAGAGGGAGCGCGGAGGGGAGGAGGCGGAGGAGGAGGAGGGGAGGAGGAGGAGAGGGGGGGGGCAGGCTGGCCTCTTCTCTTCTGGGCTCATTCCCTCTCGCTCCTGGCTGCCTGACAACAGTGCCCCGGGCAGAGGGCAGGATTAACCAGTGCCTGCTGGAGTTGCACAGAGAAAGCAAAGCTTTAGCAAGTGAACACAGATAGTTCAAGCTGTCCCATCGGGAAAGATTACAAATCATTCCCGAGGCAACATGCGGACTCTGGGATTTGCAAAGCTGACTACCCTGCGCCCTTGCATGGCTGAGGTTGTGGTTTTTGCCGCATTATTCTGCAATGGTAAGTTTGAAGTTTAACCAAGACAGCAACTTGGCTTTTTTTTCTCATTCGTACTTTTAAAGCAATTGTATCTGACTGCCGTCTACTTCGGAGGTTAAGATTGAAACAGTAATAACTGGAGCACTGTCCCGTCTGCTGGGGAGTAACGGTGTGTACAGTGGGATGGAAAAGCACTTTGCTGGCGGTTTCTCACACTCACAGCTCTCTCTGATCGCTATCGGTTGGGGTATCAGTCAGACTCAGATCCATCCCCTTCCTGATGCCGGCGACACACTGCATCCTCGTCCCCAACAGGGACAAGCTTGGGAGTGACTGCCCTCACTCTACTGAGAATTGGGAAATGCCCAGCTCTGAGCACCTACATTCTTGGCTTATCCTTTATTTTTAAGTGAACCCTTCGACTGGAAAATGTGCATTTTCTTGTACAATTAATCAATCTCTGTCCTCATGCAATGGGTGGAACTCTCCTGTCTGTGAAAAAAATTGAGGAAATTCAACAAACTGTTGATCAGGAGCAAGGAAATCTACGAATGAAATATCCCAACTTTCATAGACATGTAATTCAGCGCACCACTCCAGTTTCACAAGCTTTCCTGCTCCATGCCATTCACCTGAATGATATTTTTCCAAAGAAGAATGCGACCCCAGTTTATCCAGGTTAGACTTTCTTCTGTTGGACAGTCCATTATTTCTGGTCCCCCCCCCCCCCCCGCCCCCCTTAGCTGAACTCCACATTATAATCCCTGTCCACCAGAGGCTGGGGGAATACAGTCGCGGATGGGCTGCTGGGTCAGGTTCTCTTGGAGTTGAAGCCGGCTGCCGAGTCGAGGGAACCGGGGAGAGTATCTCCCATCCGAATGAGCGGTCTGACTCTCTGTGCCCAGCCTGGGAGAGCGGCATCATGCTGACTTGGTGCCCTCGGTCGCTTCCTGATTTCATCTGCTGTTTATGGGGGAAGCTGGCGATCTACAGTGGAAATGTACTGTACTTGTCACCTGGGCAGTTCATCACTTCAGTGAGTTCTCAAATAACTGGAAAAGGTATTACCCCCTAGTACACAATGTCATGTTGTCAGGGATAGGGAAGCCAGCATGTTAAATGGACTTGGAACTTTCTGTTCCAAATTTTTTTTAAAAAAGTTTAGCAACATGGCACGCCCGCCTTAACTTTACACCCTTCGGTTCAAATCTGTCGGGTTATCTCTGCAGCTAAAGTCAACGCGTGTCCACACAGCAATGGATGGATCTAATCAGAACAGTGGAGCTACAAATCCACAGGGTGACCGCTGAGTGAGATTAAAACAAGCTTCTGAGTACACACACACCTTACTGCAACTCCCTCCATCTCTTGCCTGCAGAACCTGAACCTTCCACCCTATTTCAAGGTTAATTATCAGCCATTATTCGTTCGTTTTTTTCGAACGTGGACGTGGGTTTGAACCACTGTCAGCGCGCTGAGAATAGGAAATGTTTTATTGAGGTTTGCAAAGTCCCAGCAGTGTCGCCGACCTCCCCATCCAATTGCGCCTTACAGCTCGTTCTCTCCACCCCACTGACAACCACAACCAAGTGACAGAGAGATCCCACCCTCCATTAACCGACTGGCCGCTAGATTGGAGTCTTAACTATATATATTAGATATCAATTTTAAAATATATATACATTTAACAGATACACTGCATTTTCTGACGCAGCTTCTAACAAGTTTACAAACAAAGTGAATCCCACTTACTGAAATGCTGTTTTATTGTGGGCAGTATTTGCTGCTCACGGGATTGGTGACAGATAGAGCCGGGATAATGCACCCCCCGGTTCAATCCAGTCGACTCTCTGCCGGTGCTGGGAAGGCAGCTCAGTGCTGGGAGGGGCAGCGAGTCAGTGCTAGAAGGGAAGCAATGGGGTCAACTTTGTGTGGGGAGCAATGCAACAGTGCCCGGGTCTGGGATCCGGCTAAGACCACACAGCACATCCTCATTACAATGCTTCGATTTCCACAATGTTCTGATTTTTAACATGTCTCAAAAGTTGCCTTTGGATTTTTTTTCTTTTGATCGTTTCCCAGATAAGGATTCAAGGTGGAGGTTATCCTTGTGCCCTCTTTTTAGGGAGGTTATCCTTGTGCTTTTAACTTAAAATCCAGCACAAGCATTAACACTATCCGCCCCTCACACACACACGCCGACTTCCCGGGTTATTTCTAATGATCCAATGACATATTTTTATGACTAAATGGACAGGAAATTAACTTTGAAATGTTGGTGTGGCAGAAGATGAATGCAAAAGCAATATCAACGTTGGGAACAGCGAAATATTGAAAATACACATTGAACCTAGAAGTACCATCCCCTCCCCCCCATTACAAATAAGCAAGTCCACGATGTGTCCTTGCTTTTCTTTCAACAATATTAGATGGTCAGGGTTGTTGTTGTTTGGGGGGGTGGGGGAGACAGCTGTCCTCTTCCACCCCTCATGCGAGTGTGATCATATGTGTATTGTCTGAATCTGTTACTGACTGGTATTAGGAAAAAAAATAATGCATGCTTTTCACTTATCAAATCCATAACTTGAAGTGGTATTGACCAATTTTGGTGTTGGTGGGTTTGACTGCTAAGTTTGTATATGACCTGTATTTTTCAGAATGTGAGGTTCAGCACTTGGCGCCTCTGTTTATTCTCCTCCGTTGTCCTGTTTGTGGGTCAGTAGGATCAAATACATTTTGCCCAGTAGCGTATTTCGTAGGCTTTGTGTTGACAAGAATCAGTAATTCTGATACCTTTGCCACTTTATGTTTTTTTTAAGATAATGGTACATTTTTTTTCTGTTAATTCCAGTGAAAGATGCCAGTACTGTGGAGCAGAGCAATTTCCCGTTTTGGCAGTTATAGCACAGGTTGCATGCAGAGTGAAGAAGCCCTCTAAATCACCTTGGCAATGCAGCTTAACTCTTACCTCAAAAGAGCAGCACTAATGTGACATATTGAATCATTGTATTCGCTTTGAATAAGATGGTCAATTTGTACCAAATTATTGGGGCTTTTGTTTTGTGGGCTAGTTTCCACTAGGTGGGTGGCTGGGTTTGTCCATATCAATTGTACTTAAGGTGGGGGAAATTGTATCAGCCTGAAATGAATAAAAGTGCTCTGATGAAAGCATCACAGTACTATATTGTAATGCACTTCACCGCCCAGCTTCCAGTGTCTTTCCATAGCTAGAAATACTGTAGACTCTGCACCCTGTGGCCTATTTCTCCTTCATTTCTTCTGGCTGAAGGCTGCAAATGCAAAATAGAAGGCCAGTTTTGTGCAGCCAAAGATAAATTGTTCTTTGAAACTACTTTCAAGCTGTACGGTTCTTTATACAATACAAATTGTAGGAATTAGAAGGACCTTGTGGTGGAATAAATCGATATGGAGTGGACTCCAGATCACCTAGCTTGAGAAAAAACAGCTTTAATGGATAACAATGTGGTGATTTCACTAATATAAAAGGACCTTAAAATGACATTCCTTTCTGATTCTCCATTGAAGAATTAATCCAATTTAAATAAAAAAAAACATTTTGAACAGTAAGCACCAGGATAGGATTTACTTAAATTGTTACAAACTTTAGAGTTGAATCATGCTGTTTAGAGTGTAGAAAACTGCTAAATTATTGAAAGCTACTGCATATATTACAGTTTAATGGATAACGGTTAAGTGCATTTCACTTGTTCCTTTTGCTATATCGGAAGCTACCCATCAGTAGGCAAGAAGGTAAATGCAGGCCAAGAGTGCAAAGGAGGTACAGAACTCGCAGTAGTTACTATCCCAGTCAATATGTCTGCTACAATAGATTCTCTACCTAAACAAACATGCACAAGGTGATGCACATTAACTAGGGAGGCTATGATCGAGGTTTGACTTGTGAAGACAGTCAATGAATTACATTGTGTTAGCAATGGCAGTGATGAATGCAGTTGCCCTGAACTATAATTTTAGGGGAAAGATGATATAGTGGTAATATCATTAGGTTGGTCATTCATACGAATCTCTTGGGGATGAGGGTTCAAATCCCACCAAAGCAGCTAATGGAATTTAAATTCAACAAATAATAAAAATTGGAACTGAAAGCTAATCTCAGCAATGATGATCAATGATTGTCTGAAAAACACACCTTGTTGTCAACTCCTTTAGGGAAGGAAATCTGCCATCCTTCACTGGACTGGCCTACATGTGACTCCAGATATACAGTGGCACAATGGTTAGCACTGCTGCCTCACAGTGCCAGGGACCTGGGTTCAATTCCGGTCTTGGGTGACTGTCTGTGTGGAGTCTGCATGCTCTCCCTGTGTCTGCGTGGGTTTCTTCCGGGTGCTCCAGTTTCCTCTCACAGTCCAAAGATGTGCAGGTTAGGTGGATTGGCCATGCTAAATTGTCCCTTAGTGTCTCAAGATGTGTAGGTTAGGGGGATTATCAGGATAAATATGTGGGGTTATGGGGATAGGGCCTGGATGGGATGCTCTGTCGGAGAGTCAGTGCAGACTGGATGGGCCGAATGGCCTCCTGCTACACTGTATGGATTCTATTTTTCTATGGTTCAGATTGATATTAATGTGGTTGATTCTTAACTGCTCTTTGAAATGGTCTAGCAAGTCATTCAGTTCAATGCCAATTAGGGACAGGCAGCAAATGCTGACCTTGTCAGTGATGCCCACATTCATAGAAGAATAATAAAGTAATACTGCTGGGATATCTCCGAGGTCTGTTTCCCTCTTCTACAGCAGCTACTTCATTTTCTGTGAAATGAAAGAGCCACAATAAAATATATTGCAACACAGAATCAATTTTATGCCATATATACTGTACATTTCAATGTGCTTTGCTGATGTGCTTGCTTCCTCTGTGACAAATTACCACGTGTAAATCATCTAGTCATAGAGGTTTACAGCATGGAAACAGGCCCTTCGGCCCAACTTGTCCATGCCGCCCTTTTTTTAAAACCCCGAAGCTAATCCCAATTGCCCGCATTTGACCCATATCCCTTTATACCCATCTTACCCATGTAACTGTCTAAATGCTTTTTAAAAGACAAAATTGTACCCGCCTCTACTACTACCTCTGGCAGCTTGTTCCAGACACTCACCACCCTCTGTGTGAAAAAATTGCCCCTCTGGACACTTTTGTATCTCTCCCCTCTCACCTTAAACCTATGTCCTCTAGTTTTAGACTCCCCTACCTTTGGGAAAAGATATTGACTATCCAGCTGATCTGTGCCCCTCATTATTTTATAGACCTCTATAAGATCACCCCTCAGCCTTCTACGCTCCAGAGAAAAAAGTCCCAGTCTATCCAGCCTCTCCTTATAACTCAAACCATCAAGTCCGGGTAGCATCCTAGTAAATCTTTTCTGCACTCTTTCTAGTTTAATAATATTCTTTCTATAATAGGGTGACCAGAACTGTACACAATATTCCAAATGTGGCTTTACCAATGTCTTGTACAACTTCAACAAGACGTCCCAACTCCTGTACTTAATGTTCTGACCGATGAAACCAAGCATGCTGAATGCCTTCTTCACCATTCTGTCCACCTGTGACTCCACTTTGAAGGAACTATGAACATGTACCCCTCGATCTCTTTGTTCTGTAACTCTCCCCAACATCCTACCATTAACTGAGTAAGTTCTGCCCTGGTTCAATCTACCAAAATGCATCACTTCGCATTTATCTAAATTAAACTCCATCTGCCATTTGTCAGCCCACTGGCCCAATTGATCAAGATCCTGTTGCAATCGGAGATAACTTTCTTCATCTAGCGGATAGGAAACAGAGGGTGGTGGTTGATAGTAAATATTCATCATGGAGTGCGGTTACAAGTGGTGTACCTCAGGGATCTGTTTTGGGGCCACTGCTGTTTGTAATATTTATTAATGATCTGGATGAGGGTATAGTTGGGTGGATTAGCAAATTTGCTGATGACACCAAAGTCGGTGGTGTGGTAGACAGTGAGGAAGGGTGTCGTAGTTTGCAGGAAGACTTAGACAGGTTGCAAAGTTGGGCCGAGAGGTGGCGGATGGAGTTTAATGCGGAGAAGTGTGAGGTAATTCACTTTGGTAGGAATAACAGATGTGTTGAGTATAGGGCTAACGGGAGGACTTTGAATAGTGTGGAGGAGCAGAGGGATCTAGGTATATGTGTGCATAGATCCCTGAAAGTTGGGAATCAAGTAGATAAGGTTGTTAAGAAGGCATATGGTGTCTTGGCGTTTATTGGTAGGGGGATTGAATTTAGGAGTCGTAGCGTTATGTTGCAACTGTACACAACTCTGGTGCGGCCGCACTTGGAGTACTGTGTGCAGTTCTGGTCCCCACATTACAGGAAGGATGTGGAGGCTTTGGAGAGGGTGCAGAGGAGGTTTACCAGGATGTTGCCTGGTATGGAGGGGAGATCCTATGAGGAGAGGCTGAGGGATTTGGGATTGTTTTCGCTGGAAAGGCGGCGGCTAAGAGGGGATCTTATTGAAACATATAAGATGATTAGAGGTTTAGATAGGGTGGATAGTGATAGCCTTTTTCCTCTGATGGAGAAATCCAGCACGAGGGGGCATGGCTTTAAATTGAGGGGGGGTAGTTATAGAACCGATGTCAGGGGTAGGTTCTTTACCCAGAGGGTGGTGAGGGATTGGAATGCCCTGCCAGCATCAGTAGTAAATGCGCCTAGTTTGGGGGCGTTTAAGAGATCCGTAGATAGGTTCATGGACGAAAAGAAATTGGTTTAGGTTGGAGGGTCACAGTTTTTTTTTTTAACTGGTCGGTGCAACATCGTGGGCCGAAGGGCCTGTTCTGCGCTGTAATGTTCTATGTTCTATGTTCTATGTTCTATCGTCCACTGTGCCACCAATCTTGATATCATCCGCAAACTTACTAACCATGCCTTCTATATTCTCATCCACATATTCCTGTGTTACTCTATACTTTGCACTGATAGACCATCTCTTTGTGTTTGGACCCTGGAATCTTCATAACAGCAGTGAAAGCCTTCATCAGATGCTCATATATGAGGGATACTCCTACTGTACCTCTGAGCTGTGTTACAGATCTCCACTGGGATCTTCACATACTCGATGGTAGTCCGCACTGCATATAACCATTGTTCCGTTTCTTGACATAGCAGATGACGATGCATAACTAGTGGAGCCAGACCACCTTCGGACGTGGTGCCCAAGAAACCATATCAATGGTCTTATATCATTCTCTGTAGGAAAGCAGTGCCATTAAGGCCCATGGGGTAGCAGCTTGTCTTGAGTGCTGGTGTAATACGGGCAGTTTGGGATCTGATGCCTATTATACGCAGCACCTGATATTTAACTCAATTGCCTGCAATGGAACTGAATTTCAGTCAAGATAACAAAGGGCCAATCAAATCTAAAGTTTATTTATTAGTGTCACAAGTAAGCTTACATTAACACTGCAATGGAGTTCCTATGTTTTGTGCCACTGCCTGAGATTGGTTCTACCCTCAAGTCTCCATACATGTCAGAAGGGACACTTGATGATCCAGACCTCAACTTTATACCAAACCGTCAGTTACTAAAAGGTATCTCAACAATTATCCCACCTCCAAAATCCATCCCCCCTTCCAGAGCACCAGTCCACAAAAGGTATCCAATCTGCTCCAGACCCAGGTAGTAAAGTCATTCCCTACTCCCTCACAGAGACACTTACTTTTCCAATCCTCCCAGTTTATATCCTTTTCCGCCTCCCTTAACATGTTCATTTTAACAATTTTCCTCCCACTCACAAATATTGCTGGGATTCTCTTTCCTTACCATGCCAAGGGATTGTTTCCACCTCCTCCCCTGCCCCCCCCCTTCAAAAAATGCTAACATCTTCTGCCTCTTCCCTTCTATTGTTTTGGTCTCCTTATCTGAGGAAGGATCTTCTTGTTCTTGAGGGAGTTCAGCGAAGGTTTACCTGGGGATGGTGGGACTGATGTATGAGGAGAGATTGACTAGGTTAGGACTGTTTTTGCCGGAGTTCAGACAAATAAGGGGGGATCTCATTGAGATTTATAAAATTCTAACAGAACTAGACAGGGTAGATGCAGGAAGGATGTTCCTGATGGTGGGGATGTTCAGAACCAGGGGTCACAGTCTGAGGATACAGGGCAGACCATTTAAGATGAAGATGAGGAGACATTTCCTCACCCAAAGAGTGGTGAGCCTGTGGAATTCATTATCACAGGAAGTAGTTGATACCAAAACATTGAATGAATTCAAGAGGCGGCAAGATATAGCACTTGGGGCGAATGGGATCAAAGGTTCTGGGGAGAAAGCAGGATTAGGCTATTGAGTTGACGATCAGCCATGATCGTGATGAATGGCGGAGCAGGCTCTAGGGGCCAAATGGCCTCCTCCTGCTCCTATCTTCTATGTTTCTATTGCCAACGATTTACTTTCCCCCTCCATTGCTTCAATTTCCCACTCCCTTATCTTTCACTGCCATTCACTTTCCTCCTGTCATCCCCCAAAATTCCCCATCTTGCTATGCCTTTGTTATCCCCATACTATGCAGTGTTTTCTCTTCCATCCCACCCAGTAGCATATGCATCAGAAATGCCCTGATCTTCACCCTAGTGCATTTTCAAACTGGTTGAGTTGCCATCCCAGCACGCTGTCAGATGAAATTCCCATTGTTGCAACACTTCCTACCTATATTACCGAGTGATGGCAATGAGGGTCATTCGAGCTGAAGCAAGGAAAGAGGCGAAGGGCAAACTCTCCCCACCAAACTCTGGGAAAGCAAGACCAAGTGGCAGAAGAAGCCTCGTTATATTGACTTCTTCCCCCAAAACACCAATGTCAACATGAAACACTGGTGGTTGGTGTGACTGGTTTAGTTTCTCATCAGTGAGTGTTCCCTGACTCACCCTATACTTCCTTATCAGCATCACTAACTACTTCTCATGCAGTGTATGCATCTATGCCAGTGTCTTGTTTCAAGCCGGAATGGTGACATTTAGAGCTCTGGTGAGTGGTGCCCTTCAGATTGCGGTGTGACTTGTTTCTCATTGCGGTGTGAAGAGAGCAGATGGTACAAAATGAATAAATAGACACACTTATCCATTTGGCTACGACACAGTCATGACATGTAGTCTTATACACCAATACCGTACATGGACTTGATGCAGTATGTCGTCATGGAGTATCTTCTTCATTCTCCCTTGTTTTTAATGCCTTTTGAGTTCTCCCTCCGAGATAAATCTATGTAGCCTGCTAATAAATAAATTGTTTCACATCTGAAGGTGCACCATCTGTTCCATGCTGCATTCTTCAATTGTCCACCATCTTTATCTAGCATAGAACATAAAACATGGAAATTGAAAGAGCGAAGTTGTCATAGAATCATATAATCATACAGTGCAGAAGGAAGCCATTCGGCCCATCAAGCCTGCACCGACCACAATTCCACCCAGGCTCTATCCCCATAACCCCATGCATTTGCCCCAGCTAGTCCCCCTGACACTAAGGGGCAATTTAGCATGGCCAATCCACCTAACCCGCACATCTTTGGAATGTGGGAGGAAAACAGAGTACCCGGAGGAAACCCACACAGACATGGGGAGAATGTGCAAACTCCAGACAGACAGTGACCCAAGCTGGGAATCGAACCTAGGTCCCTGGCGCTGTGAGGCAGCAGCGCTAACCACTGTGCCGCCCAGTTCCTACCTACATTACCGAGAGACGGCAATGAGGGTTGAAGCAAGTCCATTATTAAAATTCCTTCAAATAGTCCATTCATTGCTTCATTGTGGAGTGGATACCCTGCAGTCTTCACCTGTATTTATCCACATACCCGGAGTATGAGCTGAAAATTAAGCTTCCCCTGCATCTTCTGGAGCAATTCTCCATAGATTGTGTGTGCTGCAAAAGTGAATAAATGACATTTGACTCTGTACTTGTTAAGAGGCTTGTTAGCTGCTCGTGACGTGGTAAAAGCTCCAAATTACAGCAGTGTCATAATTGGCCGCTGTTCTTCATTCTTGCTAATTCAGTTGCTGCCACAGAAGTCATTCATCGCAAGTCCACGTGTTCCTACAGTTTCATTAGTGGATGATTAAAATAGACAGTCGTGCCATTTTATTTCCCCTAAATGCAGGCAATGTTCCATAGTTTGGAAATAGCTATTGACTATAGCAGCAGAGAAACACAACTCATCTGCAAAACATTCCTCTATTTGCTAGTTTTAGAGAAGGGGTTAGTCCATTCGAAATAGGCCAGTTGATGCCAATATTAATATAGCAGACAGAAGAGTTCCGTATGAAAGCTAAATATGGCGGATGTTGGAAATCTGAAATAAAAACAGCTAAACTGGGTGGCACAGTGGTTAGCACTGCTGCCTCACAGTGCCAGGGACCCGGATTCAATTCTGGCCTCGGGTGACTGTCTGTGTGGACATTCTCCCCATGTCTGCGTGGGTTTCCTCTGGGTGCTCCAGTTTCCTCCCACAGTTCAAAGATGTACAAGTCAGGTGGATTGTCCATGTTAAATTGTCCCTTAGTGTCAGGGGGACTGGCTGGGTAACTGCATGGGATTGCAGGGATAGGGCTTGGGGTGGGATTGTTGTTGATGCAGGCTCAATGGTCCGAATACCCTCCTTCTGCACTGTATGGATTCTATGATTCTATGAAATGCTGGATGAAATCAGCAGGTCTGACAGCATCCACGGAGAGAAACAGAGTTAACGTTTTGGATCTAAATGGCCCTTCCCCAAAAGGATCATTTAGCTCTGAATCATTCTCTGTTTCTCTGTCCACAGGTGCTGCCAGACCCTGCTGAGTTTATCCAGCATTTAGTTGTTTTTATCTCAGAGTTCTGTATGATTGTTTTGAGTATTCACTTATTGATCGACAATATTGCTAATATTTTAACATTGCTACCTTCAGTTAACTCTTCCTGGGAACAAGAAGTAAACCTCCTATCCTTGAGCTCATAATAAAGGACAACTAGTCTCCTGAAGTATTTCCCCTCCAATATTACTACATCCAGAATTGATACATGGGATAAAATACAAGAGTACCTCTGAAAGGGGTAACCTGTCCTTCAAAGTGAATTATTTTCAAGTGAATAGTTATCATGGCAAATGTGCTGTTCAGTCATCTGGACTCAAGCATAAAATCTGTTTGGAAATGCACTTGAGGCATCTCCTGAAGTATACATCTGTACTTGATTTATTTTATTCTTGTGAGTATTGCAAACATCATGTACTTGGTAAGAAGTGTTTCTATTTAAACTGTCATCTGTTTTATTCCACTCTTTTCGACAGAAGAAGGATGGCATCCTATGTATTAAGCTTAACTGGTAAACTGCAGTGGTCAAAGTGGTTAGATTTTTCTCTAATTTTCAGTGCTCAATGCACAATGAATGAACCACACAGAATAGAACAAAGGATCTCACTGTGTCTCAGAATTCAGCTGTAAATGAGGTTATCTGAGCAAACATTACAAGATTAACACAAACATGCAGTGGAGTGTGCTGGATGTAAAGGGTAATAAACAGGGATATGATCATAACCATACAATAACTGAGCCAAAGTACTTGCTCCAACATTTATATAGATACCGTGCTGATATAATCTGATTTATTCTGTGTGCCTGTCAGACTGGTGATACCATCACACAGTGTGGGTGTTCATTTTATCTTTAAAGACATGAATGCCAAAAAAAAGATCATATTTGTAAAGGGCATGTTATGGATCATCCGCATCAAATTGGACTTTAAGAAATTGTCTACAATATTCTACTGCCTGACCACAATTCCAAGAATTCTTCTGTTCGTCAACAAACCCATAAATCGCAAACACGTGTTTGTATGGACATCACAAGGGAGTTTCACATGTAAAAAAAAGCCTGGAGTTGTCTTAACCTGTGAGGTTCTACTTATTCTGTGGGTTACATTTAAATCAATTCCAGAAAGATAAATAATGTATGACAGAAAGTTAAACGCATGGTCTGGAGTAGTGCTTAATTGGATTTTGATTCAAGAGGGGAAAGTGCCTCTGAAGCTTTCACTGGGTCAGATAAAATCGGTGCCTACAGCAGATTAGTACACAATCTGTGGAAGGAATGAGCTTGATGGGCCAAATGATCTTCTCGTCCTTCGTTTTCCTTCTGTGCTAGAATTCTGTAATTGAATTTAGCTAATTGCTGCTTTTACTGGTCCTGTAATTAATTCCCACATTATTGGATGCGGCCTTGTATCTAATAGCTGTGGAATAGAAAATAATATCATTTAACTGTGACGTCAAACTCATTTCACAGTACCCGAGTCAGTAATCTATACAGATTACAGCACCATGGTTGAAGACTGATTCCAGAGAATGTTCTACTTGGATATTGAGCTCGATTAAACTGCAACAAAATCTTTTTCATATTGTGTCGCCAGCCTTTCTAGTCTTTCTTCCAGGTGTTGAGTCGGAACAGAAAACCCTGTAAGATAATTTCTCTGTCACTTGTATCAAAAAACATTACAAAGAGGTCTTCTTATCTTAAGCATTAAGAAGAATTCTGTGGAATATTTTTATTTCAACAGCATCAGAAAGTGATCAGGTTAAACTGCTGACCCTGACACTGGGAAGGAGCTAAATTAATGGACTGATCACTAAAAGACAAAAAATGCTGGATAAACGCAGCAGGTCTGGCAGCATCTGTGGGGAGAAACAGAGTTTAAGTTTTGAGTCCAAATGACCCTTGTCAATTGGACTGTTTCTAATTACAGATAGGCAGCACGGTGGCTAGAAATCATAGAAACCCTACGGTACAGAAAGAGGCCATTTGGCCCATCGAGTCTGCACCGACCACAATCCCACCCAGGCCCTACCCCCATATCCCTACATATTTTACCCACTAATCCCTCTAACCTACGCATCTCAGGACACTAAGGGGCAATTTTAACATGGCCAATCAACCTAACCCGCACATCTTTGGACTGTGGGAGGAAACCGGAGCACCCGGAGGAAACCCACACAGACACGAGGAGAATGTGCAAACTCCACACAGACAGTGACCCAAGCCGGGAATCGAACCCAGGTCCCTGGAGCTGTGAAGCAGCAATGCTAACCACTGTGCTACCGTGCCGCCCTGCTGTTAGCACTGCTGCCTCGCAGAGTTAGGGACCTGGGTTTGACTCCTGACTTGGGTCACTGTCTGTGCGGAGTCTGCACGTTCTCCACTTGTCTGCATGAGTTTCCTCCGGGTACTCCAGTTTCCTCCCACAGTCCGAAAGACGTGGCAGCAGTGTACCCGAACAGGCACCAGAGTGTGGTGACTAGGGGATTTTCACTGTAACTTCTTTGCAGAGTTAGTGTAAATCTACTTGCGACACTAATAAACAAACTTTAACCTAGATGCTGCCAGGCCTGCTGAGTTTATCCAGCATTTTCTGTTTTGATTTCCAGCATCTGCAGTGTTTTGCTTTGATTGATCAATAAAAGGCCCTGGGTTGGTTCCCATATACATATGCTGATGTAAATTTAGTGCTTTCATGCTTTTGCTTTCAGGTAATGGCTCTGTTTTACTTTCTCTGAAAGGCATCCAGAGAACTATATATTTAAGGATTTTTTAAAGGAACATTCCTGTGGTTGGGTAGCTGAACCTTACAGATTGCAAAGCACGTGGTGCAGTGCTGAAGTGTGCTGGGTTCAGCAGGACTGGCAGTAGGACCGCTACAAATGGGGTCAATGCCCAAGTGTCAGGGAAATTAACCAGTGGCCTCTGTTGCAAGTGCGGACTTTGAGTGAGGACGGGACTGGGATCACTGAGATGCTCTTCTCTTCAATCAACTTGACAATGGGATCAAATAGCCACCTCGACTAGTGACCAGAGGCTACCTGGTACCTGCGCCTTAAAGGGGAAGCAACATCTTCAGCAAAGGAAACAAAGAGGAGAATTTTTTTCTTATTCCTTGGAAATCAACAAAAGGATGTTGAAGTCACTTGTAATTCAAAATGCTTCTTTTTTGTGGGAACCCTCTTTAATTACAACACTTTTTCACACCAATTGATTGGACAGGTCTCTGTTGTAATTTGATCATGGATCAATAACAAATGTGCTCAGCATTTAAATCCTGATATCAAAGGAACAGTCCAGGATCATTGGGTGAAGAGATTATTCTGGAATCAATAACTATGTAACAAAGAGTTATGGGAGATTAAGGGTATCTAACGGAGGTATTTAAGATGATCAGAGGAGTTGATGGGGTGGGTATATATAGAGATGCAGAGGGAAATTCTTCTCTCCCGCTACGCTGATTTTGTTAACGCAGTGGCCTGGAAGATTTAGGCGGCTCCGGATTAGCGCGATCTGCGCTGGGCGTCCGGCCCCAAGCACATCTACCAGTGCCGGATTTCCGACGCTGTCAGCCCTGTGTCGGAAATGGGAAATGCAGTCCATCATTTAAATGGTATTAGTGGGCCCAGAACTGGAATCTCCGAGGTGGCTACCCTCTCCCCCACCCCCGCCAGGAGTATTCCACTCCAGTGAGGATTACTATAGCTCCCCATTTGTGGGGAGCTAGCGGTCCAACCCCACTGGGGTGAATGGGGTGGGGGTCAATCGGTGCCCCAAGAGGGTCGGGTGGTGGTGCGGGGGGGAGGAAGGGGGGGGGGGGGGGGCAGGGGTGGTGCTCCCTGGGCACTGGCACCTTGCAGTGCCAGCTTGGGCCCCTGGCATGCCCAAGGGGCAAAGTGACAATGCCCAATGCACCTTGGCACTGCCCATCGGTCATAGGACAGTGCCAAAGGGGCAGCGACTAATGGGGGCGGGGCCTGATGGGAGTAGGGCCTATGCGGGGTGATCGGTGGGATGGGGGGATCCCGCTGCCACTCTGCAGTCGGGATCAGTGGGGGAGTGACGAAGGCCAGCGATTGGGGATTGTGGCTCAGGACTTGGTGGGGTGGTAGGGTTGAGGCTGGGCCTGGGCATGCTTGGAGGGCCAGCGATCGGGCCATAGGGGGATCATACAGCCGGCAATTCGGGGGTCGTGGAGCTGGCCCGCGATTGAGCTGGACAGCTATCGGGAGGCTGGCGGACAGGGGTCACTGCGCATGCGCTGATCTCGGCGCTGACAGATTGATGCATGTACATTGGCCCACTCAGTGCATTGATTTTTAACGGGCTCATGCTGGTGCACTCAGCAGTGCACAGAGAGTGGGTGATTCTTCTCTGAACTCCCACTGAAAAAAACAGCATGATTTATTCCAGTTTTCACGCAAATTCAACACTTAGAATTTTTTTGGGAGAATCGCTGCCGCTGTTTTCTCTAGTGGGGAAGTGTGGAACATGGGGGCATAAAATTAGAGTTAGGTCATTTCGGGGCGAGATCAGAAAGTACTTTGTCACACCAAGGTTGGGGAAATCTTGAACTCTCTTTCGCCATGGCGGGGCCTCTTTAAGGAAAAGCCATTGTTGGACACACTTGCTAATGATTAAAGGTCAGTGAGACTAACTGAATAAATTGACTGTGTCCACCACTGAGCAGATAGTAGGAGTGATGCAAATAGCTCTGAGGGTCATGCTTTCAATATTGCATTAGGTATTTCCACCTCTTTAGTTTCTGGCCACCAGTACAGTCTCAATTTATTTTGTTCTGGTTGCCTTGTAAATGAGATGTAGCAGCTATCCATACTGGAATATCTTGGCAAGCAAGGACAAACCTCAAAACCAGTAACTGGAAGTGGTTGCCTCCTTGTTGTTGCAGTAAATGTTGTTGCCTGAAATAATATGGTCCTTGCTGAACTGCATGAGTTCAATACCTTGAGTGAAAGTTTTAAAGTTAATTTATTAGTATCACAAGTAGGCTTACATTATCACTGCAAAGAATTACTGTGAAAATCCCCTAGCCGCCGCATTCCGGCAACTGTTTGGGTACACTGAGGGAGAATTTAACATGGCCAATGCACCTAACCAGCACGCCTTTCAGACTGTGGGAGGAAACTGGAACACCCGGAGGAAACCCACACTGACACGGGGAGGACGTGTAGACTCCGCACAGACAGTGACCCAAGCCGGGAATCGAATCCAGGTCCCTGGCGCTGTGAGGCAGCAGTGCTAACCACTGTGCTAATGTGGTATTAGGATGGCAGTAGGATGAAAGGGGAGTTGAGGTGTAATTCTTTCAGGATGGTTGCGGATCTGGAACTCCCAGCTTGAAAGGTTGGCAGAGGCAGAATCTTCATTATATTTTTAAAATAATTGGATAAACACTTCAAGTGCCATGACCTACGGTTGATGCCAACATGGTGGGCTGAATGGTCATTTTCTATGCCATAACATTTTACTATGTACCCATGTTCATATGTTTGTATACTGAACTGAATGGGTGCAACCACATGAATCAGGTTCAATAGCATCCAGGACAAAACAGTCTGCTTTATCAGTGCACCTGCCACTGGATATAATATTCATCTCTCACCACTGGTGCACTGTGGTTGTAGTATGTATTACTTGGTTGGTGCACTACTGCAACTCACTAAACTCAGTTTGACAACATTTCCTATTCCCATGTCATCTACCAACTACTAAGAAAGAGAAGAGCTCCCAGATCAAGGGAACACGGCTATCAAGTTTCTCTCCAAAGTTCACAGCATCCTGACCTGGAAGGATACCATTCCTTCAGTGCTGATGGCCTACAACTGTGGAAATGCTTACCTGATGCACCTTGGCAGCACTATCACCACATGGACTGGATCAGGCCAAAGGGAAGACCCATCAACCCTTCTTGGGTCAGCTATGGATTGGCAATAAAAGACGTGGCTTTGCCAATGTTACCAGATTCAAGGACAAATTTTAAAATGGGCACCCCCCACAAGAGGTCAATGAATATAATAAAAACATCCATTTACCACCTCCCCCTTCTTTAGCGATTCTAATTGCACCATCTCATAAACCATAAGGCAAACACTTGAAAAATAAAGATAATGGACATTAAAGTTATTTTTCCAACATGTTTTGTTTAATCTCCCACAGGTCAGAGCCACAAATAAACCACAGTATATCTGAAAATGCTTTCTAATTTTTAATAAGTGCACGTCTTCGCTGATTATGATCACGGTCTCGCCAGACTCGAAACGTTGGGCGGGATTTTACGACCTCGCTCGTCCCGAAGCTGTAAAATTCCGCTCGAGGTCAACGGACCTTTCCATGCTCCACCCCTCACCCACTCCGATTCCCGTGGCGGGCGGGGCGGTAAAATTCTGGCTATTGGCTCTATTTTCTCTCCATACTAGAATATCTTGGCGGACCTGCTGAGATTTTCCAGCATTTTCTGTTTTTGTTACAGATTCCAGCATCCACAGTATTTTGCTTTTACCTAAGGAGAGGAGGGGATGTATCATCATATTAATGTACTTATATGCCTGTTAGATCAATGTATCTTATTTATGATGAAATGAATTGGGCTCTAACTATTAATATTTAATGTCTTTTGTGACCACTTGTCTGTTAGTTATCAATGTACTTGCATCAGTGTATTATCTATGAATGCAACGTGTATATTTGGCTATTAGTTTATAAGTATTGGATTTGTTGTTTGTGATCGTAGTTGTGTGTGATTGATCAGCAATTTTGTTCTCTATCAATGTGCTCAGTTGTATGTCTGGCTTTTTTTTAAACTTTGTTTTCTCGTTTCAAATTCCCATGTGCTTCCCACCAGCTGAAACGAGAAAAAACAAACCCTTTAAACATGGGCAGCGCTCAATGTGAACATTGCACTGGGTTTCCATGCAGCAGATCGCAGTGTTGGGGAGGTGCTGGAGGACAAGTTGAGTTCAAGGCAGAATGCGAAACATCAGCATGGAGCCTATGCTACAGTCCAGACATCTGCTGGAGGTGGGGGGGAGGGGGGTGGGGGGGTGTGGGCTTGGAGGAGGGGGTGCAAATACAGTGGGGTGGGGGGTTGGTGGCTGGGGTAACCTGCTTTGGTAGGCCTAATTTCCTCCATGGGCAGCTCCCAATACACGTAGGAGGACTAATACAACATGCAAGTAATCCTTGTTGAAAATCCTTCTGAGCCCTAACGTGAGACCATGGCTGGAATTTTCCGACCATTCACGCCGGTGGGATTTTCCCATCCCGCTGCAGTGAACGGAGATTTGGCTTGTCGCCAAATTCTCCGTCTTCGCTGCAGTGGGAGTGTGGCTTGAACAGGCGGTAAGATTGTGCCCCTTGAGTGAGTGCAATTTAACTTCAAAATCACCTCTCTTGCAATAAAATCATGGAGTTGGTATGTCACATCCCTCAGTTTATTTGGCACCGATAGAGTCACCACATTCCAGAATCAGAACTGGTCTCAGTGGTTGACAATGGATACATTGGGTTTGCCACTATTACCAAATTCTGTTGCATCGTCGATGGGACTCTTGTACCTTCAGTTAGTTTCTAATCTCCTCCCAGGAATCTATCTCGATGGAGAGTCTGGATGGCAGCGATTAACCGCAGCAGGCTTGATGATGACTTGACAGGCCTCAATTTCTTGCAGTGCCGTGGAGTACCCAGCAGCAACTTTGCAGGTCAAAGAAATAGTTTTATTTCAAGAGCTAAAACCTGTACTATGAGGTTTCTGATCCTTTGTTGCTCATAAAAACGCCAGAGGGGTCAGAGAACAGTGTGCCCCAGCGATCCTATGATATAAATCATGGAATAGACATCAAATATTCTGGCTTTTCACACCCATACCATAAAACAGCTGCCTATATTGTATGTCTTTGTCCAGCTCTGGCAGAAACTTTGGAAGTGGCAGGGAAGAGCAGAGAGCAGGTAGATTTACTCCCGAAGAATTTCCTTCTCAATTCCACTCAGATGTTGAGTTTAAATTTGTAGCGCCAAAAAAAGCCCATGGAAAATCCTTATGAACCACCGGTGTTGTTAAATTTACTGATCTGAAACAATTTCACCAGAAAGTGTTTAGGTAGCAGACTCGAGGGGCCAAATGGCTCCTATTTCCAACATTCCTATGTCTTCAGCTGCCAAGTTTTCCTTCAACTGTTGTGCTCACAAGAATGTGGAGCCAATTTTAAATGCAACACTTCCACGACCCGGGTGGGGGTACCTGGGTTGGCAGAGGGTGGGGGAGAGGTAGGCGATGGTACATCCTCTGGGTCAGGGACATCATTGTGACCAGTGGTGGAATCCTTGGTCTCCAGTGCCTGAGGCCAGGAGTCTGGGGTCTGGATTGCGGGGATCTGTAAAGGAAAAAAGAAACACATTGACGTTCCACAGAGCCTGTGAGCGTGGCACAATTCCACACCTGCTCCTGAGCACCCAAAATGGTGGCACCAAGTTTGATGCATTTTCACTCTGATGTTTTGCCACTCCAGCTTCCCCATCCACTACAGCTCAGGCACTCGGTTTTCCTGCAATCTGGAGGGCTTCTTCCTCAGCAGGGGCGAAGACCTTGAGATAGGGCACCTCTCCACCTGCCTTTGCCCTTCCTTTCAGGTCATGGATCTGCTTGTCCTGCAGGAGAACTTGCAGAGTTAATAACTTGACAAATGCCAACTGACCTCTTTGTCTGCATGCATGCGCATCACACTCACTAACCTTTTGATATTAGATTGCAATCCAATCACTCACTCGAGTCAAACTGGTCACACTCTTTGACTTCAAGTGCCATGAGACCTTAAGACTCATCATGTATTCACCTGCCGAACCTACCTGCCCACATGAGAGCCAATCCTATGAGTTATAGATTTAAGTGGGTGGCACGGTGGCACAATGGTTAGCAGTGCCAGGGACCCGGGTTCAATTCTGGCCTTGGGTGACTATGTGGAGTTTGCACATTCTCCCCGTGTCTGCGTGGGTTTCCTCCGGGTGCTCCAGTTTCCTCCCACAGTCCAAATATGTGAAGGTTAGGTTCATTGGCCATGCTAAATTGCCTCTTAGTGTCCCATGACTTTTAGGTTAGGTGTATTAGCAGGGTAGATACGTGGGGTTACATCGATAGGGGCTGGGTGGGATTGTGGTCAGTGCAGGCTCGATGGGCCGAATGGCCTCCTTCTGCACTGTAGGGATTCTATGATTATAAGTGGTTGCATGATTGCTTTAAGTGCAGGTCACGTGATTTGTTGGTGATGTCATTGGGTGTTTCACAAGCTCCTGTTTTAGTTTCATCTTCTACTCTGTACTGGCAACGTCTCCTACAATAAACTTGTTATTTTGAATTTGCGTGTGAAAAACACCTATTTTTCTTTTTGTTGAAAACCCTAACATAGTTAGGACGTTACACTGTGCCAGCCTGGCACTGAGCTGGGTGGGTCGAATGAGGTCTTTGACCCTTTTCCTGCACTGGACCCAGGATCTTTGCTGGGTAACTAACCTCCTCTACAATCTCCATCCAGGCCGAGGAGGGTCTCCTGTGGCCATCATTCGGGAAGAGCACCTTCCGTCAATCCCCGACATTCTGAGAATCTATAGGGAGGCATCATTCAATCATGGGGCTGGTCTGATGTCTTCAAAGTGATGTAGAAGGGGCTTGAATGTTGGATTTGATGTGGGGGTGAGCTGGGAGGGTGAGGGGGGGAGGTGGTCGCAGGACAGTAAAGATTAATAAAGGATGGGGAGAGATTGGGAGAGATATGTCCTGAGCCTGGGGGGTGGGGGGTGGAGGTGGATGGAGGGGTGCACTGAACAAATTGTTCAGACACTTGACAGAAAGATGGGCAGGAAAATTGGAGCCTTGTCACAGAGCCTCCCTGCTTGTGCAGGCATCTTTTTTAAAGTTCCCCCCCTCCACATCCCCCCAACCTGCTGAACTGTCACCTGACAGCAGGGCCCTCCAATGGAAATCCTCACCCACCTTGCAATTGCACATGTTTCACCTGTCTGCTGTCAGTCCTTTAAATTCTCATGTACATCATGTGGCTCCCAGCTCCCCATGGTTCTGCTGTCAGGAATGGCATGAAACAGATTAAATTCTGCCCTATGTTTCCGACAGGACTGGACAAGGTAGATGGAGGAAGGATGTTCCCGATGGTGGGGGTGTCGAGAACCAGGGATCACAGTCTGAGGATTCAGGGTAGACATTTAGGACGGAGGTGAGGAGACATTTCTTCACCCAAAGAGTGGTGAGCCTGTGGAATTCATTACCACAGGAAGTAGTTGACGCCAAAACATTGAATGTATTCAAGAGGCGGCTGGATATAGCACCTGGAGCGAACGGGATCAAAGGTTATGGGGAGAAAGCAGGATTAGGCTATTGAGTTGGACGATCAGCCATGACCGCGATGAATGGCGGAGCAGGCTCGAAAGGCCAAATGGCCTCCTCCTGCTCACACCTATGTTTATATGTTTTGCTAAGCATCTGTCTATTTTCCTAATATTACATTCTGTGATCCTCCAGGGATTTTCAAGGGCTATTTAATGTGTACCTTTTGAGGTGATATGTTGACAAGTGCAGTTTCAATGATAGACTTTCTTTCCTCTGTTTACTTCAAGTACCTTCTGATATGATACAAATTCATTTTCCTGAGCTGTGTTTCTTTTTTGTGGGAACGTAGCCTGCAATAAACCACTTTTCAAAGCCTCCTTCTGGAGGGATTACCCCAGGAAGTGCTTGATCCATTTAGTCTGTTTGTTGAATAAGCACCTCCCAGAGTGGCTTTATTGTAGCGCAACCCAGACTGGTGCCTTCCGGAGTGAACTGATTAAGATCAATCTAGACTGTTCTAAAAATCCCTAGTGTGTTGTGAGGTAAAGCTAACCTCAGGCTACATTATTTCACTCTTCAGTGAAACCTTGAAATAAAAAATGGATGTGTTGACAAGAAACAAATGACAATGGGAATACAATGGTGGGGATTGTTACTGATACCTTTGAAGGTCTGATGGCTTTATCCATTTTGGCTTTGAGGGAGAAATATTTGTTTTCTTGCATCTTATTTTTTGGCAAATGCTTTTTGCACCACAGATAATGGGAAGAAAAGCTAACGCGATCACTTGATTGCTTTCACCGAGTTGAGAAATGGAGAGAGGGAAATTATTCCATCGCTTCCTCAGTGCAGACCCTAGTCACGGATGTTAACTTCTTGTCCTGTGCGACTGAATGCTTTGTGTTTGGAACACTGGAGGGTCATTTGATAAATGGGTACACTGTGTTAACAACACAAAGGGTTTGGAGGTCAAGCCCTCCAAATACAGAGGCTGGGAACTACGCCATGTGTAACCATTGGCCCAGTGGATGCATTCCTATGCGCTGTAGCTTAAAGGGCCCCCTTGGGCGACAGTGTCAGGGGACCCAGGATGGCTTCAAACTCCGCAAAGTAATTTGTCATTGAGCAGCTTGTAGGCTTCTAAGCTGCATGTGTTCTGCTGTCTCCAAACCTCGGCGCAGGTCAGAGGCAGCATTCTTTTTTAGCCTGAACAAGTGAACCACTTATTTGTATGAAAGAGTAGTTAGTTGTTGCACGTTTCTCTCCAGAGATGTCTACACCATTGGAGCAGGGGGAAAGAGGCAGGGGAGAAGGGCCAAACCAGCCCCATACATTCAACAGAGGCCTCCTATGTGTAGTCTCTGACCAACGTGAGCAGCTGATGAGTAGCCCTGGTAAGAGGAGGAAGCTGAGTCAGGCAAGTATAGCCTGCGAGGAGATGGCCAAGGAGGTCAGGAGAGTTGATCCGGTCAGCGGGAAATGCCAGTAAAGGCTCAATGACCTAATGAGGGTGGCCAGGGTGAGTAAAGCTTCAGTATATGTGCAATCTTGTGCCAGTGTGCAACAGGACGTGCTCGTAAGTGCGGGCAGAAAGTTAGCTTGGCTGGAGCATGGCAGCAGCATGATTCAACAAGGATACAACGGTCTTTCCAATGTCATTGTGCATTTAAAGCATTGCTTCAGTTGTAGGATGGGTGTTGGCAGCATGAGCATATGACAAATGAGCATAGCATTCAGGCTGGCATGGACTTAGCTAATAATGTGTAGGCAGCGTGCCCAAAAAATAACCCAAAACTTAACAAATGCACTCTTACATGTCTTTTCAGGAGAAGCGATTCACGGTAACAGACTGATCAAAAATAAGGTCCTTTCATTGTGCACATATATTTCGGGGGGAATTCTCCCGTCCTGCCTGCCATGGGAATTGTAGCAGCCGGGAGCCGGACCACGCAAAGGTGGATTCTCCGGTTTTGTGAAGAGCATGGCAGGAGAATTCCCACCCTTCATGTTTCTTGTTCAACTGTGTCGAACTTGATCTTCTGTAAAGTTTATTTATTAGTGTCACAAGTAGGCTTACATTAACACTGCAACAAAGTTACTGTGAAAATCCCCTAGTTGACACACTCCAGCACCTGTTCGGGTACACAGAGGTAGAATTTAGCATGGCCAATGCACCTAACCAGCACGTCTTTCGGACTGTGGGAGGAAACCGGAGCACTTGAAAGAAACGCACGCAGACACGGGGAGAATGCACTGACTCCGCGCAGACAGTGACCCGAGCTGGGAATCGAACCCGGATCCTGGGCACTGTGAGGCAGCAGTGCTAACCACTGTGCCACCGTATATCTATATTAAAAACTGTTACCTGATTTACCTAATTGATTCAGCTCTCTTTGAGTAGTATTAGCCTCATCAGACAGCTGCATATAGCCAGCCTCATGTCATCAGCAAGTTTTTTATCATTCTGCACGAGGTGTACCTTCCCACATACGGCACTTACTGACGGTGTGAATATCAGGCAGCTCAGAGCAGGTTACACAACTCTGTAGGACTCTGCTTTTTCCGTTCATCATCTGCTTTCTATTGCTAGCCCAGATGGCAACTTTCTCATTAAATGAACAAATGTTAATCTTTAAAAACCTGAAACTTTATCAAGTGATCAGAGAAATCCAAGCAGATTATATCCACCGGATTACACTTGTCAGCCAATTTAGTTATCTCCACAAAGAATTCCTTTATACTCAGAGGCAATAGCTGCCTGTTTTTGCCTCTAAACCTTCCATATTGTATAAGTGATCGTTGATCATATTCTGTAAAACGGTGTTGAATGCTTTCCCCATTAGTCTGCCTGCTCTCGTGGTGCCTAACATTCCTCACCTTTGTGATCACCTGGTCCCTTGAAACAGAACAGTCTATCACACTTAATGGTGTTTAAAGCAGGAATTCTCTTTAAAACAATTCTTGACCCTTTCCTTTAAACCTGTATAATTCCTTACCAATGTGCAGCCTTTCAGCAATGTAATCCCTCAAGTCAAGAACGTTCAAGAACTTCTCAAAATGCATATCTATATCCAAGCTTATCAAAGTTGAATTTGGTGCTTAAGTACAAAGTTATCAAAAATCTCATGGTAGAAATTTGTCGATAAAAGATTTTTTTTGATATATCCTCCGGCTGCTCACGCCCCGCCGCCACCATCAGTGAGAACATAACATTTGGCGCTCAGCCAAATCTCCGTTTGACTGCAGCGGGACTGGAGAATCCCAGCTGCGGGCGAGGTTGGAGAATTCCAACCCTAGTCTAATTGCGCAGGTAACACCAAACAGGTTTCTCATGTTGGTGAACATAAATATGCAGCCGGTCATATCTTTACAAGGTTGGGTCCACTGACATTTTCATTTGGGAGTCAAAGGTTTTTAAACACTTTTGGTTTTGATGTCGCAAAATTGATTTTTCTTTTAATGAGAATCTGTTTGTTGTGACTGTTTGGAAGCAGCCTGAAATGTCAGGCTTTTCTATCTAGTTTGGTCCTTTATTCAATGTCCATCCCTCTCTTTGTCATTTGATCATTAAATTTATTTGTGTGCTGCAGCCAGATCTTGGGCACAGCGCTAATGGCATTGATATTTTGTGCCAAGTCTCTCCATGCCCGTTGATTAATTTATCTTGGTGCTCATTGAACTTTTGTTTGGGGGCTGTGGGGGGGGGGGGGCGGGGGGGGGGGGGATCTTTTTCCTGATGGTGATTTGCTCCAACAAAACTCCCATCAGGAGAACCTCAGGGCTCTGTTAGAACCCACGTGCCTGGCTGTTCCAGAGTCTCGCTATCCCACAGCCAAACAAAGGCACCTTACCGTCAAGAGGTGTCCATCAGCGACGCTTTGTACTTTGGCAAATGCAGTGACACTCGGCAGCTATGTCATATGCCTGTTGCTAATCAGAGAGGTGAAATAGCTGCTGCGCTGCCTGATGAATCACTCAGTTGTTCAGTTTCCCTGTGGGCAGTGTGATAGCCGACAGTGCAAGCAATGCAGATGCTATAGGAGGTAGATCCAAAAATACTGCGTGTGCGGAACATTGCCTCCGTGACACTGTCAGCACATCCACTTTGTGTCATTGTCCAGCTGAGAAAGCAAAACTTTGCCTTTTCCTAAGCCAGCTAATAAGGCTGCAACTGGCGTTCTTATAACGGCTGGCACAACTGCCCTGCCCCATGTGGAGCTAATTCCCCACATGGCCATTACCGGGTGAGCGTACTGTAGGACCTGCAAATACAGTCAGTGGTATAATGCAGGTGTGGCCAATCTGTCTGTAACGCTTCCCAATCTTCCTACAGTACCTTGTACTAACTTGAAGCATGAAATCCTGTGATTGTGATTCTTTCCAAGCATCTCTGGCTGCTCACTGCATGTGGTGTAGCCTGAAGTGGAATGAACATTGAAATCATGATTGCTATGGATTCAGACCCCATTCCATCTTCTTCTAGATCCCTCCTGTGTTGGGATTCATTAAAAGAAGTTCTGTGTCTGTGACCCAGACTCGGTTTTTCCTTCACTTGAGAATCATAGAATCCCGACAGTGCAGAAGGAGGCCATTCAGCCCATCGAGTCTGCACTGACTCTCTGAAAGAGCATCTTGCCTAGACCCACATCCCCACCCTATCCCCATAACCCCACACATTTACCATGGTTAATCCACCTAACCTGCACATCTTTGGACACCAGGGGGTAATTTATCATGGCCAATCCACCTAACTCGCACATCTTTTGACTGTAGGAGGGAACCGGAGCACCCAGAGGAAACCCACGCAAATACAGAGAGAACGTGCAAGCTCCACGCAGGCAGTCACCCAAGACCGGAATCGAGCCTGGGTCCCTGGTGTTGTGAGGCAGCAGTGCTAACCACTGTGCTACTGTGCTACCCATTTGGTTCATAAACATTCCTATCTGGCCCAAAGTGCTGCCAAAACATTGAGAACAGTATGGAAAGGCCTCATTAACAGACTGGACTCAGTGAGGGATCCTCTCAAAAGGAGTTGTATTGAATATAATGCATGTAAAAGCTAATCGGGAAAGATTGGTCCTAATAGACCTTTCCTGTATACCTGCGGATTGGTCAGCTCCCAGGCACAGAACAGAGAAAAACAGGTACAGTGTAATACATTGCAATTAAATAGAAATGTGAAGCAATGTAACCGTGCCGCCTGCTTCATTTCCTTTTGCAAATTAATCCAGAAACTCAGGTAATGTTTGAATCTCGCCATGGCAGATAGTAAAATTTGAATTCTATTTTTAAAATATGGAATTAAGTATCTATCGATGACTGTGAAACAATTGTTAGAAAAACCCATCTGGTTCACTAATGTCTTTGAGGAAAGGAAATCTGCCATCCTCACCTGGTCTGGCCTACCTGTGACTCCAGAACCACAGCAATGTGATTGACTCTGAACTGCTGTCCAAAGGCAACTAGGGATGGGCAATAAATGCTGATGTGGAGATGCCAGCGTTGGACTGGGGTAAGCACAGTAAGAAGTCTCACAACACCAGGTTAAAGTCCAACAGGTTTATTTGGTAGCAAATACCATAAGCTTTCGGAGCTTGCTGCTCCTTCGTCAGATAGAGTGGTCTCTGTTCTCCAACAGTGCACAGACACAGAAATCAAGTTACAGAATACTAATTAGAATGCAAATCTCTATACAGCCAGCCAGGTCTTAAAAGATACAGATAATGTGGTTGGAGGGAACATTAAACACAGGTTAAAGAGATGTGTATTGTCTCCAGACAGAACAGCTGGTGAGATTATGCAAGACCAGGGGCAATCTGTGGGGGTTACTGATAATGTGACATAAATCCAACATCCCGGTTTAGGCCGTCCTTATGTGTGCGGAACTTGGCTATCAGTTTCTGCTCAGCGACTCTGCGCTGTCGTGTGTCGTGAAGGCCGCCTTGGAGAACGCTTACCTGAAGATCCAAGGCTGAATGCCCGTGACTGCTGAAGTGCTCCCCCACAGGAAGAGAACAGTCTTGCCTGGTGATTGTCGAGCGGTGTTCATTCATCCGTTGTCGTAGCGTCTGCATGGTTTCCCCAATGTACCATGCCTCGGGACATCCTTTCCTGCAGCGTATCAGGTAGACAACGTTGGTCGAGTTGCAAGAGTATGTACCATGTACCTGGTAGATGGTGTTCTCACGTGAGATGATGGCATCCGTGTCGATGATCCGGCACGTCTTGCAGAGGTTGCTGTGGCAGGGTTGTGTGGTGTCATGGTCACTGTTCTCCTGAAGGCTGGGTAGTTTGCTGCGGACAATGGTCTGTTTGAGGTTGCGTGGTTGTTTGAAGGCAAGAAGTGGGGGTGTGGGGATGGCCTTGGCGAGATGTTCGTCTTCATCAATGACATGTTGAAGGCTCCGGAGGAGATGCCGTAGCTTCTCCGCTCTGGGGAAGTACTGGACGACGAAGGGTACTCTGTCCACCATGTCCCGTGTTTGTCTTCTGAGGAGGTCGGTGCGGTTTTTCACTGTGGCGCGTCACCGCACAGGACCTTCAACCGATGCTATACACTAGATACATCGATGACATTTTCTTCCTTTGGAGTCATGGTGAGCAATCACTGAAACAACTATATGATGACATCAACAAGTTCCATCCCACCATCAGACTCACCATGGACTACTCTCCGGAATCGGTTGCATTCTTGGACACACGCATCTCCATTAAGGACGGTCGCCTCAGCACCTCACTATACCGCAAGCCCACGGATAACCTCATTATGCTCCACTTCTCCAGCTTCCACCCTAAACACGTAAAAGAAGCCATCCCCTACGGACAAGCCCTCCGAATACACAGGATCTGCTTGGATGAGGAGGATCGCAACCGACACCTCCAGACGCTGAAAGGTGCCCTCATAAGAACAGGATATGGTGCTCGACTCATCGATCAACAGTTCCGACGCGCCACAGCGAAAAACCGCACCGCCCTCCTCAGAAGACAAACACGGGACACGGTGGACAGAGTACCCTTCGTCGTCCAGTACTTTCCCGGAGCGGAGAAGCTACGGCATCTCCTCCGGAGCCTTCAACATGTCATTGATGAAGACGAACATCTCGCCAAGGCCATCCCCACACCCCCACTTCTTGCCTTCAAACAACCACGCAACCTCAAACAGACCATTGTCCGCAGCAAACTACCCAGCCTTCAGGAGAACAGTGACCATGACACCACACAACCCTGCCACAGCAACCTCTGCAAGACGTGCCGGATCATCGACACGGATGCCATCATCTCACGTGAGAACACCATCTACCGGTACACGGTACATACTCTTGCAACTCGACCAACGTTGTCTACCTGATACGCTGCAGGAAAGGATGTCCCGAGGCATGGTACATTGGGGAAACCATGCAGACGCTACGACAACGGATGAATGAACACCGCTCGACAATCACCAGGCAAGACTGTTCTCTTCCTGTGGGGGAGCACTTCAGCAGTCACGGGCATTCAGCCTTGGATCTTCAGGTAAGCGTTCTCCAAGGTGGCCTTCACGACACACGACAGCGCAGAGTCGCTGAGCAGAAACTGATAGCCAAGTTCCGCACACATAAGGACGGCCTAAACCGGGATGTTGGATTTATGTCACATTATCAGTAACCCCCACAGATTGCCCCTGGTCTTGCATAATCTCACCAGCTGTTCTGTCTGGAGACAATACACATCTCTTTAACCTGTGTTTAATGTTCCCTCCAACCACATTATCTGTATCTTTTAAGACCTGGCTGGCTGTAGAGATTTGCATTCTAATTAGTATTCTGTAACTTGATTTCTGTGTCTGTGCACTGTTGGAGAACAGATACCACTCCATCTGACGAAGGAGCAGCAAGCTCCGAAAGCTTATGGTATTTGCTACCAAATAAACCTGTTGGACTTTAACCTGGTGTTGTGAGACTTCTTACAATAAATGCTGGCCAGCCAGCGGCGCCCATGTCTCACGAATGAATAAACAAATACTGTCGAGCGCTGCTTTTTTGAGGGCTTTCTGATGAAGCTGTCACTGGTTTGCCTTTGCTCCAAGCCGATCATCGATTGTAGGAGAAGCAGGCTACACAGTTCAGGCCTGAAAAATAGTCCCTTCCCTTTCTCCACAGGGACCCAATTGGATCATCCAGCTTCATAGCAACAGCTAACCTTCTGCTCCTGATTTTGGGCGCAGACCATAACCAGGAAGCTAGACTCCACTGAGGGAATAAGGTGAACGTGCTGATGACTTAAACCCACAAATCCAAGTGGGTTCTGAGATAAATGTAAGACATTGTCGGTGCAGGCTCGATAGGCCCAATGACCTCTTTCTGCACTGTAATGATTCTATGATTTAACTGCCATCAGCACAGAAAAAGAATGGTATCGAGGCCATTATCAAGGAGCAGCTCGAGTCGAGAATGGGTACTTGAGGCCTAATTTCCTAACATTCTATGGCAGTAGCAACTCTGCTAGTCAGAAGTTTCAGCCTTTTGTGTCTATAATGTACCTGTTCTCACAAAGAACATTAACCTTGTTACAGACCACATTGCACAAAATGCCCATTTTATCCCAGCATACGCAATGTTAACAATGTGACCAAAAATCTAATTTAAATAGTGACTAGCACCTTTAAAAGTGGAGAGATTAATCTAATTCAATAAAGTCTGACCTTTGAATCAATCTATTTCAACAAGTTGCTACATCACACTCTTAATAGTATTGTGTTGTTAAAATAGCTCCCTAATAATTAGTGGCATCACTTTTTGTGTTTTGTGTGACATAATTCCCATTCTCTGTGCTTGCCATTCGTCCCAGGATGTTTATAGTAAATTATTAGGCCACAATTAATATATATATTTGTGTACATTTGGGGATATAAATGGATAGTTCATAACTCAATTTTCAAGAAAGACATTGATTCACCTTGTCCCCCTGCGTTGAATATACACTGGACACAGTACAGTCTCAAGTGTTCAAAGTTAATAGATTCCCCCATCATCGTGTGTCTGCGTGTGGCCCTGAAAGCTTTTCATAGCAATTTTAAAGACAAGCTTATAAATTATTAAAACATAATCTCTCCAGGAATGTGCTTTGATCCTTGATAGGTTTTCCAAGCAATGAATTTTCGGTATGATTGTTGTGGAGAGCTCTTAATCTGCAGTGCGACAGTGTTTGGTCAAAATAAAGTATCACATCCCTATTTAAAGAGTGAGGCTCCTCCCAAAAAGGTTTGTTCACAAATACATTATATAAATCGGGTTGAAACATATCCTCGTAACAGAAATGATCCACCTCTTCATGCCACCCCACAGGACCTTGCCTGAATTTCCACATGTTTGTTTGCCTCTGTGCCAGCACTCTGACCTTTGAGTTTAAAGATCAGCATTCAAGCCTCACCCCAGGGTCTTCAGTGCAACGCTGTCAGAGATGCATCTTTTGCTCTCGTTTAAGTAACTGTGCTATCTGTAGGAGGCCTGTGAAGAGGACAGCAAATGATAAAAACTTCTGTTTTCTGATGTGCCTTAAATCGGTATCAGTTTCCTCTCTTTACATCCTGCCGGGGGCCACATGCAGTCCGTCAGGGTTTTGAGTGCAGCCCATGGGATGTTTTGCTGACCATTGGCCATGCGCAGAGCTGCCACGTTCTGCTGGTTTCCATCTGCGTAATTTTCTTCCTATCGTAATGACTGAAGTGATACCTATGTATGGCAAAGGCACGTGAAGTGTGGCGAGTGCTGAATGCGCACAATATTGACTGTGAGAGCCGTCCGCTCCCTCTGCGTCCAATCAACCATTACTATTTTTTTTTGTTTTTTGTCACTTGAAGTCCATGACAGTTCTATTGATATACGAATTATTAAACATTTTCTATAAATCGTTGTGAAATATTCGGCACATATTAAACATATTCAGTCTTATTCAAAAGCCATGCTTAGTGTGCATGCCCAATTTCGAACTTGCAGCCCCATTGAGATGAAGGATGGCCACTCACTAGCCTAGGTTGCCCAAGATTGTCCTGCACAGAATAGAGGCAAGAACATCAGTACCATGAATTTCCTTGAGTTTCTCCTGATCAGCTGCCATAACTTTGGAAAATCGACAGACACCTGTTTAATTCCAGCTATTATTTATAGCTAATGTCGTTAAGTAGAATTAATGTGCTTGACTGCAAATTGGATATTTCAGCTTTCCATGTGAAAAATTTTCTGATTTGATTTTAATCGAAAAACGTGACTGGAAATGTTGACATTTTTTTCCTCTCCATTTTTGAAGTATCTTTCTGTAGGGATGTACAATGACCTACCCTGTGTATTTTTTGATGAACGCGAGCTCCTCAGTGTGTATGCATTGCTAATATTCACTAAATATTCAGTGCAAAACTTTCTTTCAACTTTCAGCCAAGCATCGTAAATAAAACCTGTTCATAGATTTTTAAAAATGCATAGTCCTGGAGCTTTAACTATTGATTTTCCAAATCCCTTTATTGTACAATCTGGTCAACCCATAATTCACACAGGATTACAATTACTTACAACGGATAACAAAGTGAACTCAGAAGGTACGCTGCCTTTGAAAAGAATAGGGTTTGAAACCAGTCAGTTGATGTCCAGGTAAATTATGGTTTCATATCCTCAAGACAAAATGGCTGGCACATTTTGTTCGCTATCAGAACAATGCATAAAGGAACAAGTCGGTAAAACCAGATGAACATTGAAGTACCACAACAGGTGACTCACAATTCTCTTTTTATGGATCATCTTCCAAATCCACGACCGTTTCCATCTAGAAGGACAAGGGCAGCAGAAAAATGAGAACACCACCACCTGCAAGTTCCCCTCTAAGCCACTCACCATTCTGACTTGGAAATATATCGCCATTCCTTCGCAGTCGCTGGGTCAAAATCCTGGAATCCCCTCCTTTTGGCATTGTGAGTCAACTCACAGAACCTGGACTGCAGTGACTCAAGAAGGCAGCTCACCACCACCTTCTCAAGGACAACTAGGGATGGGCAATAAATGCTGGCCAGCCAGCGACGCCCATGTCCCACGAATGAATAAAAAAAAAGCTGAGCTGCAGGATTTCAATAGAAAATTTCAAAATCTGAGATGTGTGTTCATGGATAAGGAAGCAATGGGGGTAAATGCAGTTAAGTTACACATCAGCTATGATCTTTTTTTTATTCATTCATGGGGCAAGAGCATCACTGGCTGGCCACCATTTATTGCCCATCCCTAGTTGCCCTTGGCTAGGCCATTTCAGAGGGCAGTTGAGAGTCAACCACATTGCTGTGACTCTAGAGTCACATGTAGGCCAGACCAGATAGGGACAACAGATTTCCTTCCTTCAAGGACCTAAATGAACCAGATGGGTTTTCCGACAATTGACAATGGTTTCATGGCCATCAGTAGTTTCTTAATTCCAGATTTAAAAAAATTTAATTCAAATTCCACCATCGGTCATGGCGGGATTTGAACCCAGGTCCCCAGAACATTAGTGAAGAGGAGATGGCCTCATGGTATTATCGCTAGACCATTAGTCCAGAAACTCAACTAATGTTCTGGGGACCTGGGTTCGAATCCTGCCACGGCAGATGGTGGAATTTGAATTAAATTTTAAAAATATCCGGAATTAAGAATCTACTGATGGCCACGAAACCATTGTCGATTGTTGGAAAAACCCATCGGGTTCATTAATGTTCTTGAGGGAAGGAAATCTGCTGTCCTTACCAGGTCTGGCCTACAAGTGACTCCATAGCCCAGCAATGTGGTTGACACTCAACTACCCTTGGCAGCTAGAGATGGGCAATAAATGCTGGCCAGCTAGCGATGCCCATGTCCCACGAATGAATAAATAAATCTAATATCTACCCAGAATATTAGCTGAATTTCTGGATTAATAATCTAGCGATAATAGCACCAGGCCATCACCTCCCCCAATCTAATAAATGGCACAGTAAGAAGTCTCACAACACCAGGTTAAACTCCAACAGGTTTATTTGGAATCATGAGCTTTCAGAGTGCTGTTCCTTCCTCAGGTGAATGGAGAGTTGTCTCCACTCACCTGAGGAAGGAGCAGCACTCCTAAAGCTTGTGATTCCAAATAAACTTGTTGGACTTTAACCTGTGAGACTTCTTACTGTGCCTACCCCAGTCCAACTACTAAATGACAAAAGAATCTCAAGGACAGAATGGTCTACTCCTCTTTATGGAGGGTGCAGAATCTCTGATCAGTCTGATGTTCTATATTCAAGAGTCTGGCATGTAATAGGGCTTGAGGAGTGTAGGATTGTAAATCGGACATTAAGTAAAGGTGGTATTGTCTGACTTGTTTTTAAAATTAGAACATCTCTATTACCTGATTCCTTTCACAAGCTTCACATTTGTGTGGCAGTGCTCACACATTCAATCCATGAACCTGAATCTTGCCAACAATCCAGGATTATCCTGGCGGCTTCTGGAATTACAGGTTAATCTCCTGTACATTGCTACGAACAACACAGGAGAAAAATCCCCAAAATGTCGTTCTTAAACATGTTTTTGTTTCACACCATTTCCTTCCATTGTTAATTACTTGACGATTGGGGATGGGTGAAAAACGTAGCTTCACTGGACAGGGGCTGGTTGGATGGGAGATCATGTGATGAAACCTCCAGTAATATATCTGACAAGAGTTGGCAACCAAATGGACACGCCAGCTGGAGGACTACAGGCAGTTCACTCACTGGCAAGCCTGCAGTACATCGATGTTCATTAGGGAGTCAGCAATTCTATTTGCCTTGTTTCAACGGGAAGATAGGATTTTGTCAGTTCTTGCCAATGCAAGAATTAAACATCATTAATATCTTATTGAACCCCATAATGAAGGAGCTTACTCTGATTGTAATGCTTGTAAATTGGTGTATATAAGAACAAAGAAATGTACAGCATAGGAACAGGCCCTTCAGCCCTCCAAGCCTGTGCCCATCATGATCATAGAATCCCTACAGTGCAGAAGGAGGCCATTTGGCCCATCAAGTTTGCACCAACAACAATCCCACCCAGGCCGTATCCCCATAACCCCATATATTTGCCCCGCTAATCCCTCTGACCTATGCATCCCGGGACATTAAGGAGCAATTTAGCATGGCCAATCAACCTAACCCGCACATCTTTCAGACTGTGGGAGGAAACCGGAGCACCCGGAGGAAACACACGCAGACATGGGAAGAACGTGCAAACTCCACACAGACTGTGAGCCGAGCCGGGAATTGAACCCAGGACCCGTGAGGCAGCAGTGCTAACCATTGTGCCATCGTGCTGCCCCAACTGATGATGCTGTAACCAAACTAAAAAAATCCTTCTGCCCTTATATTGAAGGTTTCATTTGGAGATGTGTGAAAAAGGTTGCTTCACTGGACAGGGGCTGGATCGATGGGAGGTCATGTGATGAAACCTCCAGGAATATATCTGACAAAAGTTGGCAACTCAAATGGACACGCTAGTTCTATTTCTTTTTCAACAAATTTAAGTTGTTAGTAGGAATCTCAACCATGGAGATATTCATGGGTATATTTGTTATGTTGTTGATGGCCGAAGGGGTTATTCCCTCATTGTTCTTACCAGCAATGAAAGCTAAATAATTTCCCACAGAATATATTGCTACAGTGACATGACAATGTGTTGTCTGCCTGACACAACTTCTATAGTTTTGAAGGATTCAGGTCCACACCCCTACTTTCCCGTCTTCCAGGCTGCAGTTCTTGGCTGATTCATCGGGAGGTGCTGTGTGGAGCAAAAAAAACAAAATGGAGAGTGCAACAACCTGGGCTGCTCTCCTGCACCTTCTTGTGGCTGCCTTGACAATGGCATGGATAGATGAGGAGTAGGAACACGTGCACTTTGGAATAAAAGCGATCATTGCTGAGACTGATTGCAAAGTATGTTTGGAGGCCATGAAGTAAAAGTCTTTCCAAACAAAATAATAGGGGCTCATTTGAAAATGAAGATTATGCCAATGAGAGATAGATGTTATTGGATTTACAATTTGACTTGCAACCATGAGTTTGTAGACACTGGGGAGGCGGGGGGGCGGGGGGGAACACGGTGGGGAGGGTGGTGGGGTTGCTCCCGCATTCACTACAAGAGCAAACAGTGACACGAGTGCAAAATGCCGCGACAGTCGGGAAACCAGATTCTCGCAAGCATGATCTCGTTTCCTGATTTTCCCCGCTCCTCGCTGGCATCGTAGTGAGGTTCCCGCCTTTCATTTCCATATATTTTAATAAATTTGCATCTTATTAAAGGACTTCCCAGCCGCATGATTCCCCCACTGAATGCTCAGACGCCAGGTGTATAAGAACGGGAATCAGTCAAGACAGACGTGCTGGGGGCACCAATGTAAGCATAGCTCCGGAGGGGAGAGGGGCATGCCCAAGCAATGCCCAGACACTGTCCCAGCACAGAGGGCAGTGCCATCCTGGCATTGCCACCTTGTGCCGGAGCTGGGCCAGCTTGGCAGTGCTGAGGTGGGTCTTCTGGGGAGCTCGTGGGGGTGCGGGGGGGGGGGGGGGGGGTTTCCTCTGATATGTGTGAGGGGGGAAGACTGTTGCTTTGTGGGGAGGGGGGAGTGTCCTGCCACATATGTGGCTGTTGGGGTGGGGGGAAGAGCCTCCAATACTTGTGTGGTTGTGGGGGAGTGGGTGGGAGTTTATTTTTAGCGGAGATTGGGGTGCCTCTTATGGATGGTGCCCCGATCTCTGTGGACCGGGCCTTGCTGGCTCTATCTAGTCCATCCTGCCAGAGTGACGGCGGAATCTATGCCCCCCAGGCTTGCACTGAGTGTCGGAAAATTTGGTCTGAAAACGCAGATGCGCGGCTGGGGAGATACATGCCGGTTTTCCGTCAGAGCCTGACACTCTGACAAATCTTGGTGCAATTCCGTCCACAGTCCCGGCTGCTGCTAGGTTTCAGTGAGAAGAGCGAATGAGCAAAGGTACCGCCTTGAAAAGCATCTCTAAATGTTTGCGGAAGGGGATTTTTCCAGCATTCTCAGAACAGTTACCACTGAATCCAGAGAGAGGCGACGACGATCACACTTGTGAAACATTGGTACAATTTGCAGAAAATGCTGGGAAATCTCAACAGGTCTGACAGCATTTCTGGGTCGAGAAGAGAGCCAATGCTTTGAGTCTAGATGAACAGGGTGGCACAGTGGTTAGCACTGCTGCTTCACAGCGTCATGGACCCAGGTTCGATTCCTGGCTTGGTTCACTGTTTGTGCGGAGTCTGCACGTTCTCCCCGTGTCTGCATGGGTTTCCTCCGGCTGCTCCGGTTTCTGCCCACAGTCCAAAAGACATGCTGGTTAGGTGCATTGGCCATGCTAAATTCTCCCTCAGTGTACCCGAACAGGCACTGGAGTGTGGCGACTGGGGGATTTTCACAGTAACTTCATTGCAGTGTTAATGTAAGCCTATTTGTGACACTAATAAAAATATACTTTAAATGACCCTTCGTCAGCTCTGACTAGTCATCTAGACTCGAAACGTGGCTCTATTCTCCGCCCACTGATGCTGTCAGAGCTGCTGAGATTTTCCAGCATTTTCTGTTTTTGTTTCAGATTCCAGCATCCGCAGTATTTTGCTTTTATGTTGGTACAATTTGGTTGCTTTGAATTGGAGCTTCAAACTGAAATGCAGAATCTACCGGAGAGTTCTGTGTGGAATGTAACCCCTCCCCACTCTCCCCCCGCCGTAATGGTGGGAAACGTGCAGCATTTTTAAATGGTTTGTGCTCCACTGATCCGTTGCCTGGGAGTTGGCAGACAGTCCAAGGAGTAACTGCTGGGGGCAGTCGAATGATACTTGGGCTTAAATCCATCCAAATCTCGAAGCATGACTCCATGCGAGGCCTAAATAATTTACACAAGAATATTAACAGATGCGTGAGTACACAGTGAACTCAGAAAAAGCTGGCTTCCTGAGCAGCAGTCTGCGATTAAACCATCGGATTAGGAACAACCAGCAGAGGTGATTGGAAAGCTGCACTCGAGGGAAAATTAATTGAATCTTGGCTGGGATCCACCACATGCAGAGTTGAAGGGAAAGCTTGTTTAAGGGCTGGTTTGATTTTAAGCTTGGCTAAAGCAGGATTCCAGTCGGTGCTGATCAGCAAGTGTTCACATTTAATAAAAGGTCTGAAGAGAAACTACATCCACAAGTTATTACTTCACACATTGCAAAGACGATGGTCAGGATTCCCTCACCTCTCCCCACCGGCATGTGTTCCAGCAGTGAAGGCACCTTGTCATTGACTGCTAGTGCCCCCACTGAAATCCACAGCATTTTGAATGGCTCACCGTCCCACCCTCACCTAGCAACCTGCCATGGGGGAGGGGGGGGGGGTGGGTGGGGTGGGGAACACGAGGGATCACGCTGGCGGGAAGGACTGGAAAATTCTGCCCAATATGCCTATTTTTGGTAATCTTGGGTTGGGGGGGGGGGGGGGGGGGCGGAGGCGATTCTCCCATCCCGCTGCACTGATTTTTTAGCGTTGCAAACCAGGAAGTTTCAGTGGTGCCCGATTTGCGGGATTTGCGCTGGGTGTCCTGCCCCGATAGTCGCTCCCAGCACCGGATTTCCGGCGGCGCCTGTGTCAGAAATAGGCGCGGAGCCACATTATACATACAAACAAGTATGCAAATCTAAATTTAAATATAATTAGTGGGCCCAGGACTGAAGTCTTGCCCTCCCCCCCCCACCCCTCACAAGGGCAAGGTGCCAATGCCCAGAGGGCATCTTGCCACTTTGGGGGGGGGGGTCCAGATCTGGGCTGCCGGGGGAGGGGGCGGGGGAGGGGGGTGTCGAGAGATCGAGTTGGCCAGCAATCAGGAGGCCGGCAGTGCGGGGCCACTGTGCGTGCGCTAATCTTGGCGCTGACAGATTGGCGCATGCGCAGTGGCCTGCTCAGCGCTATGCTGCCGGCCTTTCCAGTGGCAATAGGCCCCAACCCCTCATTTTTCGCCTGAATCACATTCATGCTCTCAGCAGTGCACAGAGTGTGGGAGATTCATTTTGAAACTCCCACTGAAAAAAAAACAGTGATTTACTCCATTTTTCATGCGAATTCAGCATTTAGAATTCTTACGGGAGAATCCCGACCCTGTTTTTAAAAATTTTTTTTTCCTGACTCTGGCTATAGTTCCTTATAACCTCAGATAAAAGAACAATTCCATTTGGTCAAATTGTTTAAATTTTAAGTTTATTTATTTGTAGGCTTACATTAACACTGCAATGAGGTTACTGTGAAAATCCCCTAGTCGCCACACTCCGGCGCCTGTTCAGGTTACACCAAGGGAGAATTTAGCACGGCCAATGCACCTAACCCGCACATCCTTCAGACTGTGGGAGGAAACCGGAGCACCCGGAGGAAACCCACACAGACACAGGGAGAACGTGCAGACTCCGCACAGACAGTGACCCGAGGCCGGAAAGGAAACGTGTGCTTGATATTCTGTACGGGTTTCCTAGTTTCTTTGGAAACTTTTACATAATTAAGCCATCACTTGCATTGGAATTTATTCCCATGTCACAATCCATGAGAAGACACAGTTCATATTTGCCTTTTGGGCTATTATTTCTTAAAATCATATGAGGAAAAAAATGGCAGAGGGGTCTTGGGGTTTCAATTGATTTCACTTGGCAAGACCACAAGCTAGCTCAAGATGAGAAAGACCATTCACCTCCTCCAGGCCCATCCAAAGGCCCAAGAATCCCCCACCATCGTGACAATTTTCAATTGTCGCTTATAAATGCTTCACATTCAGGGCTCCATTAGTCTAGACTGGAAGTGTTGATCATTATTTGTGTGACAAAAAACGCCCTGGCGCCAGCCTTAAATTTGCCTTCTACCAATTTTAGCCTGTGCTCCTTTGCTTTCATATGTCTCTTTAATAGTTATATGTTCCAGATTCATTCTTTTCTGCGCTGTTTCCATCACAGTTTAGACTGCCTTATGCAGCTTACCAGGTCTTGTGGGCTTTTGAGCAGCTCCAATTAAACCCAGAGTGCAAAATGCAAATAAGACGAAAGCCTAATCTTGCGGTCAAAAGTTTATGCTCAGGATCTTGTTCCATTGAACTGAGTTACTATTACATAGGAAATGATGGCTATCAGTGACTATAGACTTGTATGTAATTAACCAGCAGGTAGGTTATCCCTATTGACCATCCCTAACAATAAAAGGCCTCAAGCCTCTTTATAATAAAGAAAAGTGAAAGTTATTTGTGCAAATGACTGCTTTGATGCAAAGTTTGCAACTGTGCTCCTCCCAAGGGTGAATAATATTTACTCAGAACTAATGGATGTGGATGTAAACAGCGTGCTCGGAGTGTGTCAGCCTCTTCAGATTTATATCCATTAAGGGCAGAAGTGACAGAAAGAAAAATGGACAATAATCTTCAAACCAGGCCTGCTCACTGGATACTTTCTCCCTTTGTGGTCCTCTGGCGTTCTTTGTAGTACTGTTTTCAGTTCTGGATTATTATCAAAGGCTTTGAGGCTCTTGAGTAACAGTAGCCTTTTGGCTGGCCATAAAAGTTGATCTATTGAAGTAGTTTGTTCATGATGATCAGTGGTGGCGGCAATTTCTATAATGGAAAATACAACTGTTACCGCGTAATATATTCACTTTATAGATGACTAAAAATGTCAAGGGTTAATAACTGTGTTGTCCGTGACACCTGTTCCTAAGTGAACTTGTGTTCAGGGTTTGTTTCTGTCTTCCGCTGCAGGAAGAAGAGGCTTCATAGTTTGCATTGCAATATGTAATTTTATCTGTGAGATGTATTGAGTTACCGTCACTCCTCCAGTTAAGGCTATTTCTTTAATCTGTGGTATTGGTTTTATGATTAAGCCATGAAATCCTGGAGTAATTTTTACTGCAGTACTTTTTTTTTGGACGAGAGCATTTGGAGTTTGGAAATACAATGCCTGTCTGACAATGCGCAGTAGTTTATTATTATGGCTCCGTCACCGAATGGTGTGTTGCGTTGGAGAACAAGGAAGCCTCCCATCCAAGCAGAATAAGCAATTTCATATCAATGCTGTGCAGTCATTGCCTTGTGAATGTAGATGAAGCTAACAGCACACAACAAATCTGGCCTGACCAAACCGCCCCCCGCCCCCATCCTTGCCAAACTGCTTACAGGCCCGACTATCTTATGTGGACTTTTTTTTAATGGTTCTCTTTAACATTTCCCGGGCAGCGTGAAATCTGTCATGGGTCCTTGAGTGAATAAGAGCAGCTTGAGTTGGTTTGTTTGGACCCAGTGAACACTCTATGGTACTGCCGGCCATCCCTCGCTTTGCTAATGTGTCATGTCTTTGCCAAGTCCCCTAATTAACTGTATTTGTTTTTATTTTACATAGCCATTCCGCTTTTAACTGGATTCCATCAACTGCATCTGGGAGGTTTGACGAAGTAAATGTTTTATTCCAAAAAGCAAATTGATGCTAATGAATTTTCCGTGACCAACTGAACATGAGTGATCAACAATAATGATCTAGATGTGAATGTGGGATATGATCAGCAAGTTCGCAGATGGCATGAAAATTGGTGGTGTGATAAGTAGCAAATAAGAAAGCCTTAGATGACAAGATGGTATAGATGGGCTGGTTAGCTGGGCAGAACAGTGGCAAATAGAATTTAACCCTGAAAAATTGAGGTGATGGATTTTGGGAGGACTAACAAGACTAGGGACTATACTATGCTAGAAAGTAAAGAGGACAAGAGTGCCCTTGGGTTGCATGTCCAAAAATCCCTGAAGAGAGCAGGGTAGGTAAATAAGGTGGTTAAGAAAGCGTTTGGGATACTTGCTTTTATTAGCCGAGGCATTGATTATAAGAGCTAGGAGGTTATGATAGGGCTGTACCAAATGTTCATTAGGCCACAGCTGAAGTACTGCAATTCTGGTTGCCACACTATAGGAAGGATGTGACTGCACTGGAGAGGGTGCAGAGGAAATTCACTAGGATGTTGCCCGAGATGGAGCATTTCAGTTATCAAGAGAGGCTGGATAGGCTGGGATTGTTCTCCTGAGAGCAGGGAAAGTTGAGGAAGGGGATCTCATCGAGGTGTACAAAATTATGAGGGATATAGATAAGGTAGATTGGAAGAAACCTTTCTGCTTAGTGAAGGGATCAATAATCAGGGGCCATAGATTTAAGGTAAGGAGAAGATTTAGAACAAAGAACATAGAACATAGAACAGTACAGCACAGAACAGGCCCTTCAGCCCACGATGTTGTGCCGAGCTTTATCTGAAACCAAGATCAAGCTATCCCACTCCCTATCATCCTAGTGTGCTCCATGTGCCTATCCAATAACCGCTTAAATGTTCCTAAAGTGTCTGACTCCACTATCACTGCAGGCAGTCCATTCCACACTCCAACCACTCTCTGAGTAAAGAACCTACCTCGGACATCCTTCCTATATCTCCCACCATGAACCCTATAGTTATGCCCCTTTGTAATAGCTCCATCCACCCGAGGAAATAGTCTTTGAATGTTCACTCTATCTATCCCCTTCATCATTTAGAGGGGATTGGAGGAAATTACCACCAGCGGTTGGTGGTAATTTGGAACTCACTGTTTGAAAGGTTTGTAGAGGCAAGAACTCTACAACATTTAAGAAGCACTTAGATGAGCACTTGAAATGCCATAGCATATAAGACTACGGACTAAGTGCTGGATAATGGGATTAGATTAGACAGGTGTTTGATGGCTGGCGTGGACACCGTGAGACGAAGGGCCTCTTTCTGTGCTGTAAAATTCTGTATGACTAACTTTTCATGTTCTTAAAAGAATATTATTCTCTTGTGTCTTTGCAAAGTTGATGCTATAAGGCTACTTCGCATTTGGATAAAAATAGAGAAGAACAGTAACAACATTTTATTTCACTGAAAATTATGGCTTTCAAACAGTAGAGATAAAAATAAATGATTTTTGGAAAATCTAAAATATAGTCAGAAGTGGTCAAAATCCTTCAGGATCCAGCAGTGTTTGACCTCCTCTACCCTGACTGACCTACTGTGCATTTCAACATTTCTGCTGTTTATTTTGGGGTTGTCATGTTCTGGCTTTTGAGAACCAGAATGCTCCAGGTTGTAGCTAAGCCCAAAGGTTCTGATGAAACCTTAGCCCCGTTTTCGATGATACAGTGGAAATGTCACTAGATTAGTAATCCAGAGACCCAGGGTAATGGTCTGGGGACCTGTGTTCGAATCCCATCACGGCAGATGATGAAATTTGAACTCAATAAAAATCTGGAATTAAGAATCTGTTGATGACCATGAAACCATTGTTGATTGTCGAAAAAAACCCATCTGGTTCACTAATGTCCTTTAGGGAAGGAAATCTGCCGTCCTTACCTGGTCTGGTCTACATGTGACTCCAGGCCCACAGCAACATGGTTGACTCTTAAATACCCCCTGAAATGGCCGAACAAGGCATGCAGTTCAAGGGCAATTAGCGTTGGGCAATAAATGCTGGTCCAGCCAGCGACGCCCGTTTCCCATGAAAAATAAAACAAAACAACTGTGAAACTGACATCAACTTCCGGAATCGGCACATGCGCAGAAACGTGGGAATCCAGAATTTGTCAATGATACTCTGCTCCTTCCACAGGACGTGCTGTTGAAGTTGCCACAGATGGCAGACTTTTAACTACCACTGAATTGACGAGAACTTTTCCTCTTGTACTTCAATATTCCTGTTGAAACCCCTACAAATGATTCAAATGACTGTCAAGATATTGGAAATCCAGGCCTCAGTGATCGCTAGATCTTTGTAGTCACCTTTCTTGGAGGTCAGCAGCCAGGTGCCGTCACTTTGCCACTGACTACAAAATCCAGGCCATTAAATTTCGAGAACAGTGTTGTAACCAGCTTTGTTAACCCTGAGGATGATGAATTATTTGCGCCATTTAGAAAGGGTTCATCATACTGCTTCTTCAAGACGAAATGATAAAGAAACCAGGCAGTAACAGAACGGGATCAGATGGTGGATACTTCTCATTGTTACCAAATTTACCGATAAGTTACTATGTGACAAGTAGAAGAAAGATAAAGATGATTCATCATTATCTACGCCAGTGAGGTGGATTGGCTGATGATGAATGGCAGACTGAGCTCACTATCAGCATGAAGGTTAGTAATACCTTTATGGTATGAAGTATAGTTCCTAAATAGTTTTAATCAGTTTAGCTAGATGCTCAGGGAAGTTGGGAGGCATTGGGAAAGATGCTGCGTGTTAAAAAAATGCATTTAAAAGTACGTCGTAAGTGGCTAATGGATTAAATGTTTCCTCATGTTCATGAAATTTTTAGTTGCTTATACAGCGAGGACCCATGGTAGTGGAGCCACAGTTTGACACAAGCGTCTCACGCAGTTGGCTGCAACCTGAAGGTTAACTTGCCAAGATTCACTGCAGCTGGTGACCAGGCTGACATGTTTATTGGCCACCAGCCTCAGTAACCCTGGTTTGCTTTCAGGCTGCATCTGACTGCATGAGAAATTGCTTGAGACGCAAAATGAATGTTGAAAGCCAGTACCCTGGAGCAACTTTGTACAAGAAGAACACAATCATAGAATAGAATCCCTACAGTGCAGAAAGAGGTCATTCGGCCCATCGCGCCCACACCAACTCTTACCCTGTAACCCCACTAATCCCCCTAACCTACACATCTTGGAAGACTGAAGGACAATTTAGCATGGTCAACCCACCTAACCTGCACATCTTTGGACTGTGGGAGGAAACTGGAGCACCCGGAGGAAACCCACACAGAACCCGGGGAGAACGTGCAAACTCCGCATAGACAATCACCCAAGGCTAGAATTGAACCTGGGTTCCTGGCGCTGTGAGGCAGCAGTGCTAGCCACTGATTTTCAGGTTGTTGAATAACCTGGAAAGTCTTGGCCTTATGTGAACTGATTGACAGCCCGAGGGTGTCACAGAGAACTATATACAATATTTGTGGTGGGACTTTTTAACTCCTACAGATATGCTGGCAATTGACCTTCCTTGTGCCAGAAGATGCAACATTCAAAGTAATTGGGTATTTCAGCACCTTGGGATGTCTCACTACATTAAAAGTACTATATAAACTTAAGAAAGAAGGGCTGGATTTCTGCGGCCGCTGCCAGTGAGGATGGAGAATTTAGCACTCAGCCAAATCTTTTTTCATGCCAGCGGGATTTCACTGCATAGAATCATAGAATCCTACAGTGCAGAGGAGGCTATTCAGCACTGACCACAATCCCACCCAGGCCCTATCCCCACAACTCCATGCATTGACCATAGCTAGTGCCCCTGACACTAAGGGGAAATTTTAGCATGGCCAATCCACCTAACCCCCACATCTTTGGACTGTGAGAGGAAACCGGAGCATCCGGAGGAAACCCATGCAGACACGGGGAGAATGTGCAAACTCCACACAGGCAGTGACCCAAGCTGGGAATCGAACCCGGGTCCCTGGTGCTGTGAGGCAGCGGTGATAACCCACTGTGCCGCCACCCCAGTGGCACAACTGCAGCGGGACCAGAGAATCCCGCTGGCATGAACGGCCAGAGAATACTCCTTAAGGACGGTAATTTACTTTGCCATTTGCTATGGGTCTCAGAAATACCTCAAATGGCTTCATAGGCAGTGAAATATTCTGGAATTTAACTATTGTTGACATATAAGCAACAGTCCCACCCCTCCTGTCCCCACTAACAGCAAGAGACTGACTCACCTAATTAATTTGTTTTTGCTTCGGTTGGTAAGAGTGGTGTTGGCAAAGACACCAACAACTTGCTCTTCAAATTGTTTCCGTGAGATATCAAAAGTTCAGACAGACAGACTTTGGTACCTCTGGCAACACAGCGCATAGTTTCTAATATACTGGAGACTTGGTGAATAATTGCTATCTTTTCCACTGTTTTATTTAACCTTTGTTCATTTACAGGTTCAGTAGTTATCTGAGCAAACTAACTAAAGTATTGGATGATCCATCTCAGCCTCCTCCTGAGTTCCCCCAGCCAATCTTCAGTCAATTCAATTCACTCCGCATGATAGCAAGAAATGGCTGAAGGCAGAGAATACTGCAAAGGCTACCAGCCCTGACAACATTCCGACAACAATACTGTAGACTTGTGTTCCAGAACTGGCTACACCCCCAGCAGTCAAGCTGTTCCAGTACAGCCACAATACTAACATCTAACCAGCAATGTGGAAAATTGCCCAGGTGTGTCTTGTCCACAAAAAGCAGGACAAATCCAATCCTGCCAATTATCACCCCATCAGTCTACTTTCAACCAACAGCAAAATGATGGAAGGTCTCATTGACAGTGCCATCCAACAGCACTTACACAGTGATAACATGTTCACTGAAGCTCGGTTTGAGTTCTACCAGGGCCATTCAGTTCCTGACTTCATTACAGCCTTGGTCCAAACACAGTGTGATGGCACTGTGTCTTTAAGAAATATATTTATATCCTGTTTCCTGTAAGGGGTATGTTTAAAATCCAGCTCTGTTTTACAAGGTGCTGATTTGCTGGACAGCAGACAGCTCAAATGTTGAGATACAGGATAATGACTGATTTTAGCTAATGCTGTGTTTGTCTAAACACAGTTAATGCATTTATGGTTACTTAGATTTCCCTTGGGGTCAGAGTAGAGTTTTGATTCAGTTGATTGATAGAGACAGAGTTATGTGCTAATGGGAGGAGCTAAGCTTGCAGGGAAGATGCACAGTTTTTTAAATTTTAAAACAGTCAGTTACTGTCTGGTTCTCAAGTAAGCCAGAGGTGTCTTTCGATCTCTCTCTCTCTCTGGAGGTTACTATGTGGGGCTGTCAGGAGACAAGTGTCTCTGCCTCTCCCTCCAGAGGTGTTCATAAAGCCCTGGCACTGTTACCAGGTATAAGCTCACAAGCCTGTGTTTTTGCTAACTGATTTTGAAGAGGAGTTTAAGTCTATAAGAGGAATATTGCTTGAATTGGAATGAATAGAGATAGATTAGCAATTAAGAATGATATCTTGTTACGTTTAAGTGTTGTTCAAATGTTAACTGTTCAGCTGACTGATTTGTTTTAGTTAAACTGTATTGTTAAATAAAGTTGGTTTTGATAAAAGCTTCATAGTGTGTCAATAGAATCACACCTGGAGTGAAACATCATATCCTCACATTAATGCCAGAAATAGCAAATAGTTGTGTTTAGTCTAACTTCATAATATACCTTGGGGTTTCTGATCTGTACCCTAATGGTAGACAAAAGAGCTGAACCTAAAAGGTGAGATGAGAGTGACTGTCTTTGACATTAAGGCAGCATTTAAACAAGTGTGGCATCAAGGATCCCAAGGCAAAACTGGAGTCAATGGGAAAACTATTCCCTGGTTAGAATCATACCTGGCACAAAGGAAGATGATTGTGATTTTTGAAGGTCAATCATCTCTGCCCCAGGTCATCACTTCAGGAGTTCTTCAGGGTAGAGTCCTAGGCCCAACCATCTTCGGCTGCTTCATCAATGACCTTCCCTCCATCATAAGATCAGAAGTGGAGACTTTCGCTGATGACTGCACAGTAATTAGTACCATTCACAATTTCTCAGACAATGAAGCAACCCTGGTCCACATGCATTCAGGGTTGGGCTGATTGGGGCAAGTAATATTCGTACCTCACAAATGCCAGGCAATGGTCATCTCTAACAAGAGAGAATCTAATCATCTTTCCTTGACATTCACTGTTATTGACCATTGCTATCTCCCCACTATCGACATCCTGGGGGTTGCCCTTAACCTGAAACTGAACTGGACCAGCCATATAAATCCTGTGGCTACAAGAGTAGATCAGTGGCTAGGAATTCTGCAGCGAGTATCTCACTTCCTGATGCCACAAAGCCTGTTCAAGTTGGGAGTGTTCTTTGAGTGCAGCTCCAACAAAACTCAAGGAGCTCAACTCTATCCTGGACAAGGCAGCCTGCTTGATTGGCACCAGTCCATCACCTTAAACATTCATTCCCTCCACCACTGACGCACATTGGTAGCAATATGTACCATCCCAAAGATGCACTGCTGCAACTCACTGAGGCTTCTTATACAGCAGCTTCCAAATGTGCAACTTCTACCCCATAGAAGGATAAGGGCAGAAGATGCATGGGAACACCATCACCTGCAAGTTCCCCTCCAAGTCATTCACCATCCTGACTTGGAACTATATCGCCGTTCCTTCACTGTCGCTGAGTCAAAATCCTGGGACTCCCTTCCTAACAGCACTGTGGATGTACCCAGACCACATGGACTGCAGTGGTTCAAGAAGGCATCTCATAGCCACCTCCTCACGGGCAATTTGCGATGGGAAATAAATGCTGGCATTGCCAGGTCAGGGGAAAGAATAAAAAAAATGCACTTCATGCTATACCTGGAGTCACAAATATGCTTTACGTAAGGCACAAGTGAAATCAGTGTGAGGACTGTTTCTTGTCATTTGCCTCAATCACACAGGAATGCTCGAACCATCATCATTTAGCTTGAGGGTGAATCTTTGCAGCCTGATGCGCAAGTGCATCATGTCTCAATGTATGGGTATTATTCCACGAGCCACTACGTTGCTAGGCGACAGCGAAGGCTGGCAGGATATTTGTTACACTGGCCGACTGTTTATATTGGCTGAGTTCCAGAGTAAAAACTGGGGATGCATCCCATGGTTAAGCCAACGAGGGTTATTTTTGTATTAATATTCGAAGCTGAGGAACACTGCCAGTACCGGAGTTTACACTGGAGGACTTTATTCCCGGGTTTACCCATAGCCAATCTATCCGCAATTAAATAAAGTTTGTAACGTGTTCTCTCAATAGTTCAGCCAGTGATTGGGCGCAGGAATCTGGAGGGGTGTGGTGGTGGCGGTGGGGGGGGGGGGGGGGGGGGGGACATGATTAATAGAAAATTCTAGAAGAGGGTCTTTTTAATGGGACAGTTGTATTCATTTACTGCACAGCTTCATGCTATTAGCATAATCGTTACTCGTCGGAGTGTGTTTCATTCACAATGTCCCACTGTGGCAGTCAAAGAATTAATTACACTGAGCAATGGTAAGGAGTTCGTCTAAAGTGTTCTGCAACTTTCGCTGTTAATGGAGTGTTCTCCTGCTGATCCGGTGCTGATGCTTGTTGGAATATTCTGTCCAAATCCACAGGTCAATGATTCTCATTGCAATCCTGAGTGTTTGAGGTGGATATCACAGGATTTCCTGTGAGGTGTTTCTGTCATGACTTGTCCTGACTTGAAACGTTTTTCTTTGTGCTGGAGACATTCCACGATTCCCCTCATTTTCCCCTTCCGTAAACCATGCCGTCATGCTCCAGTTAAATACAAAATCAGATTCAGTTCGGATGTATTGATCTATTGGTTTCAACTAAATTAGATCATCCCTGCGCTTGCTTGTTACCTTCCTGTAGCAGAAACAGGTTGAGCATTAGGCAGTATCAAATTTAATCTGATGTCATTCCACGGGGCAGGGGGTCGGGGGTGGGGGGGAGAGGAATCAAATTTACACGTGCTTTGAAACAGACAGTTTACAGGACAGCTTGTTCCAAATAACTGGACAACTATGTAGTGCGGCATGGGGGCACAGTAGTTAGCACTGCTGCCTCACAGCGCCAGGGTCCCAGCCTCGGGTCACTGTCTGTGTGGATTTTCCCCGTGTCCGTGTGGGTTCTCTCTGGTGCTCTGGTTTCCTCCCCACAGTCCAAAGGTGTGCTGTTAGGTTGATTAGCCATTCTAAATTGCCCCTTAGTGTCAGGGGGATTAGCAGAGTAGATACGTGGGGTGATGGGGATAGGGCCTGGCTCGGATTGTTGTCGATGCAGGCTTGATGGGCTGAATGGCCTCCTTCCGCACTGAAGGGATTCTATTTGGTATATTACCCTCTGCTTTAACAAATGATTGAAATTCATTGCCAAAATCTATGTGTCACTTTATGAGTCTGGAAAACGTAGAAAGATTTCCGATGCAGAATGAGGCCATTCAGCCCATTAAACCTCTGCCAGTCGATGCAGTGATATCCAGCCCTCATCCCACCTTCCAGCTCTTGATCCACAACCCTGCAAGTTTTCACTTGCTTTGTTACCAATTGCCCTGTTCTCCCAGGCCAGGCTCCCCAGGCCCTGACTGAGGGGGACTGGTGGATCCTAAAACAGCTTATGCCAAAGGGTTCTGAAGAGTTACCTGAGGCAAACTCGCTCCTATTCACTCAGCGCCAGAGTTGTTTTGCCAAATGTAGGAGGAATTCCAATGGGAACATCAATCGCAGTGCAAATTTTACACAGGGAGGCAGTGGCATCGTGGTATTGTTGCTGGACTAGAAATCATAGGACTCAGAGTAATGCTTGGGGCCTGGGTTCCAATCCCACCATGGTAGATGATGAAATCTGAATTCAATAAAAATCTGGAATTAAAAGTCTACTGATGACCATGAAACCATTGCTGATTGTCATAAAAACACATCTGGTTCCTTACCTGGTCTGGCCTACATGTGACTCCAGAGCCATAGCAAGGTGGTTGGCTCTTAATTACCCCCAGAGACAGGCAATAAATACTGGTCCAGCAAGCGATGCCCACATCCCATGAACAAAAAAAAACTCAAATCCTGTCCTTGTAGGGCACTGCACATGTGCCTCTAGGCTGCCTTTGCAAGGTAGATTTTAATTAGTTGCAATTCCATATTTGGTACAAAATCTAATTTACCAGCTGCTGTGTTAACAGAATGTGGTATTAGTTTTAAGCAGGTCAAGACTTAAGGATGGGAGAAACCAAGTACCAGTAAGAGGGTGCTTATTGCTTGTAATCCATATGTACTTGACATTATAACTGTATTAGATACAATAGTCTCACTTGACATGGTGGAATGAGGCTGAGTAAATGGAAACAAAGCAAATCAAATCACAATTAATCTCACTTCAACAAGACAGTTTGTTACAATCGAACAGAACTAGCTGTACGACTTTTGAGGAAAGAGATCTTTATCTGTTACGTGAACAGCAGAACACAGACAAAGGTATACTTTAAAGGCTGCTTTCCCTCCCTTTTGTATGGATAAATTTCTGCCGAGTCGTGTGTGCTTTATTGAATCGAAACGATGTCTAGTAATCTCAGGAAAAACAGCCTATTATTATTACACCAAGTGAGTATGAGAGGAGAACCTGTATATGGATTCAAAATTATGAATAGAGTTGAATGGAGAAAACAACGTTCTTCTCTTGGTGACATGTAAAATTGTGAAAATAGAGTAGATGAAACTGGGAGGATGAAAGATTCCCCTTTATTTACCTCTGATTTACACTGACTGAATAAATATATTTTGGTTTTCATTACATGAATTTTCCCAGAATTTTTATCAATGTTTGAGAATCGCATTCTGAAATTCCGTCATTTTTTTTCCCTCTAAACCCCTGGCCTTGCTGATTAAGTTTAAAGTTTATTTATTAGCGTCACAAGTAGGCTGACATTAACACTGCAATGAAGTTACTGTGAAAATCCCCTAGTCGCCACACTCCGGCACCTGTTTGGGTACACTGAGGGAGAATTTAGCATGGCCAATGCACCCTAACCAACACGTCTTTTGGACTGTGGGAGGAAACCAGAGCACCCGGAGGAAACTCACACAGACACGGGGAGAATGTGCAAACTCCGCACAGACAGTGACCCAAGCAAGGAATCGAACCCGGGTCCCTGGCGCTGTGAGGCAGCAGTGCTAACCACCGTGCCAAGTGAAGTTTTTGTATGAACACCACCGTGTCCAGCTTTTGGTGAGATTGAGCCCCATGCACAAGAACACGCAAAACCTGCCTCTATCTCAGTTAGAACGAGTAGGGTATTTGGTGAAAAGAGTTGTAATTATCTTCAGCAAGTGTTTTATATATATATAGTTCTGCAGATGGGCGTAATGTACTGTGTTTGAGACAACATGGAAGGAGGTTCACATTGCGGGGATAAGCATAGAGGGGAGAAATTCAGCTTCAGTGGGCAACAAAATGGCGGAAAGCAGATTGGCAGCCCGTTATGCAATCCACTCAATTTTTATTTCTATTTAAGGTAAAATCAGATAGGATATGGAACGTAAGATGGATCCATTTCCAACAATTTTAAACCATGTAGATATTGCACTTCACTCTCACAGTTTACTATATTGTCTCTTGTCAGGTTTTTTTATGTCGTCCAACTCTTTTCATATCTGCTGTTGATTCGTGTGAAAAGAGCAGTCAGCCATTGTGAATTCAGTGCTCTGATTCACTCCCGTGTGCTAGCTTACATGTACAAACCACTTTCATCACATCATAAATGATCCCTGGTAAGGTTTGGTTGAGAATAGCTCTGCACAAACACTTGGTGCCATGTATGTTGCAGCTGTGACTCCAATGTAGCATGCTGAGCTCCATAAGCACTGACATCCCTATTGGCTTAATCTCTCTTACTCACACTGTTATGCCATGACAGTGTGTAGCTGTGAGGGATCTGGTCAAGGGTCAACCGTGTAGGTATGCCTTGATAGATGGGTGGCAAGAGGGCAAATGGATGGGATAATGAGCATGGCAGTGTTTATCAATCATCCACCCACTGAGTCTTGGCAGCTAATTATGTGACTGAATAATATCTGCACCAGGTAGTGGTGGCAAGATGATGCCACCATCTCCAAGGCTGTGTCTTGAGAATCCACTCCATGTTTACAGTGGCTCAGTAGTGTACAATTTGATTCGACAGCAACAATGACAGTTCTCCCAGAGAGGAAGCCCCATGATGGGCCATTCGTCCCAGGCTCAGGCAACGGCTGGACAACCTTGACAGCCTGGTTACTCACCTGACCAGGCAATGACCCTTTTCTCCGAGGCATGGGGACTCCACCATTGATGAGCAATCTTTCAAATGGGCCTTTCTGCCTGTCCGTCTTTTATTTGTGCCCGACTCGTCCAACCTGTGCCGGCGGGGGGGCCTTCTCCCAGCTCCTCACTCCTTCTGTGATTGCCCACCCCAACTCCTATTATAGTCCGCATGCTCCCCCAACCCCCCAACCCCCCACTCCCTCCACCCCCTCCACCCCCCCAACCCCCCCAACCCCCCAACAACCCCCAACCCCCCACCCCCCCAACCCCCCACACCCCCCAACCCCCCAACCCCCCACACCCCCCAACGCCCCCACACCCCCCAACCCCCCCACACCCCCCAACCCCCCCACACCCCCCAACCCCCCCACACCCCCCAACCCCCCCACACCAGCCAACCCCCCCACATTGTTTCGTCTCTGCGTGCCCACACCAGGAGCAAAAATCTGGGAGCATGTATCAATGCCAAGGCTCCACACCAAGGTCAGTCTTAGAGAGAATCCCTTTCCAATCAGCACAGTGACTTTCAGTACCTGCCCGCTTAATGCTCAAAAGGGATTTTTGATTCAATACTGATTTGCCAAATCAAACATCCTTTCGGAATAATGAATCAAACCAAACTAAATCGTTGTGACTTGAGCTGAGACTCACATCAGCTATTGATCTCATTGCTGGAGGATTTCAGAGTGTGAGAGTACAGAGACAGCTCAACGCGAGGATGGACTTTACTCTCAATCCTGGGGATCTGGTGTTAACACCTTGGGGATGAAACTGGTCTTTGGCGATAAAGCAGCGATAAAAAGCCGGCAGACTAAAATCCTGTCCAGTGGTGTGTCCCTCACTACCTCAGTAGTTATACAGTGACCAAAGAAATCTGAAATTACTTTAACGCGTTGGTCTGTTTAAATGGAGAGGTAACGGTAAGAGATTCTGAGCACTTGGCTTCCCTGCTGGATAAGCGTGTTTATTTAGTGAGCAACTGAATATTTCGGACAAGAAAGGTGCAGAGTCTGATCCTCAGCCTTGCTTCAGGCGAGTACCTCAAATAGGCTTGGAGCCCCAGCCCCAGAGAATGGAAAATTCATCCTGGGTATTTGCTCCTGCTCTTGGTTGAATGATGAGCTGGAAGGGACAGAGATGTGGGCATTAGACAAGTGCAGGATTGGATTGTAAAATCAAGTAAAGCTTATTTATTAGTTACAAGTAGGTTTACATTCACACTGCAATGAAGTTACTGTGAAAATCTCCTAGTCGCCACACTCCGGCGCCTGTTTGAGTACATGGAGGGAGAATTTAGCATGGCCTGTGCACCCACCTCACCTGCATATTTTTGGAGTGTGGGAGGAAACCGGAGCACCCGGAGGAAACCCACGCAGGCACGTGGTGAGCGTGCAAACTCCACACAGACCGTGACCCAGTCGAACCCGGGTCTCTGGCGCTGTGAAGCAGCAGTGCTAACCACTGTGCAACTGTGCCGCTGACATTGTGATTGTGATGTTCCCCAGTAGTTGAATAGCATAGAAAACACACCCAGTCACACCTCAATAATCAACGCTTGCTCAAGTGGATGGGTAACCAGCAAATGGTCAAGGCTTTGAGGAGGAGAGAGACTTGTATTCCCATGCCATCTCAAAATGCTTCAGTTATTGGCTTGAGAAGTCGACTTGCTCGTCTTCTGAAGACAAACGCAATGGTCAGTTTGCACACTGCTAAGTCTTAGACAGAATGACTCAACTGTATATTTGGTAGTGCCAGTTAAGGAAGAATGTTTAGCTAAGATACTGATCTTCAAGCAGTACTGTGGGATCATTGTCATCTACTTGAGCCAGCAAATGGATCATGATTTAACATCTCATCCAAAATTGGAACAGCTGCTTGTACACATGTGTCCAAGTCCTGGGATCGGGTGGAACCCCACAATCTTCAGACTCTGAGTTAAAGGAAGAAGGAAGAGATACAACTTGATCCAGGGGAAAGAATAAGGTAAATTGAAGGAAAAATGCTTTTATGGGCAATTGATAACTAAGGAAACCTGTAGGACTAGGGAGCATAATCAAAATGTTAAACCCAGACCATTCAGGAGTGAAATTAGGAAACATGTCTACATGTAAAGGGTTTGATCGGTTCTTCTGCAAACTGATGCTAAATCTTAAATCTGAGACATGTTATCCACAGGTATTAAGGGATATGGGGCAAAGGTAGGTATATAGAGTTGGGTCACAGATCAGTCATTTCTCTTAGAATCCCTACAGTGCCGAAGAGGCCATTTGGCCATAGAGTCTGCACTGGTTCTCTGACAGAGTATCTTACCCCGGCCCTCTCCCCCGCCCAATCCCCATAACCCTACACATTCACCATGGCTAATCCATCTAACTAACACATCTGGGGACACTGAGGGGCAATTGATCATAGCCATTCCACCTAACTTCCATATCTTTGGACTGTGGGATGAAACCAGAGCACCCGGAGGAAACCCACGCAGACACGGGGAGAATGTGCAAACTTCACACAGTCACCCCAAGGCCAGAATTGAACCCGGGTCCCTAGCTGTGAGGCAGCTGTGCTAACCACTGTGTCACTGTGCCCTATCTCATGATTTCATTGAATGGGGAACAGGCTTTGATAGGAATTGGTTAATAGACCTTCCAACTAAGTCCTAATTTGATGTCAATTGTTCAATAGAAGCCACAGATCTATAAAGGGGGCTACAGGCGGCACTGGGTGTTGGGGAGAATTGTATGTGGAGGTGGATCAAAGAAATAAAGGTGGTTTATGAAGAAGCTGAACTCGTGTTTCCTTTACTGAACTGCAACCGGGAGGCTCAAACAGGCTTGAGGGCGCTAAATGGCCTACTTCAGTTTTGTTTGTGAGCATTCTTGATTTTCATTGCTCTACCATTGGTGGCTGTGTATTCAGCTGTCTAGGCCCTAAACTCTGCAATTCCTGACCTAAACTTCCCTACTCCTTATGGCCAGGCTTTTGGTCACCTGTTCTCTTCTGGCCCAATGACAATTTTTTGTTTAAAACCGCCGTGAAATGCCTGAGGACGTTTTACCATCTCAAAGGCCATATAAATTCGAGTAGTTGTTGTAGCAGAATGGTCTATCGACGCAAGTGGAGACGCTTCACTAAGACACCTTTTGCGGATATAATTGTTAAGCTGAGGACATGGTTCTGGGTCTGAACAGAAAAACGAAAGGTTTCAACTGTCATGCTGCTAACCTTGTTGCCTGGAGACAAGCCAAGGAGATTGAAATCTGACTCTAGTGTCCAACCAGATATGTACTTACACAGCACCAGTACCAATTTACATTCATCAGACAGAAGCTGTTTGAAAACCATCGCAGGGAGTGCTGTGTTTTTACACAGACACAATATCCATTTGAACCGCTCATGCAGCCAAAATTCTATCCTTATTGAACTACGCACTGGATTACTTTTGGGTAAACTGAAGGTAGCAAAAGATCTTCAGGATTGCCCTTCTTCAAGTATGTTTCAATCCACAAGTATCTGAATCACGGAATTGTTACAGTGCTGAAGGATCGGAGGACTTACGGAGTTCTGCTTGCATTCAGACCTGCATATCACTATTTCTCTTTGCAGTACAAAGCTGCCGTTTCTGTGTTCACCTTTTAAACTTACATTTATTTAATGCTGGCAAATTTCAATTTGAGGACGGGCTGTACACGTAAGAGGATATGGGATCTCATTAGTAAGCTTTCAAGGGCTGCTTTTCATTTTGGATATAATAGAATCCTCAATCTTTTGATCCATTATTATACATTTAACTCAGTTTTATCCTTAGACACTGAAATTTGTTGTTTTATCTGAATGTACAAGTCAGTATCACGGATGGAAAAGTTAGCGAGTGCTTCTAGTGATGTCGTTATCTTCACTTTCTCTCTCACCTCAACTACCGTCATGTTATTTAAACCTGTGGATAATTGGCTTGTTTTGTACAAATTGAGGTTGAATTTCCGCAGCATTTTGGCACATAAATAGTTCAGGGAATTCAGGAGGGAGTCACTTTTGTCCTTTATAAAGTGCTCCTTTTTGAAGCCATCCTGCTATTTGCCTGCTAGTTAAGACTCGCATACCAACCATTATCTTGTAATTGAGTTTATGTTTATATATGTCCTGTTTGTGAAACAAATAAATCCTGCACTCACCTGATGAAGGGGCAGCGCTCCGAAAGCTCGTGCGACCAAATAAACCTGTTGGACTTTAACCTGGTGTTGTGAGACTACTTACTTACCCAGTCCAACGCTGGCATCTCCACATCATGCCTGCTAAGTCCCCATTGCACTGATTTGCACATGTCATTGAGAATCAGCAGCATAGTCACAGCAAGTTTCCTGGATTTACACTGCTTGTGCACCCAGGGTAACTTGGACTGAAATCTGAGGAGCAGTAGCAACCTTGGTCAGCTGATACAAGTGGATCCAAGTGAGCAATTCCTACACAAGAGTCTGGCAACTTGGAATGGACATTTCTGTAACTGGAAAGTGCATTTCAAGCATATTATTTTGTGATTATACCAATGCACACACAAATTATAGGGGGGTGGTGGCATGGATGAGTAATCCAGAGGCCCAGGCTAATATTCTGAGGATACAGCATCAAATCCCACTATGACAACTGGTGGAAATTAAATTAAGTTGATAAATCTGGAATTAAAAGCTAGTCTCAGTAATGGTGATCATGAAACTATTGAAGTTTGTCATAAAAGTCCACCTCTTTCACTCATGTCCTTTGGGGAAGGAAATCTGCTGCTCTTGATGGCCGGCACGGTGGCACAGTGCTTAGCATTGCTACTTCACATCGCCAGGAACCGGGGTTCGATTCTGGCCTCGGGTCACTGTCTGTGTGGAGTTTGCACATTCTCCCCGTGTCTGCGTGGGTTTCCTCCAGGTGCTCTGTTTTTTTTCCCATAATCCAAAGATGTGCGGGTTAGGTTGATTGACCATGCTAAATTGCCCCTTAGTGTCAGGGGGATTAGCAGGGTAAATATGTGGGGTTACGGGGATAGGGCCTGGGTGAGGTTGTGGTCGGTGCAGACTCAATGGGCTGAATGGCCTCCTTCTGCACTATAGGGATCCTATGATTCTCCAGACTGGCCTACATGTGACTCCAGACCCACAGTGATGTGGTTCATTCTCAACTGCCTTGCGAAATGGCCTAGCAAGCTACTCAGTTGTATCAAATCACTACGAAGTCTAAAAGGAATGAAACTGGACAGACCACCCGGCATCAATCTATGCACCTTTAATGACAACAGCAAACCCAACCATGTTGATCCTGCAAAGTCCTTCTTACTAACATCTGAGGGCTTGTGCCAAAACTGGGAGAGACGTCTCACAGACTAGTCTAGCAACAACCTGACATATTCATACTCCCCAAATCATACAATGTCCCTGATACCACCATTACTTTCCCTAGATATGTCCTGTCCCACCAGCAGGATAGACCAGCAGAGTAGTATACAGTCAGGAGGAAGTTCCCTTGGGAGTCCTCAACATTGATTCTGGACTGCATGAATTCTCATGATGTCAGATCAAACATGGTCAAAGAAACCTCCTGCTGATTACCACGAACTGCTCCCTGCCCCCTCAGCTGATGTCTCAGAACTCCTCCATGTTGGACACCACTTGGAAGAGGCACTGAGTGAGGGTGGCAAGGGCACAGAATGTACTCTGGGTGGGGGGCTTCAATGTCCATCACCAAGAATGGCTCAGCAGCACCACTACTGGCCGTGTCCTGGAGGACGTAACTGCTAGACCGGGTCTGCGGCAGGTGGTGAGGGAACCAACAAGGTCGAAAGAACAACCTGACCTTATCCTCACCAATCTTCCTGTCAATGATGCATCTGTCCATGAGAGCATTTGTAGGAGTGACTGCCACACAGTCCTTGTGGAGAAAATGTCCCACCTTCACGTCAAAGATACTGTCCATTGTGATGTGTGGCACTACCACCGTGCTCGATGGGATAGATTTGGAACAGATTTAGAAACTCAAAACTAGGCATCCATGAGGCACTGTGGGCCATCAGCAGAAACAAATTGTATGCAACCACAATCTTTAACTTCATGGGCTGTCATATCCCCCACTCTACCATTACCGTCAAGCCAGGGGATTAACCCTCGGTCAATGGAGAGTGCAGGAGGGATGCCATTAACAGCACCCAGGCATACCTAAAAATGAGGTGTCAACCTGGTGAATCTACAAGACAGGACTACTTGCATGCCAAACGTAGAAGCAGCATATGATTGAGTTAGTGATCCCTCAACTAATTGCTTAATCTAAACTTTTCAGTCCTGTCACATTCACACAAGAAAGGTAGTGAACCTTACCACAGCCTAGTCAACAGCATGACAACAGATCAGGCCTCTTTTCCTGTTTAATGACTGCGCCTACCATCATCAGTGCACCCTTTCCTGTGTGACTAACTTCCAACAATAGCTAATTGCTTTGTCCATGCATATTTTAGTACAGTAAATTCCAGGATGTAGACAATCAGCTTGCTTTCTTACGTCTGTGCTCGCACAGGTTCTTGAGCAGTTGGTTGAGGGATCACTTAACTCAATCATATGCTGCTTCTACTGGTTGGCATGCAAGTAGTCCTGTCTTGTCTTGAGAGGTGCCTTTTTAAAAAAACTTATTCACCAACTTCTTCTAATTGCAATCTGAGAACCAGGGTTGTGGGAAGCAATTGGCTGCTCAAGCTCTTCAAAAGATGTCGGGGATGGAGTTGGCCCTTGTCTCGTGGCAACGTTCTTCTGTCCAATGAATGTTGCTGGCTGCATCCCTGCAATCTGTTCCTCAGCATTACTGTTGCCTCTCACATTCCAGTGAGGTGATGCTCTGAGTATAGCTGGAGGGCAGACATGTATCGCTGTCCTGAAAGCTGGCAGTATCGGCCAGGTGGACTCTAGCCCATCGTCATTCCACTGGATGCATCCGTGGTGCCATTGGTCAGGGACTGGTCTAATGGCAGCCAATAACTCCTGGAAGTCCTGAGATATGACACTTCCAACAGCTCAGAGGCTGTGATTCATTCTGTGCTTTATTCTGTCTCCAGAACTAATGCATCCCCACCTCTGAATCTCTGTGGAGACAGAATAAAGCACAGAATGAATCACAGCCCCTGTGTTTTCAGTGAGGTGGAGGCACTGGCTGCTCCTTCGTTGGGTTATAACTGCAGATGGTAATGAAGCTACATCGTGTTCTATTGGTACCTACAAGGAAGTCAAAGATTCCTTGATTGTTGCTGAAAATGAGAGTGAAATAAGCAAGAGTCACACCTAGCAGTTGCTGCACATCCTTGGAGATTGTCCTCAGAGTCTGCACCTTGCTGCAATATTCCTCAGATTTTCCTTCTTCTAAGTTTTGCGTCTCACAATTCCAAAGCCACTGGCACCCTTCTCCTTATCTTCCCCTTTAGCAATCCTCATCTAGTCCCACTCCTCCAGTTCCCTCAATCATTGCGAGTCACCCAATGCCAAATCTTCATTATGACTCCTCTAATTTCCTTGGGTGGAAGTCTCTAAACTGACAGCTGGCTGGAAAGAAATGTGCCGTAGTTGGAGGGTGACGGGGCAGAAAGGGTGCAGTAGCTGCAATGATGCAGGTGAATGACCTAAGCTCGCATTGTCCTCTTTCTCATCATTGGCATTGTACATAAGGAGAGAGGAATAAACTCCCCGTCTTCACTCTCATTATCCTATTGTGGATCTCCAGGGTAGAAGAGTTGAGCATTGGTCAGCCAGGGACAAGGAGACAGAAAAAAACAGATGAAAAGTTCCATCTTTAAATGGGCGCCTAGGTGACAATGCAGATGGTATGTTACTAAGCTGGCACTGGCAAGATGCTGCTGAGCTTGCCATCTCAGATAGTGAGTGCCATGAAATCCATGATCATGTCCTGAAGAAGGTGAGGGATTTAAATGTGGGGATGCCCTTTGCAATTTATCCTGCAGGATGATAAAGTGAATGAAGGCCGTGTTAGCAACTGAGTGTGTGCTAAGTAACATGGGGGAGGTTAGATAGGAAGTGGAATTATGAAGCAATTGCTGTCAGGACAGCTGCGTGGTGCATAGTTCAAGCTGTTGATGACAGAAGTAGGGAGGTTATGCTTCAAAAGGCCACTGGTGAGACCACATCTGGACTGTTGTGTATAGTATTGGTCTCTTTATTTAAAGACAGATGTAAATGCATTAGAAACAGTTCAGAGAAGGTTTACTAGACTGATACCAGGAATGGGCAGGTTGTCTTATGAGGAAAGGTTGGAGAGGTTAGATTTGTATCCATTGCACTTTAGAAGAGTAAGAGGTGACTCAATTGAAACCTTTAGGATCCTGAGGGTTATTAACAGGGTGGAGGTGGAGAAGGTGCTTTCTCTTGTGGGAGAATCTAGAACTAGGGATCACGGTTTAAAAATAACGGGTCACCCATTTAAGACAAAGATGAGGAGAAATTGTTTCTCCCAGAGAGTTGTGAGTCTTTGGAACTCTCTTCCACAAAAGGCAGTGGAAGCAGAGTCTTTGAATATTTTAAAGGCAGAGCTAGATAGATGCTTGATTAATAAAGGGTGAAAGGTTATTGGGGGTAGGCAGGAATGTGGAATGGAGGTTACAATCAGATCAGGCATGATTTTATTGAATGGCGGAGCAGGCTTGAGGGGCTGAGTGGCCTACTCCTACTCCTAATGCGTATGTTTATATGTTAACCAGAGTGCAGTGTGAAGGGTTCGTTATGGAAGTGTTGACTTAATTGGGTGAAGTGTGTATTTGTACCAGTGGTGGGTAAGGGCAAAGAATGGAAAGGGTGCCGAATGTGTTACCTACCAGGTCTGGTAAGGGTAAATCTGTCACATTTACTTTGGGTTGTATCCTCAGATCTTCAAACTGTGAGTAGGCAGCACTGAAGCAGGTCTTGCATGCTGTTAACAGCACTGTTAATGATCATCGTGTCACACGTTCTACCTTTTATTTCCCCTGGAGAGACGTCCAGCTGTGAGGTTTGGACGATTTGAAAAAAAATTCCCACCAGAGGCAAGACATTTCGAAAAGGGGTGGAGGAATAATCAAAGAGCATCAATTGGCTCAACTCTCAAACTTCCTAGTAATTGGCAGGAGCAGCATTGGCAGAATCCCCAGAACAGGTCATCTGTCTGGCCTGTTGCTTGGGAATAGAATGTGACAAGGGGAGAGCTAAAGAAGGCAGAAATAACAAATCATTGGCAGAACCTACAACCTGTTTCTCTTTGAATTCACTGGTTGGTTCTCAAAGGCACCAGAAGGCTTCCTTAGAGAATGCTGGCAATGAACCTCAGCTAAACGAATCGTATTTATTGTTGGTGGATAAGCTAGTTCTGCCACATTTCACAAGGCTGATGAATCTGCTTGTCTTTGAGAGGAGAATACTTATGTTTATTTCTAAATCAGGTCTCCCAAGACTGGTCAGAGTATGCACGTAATCAAGGCTTTATACTCTGTAAAGTTTTTAAAGGTTATTTATTATTGTCACAAGTAGGCTTACATTAACACTGTAATGAAGTTACTGTGAAAATTTCCCAGTCGCCACACTCCGGCGCCTTTTCAAGTACACTGAGGGAGAATTTAGCATGGCCAATGCACCTAACCAGCATATCTTTCAGACTGTGGGAGGATCCGAAGCACCCGGAGGAAACCCACGCAGACACAGGGAGAATGTGCAGACTCCGCACAGACAGTGACCTAAGCCGGGAATCGAACCCAGGTTCCTGGCTGCTGTGAGACAGCAGTGCTAACCACTCTGCCACCGTGCCGCACTGGCAGAATACGCTGACTGCTCACTGATTTCTGTTCACCACACCAGTCTGAAGGCAAAAGAGAAAATGCTGGAAAATCTCAGCAGGTCTGGCAGCATCTGTGAGGAGAGAAAAGAGCTGACGTTTCGAGTCCAGATGAACCTTTGTCAAAGCTCCTGTTACCTCCAGGAAAAAAACATAAAAAGAGCTTTGACAAGGGGTTGTCTGGACTTGAAACGTCAGCTCTTTTCTCTCCTTACAGATGCTGCCAGACCTGCTGAGATTTTCCAGCGTTTTCTCTTTTGGTTTCAGATTCCAGCATCTGCAGTAATTTGCTTTTTAGCCATTCTGAAGGTCTATTTGAGATTGCCTAAATAGCTTGAAGTGAGGAAATTTCTTTAATGTAGGTTCATGCCCGTTTGAAACTGTGTTTAAATTGTCCAGGTATAGTTCCATTGAAAACCTTTAGAGCTATCCTGAAGTCAAGACTTCAGTGCCATTAGCGTGTGTTCCCCAATTTGAAGAATCATAATTCTCACCTCAAAAATAAAATGTGAGAGCATGTAAACCCGGTGTTGAAGCCCAAGTGATTATCTTCATTCTATGATAGTAGTTTAAGTACTGGTTTCTGGATAACAGTAGAAAACCCCCAATTGGAATCAAAGGTTACCTGATAGTAAGGTATGGCTTAGAAACATAGAAACATAGAAACATAGAAAACTACAGCACAAAACAGGCCCTTCGGCCCCGCAAGTTGTGCCGAACATATCCCTACCTTCCAGGCCTATCTATAACCCTCCATCCTATTAAGTCCCATGTACTCATCCAGGAGTCTCTTAAAAGACCCTATTGAGTTTGCCTCCACCACCACTGATGGCAGCCGATTCCACTCGCCCACCACCCTCTGTGTGAAAAACTTCCCCCTAACATTTCCCCTGTACCTACCCCCCAGCACCTTAAACCTGTGTCCTCTCGTAGCAGCCATTTCCACCCTGGGGAAAAGCCTCTGAGAGTCCACCCGATCTATGCCTCATGTTATATACCTCTATTAGGTCTCCTCTCATCCTACGTCTCTCCAAGGAGAAAAGACCGAGCTCCCTCAGCCTATCCTCATAAGGCATGCCACTCAATCCAGGCAACATCCTTGTAAAACTCCTCTGCACCCTTTCAATCTTTTCCACATCCTTCCTGAAATGAGGCGACCAGAACTGAGCACAGTACTCCAAGTGGGGTCTGACGAGGGTCTTATATAGCTGCATCATTATCCCCGGACTCCTAAACTCAATCCCTCGATTGATAAAGGCCAGCACACCATACGCCTTCTTAACCACCTCCTCCACCTGCGGGGCCGATTTTAGAGTCCTATGGACCCGGACCCCAAGGTCCTTCTGATCCTCTGCAGTATTAAGAGTCTTTCCCTTTATATTGTACTCCTTCATCCCATTTGACCTGCCAAAATGGATCACTACGCATTTATCTGGGTTGAAGTCCATCTGCCACTTCTCCGCCCAGTCTTGCATCCTATCCATGTCCCTCTGTAACTTCTGACATCCCTCCAGACTATACACAACCCCACCAACCTTCGTGTCTTCGGCAAACTTACCAACCCATCCCTCCACTTCCTCATCCAGGTCATTTATGAAAATGACAAACAGCAAGGGTCCCAGGACAGATCCCTGGGGCACACCACTGGCGACCGACCTCCATTTAGAAAAAGATCCATCTATACCCACTCTCTGCCTCCTTTGGGGCAGCCAGTTCTGGATCCACAGGGCAGCAGCCCCTTGGATCCCATGCCCTCTCACTTTTCCGAGAAGCCTTTTTTGGGGGAACCTTATCGAACGCCTTGCTATAATCCATATAAACCATATCTACCGCTTTCCCTTCGTCAATGTGTTTAGTCACATTTTCGAAGAACTCCACCAGGCTCATAAGGCACGATCTGCCTTTGACAAAGCCATGCTGAGTTTTCTTGAGCATACTAAACCTCTCCAAATGCTCATAAATCTTGTCCCTCAGGATCTTCTCTATCAGCTTACCAACCACTGAGGTTAGACTCACCGGTCGGTAATTTCCTGGGCTATCCCTATTCCCCTTCTTGAAAATAGGAACCACGTCCGCAATCCTCCAAACTTCCGGCACCTCTCCCGTCTCCATCAACGACGCAAAGATCATCGCCAGAGGCTCTGCAATCTCTTCCCTCGCCTCCCACAGTAACCTGGGGTACATCCCATCCGGACCCGGCGACTTATCTATCTTGATGCCATTCAAAGATTCCAGCACAACCTCTTTGTTAAAGTCCACATACTCAATCCTTTCAGTCCACCGCAAGCCCGCAGTACATCCACCCAGGTCCTTCTCCTCTGTGATAACCGAGGCAAAATATTCATTAAGCACCTCTGCCACTTCTACTGGTTCCATACAGACTTTCCCACCTTCACCTTTTATAGGCCCTATTCCTTCACGTCTCATCCTTTTACTCTTCACACATTTATAGAACGCCTTAGGGTTTTCCTTAATTCTACTTGCCAAGGCCTTCTCGTGACCCCTTCTGGCTCTCCTAATTTCCTTCTTTAGTCCCTTCCTACAAGCCGTATACTCAGCTAGATCCCTATCTTCGCCAAGCTCTCTGAACCTTTTGTATGCTTTCCTTTTCTTCTCAACTAGGTCCCGCACAGCGTTCGTGCACCACGGTTCCTTTAACCTACCAACTCCTCCCTGTCTGCTCGGAACGTTGTCCTGTAGAACGCTAGACAGACATTCCTTGAAAAACTGCCACCTCTCCAGTACATTTCCCCGAGAATACCTCCTTCCAATTTACTCCTCTAATTTGCTGCCTTATGTCTTCATATTTCCCCTTACTCCATATAAATGCTTTCCTAGCTTGCCTGAGCCTCTCTTTTTCCAATGCAAGCATAAAGGAGATAGAGTTATGATCGCTATCCCCAAGATGCTCTCCCACTGAGAGATCTGACACCTGTCCAGGTTCATTGGTCAGTATCAGATCAAGTACAGCCTCTCCTCTTGTAGGCTTGTCCACATGCTGTGTCAGGAAACCCTCCTGAACACACCTAACAAACTCTTCCCCATCCAATCCCCTTACCCTAGGGATATTCCAATCTATGTTTGGGAAATTAAAGTTTCCCATCACAACAACTCTGCTATTACTGCATCTCTCCAGGATCTGTTTCCCTATCTGCTCCTCCACCTCCCTGTTACTATTGGGCGGCCTATAGAAAACTCCCAGTAAAGTGATCGACCCCTTCCCACTCCGAACTTCCACCCACAGAGACTCTGTGGACAATCCCTCCACAGCAACAACCTTCCCTACAGCTGTGACACTATCCCTGATCAGCAGTGCCAGTCCACCCCCTCTCTTGCCTCCCTCCCTGTCCTTCCTGAAACATCTGAATCCCGGCACCTGGAGTATCCAGTCCTGTCCCTGAGACATCCAAGTCTCCGTAGTGGCCACCACATCACACTTCCAGGCATCGATCCACGCTCTGAGCTCATCCCCTTTATTCACTATACTCCTGGCATTAAAGTAAACACATCTCAATCTTTTGGTCTGAGCTCTCCCCTTCTCTATCCCCCGTCATCCTCCCTCTTGCACTGTCTATAACCCTTCTCTGTTTGCGAGCTTGAGGAGTAGAGCATGTGATGTACATTTTGAAAAAATGTAACCAAATTCTGAAAGCTCAGTTTAAAATATGACGAAGTCTGCTCCTGTTTGCATGCAAGAACACACAGGTTCATTTGTGTGTACTATCAGTAAGACACAAGTGTTTTCAAATTCAGCACTGTTTTTCTCTGATGTGCTGTAGAAAAGTCTTGGCCTAGATCAGGAAGTTGACACTAGAGGATGCTAGTGCAATCCACATTAACTGCCCAGCAAACTGAAACACCGTATGTGTTACACTAGAACTAGCTGCAATTTCCATGTTACAGCATTTTCAGTGAATTATCTGTAATCAGTGGGCACTTTATATATCTAAAGAAGAGAAACTTCAGAGAGCCGTAACCATCTAGAAGGAAGGGTAGCACAATTGAAATCTCAGGAGAATAACATGCTCTTTTTATAGTGGGATGAGCACCTTCATACTCTTACGTTCCATGTAGAAGAACGCTAATACTCCTCCTTCATGTCACAACTCTTATACGCCCCCCACTCCATGTAAAATAACTCATAGATTCCATGTAACTCCATGTGAAACAAGTCTTTTACTCTATGCAACTCCATGTAGAATAACTCATACTCACCCCACTCCATGTAGAACAACTTTTAAACACTCCCCCATAATCCATGTAGAACAACTCTTATACTCTCCCCACTCCATGTGGAGTAACTCTTATACTCTCCCCACTCCATGTGGAGTAACTCTTATACTCTCCCCACTCCATGTGGAGTAACTCTTATACTCTCCCCACTCCATGTGGAGTAACTCTTATACTCTCCCCACTCCATGTGGAGTAACTCTTATACTCTCCCCACTCCATGTGGAGTAACTCTTATACTCTCCCCACTCCATGTGGAGTAACTCTTATACTCTCCCCACTCCATGTGGAGTAACTCTTATACTCTCCCCACTCCATGTGGAGTAACTCTTATACTCTGCCACTCCATGTGGAGTAACTCTTATACTCTCCCCACTCCATGTAAAACAATTCTTATACTCTCCCCACTCCATGTGGAGTAACTCTTATATCCTCCCCCACTCCATGTGGAGTAACTCTTATACTCTCCCCACTCCATGTGGAGTAACTCTTATACTCTCCCCACTCCATGTGGAGTAACTCTTATACTCTCCCCACTCCATGTGGAGTAACTCTTATACTCTGCCACTCCATGTGGAGTAACTCTTATACTCCCCCCACTCCATGTAGAACAATTCTTATACTCCCCCCACTCCATGTAGATAATTCTTACACACCCCCCACTCCATGTAGAATAATTCTTACACACTCCCCACTCCATGTAGATAATTCTTACACACCCCCCATTCCATGTGGAATAACTCTTACACTCCCCATTCCATGTAGAATAACTCTTATACTCCCCCTGACTCCATGTAGAATAATTCTTACACTCCCCCACACTCCATGTAGAACAACTCTTACACTGCCCCCGACTCCATGTAGAATAATTCTTACACACTCCCCACTCCATGTAGAATAATTCTTACACACTCCCCACTCCATGTAGAATAATTCTTACACACTCCCCACTCCATGTAGAATAATTCTTACACACTCCCCACTCCATGTAGAATAATTCTTACACACTCCCCACTCCATGTAGAATAATTCTTACACACTCCCCACTCCATGTAGATAATTCTTGCACACCCCCCACTCCATGTGGAATAACTCTTATATTCCCCCACTCATGTTGAATAACTGTTACACTCCCCCCAACTCCATGTAGAACAACTCTTATACTCCCCCATTCCATGTAGAATAATTCTTACACACCCCCCACTCCATGTAGAATAATTCTCACACAAACCCCCCACTCCATGTAGAATAATTGTTATACTTGCACCACCCACCTCCCTGAATTCTGAATTCTCTGGTATGCTACTTTGAAGACATTTTTGAGTAGTGTGATTGCTGTGCCAAACTCGCGAGCTTTTGACTTTGACAGATAAGATTAGCAAACATTCACTTTCTAATATCCAGAAGTGGAATTCCACCTGGAGTTTGTTTAAAGATTCTGCTGTCCCCATCTCACTGTGTGAACAAAAAGTTGATCTTTAAAGTGAAAATAGTCATTTATTCCTGTTCTGTCACATTCTCAATCCAAGTAGTGACAGGCATTTAAAAATAAATTGTATAAAGTTTGTGTTAAACTAGTGGATATCTATGAATGGGGCTTGTTCGGATGGCTGAGCCAAATATAGGAATTGTCATTAAAGCCTATATTGCAAAAGAATGAAAAAGGCAGGTAAAGCCCAGCCAGTCTGTCAAGCCTCTCTGCTTCCTATTACTCAGCTAATATTGTATCCACATTGCTACTGTCCCTTTTGTTCCATGAGATATAACTTTTCTCACAAATCTGTTGTGCGGCACTGTACCGAATGCCATTTGAAAGTCCATATACACCACATCAACGACATTACCCTCATCAACCCTCCCTGTTACCTCCTCAAAAAACTCCAGCACAATTTTCCCTTTAGAAATCCATGCTGGCTCTTCCAAATAAACCCATATTTTTTCACGTGACTAATAATTCTGTCCCTATTAATTGTTCCTAGAAGCTTCCCCACCACTGCAGTTAAACGGATAGGTCTGTAATTGTTAGCCTTATCCTTACAGTCTTTTTTGAACAAGAGCAGCATGTTTGCAATTTCCCAGCCCTCTGGCACTTCCCCTGAGTCTAGAGAAGACTGGAAGATTATGGCCAGCACCTCTGCAAATTCCATTCTCACTTCCTTCAGTGTCCTTGGATGCATCTTCACCCGGTCCCAGTGCCTTGTCAACTTTAAGTACCAATAGTATATCAATTTTGAACCCTTCTTAGAGTTTCCTGCCCTGTCACCATGGCCTGGTAAAGACAGGTACAAAGTATTTATTTAATACCCAATATTTGAAACTATATCGCCATTCCTTCACTGTTGCTGGGTCAAAATTCTGGAACTCCCTCCCTAATAGCACTGTGGGTATACCTACACAATATGGACTGCAGTGGGTCAAGAGGTAGCTTGCCACTGCCTTCTCAAGGGCAATTAGGGATGGGTAATAAATGTTGGCCCAGCCAGCGACGATCACACCCCGCAAAAGAATTAAAAAATTCCAGTTACCTCATAATTTACAACCCCTGTGACTTGTGCGAACCCTGTTTTCCTCTCCCTCCGACATTGGTACCAAACTGTTGAAGCAAGATTCTGCCAACTCACTTTCTGAACACTTTTACTCATTGAGAATTGGAATTGATTTGTATCAGGGCTATTCAGGAGCTGCTGTTTAGTTTTGAAATAGACCTTGGTGGAAAAAAATAGCAACTTTTTATCAGACACTTACACTTGTTCTGAGAAATGGATGCGCTCTTATTCTAGAATCATACCGCACGGAAGTAGGCCACTTGGCCTTTCACACCTATGCTGTCTCTTTGAAAGTGTTGTCCAACTTAGTCTTGTTTCCTAACCTGCACCCCCCCAAAATTAGTTCCCTTCAAATAAATTGCCTTTTGGAAGTTTCCACGAAACCTGATTTCACTACATTTTTAGATTGTGATAAAGATACAAAAGTCTGAGATCACATGCCAACCGACTCAAGAACAGCTTCTTCCCTGCTATCATCAGACTTTTGAATGGACCTATCTCGCACTAAATTGATCTTTCTCTACACCCTAGCAATGGCTGTAACATTACATTCTGCACTCTCTCCTTTCCTTGTCTAAGAACGGTATGCTTTGTCTGAATAGCGTGCAAGAAACAATATTTTTCACTGTATACCAATACATGTAACAATAATAAATCAATCAAATCAAATCATCTGTATGAAAACATTTCTCCTCACTTTCTCCTGTAGTCCTTTTGTCCATTATTTTAAATCTGTGATCTCTGGATACTAATCCACTTGAAAGGAAACAGTTTCTCCATGCTGCGTTCATCAACTTTGAATTTCTTGGGAGCGATTTTGAACCCATGTCTACCATCAGCGTACACAATGACCCGTGCCGAAAATTCCATGGGAGTCGGATAATGAAAGCGAGATCCCATTTCCCGACTTTCCATGCCCCTTGCCTGTGAAGTAACGAGGTTCCCGCAATTTATTTCAATACATTTTCATCAATTTAAATCTCATTATCGGACTTCCCCGCAATGTGTTCCCCGCCCACTGGATATTCATACCTCGCGATGTGATGCCACAAAACCTGTGGCTGTCAAGGGGAATCCGTGGGGGCGGGGGGGGGGAATGCAAAAATCAGTAGAGTCCTGGTGAGGGAAGGGTGGGTGGTGGGGGAGGGGGGGACACATAGACACATGCCTGGGTAGTGCCAGGAGTGGGACCTCTGGGGAGCCTCATTGAAGGGGTTCCCTCTACGCATGGTGGGACAGTGGGGGTGGGGGGGTGGGGAAAGGGGGGCAATACCTGTGTGGTTGCTGGGGGGGCATCCTGATTCGTGTGTGGGGGGTCCTCTGTGTCCATGGTAGGGGTGGGGAGGGGGGAGTTTCTTTTTAGCGCAGATCAGGGAGCCCTTTAAAGATGGCGTGCTGATACCTATGGAGCCAGCATTGCAGGCTCTATCAGGCCCCGCCCACCGGAGTGATGGTGAAAACCATGCCCCCAGATTCTCTGTGCACTGAGTGTCAGGCGTGAAGTCCACACATCCTTAAAATTGGCAGCACAGGTGGAAAAGGTGGTGAAGAAAGCATATGGCATGCTTGCCTTCATCGGATGGGGCATCGAGTATAAAAGTTGGCAAATGATGTTACAGTTATATAAAACGTTAATTAGGCCACATTTGGAATACTGTGTCCAATTCTGGTCACCACACTACCAGAAGGACGTGGTGGCTTTGGAGGGAGGACAGAAAAGGTTTACCAGGATGTTGCCTGGTATGGAGGGTATAAGCTATGAGGAAAAATTGAATAAACTGGAAAGACGGAGGCTGAGGGGGGTGACCTGATAGAAGTTTATAAAATTATGAAAGGCATAGATAGAATGAACAGTTGGAAGCTTTTTCCCAGGGCAGAAATGACAATTACAAGGGGGCACAAGTTCAGGGTAAGGGGGGAAAGGTTCAGTGGAGATGTGCGGGGGAGGTTTTTTATACAGAGGGTGGTGGGGGCCTGGAATGCACTGCCAAGTGAGGTGGTTGAGGCAGACACGTTAGTGACATTTAAGACTTATCTGGATAGACACATGAACAGGCGGGGAATAGAGGGATACAGGCGGTTGGTCTAGATAGGATAAGGTGATCAAGGCGTGCTTAGAGGGCTGAAGGGTCTGTTCCTGCGCTGTACTGTTCTTTGTTCTTTGAGTCTGGTGAACTACACTTCGGTTTTCTTGCAGAAACTGACACTCTGACAAATTATGGCAAGATTCCGCCTCTTGTGTCAGGTATCCTTTCAACCTCCTCTGGTCTAAATAAAACAATCTCAGCTTTTCCCATCTCTCCACTGAAGTCCCTCATCCTTGGTATCATCCCTGTAAATCCCCACTTTACCCTCTCCAAGGCCCAGACATCCTTTCTAAAGTGAGGTGCCCAGAATTGTGAACAATATTCCAGCTAAGGCCTAAGTCGTGGTTTTGTAAAGGTTTAACATGACTCTCCTGTCTTTATACTCAGCATCCCTATTTAAAAATCCAAGCATTCTGTACATTTTAACAGCCTTATCAACTTGCCCTGACATCTTCAAGGATTTGTGAATCTACAACCCCAGGTCCCTCTGCTCTTGAACTTTTAAAAAAATAGTACCATTCAGATTATACTCTCTTTCCATGTCGTTCCAAGTATCAGTAATACATCACTTCAGACTTATCCACATTTAATAACGGGATCTCCTTGGCTCACATCGCCTGACATCCATCTTACTGACAGACTCTATTTGCAAAATGAAATAATCTCCAGTACTCCATGTGGGAGGCCTCAAAATGAGGGCCAAGTGATTTGATGACACAACACCCATTTTTCAATCACAGGAGGGGAACCTAAGCATCTAGACTGGTGTCTGGGACTAGTGGTGGTCGATTCGGTGCCTTTCAAGATAGGAAAGGCAGCGTAAAAGCCGTTCAGCGGTTGTAACAGCCTGAAGCTGAAATGCTTTTCACCAGCAAGTGCCTGGAGGTGCCCCACAGTTGCCTACATCTAGACCCTCAAATTTATATAAATGATTTGATTTTGATTTGATTTGACTTGATTTATTATTGTCACATGTATTAGTATATAGTGAAAAGTATTGTTTCTTGAGCACTATACAGGAACGCATACCATTCATCGAGAAGGAAACGAGAGAGTGCGGAATGTAGTGTTACAGTCATAGCTGGGGTGTAGAGAAAGATCAACTTATTGCAAGTTAAGCCCATTCAAAAGCCTGACAGCAGCAGGGAAGAAGCTGTTCTTGAGTCGGTTGGTACGTGACCTCAGAATTTTGTACTTTTTTACCGATGGAAGAAGGTGGAAGAGAGAATGTCCGGGGTACATGGGGTCCTTAATTATGCTGCCTGCTTTGCCGAGGCAGCGGGAAGTGTAGACAGAGTCAATGGATGGGAGGCTGGTTTGCGTGATGGATTGGGCTACATTCACGACCCTTTGTAGTTTCTTGCGGTCTTGGGCAGAATAGGAGCCATACCAAGCTGTGATACAACTAGAAAGAATGCTTTCTATGGTGCCTCTGTAAAAGTTGGTGAGAATCGTAACTGACGTGCCAAATTTTCTTAATCTTCTGAGAAAGTAGAGGCGTTGGTGGACTTTCTTAAGTATAGTGTCGGCATGGGGTGACCAGGACAGGTTGTTGATGATCTGGACACCTAAAAGCTTGAAGCTCCCGACCATTTCTACTTTGTGCCCCGTTGATGTAGACAGGGGCATGTTCTCCTTTACGCTTCCTGAAGTCGATGAAAATTGCCTTCATTTTGTTGACATTGAGGGAGAGATTATTGTTGCCGCACCAGTTCAACAGATTTTCTATCTCATTCCTGTACTCTGTCTCGTCATTGTTTGAGATCCGACCCACTACGATGGTGTCATCAGCAAACTTGAAAATCGAGTTGGAGGGGAATTTGGTCATACAGTCATAGGTGTCCAAATTATGTCCAAAATCCAATATCAGAAGGATTTCTAGCATACCCGTTCCTACTCAAGATTGTTCCTTGTGCGTATTTTCTAATATTGACTATAATACAATACTCCTTCAATAGGCCAATGTTTTGTGTTAGAATAAAGCATGGGGTGATTCTGGGCAGTATGAAACAGGCACAATTATTACTGCTTGTGCAACTGTTCCATTAAATTCAAACAACATAGAGATCTTGACAAGGTAGACATAGAGGCCGGAATTTTACTGGCACACCCGCCCCGGGAACAACATTTTCCGTTGGCCTTGGGCAGGATCTTACGAGCCTAGGGCGGGCTTGCCGTTAAAGTCTTGGCCAGAGAGGTTGTTTCCCTGGCTGGGGAATCTAAAATGGAGCAAGGTCTCAGGATAAGGGGTCCATCGTTTAGCACTGAGGAGAAGAAGTTTCATCACCGGTTGTGAATCTTTGCAATTCTCGATGCCAGAGATTTGTGGAAAGTCCATTGTTGCACATATTTAAGGCTGAGATAGATAGATTTTTGGTCTCTCAAGAGAGTCAAGGAATGTAGGCAGTAGGAGCATTAGGTCAGAAGTGAGGATGTTCGCTGATGACTTTCAATACTGTTCACAGCTCCTCTGATACTGCAGCAGTCCAGATCCATATGCAGCAAGACCTGGACAATCTTCAGGTTTGGGCTGACAAGTGGCAAGTAACTTTCATGCTAAACAAATGCCAGGCAATGAACCTCTCCAACAAGAGAGAATCTAACCATGGGCGGCACGGTGGCACAGTGGTGAGCACTGCTGCCTCACAATGCCAGGGGCCCAGGTGCGATTCCCAGAAGCGACGACAGTGTAACACCTACAAGATGCATTGCAGCAACTCACCAAAGCTGCTGCAACAGCACCTTCCAAAGTAGTGACCTCTACCACCTAGAAGGGCAAAGGCAGCAGATTCATGAGAAAACCACCACCTGAATATTCCCCTACAAGCCAAACACCTTCTGACTTGGAAATGTATCGTCAGTCCTTCACTGTCACTGGGTCGAACTCCTGGAACATCCTCCGTAACAGCATTGTGGGCGTACCTACACCACACAACGTGCAGCGGTACAAGGAGGCAGCTCACCACCATCTTCTACGGGGAAATTAGGTGTGGGCAATAAAGAGAGTAACCCTTTCCACACACAAACACAAAATTAAAGTCACTTAAAGCTATACCCTATTTCTAATATCCAAAAGTACAAATGTACATTACTTAACACTGCTTCTGTTTTCTGGCAACCAACATCACTAAAACCGACAGTATCTGGTCCTTTACCTCATTGCAGTTGGTGGGACCTTGTTTTGTGGTAACTGGCTGCTGCATTTCTTACTCAACACCAAAAGGTTATTCAATGGTGCCCATGCCTTGTGAAAGAATACAAAAAAAGGTGAGAAAGTGAAGTTGAGGCAACAGAGCAGCCATGATCACATTGAATTGGTGAGATGGCTGGACAAATTGTATGGTCTAGTCCTGCACCTATTTCTTGTATTCTTAGAGATCTGTGCTCGTGGTAAAGAATGTCAGGACTGGAAGCAGATCACTTTGATCAGACTGTTTACACCAACTATGGAAAGAAGTGAAAGAACACCCCAAAGCATTTGTTTACAAACAATGAAGTACTTTTGAAGAATGGTGTTGAGTAAGAAATGCAGCAGCCAGTTACCACAAAACAAGGTCCCACCAACTGCAATGAGGTAAAGGACCAGATACTGTCGGTTTTAGTGATGTTGGTTGCCAGAAAACAGAAGCAGTGTTAAGTAATGTACATTTGTACTTTTGGATATTAGAAATAGGGTATAGCTTTAAGTGACTTTAATTTTGTGTTTGTGTGTGGAAAGGGTTACAACTTCAATTAGCTCTTGTTAAACAAAGGTGCCTACATGTCTGTGGCTTTTGTTTTCCTTTGAAACTGTGCTTTCATTGTAATTGAAGGGTTCATGATGTGAAAACAAACAGAGTTCAAAAAAAGACTAGGTTGTTGCTTAGCAACCAGAGGCCCACACTGAAATGCATAAGCACTTGTGGTCAGTTGGAAGCAACTACCTGAGAAGAAAGCAGTTCTCTCAAAAACTGCCAGCAGAGACAGGATAATGGAATAAGGGGCAGAATGCAAGACCCAGTAGTTAAAGAGCAGTTTTTTTCTTTGCATCTTTTTTCTTGGACTTGGAACTTTTTGATCCCAGACAAAACGGAGGCACAATAGCACAGTGGTTAGCACTGCTGCCACAAAACACCAGGGACCTGGGTTCAATTCTGGCTTTGAATGACTGTGTGGAGTTTGCATGTTCACCCCGTGTCTGTGTAGGTTTCCTCCGGGTGCTCCCATTTCCTCCCTCACTCCAGAGATGTGCGGGTTAGGTTAATTGGCCAGAGTATATTGCAACTTAGTGTTCCAAGATGTGTAGGTTAGGGGGTTAGCGGGGTAAATACATGGGGTTACGGGGTAAGGGACCTGGGTAAGATGCTCTGTCAAAGAGTCGGCGCAGACTCAAAGGGCTGAATGACCTCCTTCTGCCGTGTAGGGATTCTATGGTTGTATGAACAGATAGTTCTAGATATCAGGGAATGAATCAGAAGTTCCAGGAAGATTGAAGTCAAAGGGACAATGAACTGGAATCTGAATGAGGTACTGTTCACTGAAGTTAAAGAAAGGGGCAGAGTGAGGTTCCCAGTTTACGATAGAGCTGAAGGGAGCAGACCTGGTGAAGTTGGCTGGTGAGAAGCCAGACATCTTAAGTAATCCCAAGGTTGGTGCCACCTTAGTACAGCCTGTGAAGCAGTATTGTTCGATTGGCATGGCTGGTACCTGAGAGATTGTGTGGAATCTTGGATGCACATGACAATCCAAGACAAAGGAAAACTGAAAGGAGACATTTAAATCCTCAAAGTGGATCCTTGATGATTCCATCTTAGAGGAAGCATTGCTTGAGAGAAGAAATGCATAACCAAGAGAAACACTCATGTGGGAGTCAGAGTTCCAGGGAGATCAGTTGGCTCATAGTGTGATAAGCATCTGAAGGGGATTGATGATAAATCCCTACAGTGCAGAAGGAGGCCATTTGGCCCATCGAGTCAGAACCGACCACAATCCTACCCAGGCCCTATTCCCGTAATCCCACATATTTACCCTGCTGATCCCCCTGACACTAAGGGGCAATTTATCACGGCCAGTCAACCTAACCTGCACATCTTTGGACTGTGGGAGGAAACCGGAGCACCCGGAGGAAACCCACGCAGACACAGGGAGAAAGTGCAAACTCCACACAGACAGTGATCCGAGACAGGAATTGAACCCGGGTCCCTGGCACTGTGAGGTAGCAGTGCTAACCACTGTGCCACCGTGCCGCCCACAGAAGTTATTGGGAGCAGTGCATTAGCACCTTTTAGAAACTGGATTTAAACTATTGAAACTCCTGTGAATTGAGGTCCTTTATAGTGACTTCCCTATTATCAGTTGATGTTGGCTTCAACTCCAAAGACAAACGGATTGTGTTTCAAATCATTATGTCCATAGGGAGCAGTTTGCATGTATACTAATTTATTCCTTCTTCTGATGTTCCTCGTAAATTTAACTTGGGAAAATGTCTTTCATTCGACTTTACTTTTAATCAGTTGCCTGTAAAGTTAAAAGCCTCAACTGTTTCTGAATTCTGTGGATTGTGTCACACATGGGGAAAAAAGTTACCCAACGGGTAACTTAAACATTTTACATCCTACTTTGAAAATTAGAAGTTATTTTGTCAATTCTTTGTCATTTGTACAATAATAATGCAAGACTTTCAGAAGAGCTTAGCATCATACATTCTACAGACTATTCAGAAGTTGGAAATGTCACACCAATGCCTGCTTGGTTTAAAGTTTATTTATTGGTGGTCACAGGTAGGTTTACATTAACGCTGCAATGAAGTTACTGTGAAAATGCCCTAGTTGCCACACTCCAGCGCCTGTTCGAGTACATTGAGGGAGAATTTAGCAATGCAGCTAACCAGCATGTCTTTCGGACTGTGGGAGGAAACTGGAGCACCCGGAGGAAACCCACACAGGGAGAACATGCAGACTCCGCACAGGCAGTTACCCAAGCCGGGAATCGAACCCGGGTGCCTGCTGCTGTGCCACCATGCCGCCATGGGCAAGGCAATCCAGGCGCTCAGCACTGTACAATATTATGGGTTTCCTTTGGGGAGAAGGAACCTACGTTTCATGCAGGTATTATGGCAGGCCAACCTTTGCATCTTTGGGCTGTGTGTATTTGAAAAAGTTGTACTCGTATGCTCGAATATGTGGCACTGGTTTGGCTGCAGAGGCATTAAACTGTCTCTCAGCTCCTTCTCTTCAATATTTTAACCTTAATGAGTTGCTGCAGACTCTTCTGCTCTAACAGTAATATATTTGCCATTGCTGGTAAATTGTGGCATGAATACCCAAAAGAAACCAAATCCGACTACTATCAATCACAGGCTACGTGCTGGAATGCAATTACATCCAATGACTGTATAAATCAGAGCTTAATCATCCAGAAGGAATCAACCCTTGCTGCTGTAAATCGTGGTATGAGTGCTTGAAAGTAATCAAAGTTAACTGCTGTACACCAGACTCCGAGCCTCTAAAAGGACCCAATCCCATCTTTGAATGATGATTACAAATACCTGATGGACGGTGAACTCGACTGTCACAGATCCTGGTCCGAATTCCTAAAAGTAAACAAACCTAATCACTGTGAGTCTTGATTCGTGACCCTTTGAGAGAAGTAGTTTCTCCTTATCCTTGTTTTAAATTTGCTATCTGTGAGGGGAATTTCTTGGGGTGGCCCACTGGGAGGTCTTGTATTCAGCCAATCTCAGCAAACACAAAGACTTGTGAAAGACTGTATGCAGTTAAAGACATTCTTTATTTGAACAACGCGTTGGGAGAGAGATAGTCAGAGGATTCCGACTTCTCTCTGCCTTACATCACATGGGTACAACAGATATACATTTCTGAAGATTTGATACTCCCTGTCATCCAAGTTGGATGGCCCAATTACATTAATACCCTTTATTTACTTTGGCCAATAGTATTCTACCTTCCAGCAGAATTAGAAATGCATTGGTCAATTGAACCCAGAAGCTCTTGCCCCTCGTTGCCTAGTAACCTTACCTACGTAAATCCAGTAGGTTCAAGGGTCACCCCTAACACCTGTAGCCCTGAGAACTACAAGAGAACCATCTTCTCTGGCCTCTTTTCTATCCCTTTGTCAGTGGAGGTTGAATTGAAGCTATTCATTACAGCTAGAAGCTAAATCCTTCTCTTCATTTCAATAACCTTGGTTGCCAGTAGCTGCCTGGCCTGCCCCTGATAATAGGGTACATGCCCCATGCTTCATTGTTCCGAAAGTATGTGGCCTGTCTAATTAAACTTATTTCCCATTATGCTAAGGGGTAAATTGCCAGTCGGCCAAAGCTCACAAGAAAATACAAAAATACAGTTTAACTCTCTAAATACTTGTCCAAAAATTATTATATTATGTGCTTAAACAGACAATATCTTTGTATGATATATAAGTGAGGCAGATTGTGATACCTTTAATATATATATAATAAGGCACATTGTGGTCCCTATTTTAAACTAATCTATTTGTTTTAATAGTCTCAAAATCAGGGATTTCTGTATCCCCTGCTATACTATCCTTTGTCCTAAAACTATGACTACTCATTCTAGATTTCCCTACAGAGGAAGGAAACATCTTCTATAAGTCTCCCCTGTTAACCTCTTTTATCATCTTATATACCTCAATTAGATCTCCACTCATTCTTCTGAACTCCAGAGAATATCGGCCTAAACTGCCCAATCTCTCTTCATAAGATCAACTCCTCATCTCAGGAATCAATCTAGTGAACGTCCTGTGAACCGCCTCCAATGCAACTACATCCCTCCTCAAATAAGGGGACCAAAACTGTACACAATACTCCAGGTGCGGTCTCACTAATGCTTTGTACAGTTGCAGCAACATATCTCTACTTTTATCTTCTATTCCTTTCGGAATAAATGCCAAAATTCCATTTGCCTTTCTTATAACCTGCTGCACCTCATACTAGTTTTCTGTGATTCATGCATGAGTACACCTAGATCCCTCAGCACTGAAACACTCTGAAGTTTCTCTCCCTTTAGATAAGTTGCCTTTCTATTTTTCTAATTATAATAACTCCAGGAGTCGGCTGTGGAGGAACTGCACTTTTATTGCATAAGTGAAAGCCTATGGTGAACGCAACAGGTCCCAACTGGGACTAAAAGGTTAATTGACCCACTCAGGGTCCTGCTTACATAGGTCTCGGTGTACGAGCTTCACCTATTGGGCTAATCAACAGTCCTCAGGGAGCTCGTATTCAACAAGCCCAACTGGGAGATCAATTAATGATTCTCCATGCAGATTATGGGGTTATCACACTGACCAAAATGGATAACTTCATAATTATCCATGTTCAACTCCATCTGCCAAAACAATCCAAACCAAAAACACCAGGGATCATTGTTTCCAAATAGGAGAAACAACCCAGTGTGGGTGATGGCATGGATAGTTTAAAGAAACAGTATAGAAATTAGTCTTAGTTTGAATCAGGGTCTGGTTTCTGTTGTGAGAGCTTCCCACATTTGCTGTTGTGTATTAGGATGTCGAGCAGGAGTTTGAGTTTGCTGGGATTTTTTCAATGCAATCAAAATGGGATGTTTTGTTACATTGAAAACAATAAGTTAAGTTGTTGGTGTTGCAGATCAGCTGCTCGTGATGAAAACAGCTTGATTGTCAATTAGTTTCTTATTAGTAGTCACAAGTAATGAAGTTACTGTGAAAATCCCCTAGTTGCCTCACTCCGGCACCTGTTCGGGTACACTGAGGGAGAATTTAGCATGGCCAATGCGCCTAACCAGCACGTCTTTGGAGTGTGGGAAGAAACCGGAGCACCCGGAGACAACCTACGCAGACACGGAGAGAATGTGCAAACTCCACACAGGCAGTGATCCAAGCCGGGAATCGAACCCAGGTCCCTGACGCTGTGAGGCAGCAGTGCTGACCACTGTGCCTAATATCAAGAGTTTTCTATAATGGGCAGCCAATCTGCGATACTAGTTTAAAGTTCAAAATCATTACCCTATTTCTGCAAATAAGAATATTATCTTTAAAGAATGTTTTGTATCTTGTGGGCTTCCCCTATCTTTCTTGATGATTTTGTTTTGATGCCAGTTGGCCGATTCCTGATTTCACAGATTGCTAATTGGTGATCTGTACGTATTTATAAGCAGCTGTCAGAGCATATATTATTGCAATTATTTTGTATTCAGTTGAGTAGCTCGTAGGAGGATTGTGTTTTGAAATTTTACTTCAGTGAGGGCCACTGCATGTTCTTAGAATATATACTGCAGCTTTACGGATGTCTTGATAGTCAAACAGCTAATTTGCTTAGCGATACCTCATGAAGAATGATATTCAGTGGGGGTTTCGATGTTACTTGGCCTGGGAAACTCACCATGGTAAATACCTTGAGGTGTTGTCACTAAGGCTGGTTGTCAGGGTCACTTCAATGGAGAAACTCAAAGTGCCGAGAGTTAGCACTTGAGCTACATATCTCTGCTTGACAGGATAGAGATATCATCTCGGCATTTACTGAGGCCAGCCTGGCACAACAAATATTAGCTCACTGCAGACATTGTCAGAAGCATTAAATATTGTTGGAAAATCCGTCCGTTGTGACTGTGAGGCTTCAGGAATTGCTGGCTTTGGGCTATCTGTTCCTGCGTGTTCCTGAGCAATCGGAAGTGTATCTTTCTATATCATCTCTTTTAATCCTACTGGAACTGATCACTTTGCATGGGCAGTGGAGTGCCTACTTTCACCAGAGAACAAATTCATTCTTGGCGACCTTCAATTAAGTCCAGCGACACAGGAGGGGAAGTCAGATTGCATAACTTGTATGTGCAGATCCTTCCCTATGTGTATTCTTGCTCATTACTGATATGAGATAAGACCAAACTTTGGAGCTTTACAATTTGAGTCTCTTGTTAGTCACTCATTCAGTGAAATAGTTTAATGCGAGTGAGGTTAATAGTAGTTTACTGAATTGGAAAACATGCTTTATTTAAATCATTGCATGCAGGAGTGACATAAAAAAATTATTGTAAAGATCAGATAGGTTGTTTTATCTCGGAGGATCAGTTCTCATTGGACTGTTGGTGACCTAAGGATTTGTCTTTTTCTTTGTCATTGTTGTCTGTTATTATTGACGTCTGTCTGGGGAGATGATGGACTGCACTTGGGTGGAATTTTCCCCATCCCGCCCGCCACGGGAATTGTAGCAGGCGGGACAGGACCATGCAGATGTCTGTTGACCTCTGGCAGGAATTTCCGGTCTTGGGGCGAGTGCGGCCGGAAAATCCCACCCAGGGTGTATGTCACTTCTGTATTGAGCATCATCTGTTGTGGTTGTAGAGGCCGTGAAGTTCTGTGAACAGCGCCGACCACTCTGCATCGCTTTCATCGACCACACCAAGGCCTTCTCCCTTGCCAGCAGAGGCAGATTCATTAACCTGCTGCAGGATAAAGGCTGTGTGGCTGGACACCTGAGAACCATTTCGTCTTTCCACAGTTCATCAGTTACAAAGGAGAATCATCAGAGGCTTTCAAGATCAGCAGTGGGGTGAAACAGGGCTGTGTCCTGGTATCACCTCTCTTTGGCAAATTTTTCTCCAGGCTGCCCTGTATGCTTTCAGGAACTCAAATGAGGATGCATACCAGAGCCGATGCCAACTTGTTCAACTTCGCAAGATTATAACGCCAAGACCAAAGTGCTTAGCGTTGTAGTTTGTGAGTTGCTGTTTGCTGATGGTGCTGCTCTGGCAGGTGTTGAAGTTCACTTGCAACAGCTTTTAGATCAGTTTCTTCCCGGCCAAAGGAGGTTGCATTGACAGTCACCATCAGGGGACCATGATCTACGGGGCTACTGCCAAGGGCTGACAAATAAATCTCTTTCAGCCAGCACTCACCTGATGGGCTGAATGGCCACCTCCTCTGATAAAATTACTATAAATCTATAGCCGACCTCCTCAATTCATCCAATGATCACCTCAGAAGGACCATTCATATTAGTTACATAAGGCATCCACATAATTCTGCCATTGACATCTGAGGTGAGGATGCAGAATCTTGTCCATTTGGTTCATTAGTGTTTCATTGGGTTCTCCAAGGCGGCCTTCACGACACATGACAACGCAGAGTCGCTGAGCAGAGACTGATAGCCAAGTTCAACTGGCCTCAACCAGGATCTTGCGTTCATGTCAGACTATCTGTAACCCCCACGACTTGCCTGGGCTTGCAAAATTTCACTAACTGTCCTGGCTGGATACAAAACACATCTCTTTAACCTGTGCTTAACCCTCTCTTCACTCACATTATTTGTACCTTTAAGACTTGATTACCTGTAAAGACTCGCATTCCAACCATTATTTTGTAAATTGAGTTTGTGGCTTTATATGCCCTGTTTGTGAACAGAACTCCCACTTACCTGATGAAGGAGCAGCGCTCCGAAAGCTAGTGACTTGTGCTACCAAATAAATCTGTTGGACTTTAACCTGGTGTTGTGAGACTTCTCACTGTGTTCCATTGGGTCTCAGAGGTTTCACAAGTCTGAATTTGTTGTGGCTTCCTTGGGTTTGAAATTGGCCTTAAGATACCATACTTAACAAGCATGCCAGATCCGACGTGTGAAGACTGTTAATTAAAGTACCAGACTCTTTCTGCATGATTTAACTTTTTCCTTATTAATGTTCTTAAGAACTTAATGATATTTGAATGTAAATCATTGGCGCTCTGGGACATTATCAGGACATGATAAGGTGCTTTGCGAGAACGCAAGCCTTTTTATGATGGTTTTCTCATCATATTCAGCATCTATGAGTGAGATGGTGGGCAGCTGGTCATTAGGAGGTATGCCAGGGCTGGTATTGGGGTAACTCTCCCTTCCTGTGTGGGGAATGATTGCCTTCCAATGATTAGTTGAGATTCCATGAGGCTTTATATGTGCTAAACCATATCTCTCCGCATTACTGTATACAAGCTCAAAACCCCAGTGTACTGTGCTACCCCGATACTCCGGTACTAGGTGCAATTTCAGAATGGCACCCTGTTCTATTATCATGTATATGTGTGAAAGATAGAACCATTGAGATGCAGTTGTCATGGGGAAAACTGCAGATTTCAATCGCTTATATCACATATTTTAAATGGACATTATGTTATATTAATTTTAAAATGACATTATATGGAACATCAAACTGGCCTTGTGATGAACTAAATTTTTGGGGAGCAGTTTAGTTATGGATTTCAGTGAGTTTATTCTGGGTTCTTGCTGCAGTAGAGACTGGCAGAGGTAAATCCACAGTTATGACTCCAAAAGATTGGTCTCATAAAAGATCGAATGCAAAATGCATCCTACATTAATATGAGACTGGGTTATTCTTCCTTCAGTTATTCTGAGAGAAGGAAAAGTAGGAAATGTTCTCGAATGTCAGCTGAATAGCTAATCGCCAGTTTGGGAGCCTCAGACATCCGATGCCTTTGGCCCGGCATTTGGGGTCATTTTTTTCAGTTTTATAGTTGTTGAATCCCGCTCCAGTGGGAAACGCACCAATTTTCCTGATGATGGCAACACTTCGATTTCATTTGGGAGAATCGCGGCCATTATCTTTTGAGTGACATACCATTTCCTCCCATTGTCCCAATTCTACATCTATGGCCCTTGTATAGTGTATTTAAAAAGAAAGATAAAAACAGGATATTTGGTCAATAGTCTAAATCTTTCATTCTAGATGCTTTGTGCAAAAATAAAGCTTGTTCTTTTTGGTTTGAAAACATCAGGATTTCACATTAAGGATATTTGGAAACATTCTATTTAATTCAATGTTTTTGTCTGACAAAGGCTGCTAACTATAGATGTATTGATTTCAATTAGTTATAGAGTGTTGTGTAAGTGGCTGAGAATTAAAGAAATTGAGCAGTCTCTAAAGGTACTTTTACATTCCAATTGACATCCCTGGAGAGCAGCATTCAATCAGACTCTCAAACTTCACGCACCGCTGCCATCTATTCACCTAGTTGTCGCAGTCACTCCAAATCGAGGCTTGTAATATGGGCAAGTGCTTTGTTCGTGACTGCATCTTTGTGGTTGAGCATGCACAAGATGGGGGTGGGGGAGTGGGAGACCGACACCACAGCATCATTCCCTCAAAGTAAGAAATGTAATTGTGCCTCCTGTTGATTAATTGGACCCTTGATAAGAGAGCAGTCAGGCCTACCCTGCAGGAGCAGATATTCCAGTAATCAAAAGTAAGTCAAAGCGTCGACCTGAACCACACAATCATCTCAGGCTTGCAGCTGCCTTTAGCTTCATCAAACAGTACAGCGTATGATATTTGAATGTGGAGAAAGGCAGTTGTCTACCTGGGTGCTTCAGCCATGATACAAAGTAGTGTTATAATGCATCACATGAATCTTCTGTTTATCCTGGGTTAGTCTATCTACAAAGTGCATTCAAAGTGTATTCAATGTGATTATCAGGTTACCTGGCTTGGACGGAATCTCTCGGTGTAACCTTGCATCTTAATCCTGAGATTTGCAATCCTGGCAGTGAACTGGTCAAATAAACTCTCATGGCTTGTGGTTGCTCTGTACCACAAGTCCTTTGTCCAATCGGTAGTTATGGAAACACATCATTCCAAACACTAAATTTAATGCTTACCGCTTGATGTTGGAGCACTGTGTTTGCGTTGCCTACTGATGAATGATGAACACATCATTCCAAACATTAATCAGAAACTGATTAATGGGCCAGAGCTTTCTGGCCATTCACACCAGTGGGATCTTCTGGTCCTGTTGATGGTGCACCCTTGCCATGGGTTTCATGATGGCGAGGCGTGCATTCAACATGAAATCCCACTGACAAATGCGGGATCCAGAAGATCCCACCGCCGGCCAATGACGCGCCTTCTCCCACTGTGAAACCTGTGGTAGGTCACAAAATCCATTGAAATCTGCCGTTTGCAACGCTCTCTGGGTTCTGGAAATCGAGTTCCTTTTTAGATTTAATTTTGATTTTTAAAATGTGATTTGCTGAACCCCTCATGATGCCTCCAGAATCAACACTTCCAACACACTGCTGGTTGGCATTCCATGTTCTAACCTTCTTAAACGTGTGGTTATCCAATGCTCTGCACATATATTGTCACATGTATTAGCATGAAGTGAAAAGTATTGTTTCTTGCGTGCTATACAGACAAAGCATGTCGTTCATAGAAAAGGAAATGAGAGAGTGCAGAATGTAGTGTTACAGTCATAGCTAGGATGTAGAGAAAGATCAACTTAATGCGAGGTAGGTCCATTCAAAAGTCTGACAGCAGCAGGGAAGAAGCTGTCCTTGAGTCGGTTGGTACGTGACCTCAGACTTTTGTATCTTTTTCCCGACGGAAGAAGGTGGAAGAGAGAATGTCCGGGGTGTGTGGGCTCTTTAATTATGCTGGTTGCTTTGCCAAGGCAGTGGGAAGTGGAGACAAAGTCAATGGATGGGAGGCTAGTTTGCGTGATGGATTGGGCTACATTCATGACCTTTTGTAGTTTCTTGCGGTCTTGGGCAGAGCAGGAGCCAGACCGAGCTGTGATACAACCAGAAAGGATGCTTTCTATGGTGCATCTGTAAAAGTTGGTAAGAGTCGTAGCTGACATGCCAAATATCCTTAGTCTTCTGAGGAAGTAGAGGCATTGGTGGGCTTTCTTAACTATAGTGTTGGCATGGGGGGACCAGGACAAGTTGTTGGTGATCTGGACACCTAAAAGCTTGAAGCTCTCGACCCTTGCTACTTTGTATTTTTGTGAGTGGCGCAGTTGGCGGGACAACCACTTGCTTATTTGTAACAGCAGCTACCCTCAAGAGAAAAGTGCCTTAAAAGAATGCTTTGCATGAGGGATTAAAGGTTTGGTTAAAACCATGCACTGAGCTCACAAGGAAGGAGGTAGAAGGGTATCCAATAGAATGATAGTTCAATGAATCAGAGTTCTCACATCCAAAGGTCAGCCACCATATTAAAAATTGTTCCACGAAGGCAGCAATCCCAGTCAAACATCATCATTAAACTTTAAGTTTTACCATTACAATATATTGGCAATGAGCAACTGATCTCCGTTAGTGTACTGCTCCTTCAACTTTATATTTGTCGTCTTGTATTGTATACATATTACTGCAATGACTTCAACGAGGCCCAGCGCTGAAAGGTTGCAAGAGACCCATGTGACGCATGAGCCGCTGAGGTTCCTCAGACTTGGTGGAGGAGGTGTGTAGTGACTTCAACGAGGTCCATAAGGTTGGCCTCTTGGAATATGAGTTCCCTGATTGAGGCCATAATTGCCCGCCCAATCAGGGAGCCTCACCTGTATATAAATATGGGGTGTCAGGGCTGCTGACACTCTGGATTCTGACTTTGTACCTATAGCACTCTTCGGAGTGGAATTGAGTTTGTAAATAAAAGGGAATCTAGTGACGGGATACCGGCCTCTGAGGAGTTATTTCAACTACAGTATTTGATTTCATAATTAAGTTATGATTTATACGATATGCATTGGAGTGGAGAATAGCTCGGGAATTCTGTCACCCCACTCGTAAGGAATCGGAGTGGGTAAGGGGCGGACAATGGAAATGTCCGTTGACCTCGGGCGGGATTTTCCAGTCTCGCTCGATGTGAGGCCATAAAATCCCACCCATCGTATTGTACTGCTGTTTGACATCCACTATTATTGAATGTTTAATTTCTGGGAGCACTCTGGGGGTTTTGCCATGCCACAGATGCTACTTGCACAGTTCAGTCCTGTTTATTGAAAGTTGCTGTGTGTTTTCTCATATTCTGCTTATCGGGAGGTGAACACTCATTTCTTTGAATCGTTGCTGGCAATTATTGCTCATTCCTAGTTGCCACAAGGAAGTGATGCTTGGCCGGAAACTGTAGAATAGTGCAACTGAGTTGGTGTGGGACTGGTGTCACTCAAAGGCCAAACTACAGACAAGGATGGCAGGTTTCCTTCCTTACAAGGGCAAGAGTTGACCACTTGAGCATTTGAGACAATTCATTATGATTAACCCCAGAATGTGTAACCCCGGAAGATCTGGGCCGGCGGGGTGGAACCTTGGATGTATTTGGATGAACTATTTGCAACCCCGGAAGGCGCAACCCTGAAGGCGAAAGCCCTGGAAGTTGAAGCCCCCGGAATGTTGCAAGATAACTTACAATGGATTCTATTGTTGTGAAGGAACTGTTTGTTATTGTATTATTAGTTTTTTGGTATTGTTAGTTTGTTGGTTTCTTACTTTTGTATTTTGAGTTATTTGCAATCACAAGTGATCACAATCATTTTCTTTGAAGACTAATGCCATATTCTCAAATGCAGATTTTTTTCAAATTGAGTTTACATTCTCATCTGTCCTGGTGAGATTGGAGCTAATTTATTCAGGATTGCTAGTCCAACAATAAAAAAAATAATTTTAAGGGCAGCCATTAGTAAATTCACTGCAACAAAATAGAAAACGTTAGGCAAAATATTAATGTGCAGTATAACTTTGAAAAAACTGGGTTCGATTCCCGGCCTTGGATGACTGTCTGTGCGGAGTCTGCACATTCTCCCCGAGTCTGCGTGGGTTTCCTCCGGGTGCTCCGATTTCCTCTCTCAGTCGAAGAATGTGGGGGTTAGGTGGATTGGCCATGCTAAATTGCCCCTTCGTGTTAGGGACGGACTAGCTAGGGTAAAATGCATGGGGTTATGGGGATAGGGTCTGGGTGGGATTGTGGTCGGTGCAGACTCGATGGGTCGAATGGCCTCCTTCTGCACTGTAGGATTCTCTGATTCTGTGAAAGAGATAGGTGTCAAAAGCATCTAAAAGGAATAAAGAGAGGAAGACATGCGTCGAGGTTTAGGGTGGGAATTTCAGAACTTTGGGCATTGGCATCTGGCCTGTAATAATGGAGCTGTTAAAATTGGGAATGTTCAAAGAACCAACATCGGAGAAATATGGAATACTCATAGGATTATAGGGTTTCAGAAAGGCTGGGTTGGGCTGTGGAGGGATTTGCAAACAAGGATGAATCTGAAAAGTGAGGTGTTTGTTTTCTTTAACCAAGAGCCAACGTAGGTCAAGGGCACAGGGATGATGGACGAACAGAACCTGTTCTGAGATAGGACATGGTGAGCAGAGGATTAGATGATCTAGCTTATGGAGGGTAGAATGTGAGGGGGTCAACTAGGAGTGTTAGAATAGACAATTTTCAAAGTAGCAAAGGCATGAATTAGAGTTTCAGCAGCAGGTGCACTGAGCCATGTGATATTACAGGGATGGAAGTGTCAGCATTACTGATGATGTGGATGTGTGATTAAATGCCCATCTTAGGGTTAAATGTGACACCAATGTTGCAAACAGCCTGGGTCAGCCTCAGACAGTTGCCAGGAAGAGGGACAGATTAGGGAACAATCTCTGCACCCACCGCCGCACGTTTTCCGGTCGTGGAGGTGGATCACCAGTGGCCGGCGGTGGGACTTTCTGGTGTTATCAGTGTTGTTTTGCCTTGTTCGTTAGCCAAGCCGCCGGGGGGGAGTGTTCACCATCGGTGGGACCAGAAGACTCCACTAATGGGAAGGGCCAGAAAGTTCGGCCCAAGGTTTGTGGATGGGACTGAAAAGAAAAGCTCCAGTCCTTGCAATATTTAGCTGGAGGAAATTTCTGCTTATCCAGTACTGGTCAAGCAGTCCATGCAGTTGGATTGGGCTGCACGATGGCACAGTAGTTAGCACGGCTGCCTCACAGCACCAGGGATCTGTGTTCAATTCCGGCCTTGGGTCACTGTCTGTGTGGAGTTTGCATGTTCTCCCCATGCCTGCATGGGTTTCCTCCGGGTGCTCCAGTTTCCTCCCACAGTCCGAAAAGATGTGCGGGTTAAGTTGATTGGCCATGCTAAATTGCCCCTTAGTGTCAGGGGCACTGTAGGGTTATGGGGATAGGGCCTGGGCGGGATTGTGGTTGGTGGAGACTCAATGGGCCGAATGGCCTCCTCCTGCACTATAGGATTCTATGATTCTATAATCTGGTTCCCAGTGTGTACACTATAACCATTGAATAATAGGCCACTTCTTAGTACTTGCCACCTCTCTTTCTATCTCATTCTGATTCTTGTGGGAATATAATTAGCTTTTCATAGATGCTAGTAAAATGTATTAATTATGCACGAGTGTTACAAGTGTATTAGAATTTACAAGACTGTACCTGTAATCCATCCTATATTGTTAAAATTTCACACATGCAATAATTGAAAATTACTGTAGCAAAAAAGAAAAGCTGAAGTCTTATTCGATATCAGATTTAGCAACTTGTGACAATCTGGGAGCTACTAAATTGTTATACTGTTGGAAAGTCACTGCCTGATGTTATCAAGTCTGGGCTGCATTAATTTATAAGCTGATACTTTAGTTGAAAGAGTCTATGTAAGTATTTGACCTGCATCTATTTTTTTCTTTACTTTATTCCCCCAGTTGTTCCACGTATAAGAAATGTTGGTTCCACAAAAACAATTTTGCGAGGCAAACGATAAGTTTTATATGTTTTCGATTGAATCAATATTAGTGATTGTTATAGACAATAAAATCTAACTGTCAGCTGAGGCACGAAGGAACACAAATAATTTGATGTCAGATTTGCTTTCATAATATAATTTATTTTCAAGAGAGAGCCCTCACAGCCAAAGCATTTGTGACCCAGGCGTCACGATTGAATGTAAAATGGAATTCTCCTGCACCACTTTCTTTCAGGGATGAAAGCTTGCAAACACTCACTCTCTTTTGATGTGTTTTAAGCTAACTCTGCCTCTTGTCAGCATTGCCTGACACAGAACATATGGTTGCTACAGCAGGAATGCTAAGCGATTTGTAAAACAATGTTTCCTATTACCAGTCCCAGGGTAAATCCGCCTTCAGAAGAGGAGAGGTGAAAATCAGCTAACCTGTACCAATGCATTTCACATGAGCAGGAAATGTTTGGCCAGTTAAGTAATCGCAAAAATAGAATTTATTGCAAAACACTGTCACAGGATAGGTAGGGTATGAATGACCTTGAGAAAACACAGCCTATATTTAAGCAGCAAATGTGGTAGATAATGTAAATTTACTGACAAACATCTGAAACTGGAGCACAAGAAGTTACACGCTGGACCAGTTAATCCTCTCATGGGGCTTTCTAAAGGAGGTCATTGTAAAGGGAAGCATGGATTCAATCACTTTTAAACATCTCATATTTATTCACTTGGGTTGTAATATTTGGCCAAATTTAATAAGACTTCATGCTGGAATTTTACCGGCACGGGGCGGGCGAGGCTCGCAGAACAGCATTCTCCGTTGGCTTCGGGCAGGATCTCACCAGCCTCAGGCGGGTGAGGTGGTAAAATTCTACCAATTACTTGAATGTTCTCTGTGTGGGGTGTATAAAGTGAAATGGGTTTTTGAAACAAAATGACCGGGAGGGGTGACTGCAGTCCTTGGAAACGTGGGACGGAATCCTACTGCCCTGCCAGCCACGGGAATCGGAGCGGGCGAGGGGTGGACAATGGAGAGGTCCGTTGACCTCGGGCGGGATTTTACGCTTTCGGGACGAGGTACGCCGTAAAATCCCATGGAAAACAGCAAATGCTGAGAGTGCTCAGCAGGTCAGGTGAGTGGACCAGGCAAAGTTTCTGTTTTAAAGAAGGCTCCGCTACCAGGAGGTTAAGCTGTCTGTTCACTCCTCCGCAGCTGCTGACCGACCTGCTGTTTGTTCCCACACAACGCTGCACTTGTTGGGACAACCGATAGTGAGACAGAAACTGAGAGCTTTGGGCTTTTTGTTCTGCAGTTTAGATGGGTTGTATTCTTTATTATTCAGTGCAATTGCTACGCTGCTGGAGCTGCTGCAGGTTTTGATTCATAAATTGCCCGTGTTTTTGCAGAATTTGATGTTTTTGACTATTTGTGATGTGGCAATGAATGCTTCCCTTTATTGTTCTTTTTTTGTAATTCATTTTATGCTTGGGAAGCTACATAGCAATTTTGCCTGGCAAAGCATTTTTAGCAAACTGATTTTGTCAAATATCCACTCACACGTTACCTACTTGGGGTTTAGTTGCCCTTTACTGTTTACAATTTCTAGGCTTCGAAAATCAATTGAACAGGAGATATTGCCACGCAAATAAATTTTCTGCAATCCTTCGCAATCAGATTCTGAAACTTCTCCCAATTTAAACCAACATTCCTATTTTCAGACATTCGCATACAGCTGTGCAATCTTTGGTAGCTCTTCCCGTGCAACGGGGAGGGCAGTGCCAGTCGATAGACTCCCAGTGGGCTGGTTAGCAAACAGAAAGAGACTCCCAATGGGCTGGTTAGCAAACAGAGAGTTAGTTTGAAGACAGCTCTGGGCATCTGGCAATGCCTGGCAGACTAAAGGCGATCCCACCAGATTTTGATAAGCACAGCAAAGCTGGGTTGAATTTCTAGTGATAGTGCTTGAATTTTTTTTAAGCATCGCTATGCATGTTCGTTGGATAGGGTTCATAATATTTATGGTGTTGGATGTTTGTTACATGACAGCAACACGAGAATCTTTGATGTGCTTTGAGCAACCCGTCCAGAAGCTAATGAGGCAGCATCTTTTCCTGTATCATGGTGCATGCCTAATGCCAAGGAGGAGGTGGGAGAGACAACTAAACTCAGTTAGAGCCCACATTAAAGAACATAGAATCATAGAATCCCTACAGTGCAGAAGGAAGCCATTCATCCCATCGAGTCTGCACCGACCACAATCCCACCCAGGCCCTATTCTCGTAACCCCATGCATTTACCCTAGCTAGTCCCCCTGACACTAAGGGGCAATTTAGCATGACCAATCCACCTAACCCACACATCTTTGGAAAACCTCTATTTTAAAGGAAATTAAGTGTAATTAAATGATGAAGTAAGTTGCCCTCAGTGCTCCCTCTCTCTATCTCTCTCCCACATGATCCAGCATTTCTGGACCCACTTTTAAATCCCCCATTATACCTCTTGCTCACTCAACCTATCTATATCCCATTGCAGCCACCTTAGGACCCCTTCACAACTTATTTCCTACCTATCTTTGTGTTGTTAGCAAATTTAGCAACAATACCTTCCATCCCTTCATCCAAGTCTTTTATATAAAGTATAAAATGTTGAGATCTCAGCACTGACCTTGTGGTACACCCTTCATCACATCCTGGTAATGAGGGTAACATATTGGCATGGATTGAAGATTGGCTAGCTAACAGGAAACAGAGTTGTCTTTTTCTGGTTGGCAGGACGTGGCCTCCCCGTGGCGTGTTCCTTGTGGTGGGAGGTGGGCATGTTGTTCGCTGATGGTGGGATCTTCAGGACCCATTGTTATTAATGGGATTTCCCATTCACTGCACCCCATGCCTGCGTGAACAGTCAGAAAATCCCGGCCCACATCTGAAGTACCATGTTCAGTACTGGTCTCCTTATTTAAGGAAGGATGTAATTACATTACAAGCTGTTCAGAGAAGTTTTACTGGGCTAGTACCAGGAATCAATGTGTTATCTTACGCTGAAAGATTGTTGGGGTTAGCCTCGTAGTCACTAGAGTTTAGAAGAGTAAGAGGTGACTAGATCAAAATGTTTATGGATGTGGAGAGGATGTTTCCTCTTGTCAGATAATCTAGAATGAGGGATCACTGTTTAAAAATAAAGGGTCACTCCTTTAAGATGGAGATTAGGAGAGTTTTCTTCTCTCAGAGACCCGTGAATCCCTGGAATGCTCTTTCTCCAAAGGCAGTGGAAGCAGAGTCTGTGAATATTTTTAAGACAGAAATGGATCAATTCTTGGTAAGTAAGAGGGTGATAGATTATTGGGGGTAGGCAGGATGCAGATTTGAGGTTACTATCAGATCATCCATGATCTTACTGAATGGCGTAGCAGGGTCAAAGGGCCGAGTGGCCGTTACTGCTCCCAATTCTTATGTTTGTATGTAATGTTTGAGGAGCTGGCTTCAAGAAGGACACTTGTATTTGTTCAGTGGTCTTGCCAGTGAATCTGGAGGATGCAGCAGAGGGGTTGCTGATAGAATTTCTCTAGTGCTCTAACCAGTCTCTGATGCACAGTGAAGGACTCACTGAAATCCAGGAGCACGGTGATGACAACCGCTCTGTGCACTAGGACTTCTGTTGACTTGTGGAGGCCTTTATTGTCAAAAACACACTGCTAAAGTTTGTAGAAGGTTGAACTGGCTCAGCTGATACTGCGTTGGATCTCCTTGTCAATAGTGCCTTTTGAGAGAGGTAGAGGTATGGGAAATGGTCAACATATTCTGGAGTTTCTCCTTCAGCATTATTGGTGGTGGAATATTTGGCTGATCAGATGTGGGTTGATTTGAGTTTTCTCTTGGCCAGGCTCAAGGACAGGCTACATTTCTTCAATTTTGATGATTGGACATTGTGTCAGAAAGGCCATAAATCACCTCCTGTGCCAGGACTGTTCTCTCTCAATTCTCAAATGGCCAATGTTCTAGGAGAGAACAGAGAAATCACCTCAAAGAGACTTTGAAGCTCTTCTTGCAGCATGGCAGCATTGATCTTAATGACTGGCAGGAGATGCTACCAATCATAGAATCATAGAAATCATAGAAACCCTACAGTGCAGAAGGAGGCCATTTGGCCCATCGAGTCTGCACCGACCACAATCCCACCCAGGCCCTACCCCCACATATTTACCCGTTAATCCTACGCATCTCAGGACTCTAAGGGGCAATTTTTAACCTGGCCAATCAACCTAACCCACACATCTTTGGACTGTGGGAGGAAACGGGAGCACCCGGAGGAAACCCACGCAGACACGAGGAGAATGTGCAAACTCCACACAGACAGTGACCCAAGCCGGGAATCGAACCCAGGTCCCTGGAGCTGTGAAGCAGCAGTGCTAACCACTGTGCTACCGTGCCGCCCAGCATCATTCAGAATGGCGGCACTCGCCCATCGTTTTGAACCCAGCGCCTGAATGATGAGATATAGTGGCGGAAGAGGAGCAAAGAAAAGGAGGCAAATCCTACAGTCTGAATTCTATTACCTCTTGGGCACTCTGCTCACGTGCCCAAGGATCTGAGGGTGGAGAATTGGCTGCTCGGTCGCATGAAAACTCATGACCTTGAGAATACACCATCCCCAAACTGAGGGACATCCGACCATGACAACTGGCGTTCAGTATAAATGATACTTGGCTTTAGCACATGGAATTGAGAGAGTTTACCTTTTTTCAAAAGGGAGCAGTAATAAAACGCTGAAAGGAGTGGTAACCAGCACTCTTAGGGCAAAGATATCAACCTGGCCAAGATTATAAGACTCATTATTCCCCAATCAAACAGCTAGAGGGCAGCTTCCGGGAATATAATATAACTCCACCTGGCCACATAGCGGAAGAGAGAGCAAGTCCAAGAATTCAGGTATTTAGTTGTGTTTACCGTTGCAGTTCTCCAAAACTGACCTAGTTTCTTAAACACTTGGCTCCAATTCCATACACAACTGGGGGACATGAAAGCAGTCAGCTTGGTAATTGCGGAAATGCTCCGAAACAAACTGAACATGCACAGAGATCCTTGACTGGATTGGAATTTATAAAATAATTTACATTCAGCACAGTAACAGGGAAAGTAAAACTTTGTGAGCAGATTGTCTTCAATCTGCTGTTATTAATTTGTTGTTAATCACAAAACAGCACCTTCCATTGATGCGATGCCCACAGCCCGTGATAAAATTGCTCTTTCAAAAATTTAAAGAGATTTGTTCGCTTACTGTCACAATTTGCAATCCAGTGGACATTTAACCATGTGTTAAATTGAAATCTATATTCTTCTTTATTCCCTCACAATGTTACGGAATTATCTGACACACTGCAATTTGATAAAGTCACGAGGAGATTACAATTCGCATCATTCCATGAAAATCATAAATCTGTGGGCTAATTTAACATTTAAAATAAATTATTCCTGGTTGCAGACAAATCATCTGGGAACTGCAACAGAAGTAAGAATTAATAAATGTAAAACTTTTAATTAAAAAAATAACAGTTACATCAGTCAGATCAGTTTGTGATGCACTGACCCATCATTTCTGGGAGGACTTTGATGGGACGAAATTTGCTGATGGTAAGATTCATGGGTGGAATGAGCTTGGGCAGCTGAAACTGGTTCTGAATGGATGTGACCCGCTGTCAGTAACTGCTCCTAATTTGGTGTTAAATTAGTGTTCTGCTGCAGAAACTTAAACCACACAAAGAACAAACAAAGAACAAAGAACAATACAGCACAGGAACAGACCCTTCGGCCCTCCAAGCCCGCGCCGCTCCCTGGTCCAAACTAGACCATTCTTTTGTATCCCTCCATTCCCACTCCGTTCATGTGGCTATCTAGATAAGTCTTAAACGTTCCCAGTGTGTCCGCCTCCACCACCTTGCCTGGCAGCGCATTCCAGGCCCCCACCACCCTCTGTGTAAAATATGTCCTTCTGATATCTGTGTTAAACTTCCCCCCCTTCACCTTGAACCTATGACCCCTCGTGAACGTCACCACCGACCTGGGGAAAAGCTTCTCACCGTTCACCCTATCTATGCCTTTCATAATTTTATACACCTCTATTAAGTCTCCCCTCATCCTCCGTCTTTTCAGGGAGAACAGCCCCAGTTTACCCAATCTCTCCTCATAACTAAGCCCCTCCATACCAGGCAACATCCTGGTAAACCTCCTCTGTACTCTCTCCAAAGCCTCCACGTCCTTCTGGTAGTGTGGCGACCAGAACTGGACGCAGTATTCCAAATGCGGCCGAACCAACGTTCTATACATCTGCAACATCAGACCCCAACTTTTATACTCTATGCCCCGTCCTATAAAGGCAAGCATGCCATATGCCTTCTTCACCACCTTCTCCACCTGTTTATTAATTTTGTATGCTGCCGGGAAATATATTTATTTGCATATGTTCAATACCATGGTTATAGGACTCAGGAAATGTTGCTTTTGTTATTGTCATTGAAGTACTACTTCAAGAGGTCAGGCTCAGATGAAAGCAGAATTCCTGTGGATATATGTGAATTAACATCCACTACATTAGGGAAGAGAAGTGACCATAGCCATCAGCACTCCTTTCACTCTTTGGCACACAGCCACTTAAGTTTACATTTACTTATTGGTGCCATAAGTAGGTTTACATTAACACTGCAATGAAGTTACTATGAAAATCCCCTAATCACCACACTCCAGCGCCTGTTTAGGTACCCTGAGGGAGAATTTAGCATGGCCAGTGCACCTAACCAGCTGACTGTGGGAGGAAACTGGAGCACCCGGAGAAAACCCACGCAGACACGGGGGGGGGAAGGTGTGTGTGTGCCATGTAGGTCACAGCTGATGAACTTCGATTAGGCATCCCTGCTGCTTGCAGGTAAAAAGTCGCTCTCCCTCTCTCTGATTGCTGAAAGTAAGTTAAGTCAGCAAAGCCACAACCAAGAAAAGGAGCAGGACAGCTCCTCTCAGCTAACCTGCAGAACCAAGAATCTCCAAATCAACTGCTCAACTGCCGAAGTCAGCACTACCGGAATCACCCAACTTAACGTCCGCAACATTTCACCATCTACTCCCCCTCACAGACAGGCCAGAGGCTGATTCATATATTTTTAAAAGCTTTTATTTTTGGACTCAGTTCTCATTTCTAATCTGTGAGTATGTATGTGGCATTTTATTATTTTCTTCCTGTGTCTTAGTAACTAATAAACTCACTCTGTCTTTAATTCAAGAAAGCCTGGTTAAAGTGGCTCATTTTAAAACATAGTGCATTTGGACTGGGAAAAGGTTTCCACAAGGGAATGGATTCTTTTTAAATTAGCCTTGTTGCAATCAGGCGAGTGGGTTGAATGAAGATGGGGAACCAGTTCATCACTCCTCAGCTGGGAGAGTAACAATTTTGGGGCTTCTTATCCGGAATCATGACAAATTGGGGGACCTCGCCTGGAAACCGGGTATAACATTATAGTTGTAAGACCATAAGACATAGGAATAGAAGTAGGCCATTTGGCCCATCGGGTCTACGCCATCATTCAATGAAATCATGACTGATCTGATGTGATAATCCTCAACTTCACTTTCCTACCTTATCCCCATAACCCACAATTGCCTTACTGATTAAAAGTCTGTCCATCTCAATCTTGAACATACTTAATGACCTCTACAGCCTTCTGCAGTAAAGAATTCCACAGATTCACTACCCTCTGTGAGAAGAAATTCCTCCTCATCTCTGTCTTAACTGGGTGACTCCTTACTCTGAGATGATGCCCTCTGGTCCTAGACTCTCCCCCAAGAGAAAGCAACCTCCTAGCATCCACCCAGTCAAGCCCACTGAGAATCCTATATGTCTCAATAAGGTCATCTTTCATTCTTCTAAACTCCAATAAGTACAGGCCCAACCTACTCAATCTCTCCTCATAAGAAAATCTCTCCATACCCGGGGTCAACCTCGTGAACCTTTTCTGGACTGCCTCCAATGCCAGTACATCTTTCCTTAGATAAGGGGACCAAAGCTGTTCACATTATTCCAGGTGTGATCTAACTAATGCCTTGCCTAGTTTTAGCAAGACTTCCCTGTTTTTGTACTCTGTTCCCTTCGAAATAAAGGACAAATATTTTTACTGCGTGTTCTCAGCATCCACAGTATTTTGCTTTGGTGCAAAATATAATTTCCCTGCCTGTCGAGTCTCAGAAAATCTTAACAATTTAGCTAAAGATCAAATAAAACAAACACAGATGGTGACCAACAAAGGTCAGAAGATAAGGAAGAAAGACAAAGGATAACTAGATTATTGTGCACAATAAAACCGAGGTTATCAAAGAAAAATGAAAGCAAGGCGTGGGTGGGGAAACCATTTCTGACTTTCCTTCAGCTTTTGTTTTCTTTTATAAATCCTGTTGAAGAAATATTAAATTTCATTTGTTTGTAATGGTTTGTTGATATTAAACTGCTCCCAACAATTGGAGCACCACTGAGCTACTCCACATGGTATGTGCTAAGGCAGCAACAGTTACCAGTGATACGCTCCCTATTCCTCAGACTGTGAATTTGCTGAACTGAAAACCTGCCCAGTTTATACGGTCCGTCTTTCCAAATTGTTCCCGAAAGCACAACAAAAAAAGAAGAGTTTAATTTTCAAAGTAAGTTCAGTGTTGCTAGAAGACCACTGTCCATTCGCTCCCCTGGGGGCAAAAAGAACAAAGCACAGATAATTTAAAATTGCAAAGTCCTCGTTTCTCCACTCCGTTGTTGGATTTTTGTTACCACCAACAATATTACCACGTGTCTTCTGCCATTTCATGTGGAGCTGCCTGTCGCTTCTCCAACCTTCCTTTTCTAACAGGACCCCCCTTCACCAATGTTGGGAGAGGAACAGAGGGAGGCCAAGCTGGCGAATGCCTCCAGAGATACATATCCTCCACAGGTTAGTACCATCGCACCTGAGAATGCAGTCTAAAGGTGTTATTGGGAGTCTCCTGCAGTCATTGCTCAAGTTGCCACATGGTCCAGTGCAGAGCCCTGTGCCATAAAACCATCCATCAAACTACATCAGATACTAGAAGTTGGATCCTCTCATGATTTGATTTGATTTATTATTGTCACATATATTGGGATGCAGTGAAAAGTATTGTTTCTTGCGCGCTACACAGACAAAACATACCGTTCACAGAGTACATAGGGGAAAAGGAAAGGAGAGGATGCAGAATATAGCGTTACAGTCATAGCTAGGGTGTAGAGAGATATCAGCTTAACATATAGTAGGTCCATTCAAAAGTCTGATAGCAGAAGGGAAGAAACTGTTCTTGAGTGGGTTGGTACATGATCTCAGACTTTTGTACCTTTTTCCTGATGGAAGATGGTGGAAGAGAGTATGTCTGGGGTGCGTGGGGTGTTTGATTATGCTGGTTGCTTTTCCGAGGCCGTGAGAAGTGTAAATGGAGTCAATAGATTGGAGGTTGGTTTGCATGATGGATTGGGCTACATTCACAACCCTTGTAGCTTCTTGTGGTCTTCCTCAGACCAGCCATACCAAGCTGTGATACAACCAGAAAGAATGCTTTTTGTGGTGCATCTGTAAAAGTTGGCGAGACTTGTAGCTGACATGCCAAATTTCCTGAGTCTTCTGAGAAAGTGGAGGCGTTGGTGGGCTTTCTTAACTATAGTGTCAGCATGGGGGGACCAGGACAGTGGTTGGTGATCTGGACACCTAAAAACTTGAAGCTTTCGGCTATTTCTACTTCATTCCTATTGATGTAGACAGGGGCATGTTCTCCACTAAGCCCCCTGAAGTCGATGACAATCTCCTTTGTTTTGTTGACATTGAGGGAGAGATTATTGTGGTCGCACCAGTTCACCAGATTCTCTATCTCTTTCCTGTACTCCATCTTGTCATTGTTGGAGATCCGACCCACTACAGTGGTGTCGTCAACAAACCTGAAAATCAAGTTGGAGGGGAATGTGTCCACACAGTCATAAATGTATAAGGAGTACAGTAGGGGGCTGAGAACATAGCCTTGTGGGGCACCGGTGTTGAGGATGATCGTGGAGGAGGTGTTGTTGCCTATCCTTACTGATTGTGGTCTGTGGGTTAGGACGTTCCGAATCCAGGGAGGAGCCGAGATTTGGAGACTTGCCCAACCGATAACAGGTTCCTCAAGTCACTTGAGTAGAACACCAGCTGTTTCTTCGCACAAGCCTCCAAATCCAAGATCAAGAAGTGCAGTCAGGCAGCCCAGCATCGAGGTGCCAATCACTCAAAACCAGCTCCACTGGGCAGGAATGGCATTGGTGTGCCTAATACCAGACTCCTGAAGCAATTTCTTGACTAGGAGCTCAGTCACAGTAGGAGACACCCTGGCAGACAGTGGAAATGCATATTAACGATGTAAATATTAAAACATCCCTGAAGAGATCAAACTTTCCAACCGACTCATACGAATCTGTGCCTTGTGGCCATCTCAAATGGAGAGGGTTCACTCAGGAAGCCACCAAACCCTTCGAGAAACTTCATCAGGAACACGCAGAGGGGGCCTCGGAGAGCACGCACAAACCTCCAAACTACTCATCTACCCAACCCTTTTAGCAAATAGTGGCATCAGTGTTGTACTATCTACAAGATGCAGTGCAGCAATTCACCAAAGATCCTTAGACAGCACCTTCCAAGCCCACGACCACTTCCATCTAGAAGGACAAGGGCAGCAGATACATGGAAACACCACCACCTGCAAGTTCCCCTCCTAGCCACTCACCATCCTGACTTGGAAATATATCGCCGTTCCTTCGCAGTCGCTGGGTCAAAATCCTGGAATTCTCTTCCTAACGGCATTGTGGGTCAACCCACAGAACATGGACTGCAGCGATTCAAGAAGGCAGGTGGTGGTGCCTTCTTGATTCAAGAAGGCACCACCACCTTCTCAAGGGCAACTAGGGATGGGCAATAAATGCTGGCCCAGCCAGGGACGCCCATGTCCCATTAATGAATAAAAAAAGCATCGCCTGCCCCACATGTTTGATTTTTATTTGATTTGATTTATTATTGTCACATGTATTAACATACAGTGAAAAGTATTGTTTCTTGCGAGCTATATAGACAAAGCATACCGTTCATAGAGAAGGAAATGAGAGAGTGCAGAATGTAGTGTTACAGTCATAGCAAGGGTGTAGAGAAAGATCAACTTAATGCAAGGTAAGTCCATTCAAAAGTCTGATAGCAGCAGGGAAGAAGCTGTTCTTGAGTCGGTTGGTACGTGACCTCAGACTTTTTTATCTTTTTCCCGAAGGAAGAAGGTGGAAGAGAGAATGTCCAGGGTGCGTGGGGTCCTTAATTATGCTGGCTGCTTTGCTGAGGCAGCGGGAAGTGTAGACAGAGTCAATGGATGGGAGGCTGGTTTGCGTGATGGATTGGGCTACATTCACGACCTTTTGTAGTTCCTTGAGGTCTTAGGCAGAGCAGGAGCCATACCAAGCTGTGATACAACCAGAAGTAATGCTTTCTATGGTGCATCTGTAGAAGTTGGTGAGAGTCGTAGCTGACATGCCAAATTTCCTTAGCCTTCTGAGAAAGTCGAGGCATTGGTGGGCTTTCTTAACTATAGTGTCGGCATGTGGGACCAGGACAGGTTATTGGTGATCTGGACACCTAAAAACTTGAAGCTCTGGACCCTTTCTATTTTGTCCCCATTGATGTAGACAGGGGCATGTTCTCCTTTACGCTTCTTGAAGTTGATGACAATCTCTTTCGTTTTGTTGACATTGAGGGAGAGACTATTGTTGTTTACTGATTGTGGTCTGTGAGTTAGGAAGTTCAGGATCTAGTCGCAGAGGGTGGTGCCGAGGCCCAGGCCACAGAGTTTGGAGATGAGTTTCGTGGGAAAAATAATGTTGAAGGCTGAGCTGTCGTCAATAAATAGGAGTCTGACATAGGTGTTTTTGTTATCTAGATGTTCCAGGGTTGAGTGCAGGGCCAGGGAAATGGCGTCTGCTGTGGACCTGTTGCGGCGGTAGGCAAACTGTAGTGGATCCAGGTAGTCTGGGAGGCTGGAATTGATTCGTGCCATTACTAACCTTTTAAAGCACTTCATAATGATGGATGTCAGAGCCACCGGCCGATAGTCATTAAGGCACGCTGCTTGATTTTTCTTAGACACTGGGATGATGGTCATTTTCTTGAAGCAGATAGGGATCTCAGATTGTTGTAAAGAGAGGTTGAAGATGTCTGTGAATACCTCCGCCAGCTGATCCACACAGGATCTGAGTGCACGGCCGGGTACCCCATCCGGGCCAGTTGCTTTCCGTGGGTTGACCTTCAAGAAAGCTGCTCTGCCAGCTGCAATGGTGACCCCAAATACGGGTTCATTCATGGCTTCCAGGGTGGAGGGCATGCTCTCGCTGACCTCTTGTCAAAACGGGCGTAGAATGCATTGAGCTCATCAGGGAGGGGTGCATTGGAGCCGGCGATTTTATATGCCTTCATCTTGTAGCCTGTTATGTCTTGCAGACCTTGCCATAGTCGGCGGGAGTCGGTATGGCTAGCCTGGGACTTTAGCTTGGCCCGGTATTGTCTTTTGGCATCTTTGATGGATCTCCTTAGATTGTATCTGGCTTTTTTGAATAGTAAGAAGTTTAACAACACCAGGTTAAAGTCCAACAGGTTTATTTGGTAGCAAAAGCCACACAAGCTTTCGAGGCTCTGAGCCCCTTCTTCAGGTGAGTGGGAATTCTGTTCACAAACAGAACTTATAAAGACACAGACTCAATTTACATGAATAATGGTTGGAATGCGAATACTTACAACTAATGGTTGGAATGCGAATACTTACAACTTTTTTGAATAGGTCAATGAATGCCTCAGACCTGGACTTCAACAAGCAGTGGATATCTCTGTTCATCCATGGTTTCCGGTTGGGGAACACACGGATTTGCTTCTTTGGGACACAGTCTTCTACATGCTTACTAATGAAGTCAGTTACTGTTGTGGCGTACTCGTTCAGGCTGGTCACAGAGTTTTTAAATACTGAACAGTCCACTGACTCCAAGCAGCCCCGTAGGAGATCATCTGATTCCTCAGACCAACATTGCTCGACTCGCTTTGATGGATTCTCCCGCTTCAGTTTTTGCTTGTAAGCCGGGAGCAGGAGCACAGCCTTGTGGTCTGATTTGCCGAAGTGTGGGCGGGCAATAGAGCGGTAGGCATGTTTGATATTTGTGTAGCAGTGGTCTAAGATGTTTGGGCCTCTGGTGGAACAGGAGACGTGTTGGTGATAACTTGGTAGTACGCTCTTGAGCTTGGCCTGATTGAAGTCCCTGGCCAAGATGAACAAGGTCTCGGGATGTTTTGTCTCAAAGCTATTCGTAGTGGTGTATATTTCGTCCAACGTGATCTTCACATCTGCATGGGCTGGGATGTAAAATGCCATCAGGATAACGGAGGTGAACCCCCGTGGAAGTTAGTAGGGGCGGCATTTTAGCGTCAGGTATTCTAGGTCTGGGGAGCAGAAAGTTGCCAGTGTTGCTGTGTCTAGGCACCATGAGGTGTTTTGGTTAGGAAGCAGACCCCACCTCCTCTAGCCTTGCCTGAGGCCACTGTATGGTCCATTCGATGGATTGAGAAGCCCTCTGGTTGTAGGGCACAGTCCGATGAAGCAGGAGTGAGCCTCGTCTCCGTGAAACAGAGTGCCAGAGTCTGCAGGTCACACATCGCATTTGGTATCCTACAGCCTGTGTAAGGCACTGGTTTGTATGTTTAAGCGGTGTCTGTTGGAAACATTGCTGCTCACCCATTTACAGGCCCGGCTGATTGCACCAAGTTAGTGAAGTGGCCAAGGTGCCCTTTAACCCCAATTTGAAGCTGCCAGTCACTCTGCTCTTCAGGCATGAAATGGACAACCAGCAGTTGAAAATAACTCAACTGTCCAGACAGCAGTGGCAGAGACTGGTTCCTGTGCTATGAATGCTGGGCTATGTTGATGTAATCTGTAAGTGAAGAGCCTTTGAACTATTGAATACAAAACATTCTAATGCTGCTGCTAGACTCTGAGCCAGTGTTCTGCATAATGTCCAAGGTCTTTCTCCTTGCTCCCCTCATCATTCCAAGTCGTATATTTTCCACGTACAGAGCCTAATTGACACCACATGGTACTTCAGTTATCATTACTAATTTCCTTAATAGCTGCGATGATGAATTTCATGAAATGAAGGCGCCCGATTGAAGCTCGGCCCTTGCTGAGTGAGCTGCTCTTTCTTAAATGGGATTGCATCCCCTTCATTATGCAATGGCTCCTGCGATGAAACCAGATTTTTTTTTCTCTTGCAAGTTATTAATGGAATCTGAACTTGCATAGTAGCAAATTAACAAAGCGTGCTGTATGCATGTAAGTGACAGCTGGGTGATTAATGTCTGATAGCTGCAAGTGAATGTGCAATGAAGAATTCAGTCTATTAACCCTGCGGTGCTTTGAATTTACCCTTTCTGGCTCTTTATGTAGGGCAGCATTTCAACTTAGGACACTGTTTATTCCACAATGTGCTGTCTAGAGTGGTGAAGAGGTTTTCCATCCTGACCTTTGTGCGATTATACTATTTAAACTCATTTAAAAATATTTTAACTCTTGTCATCTAAACAGGACATGTGTGTCACCCGGTTGACTCCCCTTCTCATATCTGACTAAGTGTGAATCTGTACACGTGTATCTGCGTTTGTTCCTGCTGTAGCTTTGGCATAACTGAGATTCTGCTGTGCAGAACAGTGAATTACTGATCTGAGCTGAATGTGGCGTTGAAAGCATCAGTATCGATCACTGAGCTGATTTTGAATTAACATCATGAATGACAGGAAAATGTTCTCGCTAAAAGCTACCAGAGTGCTAGAAATAAGTGGCGCTGTGTCAATCTTGATCCACACTGTGTTGCACCATGGGGTCTGTGTATTGCCAGAGTTATAACTCCAAGCTGTCAGCTGTATCAAATGGACAGGTAGGGTATGCTCCCATTCCATGCTTGGACATGTTGAGATTAATTTGAAATACTTGGGTCACCTGTGTATGGAGGAGGTATGTGTGTGTGCGTGTGTGTGTGTGTGTGTGTGTGTGTGTGGGGTGGGGGGGGTGCGGGGGTGGAAGAGCTGGGGGGAGGTGAGATCTGAGACATTTGGGGGCGGCATGGTGGCACAGTGGTTAGCACTGCTGCCTCATAGCGCCAGGGACCCAAATTCAATTCTAGCCTCGGGTGACTGTCTGCGTGGAATTTGCACTTTCTCCCCATGTCTGCATTGGTTTCCACCGGGCGCTCTAGTTTTCTCCCACTGTCCAAAGATGGTGTGGATTAGGTTGATTGGCCATGATAAATTGGTGCTTAGTGTCAGGGGGATTTGCAGAGTAAATACATGGGGTTACGGGGATAAGGCCTGGTTGGGATTGTTGTCGGTGCGGGCTTGATGGGCCAAATGTTCTCCTTCTGCCACTGGAGGGAATCTATGATTCTAATTTAAATGAACCATACCCCATTACCCTATATTTAGAAAGAGAAATGACCACCCAGTTTGAGATACTAGGCCTGAAATTCACCTTTGGGAGTGAATCAATCTGCAGTTATATACACCTGCCCAGTTTTCCTTTTCACTGACATCAGTAGCAGGTGCCTGTTTTCCAAACCTCACCCCTGGCTTTCTCTGGGTTTTGGGGTAAGATTTGAGGAAGAGGACCTATAGACTCACTGTTATATATCCATGTGGATAGCTCACCTGAACAGAAAAAACACGGATGAAAAGGTTGCCACATGATGGGTTCCTTCCCTGGTTGATGGAGCTTTATTAAATAGGTGTTGCTTACTTACTAGCCAGAATGGAAGAGAGGGGAAGTATCCTAAATGTGTCTGATGATGTCACCACCTAATAATGTGACACACTACACAGAGATGCATTGGTTTACAACTCATAACATCCCTCCCCCTTTACTCCAGCAGTATGACAACTAACATTAGCTTTAACTTTTATTCACCGTGAACAATAATTATTTTACCAAATATCATTATATACCGTTTTATATATATAATCAGTACCAGAGTCGTTTAGGTGGACATGGGTTTCGCTTAGGCAGATTCTGTCATTCAGGAATCTTTGCTTTCATGCTCTCAGTAGTCTGTTCACCACTTGGCTCAGGCACATCATCTGATAAAGTTGGTTCTTTTTCAACTCCTACAGATACTGTTGGTTCAACTGGTGTAGGATCTGAATTCGACTCAATTGTGATCGTAGGTTCAGGGATTCCCAAACCTTGAGTGTCAGATATTGGCATTTCAGAAACCGACTTTGCAAATTCTCTTTTTGGAGCAAGGATTTGATCTGCGTGCCCCTTCCAAACTCTCTCGCCATCAGTATAAGAAATAGGTCCCATCTTTGCGAGTGTTGTGGCAGGTACCCACTTCTCACTTGGAAGAGCAGTTCCTCGCTAAAAACTTTCTCCTTGATCAAAACCTCTTGGCTTCGATGTCTGTTCATGGCGAGTAACTTGGTTTTGCTGTTTTTGCTGTACGATGGTAGAAGTGTCGGGTGGTAAGAGCAAATCAAATTTGGTTCTCAACTTCTTCTTTGAAAACAATATTGCCGGCGTGTTTTGGATTATTGCATGGACTGTGTTTCCTCAGGATATGAAAAAGTTATTTACTCTTTGGGCTAACAGTCCTCCATCCTTTGATGCTTGAATGGCATTCTTCAATGATTGTACCAACCTCTCCATCAATCCATAGGTGGAAGGATGTTAAGGGGCACTTCTGATTTGATGTAGGCCATGGTTTCTGAGGTCATCCAGAAATTCCCTTGACGTGAACTGAGTTCCGTTATCGCTAACTAATTGCTCCGGTTTGTCAAATTGTGCAAATACTTTGTCTAGTCGTTCGATTGTCTTTCTAGCAGTCGTCAACTTTGTCAGCATTATTTTGGGCCATTTGGAATGTGTGTCCATGAGGAGGAGAAACGTATATCCTTCAATTGGTCCCACAAAATCAATATGTACTATTTTCCAAGGCTGTCTTGGCCAATCCCATGGGTGAGGTGGTTGTAGAGGTGGAGTATTTCGTAACCTCGCACAAGACTGAGACTGTCCTCCTCTTTCTTCAATCTGTGAGTCTAGTCTTGGCCACCAGGAATAGCTCCTTGCGAGTTCTTTCATACAAATGACTCTTGGATGGTCTTCGTGGAGTTGATCCAGTATACAATTCTGCAAGCATGGAGGAATGATCACTATAATTCCCCATAGAAGTACTCTGTTTTGTACCATTAGTTCAAGTTCCTTTGTTTGGTACGGCTTGAATTCCGGATTCTTCCTCTGTTTATCGAGTAGTGTTCCTTTCAAGATCATGTCCATGACCTTTTCGATCACTGGATCCGACCTTGTGCATCTTTGCACTTGAGAGGCTGTACACTTTCAACCTGGGAAAAGTACAAGATGTTCACATAGTTCGCCTGTGATTCGGCTTTGTACCATATTGGATAGAGCAATGGCGTTCACATGCTGCTCAGATCTTCTGTATTAATCTTGTGATTATGTGCTGATAAGATGAGGGACCATCTCTGCAAATAACTCACAGCTTGAGACAGTATTCCTTTGTATGGACTAAAGATCGTTGTTAAAGGCCTGTGGTATATGAACAAGGTAAAATATCTTCTATACAGGTAGTAATGAAATCTCTTGATTCCACAAATTATATTCAGGGCGTCCTCTTCCAATTGAGAATAATTTTGTTCAGCGCTTGTCAATGTTCTCGAAGCGAAAACTAATGGTCTTTCATCTCCATTTGGCATTACATGAGAGATAACTGCACGCACCCCATAGGGCGATGCGTCACATATGAGTTGTATTTTTAAATTGGGGTCGAAATGAACCAAGACTTCTGATTTCTTTAGCATATTTTTTACTTCTTTAGCATATTTTGTCCAAGCACATTGTTGATTCGCACATAATAATGTATGGAGTGGTTTTCATATGTTGGCAAGATTTGGAATAAAGTTTCCATAGTAATTGATAAGTCCTAAAAAAGATCTCAGTTGTGATAAATTCTGTGGTCTAGGCGCACCTAAAATCACAGTCATTTTCTTCGGTTCCTTGTGGAGCCCATCCTTACCAGTTGCATGGCCTGGGTATCTTATTGATGATTGAAAAAAAATCACACTATTCTTTCTTCACACGAAGATTGTGCTACTTCTAAGTTTTGCAAATGTCCTTGTACATTTTTGCCCGTGATTAGAATGTCATCTAGAAAACACTGGACACTGTTGACGTATCTAGGCTAATGGAATCATAGAATACCTGCAGAGCAGAAGAGGTCATTTGACCCATCACGCCTGCACTGACTCTCTTGACAGAGGATCTTACCCATGCCCTCTCCCCTGCCCTATCCCTGTAACCCTACACATTTACCATGGCTAATCCATCTAACCTACACATTTTGGGACACTGGAGCAATTCAGCATGGCCAATCTATCTAACCTGCACATCTTTGGACTATGGGAGGAAACCGGAGCACCTAGAGGAAACACATGCAAACCTCACACAGACAGGCATCCAAGGATGGAATTGAACACGGGTCCCTGGAGCTGTAAGACAGCAGTGCTAGCCACTGTGCCACGCTGTCGCCCTGTAGGATTAGATCGATTGATTTTTGGGATACGGCCAGTTGCCAATGTTATTCTGAATGGTAGGCATTTATACTGGAACAGCCCTTTGTGAGTAACAATTGTAGCAGTTGCCACCTTCTTTTGGGGGTATGCTTGGGACAAGTCTAACTTACTGAGCTGTTGACCCCCAGACAATCCGCGAATAGGTCCTCAATTAATGGTAAGGGGCACTGGTTGACTGATAGCACTGGATTTACTGTTGTCTTGAAGTCACTACAAATTCTTGTAGAACCATCTGGTTTCATGACAGGGACGATTGGAGTTGCCCAATTGCTCGTTATCACTGATTCGATCACTCCTTCTAATTAATTTTTCAAATTCCGCCTCAACCTTTGGTTTGATAGCATGTGGCACAGTTCTTGCGTTTAACCATTTTGGGATGCTTTCAGGTTTTATCTTAAGTTGTGTCTCAACACCAGTCATTTCCCAAATAGTATTTTCAAATACTTCATGGGAGGAATCCTCCCATCTCACCCACCACGGGAATTATAGTGGGGAGGGGGGGGGGGGGTGGGTAGGGGTGGGGCGGGGTGGGGGGAAGCAGATCACACAAAAGCCCATCGCCCTCAGACGGGATTCTCCAGTTTTGGGGCGAGCGCGGCTAGGGAATTCCACCCCATGTATTTTTCTATGAGTTTCTGTAATGTATTCTTTCCATCAACCAATTCGGTTAACAGCTTGCCAATTCAATTTGATTTTGTTCAACCATGCTCTTCCGAAAAGTGCAGGAAAATTTCCTTTAACAACGAATAATGGCAATTTTGCAGGTTGACCATTTGCTTCAACTTGCACCATGATGCAACCCTTCACTGGAACCACCTCTTCTATGTAGCTTTTCAGGCATATATTAGACAACTTTAATGGTATATTCTTGAACCTCTGTTGATACAAATTTTCAGAGATACAGAGACTCCCATGTCTACTTTCATTTCAATTTTATTCCCATTCAGTTTTGGATAAACCCAAAATCTCTGTGTATCGCCTTGCATCCATAAGCACCGAGTTTGAGTTCTTTGATCTTCCTAGACATGTCTTCGGTCATTCTATAGACGTTCTTTGTGGGTTTGGGTGTGTTCTTGCGTTTACCCATCTTCAAGGATTCTGTCTGGTCTAACACGCCTTGGTTATGTGACCTTTCTTGTCACAATTATAACATTTGTTTTCTTGACACCAACATTCCTGTGGAGAATTCCCCAACTGGGCACGCTTGCGTGTTGGGAGATCTTTTCTCAGTATTCATCTTGTATATTTTGTCACCAGCTCCAATTTGGGAATTCCATTGACTCTGCAAGTTTTAGTGTTAAAGAGCTTTCTGTTGACAATCATTTCTGAATTGGCTCATTTCTCAAGCCGCACACAAATCTGTCTCGCAGTGTGTCCTCAACAGTAGGTCCAAACTCACGACTTTTTACTAATTTCTGTAGTGCGGCTACAAATTGTGGAATATTTTTACCCTCTTCTTACCTCCATTGATGAAATCTGAATCTTTCAACAATGATCAAAGTTTTGGATGAGAAGTGTTCCTCAAGAGTCTTAGTCAATTCCTCGTATGTTTCTGTACCAGGTTTGGCAGGATGGACAAGATTTTGTAATAGAGTGAAAGTTTTCCATCCTAATACACTCAGGAAAGTTGCAACTTTAATTTAATCGGGTATCCTGTTTACAACATGGTAATATTGAAAATCCCCTAGTCGCCACACTCCAGCGCCTGTTTGGGTACACTGAGGGAGAATTTAGCATGGCTAATGCACCTAACCAGCACATCTTTCGGACTGTGGGAGGAAACTGGAGCACCCGGAAGAAACCCAGACACGGGGAGAATGTGCAAAGTCACATAGACAATGACCCAAACCGAGAATTAAACCCGGATCCCTGGCACCGTGAGGCAGCAGTGCAAACCACTGTGCCACCGTGCACTTTGGTTATTTTCTAGGAGATATTGAGCCTGCTGATTGTGTTTAATCAAATAGTGTTGCCGTTGATGCGCAGGCTGAAAATTGCCTTTTCTTTTCCTGCCTCCAACTCTCCGAGCGCTCTCAAGGTCACGGTCGAGTAAACAAAATTAAGGAACAGTCCAGATGGCTTTTTATCAATTTTAAAATGAACGTACACCCTTAGCAAAGGCTGAAAACCCATTTCCAATTATTTATTGCACTTCAATCGATGCTGGAACGGACACCTGAAAATCGCTCATTAACTCAAGGTCCAGGTTTAAATTGTTTCTTCTGGCTATTTTTACTGGAAAACCATCCTCATCGCCAGTTTTATCTCTTAATGTTGTAAGTTAAGGTGGTTGGGATTGTGGGGGGGGGGGCGGGCATTGGAGGAGTTCGGCGTGTGGGGGGGACGGTTCCCATCAGACACCAGGGACGAGATTTTATGGCCTCGCTCGAGCGAGACCAGAAATTCCCGCCCATTATCCGCTCCTCACCTGCTCCAATTTCGTGGCGGGCAAGGCGGTAGAATTCCGGCGCAGATCTCTTTTCTCATGAAATGATCATTCCCAGGGAGGAAAGGCTTTCATAGAAATCATAGAATCCCTACAGTGCAGAAGGAGGCCATTCGGCCCATCGAGTCTGCACCGACCACAATCCCACCCAGGCCCTACCCCCACATATTTACCCGCTAATCCCTCTAACCTATGCATCTCAGGACTCTGAGGGGCAATTTTTAACCTGGCCAATCAACCTAACCCGCACATCTTTGGACTGTGGGAGGAAACCGGAGCACCCGGAGGAAACCCACGCAGACACGAGGAGAATGTGCAAACTCCACACAGACAGTGACCCGAGCCGGGAATCGAACCCGGGACCCTGGAGCTGTGAAGCAGCAGTGCTAACCACTGTGCTACCGTGCCGCCCTCTATATAAATAGATAGCAAAGACCTGCAATTGGAATCACTGAAATTACAGTAACTGAATATGACAAGACCTGAGGGAATTCTTTCATCCCTCCCCACTCCCTCATTCCAGGCTTGTTCCAGGTCTCGATACACTTTGATCATTGCTGCCCGTATCAATTGCTGTTTGAGCTGACTAATTTGAGACAAATGTTATTTTTTTTGTTTCCAATGTGTTTTCACACCTTTCTGTGTGTAGCTGTTGTTTTAGGTGTGTGAAAAAATCATTCATTGCACTTGGTATTGGCAGCAATTTGCATTTCCATCGGGCAGATTTGAGACTTGTTTGTTCTTGATCTTTTATTGTTTCATTGCGCCTGAGGAAAGGGCAGAAATTGTGATTCCAATAACACATTTATTATACAAATAAAACTGCTTCCGAGAGCGACCTTCAAACACTGGATTAACTCTCTTATTTCCACTTCATATCTCTGGTAGATATCCATAACTCTGCCTTGTTTGAGATGGTTCAATACCTTTACTCAGTGAATATTGACCCCCACCGGCCCCAGAAAGCTCCCAGATGCACAACATCCATTTTCATAGAATCATCGAATGCCTACAGTGCAGAAGGAGGCCATTCGGCCCATTGAACCTGCACCAACAACAATTCCACCCAGGCCCTATCCACGTAACCCCATGTAGTTACCCGGCCATTCCCCCTGACACTAAGGTGCAATTTAGCATGGTCAATCAACCTAACCCGCATATCTTTGGACTGTGGAAGGAAACCGGAGCACCTGGAGGAAACCCTCGCAGACATAAGAACATAAGAAATAGGAGCAGGAGTAGGCCATCTAGCCCCTCGAGCCTGCCCCGCCATTCAATAAGATCATGGCTGATCTGACGTGGATCAGTACCACTTACCCGCCTGATCCCCATAACCCTTAATTCCCTTACCGATCAGGAATCCATCCATCCGCGCTTTAAACATATTCAGCGAGGTAGCCTCCACCACCTCAGTGGGCAGAGAATTCCAGAGATTCACCACCCTCTGGGAGAAGAAGTTCCTCCTCAACTCTGTCTTAAACCGACCCCCCTTTATTTTGAGGCTGTGTCCTCTAGTTTTAACTTCCTTACTAAGTGGAAAGAATCTCTCCGCCTCCACCCTATCCAGCCCCCGCATTATCTTATAAGTCTCCATAAGATCCCCCCTCATCCTTCTAAACTCCAACGAGTACAAACCCAATCTCCTCAGCCTCTCCTCATAATCCAAACCCCTCATCTCCGGTATCAACCTGGTGAACCTTCTCTGCACTCCCTCCAATGCCAATATATCCTTCCTCATATAAGGGGACCAATACTGCACACAGTATTCCAGCTGCGGCCTCACCAATGCCCTGTACAGGTGCATCAAGACATCCCTGCTTTTATATTCTATCCCCCTCGCAATATAGGCCAACATCCCATTTGCCTTCTTGATCACCTGTTGTACCTGCAGACTGGGCTTTTGCGTCTCATGCACAAGGACCCCCAGGTCCCTTTGCACGGTAGCATGTTTTAATTTGTTTCCATTGAGATAGTAATCCCATTTGTTATTATTTCCTCCAAAGTGTATAACCTCGCATTTCTCAACGTTATACTCCATTTGCCATATCCTCGCCCACTCACTCAGCCTGTCCAAATCTCTCTGCAGATCTTCTCCGTCCTCCACACGATTCACTTTTCCACTTATCTTTGTGTCGTCTGCAAACTTCGTTACCCTACACTCCGTCCGCTCCTCCAGATCATCTATATAAATGGTAAATAGTTGCAGCCCGAGTACCGATCCCTGCGGCACGCCACTAGTTACCTTCCTCCAACCGGAAAAACACCCATTTATTCCGACTCTTTGCTTCCTGTCGGATAGCCAGTCCCCAATCCACTTTAACACACTACCCCCAACTCCGTGTGCCCTAATCTTCTTCAGCAGCCTTTTATGGGGCACCTTATCAAACGCCTTTTGGAAATCCAAAAACACCGCATCCACCGGTTCTCCTCCATCAACCGCCCTAGTCACATCTTCATAAAAATCCAACATGTTCGTCAAGCACGACTTTCCCCTCATGAATCCATGCTGCGTCTGATTGATCGAACCATTTCTATCCAGACACGGGGAGAAAAGTGCAAACTCCACACAGACAGTGACCCAAGGCTGGAATTGAACCCCGGTCCCTGGCGCTGTGAGGCAGCAGTGCTAACCACTGTGCCACCGTGTGCCCCATGCGAAATTATGCTGACCTCAGCCCAGGCCATTGCTGGAAGAGACTGTGCTGGACTCCATTCCCCTGAGTTAGGGAGGAGAAAACATAGGCTGGGGTATCTCTTCCTGATCGCTGACCAGTGAAGCTTACAGAAAGTGGCTGTGATAACCCCCCCATGATCTGCATGGGAAATCACTAACTGATCTCCCAGTTGGGCACATTGAATACGAGCTCCCTGAGGACTCGTAATTAGCCCACCACATGGAGCTCGTACACCGAGCCCTATATAAAACAAGACCCTGAGAGGGTCCTTTCAGTTCCAGTTGGGACCTGTTGTGTTCATCACAAGCTTGTAGTTATTGTTTATTTTCATTTGTGCAATAAAAGCACGGTTCCTCCCTAGAGTTATTATAGTGGCATAAATTGGCTGTCACATCAGAATGAGATCAGACTGCTGTGATGCCTAAACAGCTGTACCACACCCACTGCTTACAGCTAACCCATGAAAAATGCTGTCTTGAAACAAATCCAAGGTAGTCTTTTCAGATGCTGTTGGTCCTGCAGTGTGTTTCCGTACTTTCATTTTTCAGTTCTGACTTAGCTTATTGCATTGCCTGTATTGTTTCATGTTGGACCTTCATGAATGACTAACAGCTGCAGGAGGATGTAATGGCTAAAATATTCAGCAAGGTTACAGTTCCTGCAATTAATTGTAGCGTTATTATAGAACAGTGTGATTCAATCCAGCAAATCTTGTAAACAATTGGCTAAAAGTAGCTTCTTTGTTATTCTGGATTATCTTTTTTGGGGTGTCAGCTATTGGAGAGAGGACAAGAAGGTGAAGACAGTTATTCCTGCACCTTAAGTAGAGGAAATGCTGGTCCTGTTTGTCACCAGGCAAAAGGAGGGTGGGAGCTTACACCCAGATTGAAGAGACCAAATTTTTGAAGATTTCAACTAGATTGGAAGATTCGCCTAGCTTGGCTAGAGGGAAGAATTTGAGTTTCTCCAATTCTTTTCTGTGAAAATCAGTTTGAGTATTAAACGTTAAGCAGCTTGAAAAGCAAGAGGGGACAAGCCATTTGGAGCTGGAAATAGCTTTGCACTTGTTCCTGGAGAATGAAGTGCCCATTTAAGGAACAGAGTAAAATAAACTGTGGAGGGAGATTTCCATCATTTTAAAATTTAAATGGGCGATCATTGCTGCAGTTTAAAACTCAAGTTGCCTGCAAAATTATATTAGTCAATGTTGCTTTTAGTTTGTTTAATACAGTGAAAGTCTTAAAATTTGAAATTTTTTGTGATCTTTTCAGTTGATCACCAGAATCAAGTATTTTTTCAAAGAGTTATCAGTCTTGTTAAGGTGATCATAGCAAAGTACATTGGGAATTGTTGTCACAGGGAGTAAGATGAAGCTATAGCAAGAATGCTGGGTTCTTTGTGTAGGTTCTGAAAGAAAGACTGGAGGATTTTAACGGTATTTTATATAACGAAATGAATGAAAAGTTACCCTTTTAACACAAGGACTATGTCTCGCATTTACGTTCACCAAAATGCATTGTGCATCTTCAAAGAAATTTTAAGATTTGCATGGTGTTCTATGATTTACAGGAGACAGGGCATCTTTGATTTGATTTATTATTGTCACATGTAGTGGGATACAGTGAAAAGTATTATTTCTTGCATGTTATACAGACAAAACGTACCGTTCATAGAGTACATAGGGGAGAAGGAAAAGGATAGGGTGCAGACTGTAGTGTTGTTGTTACAGGTAGGGTGAAGAGAAAGGTCAGCTTGGTATACGATAGGACCGTTCAAAAGTCTGATAACAACAGGGAAGAAGCTGTTCTTGAGTCTGATGGTACATGTTTCTAGACTTTTGTATCTTTTTCCCGATGGAAGAAGCTGGAGAAGAGTATGTCCAGGGTGTGTGGGGTCCGGAATTATGCTGGCTGCTCTTCCGAGGCAGCAAAAAGTGTAGACAAAATCAATGGATGGGAGACTGGTTTGCATGATGGACTGGGCTACGTTCACAACCCTTTGTAGTTTCTTGCTGTCTTGTTCAGAGTAGGAGCTGTGGTACATCCGGATAGGGTGCTTTCAATGGTGGCATCTGTAAAAACTGCTGAGAGTCATGGTGGGCATGCCAAATTTCCTCAGCCTTCTGAGAAAGTAGAGGCATTGGTGGGCTTTCTTAACTATAGCATCAGTGGGGATGGACCAGGACAGGTTGTTGGTGATCTGAACACCGAGAAACTTGAAGCTCTCGACCATTCCCACTTCATCACCATTGATGTAGACAGGGGCATGTCCTCCACTACATTTCCTGAAGTCGATGACATCTACAGTTTATCAAGGATAAGGTAACAATTGGAATAAAGTTTTCAAAGTTAACAGTTTCACGTGGAGTGTAGGGAGGGGCATGCGATAGAAATATTTGGGGGGATTTTCCGCCCCTGTTTTTGGCAGGCAGGAATCTCCAAATGGCTTTTACGGCGATGGGATTTCCCATCCCAATTGTCCCTGACTTCGCCAACGAAAGGTCGGGAACTTCATTACCATACATTTTAATATAATTAGCGGGATTCCCCGTTGCATTATCCCCCCATGTTGGGATTACCCCCAAATCAGTGAGGTTTACAACAGCTTTTGACAAATGGGGATCCTAGTGAACAGGTAAATACAGCCCCGTGGGGGGAGAGGTTCATGGCCAGGCAGTACCCTGGGGGCAGTGCCAGGGGGCAGTGCTAGGGGGCAGTGCCACAAAGTGGGGGGCATCTGATGGGCAGGTTGGTTGTGGGGGCTATGAGAATTCCCCGTGTCCATGGGGGGATTCATGTGCTGGGGGGAGGGTTGGTGCATGGGGGTGGGTTACCTGGGTTCATTGCGGGGGGGAGTCTTCTTCTTACTTTTATTTTTTTTAGATCATGGCTCCCTTTATCATAGAAATCATAGAAACCCTACAGTGCAGAAGGAGGCCATTCGGCCCATCGAGTCTGCACCGACCACAATCCCACCCAGGCCCTACCCCCACATATTTACCCGCTAATCCGTCTAACCTACACATCCCAGGACTCTAAGGGGCAATTTTTTTTTTAACCTGGCCAATCAACCTAACCCGCACATCTTTGGACTGTGGGAGGAAACTGGAGCACCCGGAGGAAACCCACGCAGACACGAGGAGAATGTGCAAACTCCACACAGACAGTGACCCGAGCCGGGAATCGAACCCGGGACCCTGGAGCTGTGAAGCAGCAGTGCTAACCACTGTGCTACCGGCCTTGGAAGTCTTGGAGGCCGATGTTGCTGGCGGGACAGCACATTCAGAGCCTGCCCTGCTGACGTGATGTCGTGGGACCCACCTCCAGGATTTCTTTTGATCAGGTGTCAAAAAATATGGCTGGAAAGGCCGGTAGTGAAGCCAGAGGGCTGAACGCTGCTTTTCCCGCCTGAGTTGACATTTCGTCAAAAGAAACAGAAGGTTCTGCCCACTGTTTTACGGGGAACCATATTGCGGATTATAGGCCGGAATTCTCCGGTCTCGGAACGCCCCGCTACTGCCGCCAGTCAGAACGGCGAATTTGGCACTCAGCCAAATCTCCGTTTACTGCAGCGGGATTGGATAATCCCAGCCGCGGGCGAGGTTGGAGAATTCCAGCCATAATGCTGTAAAAGAGCCTATTAGTCATGGGGCTGCTGTATGTGGGATCTGACTTGTTACTTAGTCAAGAATGTTTGAAGTTAAAACTTCCTTAAAATTCTAGTTTAGTCAATATTATAAAGGCGGAAGACAAAGCAGTGTCAGAACTATAGAAACCAGGTGAGTGAGCGAAGATTTTATCGCAGTCTGTGGACTATATCTGAACATATCCCTAATTTCCTATTTCCCCTCTGAGGGGAAAGGTTTATAAACTTTCGACTTTCTTGTGAAATAAGAAGGCTTGTTTCCAGTCCAATCGAGGTATTTACCACACAGAAACAGGCCATTTGGTCCAACAGGCCTGTACTGTCTCAATGCTCCACATTGGCCTACTCCCAGCTCTAATCCCCCCCAATCCGCAATTTGTTTTGTTTCAAGCAGGAAAATTCACAGATGGCCAACAGTAATCACGGATGGTGCAGCAATCCTGCCTGCTTCCATGAAACAAATATCAGTTTTCACAAAGCACAGATGCCCTCAGTGCCCTCAGGCCCTATTGCAGAGGCCTGGAGTACTCTTTAAGACGTTGTTTCCTGTTCACCTGCCTCTGTTGTGTTTTACTCCAACAATCTGGATGAGACCGGAGCTCAAAGAGAATTCCAGTTCCTCCTTTAGAGGAATTGAACACAGAAAATTAGAAAGAGAAAATTTTAAAATGTGAAAGGAAGAGTGAACGCCGAATGCCGTTCCGTTCTGAAGGGACAGGCGATGGCTTCCGTTGCCCTCAGCGGTCTAGATAGGACTATGTGATCGGTGCAGGCTTGGTGGGCCGAAGGGCCTGTTTCTGTGCTGTATTGTTCTTTGAATATATATATAGAGCAGCACAGTGGTTACCACTGCTGCCTCACAGCACATGGGACCCGGGGTTCGATTCCAGCCTTGGGTCACTGTCTGTGTGGAGTTTGCACCTTCTCCCCGTGTCTGCGTGAGTTTCCTCCGGGTTCTCCGATTTCCTCCCATACTCCAGAAATGTAGGGATTAGGTTGATTAGCCATGCTAAATTGCCCCTTCGTGTCCCAAGATGTGTAGGTTAGGGGGATTAGAGGGGTAAATATGTGAGATTACGGGGATAGGGCCTGGATGGGATTGTTGTCGGTGGGCTCAATGGGCCAAATGGCCTCCTTCTGCACTGTAGGGGTTCTATGATTCTATATCCAGGTTTTTAAATCAGAGGTCAACTTCCAGCATTTTTGATTTCTGCCTGTCATGGAGGCAGACTTAAAGCAAAGTGTGGCAATCTCCAGAATGAACGAGGATGGGAGGAAACATGTTTCACAACTAACTATTTAACCTCCAGCCAAAATGCTGCAAGAGAGGCTAATTTATTGGACAACTGCAAAGTATTGGAAGCAATCATCAATTTTACCAGCGCTGGGTTAAAAGGAATGGTACTTATAGCGCAGTTCATTCCTTCACAGAATTTTAAACTGAGGTTTTTTTCAAAAAAGGATTCTGCGTATGCTAATTTAATTGGATGAGCCCACTCTTTGTGCTACAGCGGACCAGATGACAGGTACTTCACATGTGCTTAAAACTGGAAGAAAGCTTTCAGCAAGGAACTAATTAAAACGTGCCTGCACCTTTGTCTTGACAATGTGTCCAGGGTAAGTTGCTATGTTTTTTGTTAGTACAACAGTGCACGTGATCCTCTGGTGAAAATGCGCCAGTACTGTGTGGATGTATTTTTTTGTAGGGGTTTCTAAGTGAACTTAGTTGCTGAAAACTCTTGGACGTTTTAACCTCCCGGCCACAAAACCTATACCTGATGCAACTTGATTGTTTCTCTAAAGATTGTCTTTACCTTTGATTGAATTGAAAGTAATGGCTGATTAACAAAACAACTTTGCTGTGATAGATGGGGAAAGGGATATAGCGATGCTGTCATGTTGCCAAGTCACTTTACTATTGCAGCAGTCTACTGCAGCCTGCATTGCCAGAGTGGCTGCTCCCTTAGTCTTTGAGTGGTCAGTGAAGTCAGCCAAGGGTCATTTTGGGAACAATTTACTATTTGAATTATTCAATTTTAAAAATTGGATTTCAATTTCACATTTTAAGCGTAGTTGTCAAAAACGTCACATGGCTGTGCAGAAGGAGTCTGTTCAAGTCTAAAATTCCTGCACTTGTTTCTTTTGCCAGTTTCATCCCCAGATCTCTTGAGGTGTTGAGTCGAGTTCTACATGTCTTCCAGTACCTTGGTCAAGTGTCTGCTATGTGTGAGAAAGACAGACTTGTATTCACACAGTGTCCTTCATAACAATGGTGTGCATGGTGGCACAGTGGTTAGCACTGCTGCCTCATAGCGCCAGGAACCCTGGTTCGATTTCCAGCTTGGGTCACTGTCTGTGTGGAGTTTGCACTTTCTCCCCGTGTCTGCGTGGGTTTCCTCCGAGTGCTCCGGTTTCCTCCCACACTCCAAAGAGTGGTTAGGTGGATTGGCCTTACTAAATTGCCCCTTAGTGTCATGGGGACTATCTAGGGTAAATGTATGGGGTTATGGGGATAGGGCCTGGCTGGGATTGTGGCCAGTGCAGACTCGATGGGCCGAATGGCCTCCTTCTGCACTCTAGGATTCTATGATTCTATATATAATAGGTCACCTCAAGAGCTTGACAACCAATGAATACATTTGGCATGTAGTCACTGCTGTAATCAAAAATTGCAGCATCCAATGTATGCTCACAAAGGCCATCTCACAAACAGCAATACAATAATGAGCAGGTCATCTCTTGATTGACAGATAAATGTTCACCTGGATACTGGGCACCGTAAGAAGTCTCACAACACCAGATTAAAGGCCAACAGGATTATTTAGAATCACAAGCTTTTGGAGTGCTGCTCCTTTATCAAGTGAGTGGAGAGGTAGGTTTCACAAACATGGCATATATAGACACGGACACATTTGCAAGATAGTGGTTGGAATGCGAGTCTTTTCAGGTAATCAAGTCTTTATAGGTACAGACAATGCGAGTGGACAGAGGGATTATCACAGGTCTCAAGCCAGGACAGTTAGTAGGATTTTGCAAGTCCAGGCCAAATGGCGGGGGTGACATGTAGCGTGACATGAACCCAAGATCCTGGTTGAGGTCGTCCTCATGCGTGAGAGAATTCTTCCACTCTTTGTCAAATAGTGTCATAGGATCTTTTGCATGCACCTATGAGGGCAGATAAGTCCCCTGTTTAGTGTCTTATCAGAAAGACAGCACTTCCAAGAGTCCTTCATATACTGAAATATCATCCAAAGTTCTGTTCTCAAACTTTTGGAGTGGGGCTTGATCCCTCAACCTTATGACTCAGAGAGGAAGGTGATACCCATGACTGACACTTTAGGAAGGGGGGGGGTTGAAGGGGGTGGGGGTGGGGTGGTTGGCAAGCTACTCATCGATGGATGGTTCATGGCAGAGTTGGATCCTTGCTTTTCCTGATGGCCACATTTCCAGCAGGCATCACTGCATAGCAATCAGCTGTAATCGTCATGACTGATCTTGCTAATCTGCCAGGGCAAAGGTTTAAACACAACACATTCCATTTTTTAAAACAGATGTAGCATCCATACTTCTGTCAATATAAGTTGTTATCAATCATAGAATCATTACATTGGCCATCTTATATACTGCCATTAAAGTACGAAGCCTGGTAAAACCTGCACCAAACCTTCCTAAGTGGATGCTGTACATAACTACACATGTATTTACATAGAGTTTGCCAAAGTATACGGATAACGTTTATGCCTTTACATTACAATGTGTCTGCACACAATCAAAGATGTGCTGGTTAGGTGCATTGGCCATGCTAAATTCTCCCTCAGTGTACCCGAACAGGCATCGGAGTGTGGCGACTAGGGGACAGTGTACCCGAACAGGCATCGGAGTGTGGCGACTAGGGGATTTTACAGTAACTTCATAGAGCACATAAACTGCAATTCATGCATCCACATTGGGACCGGAACAAGCCAAATAAGAAATGAAATATTTATTTTCAGTTCTTAATTTTTTTAAGGCCTGCAAAACTGAACATCAGTCCCTTCCGGAGGTCTTCCTCTTTCATAAACACAACTAGACTGCTGTAAGGTGTTGGGCGCAGTTCAGCAGGTCTTATTAAGGTGCTCAATGGGTGGGATTTTATGGCCTCACTCGTCCTGAAACCGTAAAATCCCACCCGAGGTCAATGGGACCTTTCCATGCTCCGCCCCTCGCCCACTCCAATTCCTGTGGCGGCAGGGTGATAAAATTCCAGTCATAGCCTTAGTCAGCAACAGATATTTATTAACCACTAGAAATTATATACGTAGGTATAATAAAGGTCCAAGCTAGAAGCTGTCTTCATGCTGGGTTCTATACAAGGCTCTGTCCAACATGACAATGACCCCTAAGTGCGGGTCGTTTGTTCTTTTACATAAGTGTGGGCGGTACTGTGCTGAGTCCCACATTAACCCTTTATGTGCCAGATCCTTATACTACATTGACGATGGGCACAACTACAGGAAGAACATGCAAATTTTCAAAACTACTCACATATCTCAAATTAAGGTTTTCCACTCCAAAGTATATGCGCCAGAATTCTACTGCCCTGCCTGCCACGGAATCGGAGCGAACAAGGGACGGACAGTGGAAGTGTCCGTTGTGCTCTGGTGGGATTTTCCGGTCCCGCCTATGGGCTTTTGGCTGAAAGTTCCTTTATCTACCCAGGTTTGTATTTCTGTGTTATTTGGACACAGAGCCCTGTATATATATTCTGCTTTACCTCATCCTTTTTAGTATGGTTCATAGTTGGAGGGGTTTGGGGCTCTAGACCAAACATATTGCACCACCAGCTGAGTTGTCGGTAACTATGGCTAATCTTTGCTATTTGTGTGCAGTGGATTGTAGTACCTCATGGGAGCTCACTCAATGCGCCATGGGAACACTTTTGATTAAAATGGGCAATTTGTGTTAAATGCATTTGGATTTGTTGCTAAGAGCCACTCACTCAGTACTGCCTTTTGAATATGTAGTTATTTCGGAGGAGTTTAAGGCTGGTAATTTTTACAGCCCTTAAACATTTATTGAAAACATGTGATCATTAATTCAAAATTTGACTTCCCCTTCTATACATAAGTGATGTACTTCATTCGCCAGTTTCTCACTGACTATTGTAACATAATCACCTCCCGATGTCCATTATCATTCTGCTTGTTAGATATCCCACATCTTATTCACGCCTGTGTCATAAATTAAAAATTTTTATAATTGCAATCCACAATTAGTAAGTGGCGATTATTTTCTTTGTTCCAATGTAGCACAACGTGAATCTTTATAAAGAGTTTTTTTTCACACGGAGAAAGAGTCTGTGCTTCACACAGTTGAGGGGAAAGCTGACTTTACAACCTTGGGTTTAGTACTAAGTTGTGGAATTCCTGACAAAGAACATATCCTAGCAGGAGTCTGCGAGGAGGAGAGGGGGTATCGAAAACACTGAACAGCAGATTTCCTGCGAGTGAGGGAGACAACTCCACGAACCTATTCCTGAGTATTTGTGGCAGCTTTAATGGAGAATACCACTTGTTCAGAAAAATATCCGTGTACTTACTGATCAAACATGGAACTAGTGGGGGATGAATTTTAATTGTGTTGGAGAGCTGGACAAATGCAAACAGTTTCATGACTGTCAGGGCAGCACAGTGGTTAGCACTACTGCCTCACAGCACCAGAGATGTGGGTTTGATTCTGACCTTGGGTCACTGTCTGTGTGGAGTTTACACAAACTCATTGTGTCTGCATGGATTTCCTCTGGGTGCTCTGGTTTCCTCCCACACTCCAAAGATGTGCAGATTAGGTGGATTGGCCATGCTAAATTGCCCCTCAGTGTCCCAAGATGTGTAGATTAGCGGGGTAAATACATGGGTTTATGGGGATAGAGCCTGGGTGAGATGCTCTGTTGGAGAGTCAGTGCAAACTCGGTGGGCCGAACTGCCTCCTTCTGCACTGTAGGATTGCATGATTCTGATAGGGAGCATTATTCTTGACATTATCTCAGATGTAATATTTTTCAAATGCTTGCTTCTCTGTCTATTTCGTCTCATGTGCAGAATTTATGTTCTTTTATGTTGGTTAAATGACTACAGGCTGGTGACTTTGATTAACTAATGGTCTGGTTGTCCAATGGCTTGCAATTTTATTTTTCAATGCTGATTAACAGTGTGGAGGTCTGTCATAATGGTGAAAGGATTTCATCATCTCTGTAACATAAGAGTAAACTAGAATCATATCAGTGCTATCACTCCTTTTATTGCTGCGTTCTCTCTCTCTACAATATTCTTCGAGGTCAAAATCTTCCGTCTTACTGCAAATATTTCTTGATCAGTGAACATGCATAAATATTCGCTGCTGTGATGGCTCAATGTGTTCATCCAGTGATTAGTTGAGTCATACAGATCAGCGTTGCCGAGATTAGATTTTAGGTTGTATGATTGCTTTTAATGTACCCAGGTTAGGGAAAGGAAAATTAATCCTGATCTCGGCTGGAAGTGGAGGTGAAATGGGAATGAAGTTACAGCTTGGTTGTGATGCCCACCAATTAGAACAACTTGCTGACACTCATTTTCAATGCTTAGGGGTAACTTGAGTGAGGTGCTGGAGGGAGAGTCGTGTTTGCAAGCACACCCTCTCAAGGAACCATTGCTTCTGAGGGGAGAACATGGCATGGTAGCACAGTGGTTAGCACTGCTGCCTCACAGCACCAGGGACCCGGGTTCAATTCCAGCCTTGGGTGACTGTCTGTGTGGAGTCTGCACGTTCTCCCCGTGTCTGCGTGGGTTTCCTCCGGGTGCTCCAGTTTCGTCCCACAAGCCAAAGATGTGCAGGTTAGGTTGATTGGCCATGCTAAATTGCCCCTTAGTGTCAGGGGGATTAACAGGTTAAATACAGGGTTACGGGGATAGGGCCTGGGTGGGATTGTTGTCGGTGCAGACTCGATGGGCTGAATGGCCTCCTTCTGCAATGTATAGATTCTATGATTCTATTCTATGATTCTAACATAGATGGGATGGTACAATCTTTACGCAGAGAGTGGTTGGGGTGTGGAATAGACTGCCTGCTGTGATAGTGGAGTCGGACACTTTAGGAACTTTCAAACGGTTATTGGATAGGCACATGGAGCACACCAGAATGATAGGGAGTTGGATAGCTTGATCTTGGTTTCGGACAAAGCTCGGCACAACAACGAGGGCTGAAGGGCCTGTACTGTGCTGTACTGTTCTATGTTCTATGTTCTAAGCAATATATATTTAAAAGACATGCATTGGGGAAATGGTTTTAACCTGGATACTCTCTATACTTAGTGGGTAAAGAATGTGCTGTAAGCTCACAGATGGCTTGTCCAGACAGCTGCGTTACTTGGGAAGATCCCATATAATAAAGGTTACGGCAGTAACAGTGCCGGGAGCTGGGAGGTCAGGGGGCCTAGCCCTCCACTTAGAAATCAGAGCCTGTGAAAGCTACAAGGTAATCCTCTTGTCTATATCCAAAAGCTGGAGTTGACCAACACTGCAGCCAGAATTATAGCCTGAGATAAAAGCTACCTTTATTGCAGCATTTAGGGGGGTGGTTTCCTTGTTCTCAGGAGGCCTGTGGGAGAGAGAATAATACGAGTATTAACTCACAAGCTTGTTGAGAGGATTTCATGGCCACCGACAATGCTGCGGATTAGCAGAAGAATGAAGCTGGATGGCACTGCAGTGTAGTGAAGGGAGATTTGGTCTGTAATGCAAACTTGGGTGATAACTGCCTGTTGAGCAATTCAGTGACATGAATACGTTTTATTACCACACAACAATAAACCTAAGCTCGGTCAAATTCTCTCCTCATTGATATAGAAAAAAAGAATAAAAGAATGAAATGGAATCAAAGAATGCAATCAGTTGAAAGGCTACGTGCATAAAAAAAGCTCGCAGTTTGACCCAAGTCCCATAGTTTTATTAAAAAAAGGCCCAGTTTCATTTCTTCTGGATTCCACAACATTGTGTTGCTGTCTCTTTTGCCATGTAAACACAGTTTTCGATAGCCTGTCTGAGAGTCCAGATAGGAATAATTGGTATTTTCAATGCAGGACGCATGTCACAACTTGTTGCCCACTCCCTGTACACAAGACAAATAGAAGTTGCAGCACCAAAACAAACCTACTCTCTTCAAAAAATATCCATTTCATATTTACAGTTTAAATTGCTTGAAAGAACTTACAGATTTACAAAGATAAATAACTAACTGATTAGCATTTTAAAAGGCAAGAAGTGAACTTGACCCCAATGGGGAGGATGTGGCTCAGGTGGAGTTGGGTTAGTATTACAGTTTGAGAGCAATAGGCATGGGTAGAGTGTAACAAAGTTGGCATGGAGCATAGAGTGCAATTCAGTTGGCATGGAAAAATGGGGGTGGGTAGAGTATAATTAAGTTGGCATAATGGTGTGGGGCCATGAGAGGTGGGGGCATGGGTTGGCATTAGTTGGAAGGATGGAGCACTGGGAGTGTGTGCGTATGTGGGGGGTGGTGAGGACCGGAGGATATGCTTCCCTCTCCACCTTTTCACCCAGTTACATGGGTGCTGACAGCCATCCAGTAACTCACCCAAGTAGCCATTCATCACACTAGAGCTAAAATAGCCTTCAACTATTCCACACATGTACACTTAAAATGAAAAAAAATGACTTGTATTTATATAGCGCCTTTCATGACTTCAGGACATTCCAGAGCACAATATAGCCAAGGAAGTACTTCCCGATGACATTGAGGACAATTGGGGTGGGAGATTTTCCTCCCAAAATCTGGGAGAGCCAAAGCCATTGATGCCCTGGCCAAAATCTGTTAAACACAGTAAGAAGTCTAACAACACCAGGTTAAAGTCCAACAGGTTTATTTGGTAGCAAAAGCCACTAGCTAGTGAGAGCTAGTGGCTCACTAGCTAGTGGCTTTTGCTACCACTAGCTAGTGGCTTTAGCTACCAAATAAACCTGTTGGACTTTAACCTGGTGTTGTTAGACTTCTTACTGTGTTTACCCCAGTCCATTGCCGGCATCTGTTAATTCAGCACAAAACAGGGGTTGAATCTGGAAGCTTTTCAGTTTATGTGGCTTAATAGTTCGCACGGTTTATTACAAATATATATATACTGGACTCCCCAAGGTGTCTGATTTCCCTGATTGGTAAACACTCAAATAGGTACTGAACTGTTATTCATTTTGTATTTCAAAAGTGTATCTGTATTGTGACAATGATGCATGCTATCCATTTACTGGTTTACAAAATAGCCTGGCCATTTTTTTTGATTTGAACTATTATCAGCGGTGTGTGTATTTTATGGCCACTGCACAGTTCCACATTATTGAATGCTGATGTGTTTCCCCACGGTGAATACTGACAGAATGAGGTTTCAAACATTGCTGCTGATTGTAGGTGAGAGTCAGAAGCAACAGGGACAGACGATCACATTGAATGACTTCTTCCCAGAGCTCAGGCAAGCCAAAGGGTGCAGTCGCATTGTGGTGATTCTATTGGTTTCGTAATCTAGAGAGTTGGACTACATCTCCAGGAATATGAGTTCACTTCCTACCCAACAGCTGGCGAATTTGAATTCAGACCCAGATTTCTCCGGGTCCCCAGGTCGGGTTTGCCGAGTCCAGAGATTTACCAGCTTGGCAAACCCGACCTTAAGCAATGGCTCCCCTCGGGTGGGAATTTCGGTCAGGGAGAGGGATGGTTGAAACAGGAGTCGGGGCGAACGATCTCGGAACGAATCTGCTGGCTCCCTCTGTGCCCTGACGCTGTGTTTAAATAAACAAAATACTTTCAAAAAACCAAAAGCATCCCTCCAGTCCTTGCACACCCCCCCTCCCACACACAGATTCCCTGTGCCCCATCCTTCCCACCGATGCCAGCCTGTTCCCCCACCCCTCATGCCCCCCACACTAATATGTCAACTTAGTTACCCACTACTCACCCTCATTGCTTCCTGCCAACTTAGTTTGCCTCTACCCATCTCCATTGCTCTCACACCCCAATGCCAACTTAATGCTCCTCTACCCACTGCCATTTCCCCATAACCCATGCCAACTTAGTGCCAATTAATGCCAACACATGCCCCCACCAACCCTTTGCCCGTTCCCCCCTCTATGCCAACTCACCTAATATCATTGGACAGTTCCTTGATAGCTCTGACACTTTCCGGAAATCTTTGACAGATTTGACACTTCCTGGGTAGCTTTGACTCACTTGACAGCTGGATTGTCCTGGACATTCTTGAAAGCTGGACATCTCCTGGAGAGCTGGACATCTACCTGACTGCTGGACAGCTCCTGGGTAGCTGGACAATTCCAGCGAGTTTGTGCATAAAAAGTGCACAATCATGTTCACTTTTAACCATCCCAAATAGTGCCTTAACTATTTAGGGGCGGCACTATTTAGCACTGCTGCTTCGCAGCTCCAGGGACCTGGGTTCGATTCCTGGCTTGGGTCACTATCTGTGTGGAGTTTGCACATTCTCCTCGTGTCTGCGTGGGTTTCCTCCGGGTGCTTCGGTTTCCTCCCACAGTCCAAAGATGTGCGGGTTAGGTTGATTGGCCATGCTAAAATTGCCCCTCAGAGTCCTGAGATGCATAGGTTAGAGGGATTAGCGGGTAAATATGTTGGGATATGGGGTAGGGCCTGGGTGGGATTGTGGTCGGTGCAGACTTGATGGGCCAAATGGCCTCTTTCTGCACTGTCGGCTTTCTATGATTCTATGATTCTTAACTCTCCCAAAATATTCCTTAACTCTCCCAAATGGTGACCCACTTACTTCTCCCAAAGGGTGCCTTACCTCTCCCAACCCTATCAAAAGAAATATCTTACCTTTCCTGGCTATCTATTGGAATCCACCAAGTTCAGACCTCCTCTCCCCTGTTCTAATCCGCACATTCCGGATTCCACACTCCCTTTCTTCCAAAGTTTAATCTCAGTGGAGGGAGTTGCTGATTTAAATGGCTGGCTGTCTCCATGAACCGTGCATGCGTGACCCGACTCCAGTCCTGCCCCTGCGAAGATGGGAATTGCCTGTTTCGGGGGAACGGACTCAGACTATTTCTGGGTTTTTGCACCGTAACGGAGAGGCCCTCCATGGCGGCAAAAAAAAAAATCCCATGGCTGAGTTACTTGAAATAAAATCTGCGGTTAAAAGCCATGTATTGGTAATGATGACTGTGAAACTGCTGGCTTGCCCTGAAAGCCTGACTGGTTCACTTCTATCCTTTAGCTATCCTGACCTGAGTTGACCTGTATGTGACTCCAGTCCCACTGTGAGGGACTCTCGATTGGCCTCTCCACTGGCCTATTCCGTTATATTCATGACAGCGGTTCACCACCACCTTTGAGAGAGCAATGATAAGAGGACAATAAATGCTGGCCTTGTCAGCAATGCCCAGGTTCCATGGATGAATAAAACAACCATTTGCTCACCAAGCTCTTGCAGTAGCTGTTGAATTCTGTTAGGTAACAGGAGACAATACACATCTTTTTAGCCTGTCTTGATGCTCTCTCCACTCCCATTGTTTTGTTTCTTAAAGACTGGATTAGTTGTAAGTATTCGCATTCCAACCATTATTCATGTAAATTGAGTCTGTGTCTTATAAGTTCTGTTTGTGAACAGAATTCCCACTCACCTGAAGAAGGGGCTCAGAGCCTCGAAAGCTTGTGTGGCTTTTGCTACCAAATAAACCTGTTGGACTTTAACCTGGTGTTGTTAAACTTCTTACTGAGGTAACAGGAAGCCTGAGAAACATGTTGCAGTGAGCAGAATAATGGAAATCATTTTGGAACACTGGTCACTTAGACTTCACTAACCGGTGATGAATTTGATTTGATTTTGATTTGATTTATTATTTTCACATGCATTGGTATACAGTAAAAAATATTGTTTCTTGCACGCTATACAGACAAAGCATACCGTTCATAGGGAAGGAAATGAGAGAGTGCAGAATGTAGTGTTACAGTCATAGCTAGGGTGTAGAGAAAGATCAACTTAATGCGAGGTAGGTCCATTCAAAAGTCTGAGGGCAGCAGGGAAGAAGCTGTTCTTGAGTCGGTTGGTATGTGCCCTCAGATTTTTGCGTCTTTTTCCCGATGGAAAAAGGTGGAAGAGAGTATGCCCGGGGTACGTGGGGTTCTTGATAATGCTGGCTACTTTCCTGAGGCAGCGGGAAGTGTAGACAATGTCAGTGGGTAGAAAGCTGATTTGAGTGATGGACAGGACTTCATTCATGATCTTTTGTAGTTTCTTGCAGTCTTGGACAGAGCAGGAGCCATACCAAGCTGCAATACTACTGGAAAGAATGCTTTCAATGGTGCATCTGTGAATAAAGTTTATCAGGAGATTCCCAAGTACCAATGTACAGCTGGGAATGCAATGATACAAGGAAGAAGCCTATGTCGTGATTAGCATTGCTGCCTCACAGCGCCACAGACCCGGCTTCGATTCCAACCTTGGGTTGCATGTTCTCCCCGTGTCTGCGTGAGTTTCCTCCGGGTGCTCTGGTTTCCCCCCGTAGTCCAAAGATGTGCAGGTTAGGTGAACTGGTCATGTTAAATTGCCCCTTGGTGTCCCAAGATGTAGGGGATTAGGGGATTAGTGGGGGTGGGATGCTCTGTGGGAGAGTCGGTACAGAATCGATGGGTTGAATGGCCTCTTTCTGCACTATTGGGATTCTATGTTGTCACTCTGCCTTGAATGGAGCTGTCTTGGTGAGTTGTTCCTTTCAATCTTCCCTATAGGAAAATGACAGCACTGCACCCATCTGGGATCTCTATACAGAACAAGTAGGAATTGTAGACCCCATGTGGTACAGAATATTGGATAATCAACACCTCGCTGTCTGCAGTGTAGGATAATTGCTTTGAAATGTTTGGTCCTTTTGATTATTTGACAGGAGAGAAATCCACTGCCATGGAATCATAGAATGATTACAGCACAGAAGCTGTTTTGGCCAGTTGTGTCCATGCCAGCTAACTGCGAGAGCAACTCACTTGGGCCTGAATTTTCTTAAAGCTGGAGAGGGTCTCTGGCATGGCACTGAGTCCCGTATCCGGAGGTTCCACCCATATCTTTTGCCGGGGAAAATGGGGGCCAGGTTGTAGTTTGCAGATGTTAAAGTGCAGTTGCTTCCAAACAGATCCAGTTTTCACGGGCGGGTTGTCCAAAACATGACCATTGGACCTCACCTTTCCTGGAGAAGGTCTGAAGCTGCTGGAGCCTTGAAAGTATTTCATCTTCAGGCAGGAGGCAAGTCACTTTGTCCAGCTGAGAGCTATCTTATACCCTCCAGCAGCCAGTGTTTATTGGACGATCTGTACAGTGGACTTTGCAAGCCTGGATTAAAAACAGAAAGTGCTGGAAATGCTCAGCAGATCTGGCAGCATCTGTGGACAGAGAAACAGAATTAATGTTCCAAGTCAAGTATGGCTAGACTTGCTGAGTCCTCATTAATAAAGTGGTTAGTATCCCCACCTGTCACACGGGAGACTGGGTTAGATTCCCCAAAGGGGAGAAGCGCAATTTTTTTTATGGCTAGCACCATGGCACAGTGGTTAGCACTGCTGCCTCACAGCGCCAGGGAGCCAAGTTCAATTCCAGCCTTGGGTGACTTTGTGTGGAGTCTGTATGTTTTCCCTGTGTTTGCGTGAGTTTCCTCCAGGTGCTCCGGTTTCCTCCCACAGTCCAAAGGTGTGCGGGTTAAGTGGATTGGCCATGCTAAATTTCCTCTCAGTGTCCAAAGATGTGTAGGTTGGAGGGATTGGCAGGGTGAATACGTGAGGCTACAGGGATGGGGCAGTGGGTGGGATGCTGTGTCAGAGAGTTGGTGCAGACTCGATGGGTAGAATGGCTTCCTTCTGCACTGAATTTTCGTAAAGACGGAGAGAGTCTCTATGGATCTAGGGAATCTATGAATCTTCTTTGGAACTGGAACTGGAACATTGGATGTTGTGTTTGTGATGTCCAGGAAGACGTAACATTTCAACAGTTTCCCTCATCCCCTCCTTTTCTCCGATGGGAGCCCTTATTTCAACATGGCCCTCCATCTAGTGGAAATACTGAGAACTGACAAAACTCAGACGAACTGAAGCAATGTCAAGTGATGGGTAGCCCTGGAATTCACTCAGGGGGAGCTGATTGGGAATAAAGGACCCGACAGCTTGAGGTATTGACTCACTGACTACTGTTTGGATTCTATTTCAGCTGGTACAAACACTTATGAATGTCAGAATGAATCAGCCATACTCCCCAACAGCAATACATCTTGATGCACTGTGTCAATCTGAATGTTTGAGATGCATTGTCAACACCTCGATTTACTATTTTTTTCACCTGCAAGAACATATTAAAGTTTCAAGTTTATTTATTAGTGTTACACGTAGGCTTATATTATCATTGGGCGGCACGGTGGCACGGTGATTAGCATCGCTGCCTCAGAGTGCCAGGGACCCAGATTCGATTCCTGGTTTTGTGTCACTTTCTGTGTGGAACTTGTGTGGAGTTTGCACATTCTCCCTGTGTCTGTGTGGGTTTCCTCCAGGTGCTCCAGTTTCCTCCCACAGTAAAAAGATGTGCGGCTTAGATGGAATAGCCATGCTAAGTTGCCCCTTAGTGTCAGGGGGATTAGCAGGGTAAATATTGGGGTTATGGGAATAGGGTCTGGCTGGAATTGTGGTCGGTGCAGACTCGATGAGCCAAATGGCCTCCTTCTGCACATGTAGGGATTCTATGAACACTGCAATGAAGTTATTATGAAAACATAAATATTAACTGCATTCTCATTTATTTTAAGTAACCAGGGCTACTTAAGTGGCTATCTTTTAAATGCAAAGATAAATACCTATTTAAATCCATCTTTTCAAAGGCCAAAAAACTCTTCTTTTCTACTTCCTTGTTTCCATAGCAACTTTTTCTCTTGAAGTAAATACAATAAGGGTAATTTTCATTTTCAGTGTATAATTTAGCAGTCTGTACACACAATATGTATGCTAATTTGTTAATTGTTCTTCGGAACAAGGCTGTTTAACACCTCATTAGTCACCAGCCACGGGGAGCCAGGCTAGTGTAAATGTCATTCTTCAAAGTTTCTACTGTCCTAAAATCCCACTTTGTTTCGAGTCCCAATTCTGTACTTGCAAGAAAGTACTGCGGCTCGCTACCACCTCACGACAGATACAGTGTCTTTGTAAAATTTATCCCCCAGGTAAAAAAGTCTCTTAAAAATAATAGATAATCAATTACAGACAATGGGAAGTGGAGCGTTTCCTGCAACCCCTTACCTAGTCATTGTGTGGGAATAAATCTCGGCAGGCAAAAGTCACCGGCAAGCAGAGAAGCTGAGCTGTGGTAGACAAGGGAGCTCATTATGGACTGAAATGCCATGACATTTTACCTATACAAATGCTACATCATACTTCGTGACAAAGTAGCTATTAGCAATGCTTTCTTCCTTACACAGCACAGGAGAAAAGGTCAGAACCTTTGTTATTTCACAGCTTGCGCACAAACACAAAACTGTTTAACGGGTCTATGTAACACATGGCTACTAAGGTGGTTTCATCCCCCAAGTATTTAGCACGACATGGATATTGTTAATGAGGAAGTTGTAGTTCAGATGACTGGCTCCCAGGTTGTGCTTTGAATGCAAGTCAGAAGCTTAAGAATGGCTTCACGTGACTCTCCCTCCCTGGGTTGCAGGTTTTGTCCTCTCTATGTTGCAACAGGCCTGAAGTTACCAGTCACAGAGGCTCAGCGGCAATGACCAGATCATCACACTTTTTAAAAGTTTATTTATTAGTTGGATGGAAGAAAATTGATTATTCAGGTTATTAAATGTTTCAGTGAATTTTCATCAGCAAAAGGGGTGTGGAATTCAGACCCCCGATTGCAGCTCCTGTCCATTACTAATCTTGACAAGAGGGTGGCAATCCTTCCTGCATTGCGTGAATGGTGCTTTGGTAGCACAGTGGTTAGCACCACTGCCTCACAGTGCCAGGAACCTAGGTTCAATTCCCAGCTTGGGTCACTGTCAGTGTAGAGTCTGCATATTCTCCCCGTGTCTGCGTGGGTTTCCTCCGGGTGCTCAGTTTTCACCCACAGTCTGAAAGATGTGCTGGTTAGGTGCATTGGCCATGCTAAATTCTCCCTCAGTGTACCCGAACAGGCGCCGGAGTGTGGCGACTAGAGGATTTTCACAGTAACTTCTTGCAGTTGTGGGATGGGGGTTTGAAGGGGAGGAGGTATGTAAAAAAACAGAGTTTCGGTGTACAACTTATAACTTCTAAATTTCTGGATCCTACTCATTTTGAGATTATCGGGATTGAAGGCGGCATGGTGGCACTGCTGCCTCTCAGTGCCAGGGACTGGGATTTGATTTCGACCTTGGCTCACTGTCTGTGTGGAGTTTGTACGTTCTCCCCGTCTCTGCGTGGGTTTCTTCCAGGTGCGCCGGTTTCCTCCTACAGTCCAAGGATGCGTGGATTAGGCTGATTGGCCATGCTAAACTGGCGCTTAGAGTCATTGAGATTAGCAGCGTAAATGCAAGGTGTTATGGGATTAGGCCTGGATGGGATTGTTGTTGGTGTAGGCTCGATGGGCCGAATAGCCTCTTTCTGCACTGTTGAGATTGTATGATTCTATGATCCGTCTCAATTCCGGGTTAGGAAGTAGCAATAGTGGAGCATCAACTTGTGATCTTTCTTGAGCTAACCAACTTGAGAACAACTTCTTCCCTGCTTTTAATCAGACTTTTGAATGGACCTACCTTATATTAAGTTCATCTTTCTCTGCACCGTAGCTATATCTATAACACTACATTCTGCACTCTCTCCTTTCCTTCTCCCCTATGTACTCTATGAACTGTATGTTTTTGTCTGTATAGCACACAAGAAACAATACTTTTCACTGTATCCCAATAAATTTAAAGTAAAGTTCATTTATTAAAGGCTTACATTAACACTACAATGAAGTTACTGTGAAAATCCCCTGGGCGCCACACTCCGGCACCTGCTCAGGTCAATGCACCTAACCAGCATGTCTTTCAGACTGTGGGAGGAAACCGGAGCACCCGGAGGAAACCAACACAGATACGGGAGAACGTGCAGACTCCGCATAGACAGTGACCCAAGCCAGGAATCGAACCCGGGTCCCTGGTGCTGTGAGGCAGCAGTGCTAACCACTGTGCCACCGTGCTGCCCCGACAATACATGTGACAATAATAAATCAAATCAAAACAATTAAAGGGAAACTAGATAGGCATTTGAGGTATAAGAATGGAAAGTTTTGGAAGTATTTAGCAGGCCTGGCAGCATCTGTGGGAAGAGAAACAGAGTCAATGGTTCGAGTTCAACATGAGTTGTCTTCGGAACTCTGCTGTTTCTCTCTCCGCGAGTATTGCCAGACCCACTGAGTTTTTCAATCACTTTCTGTTTTTATTTCACATCCCCCGCATCCGCGTTCTTTTGCTTTTAACTTAAGCAGAAGAGGAAGAAGGGTACAAATAGTCTCATTAGGAGTGTGAGAGTCCAGCCAGATCCCTGTGGGGAGGGCTGCAAAACAAATTCCGCAGCTTCAAAAAGCAGAGTACTTTTCAAGGGTAATGCAATCGGCAGCAACTGCATCTTGCTTTTTTTTCCAATAGTCTCATCAATGGAAAAGAGATCAAAGTTCAAAGACAATTTCTACATTACTTCTCTTTCCTCAAGCTTTGGCTCATTGTGTCATGGTCAAAGGGCATTGGCAACATGGAAGGCACTGTATTGGAGGAAGCTTTCATTGCTGCTAAATGTTGTTGCCTGGCCGCTGTCCAGTTGAAAATACTTCTGACAGGTTCTGGGCATCGATGCGGTGTTGTGCTGCACAGCTGAGCGAGACTCTGGGTACAGGGCAGGTGCAGCAGAATGAAAGAGTTGGGAGACGGAGCTAGTCGTTGGCACATTCCCACACTCCATTACAACTGCAGGAAAACCCACTAATGGTAGGTCAATTAGCTGTCAAGCTCACAGCACGAAAATACCTTTCATAAAATCATTTAGTACGGACAGAGGCCATTCGGCCCTACATGCCTGTGTCGGCTCCTTGAAAGAGCTATCCAATTAATCTCACTTCCCTGCTCCTTCTCCGTAGCCCCACAAAATAATATTCTTTTGCAAAATCTACATATCTCACCTCCTGACTTCCCACAGCCTGTCGATCATCGACAAGGCACAGGTCAGGAGTGTGATGGAATACTCTCCAGTTGCCTGGATTAGTGCAGCTCCAATAACACTTAAGAAGCTTGACACCATCCAGGATAAAGCAACTCTCTTGATTGACACCACATCCACAAACATTCAATTCCTCCACCACGGACAAACAGTTGCAGCCATGTGTACTATCTACACAATGCGCTTCAGGAACCCACCAAACACATGACCACTTACCATTTAGAGGACAAAGGGTAGTAGATACCTGGGGACACCACCACCTGGAGGTTCCCCTCCAAGCCATTGACCACCCTGACTTGGAAATATGTTGCCACTCCTTCACTGTCGCTGGTCAAAATCCTAGACTTCCCTTCCTAACAGCATTGTGGGCGTACCTACATAAAATGGAGTTCTGCAGTTCAAGAGGCAGTTCATCACCTTCTCAAGGGCAATTAGGGATGGGCAATAAATACTGGCCTACCCTCAATGCCCACATCCCATGAATGAATATTTTAAAAATCAATTTATAAAGTAGATAAGCCAAATGCTTTAGTCCTATTGTTAAAAAAAACACCATTCTGCAAGAGCTACCACACACGCTGTCTATAAATCTGTTGAGAGAGATGTTGGTCTTGTGAGAGAAGAAGGCTAACATCAATGGATGGGTTAATTTTACTAAACTAGATCTCCTTCATTTCTTAATCTTTGCAGCAAAGCATTACTACATCAATGCCACAGTCTGAACATTGTAAACGTGGTTATTTGACATTATTGCTGAAGATGCAGTACTTCAGTGATTGCCTCATATCTTTGTGAAGAAAGGACCATTTTAGTTGGAGTTTCAAATTTGACATTCCATTGATTATGAAAGCATTATGAATACGGCTATGCGAGGAATATGTAACAGGTGAACTTTACTGCATTACTCAAAGTGGCACAAGTGGGTTATAAAGGTTTTCTTCACAAATACCATGAAATCAGTATTCCACTGTACTCTGCTGCGAACTCTGACTTATACTGAATGATACTGGCAAAAAACCCATTGAGGGAGACAGGATTGAAGAACGAGAACTGGAAGCTTGAAGAGATTTTTTTTTATAGGCTATGGATCTGAAAGATGGAAGATAAAAGCCACAACTGCAGAGGCATCAAGGCCAAAAAAGTAAAGATTTACAGTGTTAGACATAAATCAAGCATTTATGAAAATGTCCCATTGTTAATGTGATGAGGAAGGTCACTGACTGAAGTGTGCCATTAAGATAATGCTTTGAAGTTGTGTGGGTTTTATGTGGCAAGCTATTAGTAACAGCTGTAATAATTTAATTGGAGTTGAGAGTAGCAGCAAATGGTGCAGCCATTGAGACATCTCTGGTGCCTCCACTCACACCATTGTGCTCGAATCCAGGATGCAATGAATAAACCTTAGTGTCGTCATAACTACAGGCCCTGACATTTTAGGATGATGGAGGAGGCATTCTCCACCGACTCTGATGCCATTTTACACTCAAACGAGCGTTGATTTATATATAAGGTAGGACTCATGTCCCTCAGTCAGGAGGAAGTCCTGTCTTCCAGTCAGATTGGCTGGCAGCTCTCCAGTCCCTCCAGCAACAGCGCTGCAGTGGCCGGAAAAGGCACTGCATGGAGCTGCCTGAGCTGAGGTTTCAGGGACCGGAAACCCAGCTATGGAAAAAGGATCCAAGGGTGGGGAGGGTAGGGAAGGCCTGGGGGTTCACCCCAGGACTGATTGGTATCTCGGGGGATAGGCCGAGGCTGTGGGAAAGTTCTTGACATCAGTCAGCCTTCAGAGGAGCTGTTGATGGAGGCACCCCCCTCTCTTCACCTCTCCCCTCTCCTCCCCTCCTTCCCACCAGAGATCAAATGTTCCTTATATCCAGGCTCCCCCCTGTAGTGATTTGTGGTGATTGTCCCTTTAATGGCAACACAGCAGAGTAAGTGTCACCTGACTTGGGGGACCAATTGGGACTCTGAGTGGGTAATCACCTTAGGGAATGGAGTCCTCTCTTAGACATGTAGGGGACTAAGGGGAGCCGTGTGGTTGCTATACCCCTGTATAGTTTTTCTTATTAATAAATACCTTTTGTGATTCAATGAAGTGTCTGAAGGAGCATCATTACACCCCCTCCCCATCCCTGAGCTGTCATCTGCCCACCAGTCTAAACATTGGGCTGGATGGGAAAAGGGGCTTAAGTGGCCATTTAAGGGCCTTAATTGGGCTGAAGGTGGGGCTTCCCATCCAAGACCTTGCCCACATCAGCGTGAAATCACCGTGCAGTTGGGACGGGTGGGAAGCCGGAGGGAAGCCTGTCCCTGCAATTTCATGCTCCGTCCCCCCTCAGAAGCTGCCGAGGGTGGAGAGGAGGGGGGTGTGTGCCATTCTGGCCCATGTCTTAAACTCAACACAGAAGTAGTACATTCTGATTCACATGGAACGATTGTGTGGAAAACAGAGAAATATTCTATCTTGGATTATAATTTTTAAAAAATGCTATCTTTCATTCACCTCAACATAGATAAGCTGCAGAGCTGGGCTGAGAGGTGGCAAATGGAGTTTAATGCGGAAAACTGCTAAGTGATTCACTTTGGAAGGAGTTACAGGAATACAGAGTACTGGGCTAATGGTAAGATACTTGGTAGTGTGGATGAACAGAGGGATCTGGGTGTCCATGTGCATAGGTCCCTGAAAGTTGGCACCCAGGTTGATAGGGTTGTTAAGAAGGCGTACGGTGTGTTAGCTTTTATTGGTAGAGGGATTGAGTTTTGGAGCCAGGCGGTCATGTTGCAACTGTACAAAACTCTGGTGCGGTCGCACTTGGAGTATTGCGTACAGTTCTGGTCGCCGCATTATAGGAAGGATGTGGAAGTGTTGGTAAGGGTGCAGAGGAGATTTACCAGGATGTTGCCTGGTATGGTGGGAAAATCGTATGAGGAAAGGCTGAGGGGCTTGAGGTTGTTTTCGTTAGAGAGAAGAAGGTTAAGAGGTGACTTAATAGAGGCATACAAGATGATCAGAGGATTAGATAGGGTGGATAGTGAGAGCCTTTTTCCTCGGATGGTGATGGCTAACACAAGGGGACATAGCTTTAAATTGAGGGGTGATAGATATAGGACAGATGTTAGAGGTAGGTTCTTTACTCAGAGAGTAGTAAGGACATGGAATGCCCTGCCTGCAACAGTAGTAGACTCGTCAACATTAAGAGCATTCAAATGGTTATTGGACAAACATATGGATGATATTGGAATAGTGTAGATTAGAGGGGCTTTAGATTGGTACCACTGGTTGGCGCAACATCAAGGGCCGAAGGGCCTGTACTGCGCTATAATGTTCTATGTTCTATGTTCAACATTCCCAGGGGCCCTGCTTCCATAATGTAGTTGAAGGAAAGTGAACTTGGACTATTAACTCGATACAGAATTTGAAATATTATCAAAATATTTCTTCCTGTTTCTCAGTGAGCCTTTAGAACTCTACTATCTAACTCTTCTGACAGGTGGCACAGTGGTTAGCACTGCTGCCTCACAGCACCTGGGACCTGGGTTCGATTCCCAGCTTGGCATCACTGCCTGTGTGGAGTTTGCACATTCTCCCCATGGGTTTCCTCCGGGTGCTCCAGTTTCCTCCCACAGTCCAAACCGTGTGCTGGTCAGGTGCATTAGCCATGCTAAATTCTCCCTCAGTGTACCAGAACAGGTGCTAGAGTGTGGCGACGAGGGGATTTTCACAGTAACTTCATTACAGTGTGAATGTATATCTACGTGTGACTAATAAATAAACTTTAACTTTTTGTTTTCCTGTTAACTATTCATTTTAAATTGCTGCTCAGAATTAGCTTGGAAACACTATGTAGAATATCCTCCCTCACTCACAGGAAGGAGGTCAGTTAACATACAGTCATCCAGCTTGGTAACATTTTGGTGTGCATAGTAATTAAGAGGAGAGCAGTTTACATTTGGTGAATGAACATAGAACAGTACAGCACAGTACAGGCCCTTCGGCCCTCGATGTTGTGCCGAGCTTTGTCCGAAACCAAGATCAAGCTGTCCCACTCCCTATCATTCTGGTGTGCTCCATGTGCCTATCCGATAACTGCTTGAAAGTTCCCAAAGTGTCTGACTCCACTATCACAGCAGGCAGTCCATTCCACATCCCAACCACTCTCTGAGTAAAGAACCTACCTCGTACATCCCTCCTATTTCTCCCTCCATGAACCTTATAGTTATGCCCCCAAGTAACAGCTACATCCACCCGAGGAAATAGTCTCTGAACGTCCACTCTATCTATCCCCCTCATCATCTTATAAATCTCTATTAAGTCGCCTCTCATCCTCCTCCGCTCTAAAGAGAAAAGCCCTAGCTCCCTCAACCTTTCCTCATAAGACCTACCCTCCAAACCAGGCAGCATCCTGGTAAATCTCCTTTGCACTCACTCCAATGCTTCCACATCCTTCTTATAGTGAGGTGAACAGAACTGCACACAATATTCCAAATGTGGTCTCACCAAGGTCCTGTACAGTTGCAGCATAGCCCCACGGGTCTTAAACTCAAACCCCCTGATTAATAAACGCTAACACACTATAGGCCTTCTTCACAGCTCTAACCACTTGAGTGGCAACCTTCAGAGATCTGTGGATATGAACCCCAAGATCTCTCTGTTCCTCCACATTCCTCAGAACCCTGCCATTGACCCTGTAATCTGCATTCAAATTTGTCCTCCCAAAATGAATCACCTCGCACTTATCAGGGTTAAACTCCATCTGCCATTTTTCGGCCCAGCTCTGCATCCTATCTATGTCTCTTTGCAGCCTACAACAGCCCTCCACCTCATCCACTACTCCACCAATCTTGGTGTCATCAGCAAATTTACTGATCCACCCTACGGCCCCCTCCTCCAAGTCATTGATAAAAATCACAAATAGCAGAGGACCCAGCACTGATCCCTGTGGTACACCGCTGGTAACTAGTCTCCAGTCTGAAAATTTTCCATTCACCACCACCCTCTGAATTCTATGAGATAGCCAGTTGTGTCTCTGTATGCCTTGTTTGAGAGCAGATATCCACTCCATCTGATGAAGGAGCAGCACTCCGAAAGCTAATGGCATTTGCTACCAAATAAACCTGTTGGACTTTAACCTGGTGTTGTTAACACTCTTACTGTGTTTACCCCAGTCCAACGCCAGCATCTCCACATCATGAAGGTCTTTCAGCCATAGCAGATGAAACTGGGTAAAACCCCTCAGGCTATGGCCGGTATTTTATGACCTCGCTCGGGCGGAGCTCATAAAATCCCGCCCGAGGCCAACGGAGAATTCTGTTCTGTGAGCCGCGCCCACCCCGATTCTGGGTCAGGCATGGCGATAAAATTCCGGCCTATATGTCTGACATGTAATGAACATTGTAATTTGGAGAGGTGATGGGCCCAGTGGTATTATCGCTAGACTATTAATCCAAAGACTCAGCTAATGTTCTGGGGAACTGAGTTCAAATCCTGCTACCTGGCAGATGGTGGAATTTGAGTTCAATAAAAAAAATCTGGAATTAAGAATCTACTGATGACCATGAAACCATTGTCAATTGTCGAAAAAACCCATCTGGTTCACTAATGTCCTTTAGGGAAGGAAATCTGCCGTCCTTACCAGGTCTGGCCGACATGAGACTCCAGAGCCACAGCAATGCGGTTGATTCTCAACTGCCCTCGGGCAACTAGGGATGGGCAATAAATGCTGGCCAGCCAGTGACGCTCATGTCCAACAAATGAATAAATATAAAATTATTGACCGTAATAATAATGACCATAGGAATATTACAGCATTGGATAAAATGGATTACTTTTGCATTTTATGTAATGTCTCTTTCAACAATACTGTAATGTACTTTGATAAATATTATAAATAAAGTGTATTTTAGGGAAAAACAGCATGCTTATAATAATATATACTTTCATCTTGAGGTTAGAACGCCCTGAATAGGCATCATTGATGTATTGACAAAACTTGCTGATTCCCAATGGCATTGCTCATATGAACATGCGAATTAGGCCTCTCGAGCATGCACCGCTATTCAATAAGATAATGGCTGATCTTGTTTTAACCTCAATTTTCATATTCCTGCCTACTCCTGCCTGATAACCTCCCACCCCCTTGCTTATCAAGAATCTACCTAGCTTTGCTTTAAAGATATTTAAGGACTCTGCTGAATCACCTTTTGAGGAAGAGAATTCTGAAGTCTTACAATCCTCTGAGAATTATTTTTCCCTCATCTCTGTCCTAAATGGGCGACTCTTTTGGAAATGGTGATCCGGAGCTTCTTCCACAAGAGGAATCATCCTTTCCATAGCCACCGTATCAAGTCCCCTCAGGATGTTATCTGCTTCAATCAAGTCTCCTCTTACTCATTTAAACACGAATGGATACAAGTCTAGCCTGTCCAATCTTCCCTCATTAGACAACTTGCCCAATCCAGGTCTTAATCTGGTAAGCCTTCTCTGAACTGCTCCCAATGCATCTTTCTTTAAATTAGGAGACCAAAACATTAGTAAGGTCACACTTGGAATACTGTGTGCAATTCTGGTCACCCTATTATAGAGAGGATATTATTAAACTAGAAAGAATGCAGAAAAGATTTACTAGGATGCTACCGGGACTTGATGGATTGAGTTATAAGGAGAGGCTGGATAGACTGGGACTTTTTTCTCTGCAGCATAGGAGGCTGAGGGGTGATCTTATAGAGGTCTATAAAATAATGGGGGGCACAGATCAGCTAGATAGTCAATGTCTTTTCTCAAAGGCATGGGAGTCTAAAACTGGAGGGCACAGGTTTAAGGTGAAAGGGGAGAGATACAGAAGTGTCCAGAGGGGCAATTTTTTCACACAGAGGGTGGTGAGTGTCTGGAACAAGCTGCCAGAGGTAGTAGTAGAGGTGGGTACAATTTTGTCTTTTAAAAAGCGTTTAGATAGTTACATGGGTACGACGGGTATAGAGGGATATGGGCCAAATGCGGGCAATTGGGATTAGCTTAGGGGTTTTAAAAAAAAGGGCGGCATGGACAAGTTGGGCCGAAGGGCCTGTTTCCATGCTGTAAACCTCTATGACTCTATGACTACTGTACACAATACTCCAGATGCAGTCTCACCGATGCTCACATACAGTCTCGAGAATGTTGTAGCTGATCGCTGCCTGTTGTTCAAACTATCACTGATGACAAAGAAGCAGCAGATATGTAAAAAGTGGCTGATTCGCCACCACGCACTTTTTGCCTCTGCCAAAGTTGAAATTCCCTTCATAAGTTGTTTTTTTCGTGTTCTTCAAGGCTGCGTGTATATGAACATTTCTAATCAGGAGATTATTTCAATGCATCTTACTTATGAATAAAGATGATTGCATTATTGCGGGAAGTGCATTTTTGATGGGCCTATCCAGAACTTGGATATCTCGTGACAACAGTTTTACATCATTGTTTTCTTTTCCGAACTCCAGGGCAAAAAACCCCTCTTGTCTGACTGACAGAGCCTTATGCAGCCTCAGCAGTACATCTCACCCTCTAGAAATGAATGCTCGCATTGAATTTGTCTTCCTAACTGCCTACTGAACCTGCATGTTAACCTTAAGAGAGTCCTGAATCATCTTTCTATCTCAAATTCCACCATCATCACCATATACTCCCTTTCCCTCAAATGTTTGCCTAGATTCCCCTTAAATTCATCTATACTATTCAGTTCAAACACCTGCTTTAATAACAGGTTTCACGTATACACCACTCTTTGGGTAAAAAAGTTTTTTTCTGAATTCCACATTGGATTTGCTGTGACTCCATTATAATGATGGCCTCTCATTATGCTCTTTCTCACAACAGGAACATTGGGCGGGATTTTCCAGCCTCTCTTGCCAGTGGGATCTTCTAGTTGACCCCTTGTGGCTGGTTCCCTGGAGGGAGGCAGGACAAGTGAGCCACTCAAAAGCCCATAGATTTTGGCGGGACTGGAAGATCCCATTGGCGGCCAGCGGCTCACTGCCTTTGCCATGGGAAAACCTACCCCGGGGAGACCGGAAAATCAGGACCCACACCCCGTAGTAGATTTGGCTGCCCAGCATAAAGTCCATTGACTTTTGATGGGAACAGACGATGCTGGGGGTGGGAAGGGCTGGAAAATCCCACCCATTCTCTCTGTATTCACCTTCATAACTTTAACGACGTTGATTAAGAATCTATTATCAAGGATTTCATAACCCGGCATTTGGAAGGCAATGGTATAATCAGACAAAGTCAGCATGGATTTACAAAAGGGAAATCTTGCTTGACAAATCTATTGGAATTTTTGAGGATGTGGTAGAGTAGGCTGAGGAGAACCAGTGGATCTGGTTTATTTAGACTTTCAGAAGGCTTTCGGCAAGGTCTCACATAACAGACTAGTATGTAAAGTTAAAGCACATGGGATTGCAGGTAATGTCTTGAGATGGATAGAAAGCTGGTTAGCAGATAGGAAGCAAAGAGTTGGCATAAATGGGTCTTTTTCTGATTGGCAGTCAGTGACAAGTGGGGTTCCGCAGGGATCTGTGCTAGGTCCCCAACTTTTAACATTATAAATGATTTGGAAGAGGGAATTGAATGTATTATCTCCAAATTTGCAGATGATACAAAGCTGTGAGGAGGATGCAGAGATGCTTCAGCATGATTTGGACAACCAGAGTGCATGGGCATCTGCATGGCAGATGCAGTATAATGTGAATAAATGTGAGGTTATCCACTTTGGTAGCAATAATAGGAAGACAAATTATTATTTGAATGGGTGTAAATTGAGAGAGGTGGATACTCAACGAGACCTTGGGGATTCAGTCGCTGGAAGTAAGTGCACAGGTAGAGAAAGCAGTAAAGAAAGCAAATGGTACGTTGGCCTTCATAGCGAGAAGATTTGAGTACAGGGATAGTGATGTTTTGCTGCAATTGTACAGGGCATTGGTGAGGTCACACCTGGAGTATTGTGTGTAGTTTTGGTTTCCTTATCTGAGGAAGTATGTCCTTGCTCTAGAGGGAGTACAGCAAAGGTTTACCAGGCTGATTTCTGGGACGGCAAGTCTGTCATATGAGGAGAGACTAAGTCGGTTAGGATTATATTCATTAGAGTTTAGAAGAGTGAGAGGGGACCTCAGAAAAACGTATAAAATTCTAACAGGGTTAGTTAGGCAGGGTAGATTCAGAAAGAATGTTCCCAATGATGGGGAAGTCCAGAACTAGGGGTCATAGTTTGAGGATAAGGGGTAAACCTTTTAGAACCAAGGTGAGGAGAAATTTCTTCACCCAGAGGGTGGTGACTGTATGGAATTCACGACCACAGAATGTAGTTGAGGCCAAAACGTTGTCTTATTTCAAGAATAAATTAGATATAGCTCTTGGTAGCTAAAGGGATCAAGGGACATGGGGGGAAGGGGGGATCAGGATATTGTATTCGATGATCAGCCATGATCAAGGTGAATGGGGGAGCAGGCTGGAAGGACTGAATGGTCTACTCCTGCTTCTAGTTTCTCTGTTTCTATGTTAACCATGATGTGGAGATGCCGGCGTTGGACTGGGGTAAACACAGTAAGAAGTTTAACAACACACCCCTCACCTGAAGAAGGGGCTTGGAGCTCCGAAAGCTTGTGTGGCTTTTGCTACCAAATAAACCTGTTGGACTTTAACCTGGTGTTGTTAAACTTCTTTCTATGTTAACCCTCAGCCTTTTTGGAGGAGAAAAGAGACTCAGCTTGTCAATTCTTTCCTGATATATCTGTCTGTCTATATATAGAATATATATATATATATATATATATATATACACACATCCATTAATGGTCCCATCCTTGTAAACTTTCTGTGCATTCTCTCTAGTTACTACCTCTATATCCTTTTGATAATATTGCATGCAGTACTCTTAAGGATGATCTAACTAAGGGTTGGTACAGGTTTAGCATAGCTTTGCTACTTTTCAATCCTATCCCTCTGGAAATAAATCCTAGTGCTTGTTTTGTTTTTGCACAGCCTCGCTAACCTATGGTGCAGCTTTTAGTGATTAACGTACCTGTTTTCCACAATCCCCACACCAGCTAGACTTCCACCTTCCAAGTAATTTGCGATCTCCCTCTACCAAAATGTACCTTACATTTGTTTGTGTTGAATTTCATTTGCCAATTACTTGCGCATTCTGCAAGTTTATTAAGCTCCTCTTGTTATTTGTTGCTGTCCTTCTCAGTGTTGACTGTCCCCCCATTCGATGTCATCCACAAATTCCAATGCCCAAATCGTAAAGGTAAGTTGTGAACAGCATTGGTCCCTGTGGAACACCACACCCTATCTTCTGCCACACTGAGTAACTAATCTTTACGCTCATCTGCCTTATTCAATGTTAAAACAAATAATTAAATGTGAGTGATAATACCTCTGCTACCTCTTCCCTAGACTATTTTAGAATCCATGGATGCAATCTACCTGACCCCGGGCAATTATTCTCTTTGAGTTTGTTTATCATAGAATCCCTACAGAGCAGAAGGAGGCCATTCGGCCCATCGAGTCTACACCGGCCACAATCCCACCCAGGCCTTATCCCCTTAACCTCACGTATTTACCCTCCTATTCCCTCTGACATTATGGGGCAATTTAGCATGGCCAATCAACCTAACCAGCACATCTTTGGACTGTGGGAGGAAACTGGAGCACCCAGAGGCAACCCATGCAGACACGGGGAGAACGTGCAAACTCCACACAGACGGTGACTCAAGCCGGGAATCGAACCCAGATCCCTGGCCCTGTGAGGCAGCAGTGCTAACCACTGTGCCACCCCATTTAGTTTGTTCAGTACCCCACCTTTTTATTTTAAATGCATTTATATCACCGTTGGTCTCATTTGTTCAATGGTCATGTCTCCCGCACTATCTCCCTTGTAAATACTGCAGCAAAATAATTATTTAATATTTCTACCATCTTTTATCATTAACTGTGATATTATCCTGTCCATCCCTTAATGATCCTATTCATATCACAGCCTCCCTTTTTTATATTGCTGTCCTGTAAAATATTTTATTATTTTGTTTTATGCACCTTGATAATTCAATTTCAGTTTTATCTCTTTGCTTTCCAATTGAGTTTTTAAAAACTGCGCTCTGAATATCTTTGTATCCTCTTGAGTGTCAGGCTAGATTGTATGCTCTTGATTTGGAAGGGGGCTTGCGTTATTGACCTCCTGGTTGAAGAGGAAGTAGTACCACATAGAAAAACAGAAAATAGAAGCAGGAGTAGGCCATTCGGCCCTTCGAGCCTGCTCTGCCATTGATTTTGATCATGGCTGATCATCAAATTTAATATCCTGATCCTGCCTTCCCCCCGCCCCCCCCAATCCCGTGATCCCTTTAACCCCAAGAGCTATATCTCATTTCTTCTTGAAACCACTGACCTAAGGCTGACAATAGATCAAATACTCTGTGGCCCATCACAGTACAGCTCATAAGAATTGTGTGCAAGTTAGACTTAGCATCTACCAGAATCCCAGGATATTCTTCCATATCAACAATTTCAATAGATACCCCTTGTACCTTTCAATCAATATCTTCAAGATCTCTCCCTGAGGAGCGTGAAGTTTGAAGTTTCCAACTTTATCTCCCACTGGTTAGTTGCCAACTCTATTAAAGATGGTGAATAGGTGGCACTAAATCTCGAGGCGAGGCCACTAGCAACACAAAATCTGCAAATGAAGCACTATAATTCTTTCTAAATAGTCAATGATGCACACCGAAAGCGTCCTTTATTGTGCCTCCTGATTTGCAATTGGTGAAGACATTAAATAGGATGGATGACAGTGAAAAGTCTTGCTTCAGTTCTTTTTAGAGAGCAGTTGGCTGTTTTTTTTTCTATCTACCCATCAACAAAATTTACGATTTGGACGTGCATTTCCATAGTTTCCAACTCCTTTGTGAGCGTCGCCTGAGAACTGGGTCAAAGACCTTATAAAACTTGACATAGCAATGGGTAGCTTTTTTTTCCTGAACCCTCGATATTCTGCAATCCTCTATGAAGTCACAGCATGCCCCCATATACTCTGCAAACAAAAAGCAGAATCCAGGTTATTTCTTTCCAATTACTGGATTCTCCAAAATATTAGACCTGCATGTTGGAATAAGCTATATAAACAACTCCAGTATCCACCAGGTTCCTTGGGAGTTTTATGGCATCATGGACAATGAAATCACAATTAGAACATTGAGAGTCATGCTTCAAATAAAATCCAGCTCCTCAATCTCAGAAAGATAGTGCGAAGGGCAATTTAGTAGCTCCTAGTATTTATTTCCATGACTACCCTTCCTCTTGCCTCGGGCAGCTTGTAGATCTGAAAGAGAAACAGAAAGCGTTAGAAGTACTCAGAGCATTTGGCATCATCTGTGGAGAGAGAAAGGGGGTGAGAATTTTGGGTTGATGGCCCTTCATTAGCTTTTGCGTCTCATGGACAAAGCTCTGAATGAAGACCTGGGTTAAACGAATGTTGATGAATAAAGTCTAATAAATGGGTGTGTAAAGTATTGTCATGCCTGGCATGTTGCAGACTGTTCTGCAAAGGCTGTTGCACTATGCTGAAGGTGCACTTCCACTGCACAGATCATAAGGAAATTAATGCTTGGGATGACAGATCCTGGAAAAGTTAAGCCAGAAGCCAGGTTAGAGCACGTATTCAGGATTTGGTCCCTACATTTATTGGGCTACAGAAAAAGTGCAGTGCTCTGCCTGGAGCCAAGTCCTAGGGCCTCCTGGGGGTGGGAGGGTAGGGGACGTTCATGATGGGGGGGGAGTGGGGGGGTGATTATGGATTAGGCCAGGAGGGAAGGGCTCCGGAGGTCCAAAGTCCCTCCAGGGTGCCCTAACTCTGAGGGAATCTTCAGAGTGAGGCACCCCTCTCTCCCGTCCCTGCCGGAGATGGGCAATAATTTAAAAGTCACTTTCCCACCTACCTGCACTTTCTCCCCCAAGCCTAAAAATTGAGGCTAGGCAGGATAAGGCCCTTAAGTGACCATTAAGAGTCTCAATTGATGAATGGGTGGGTTTCCCGCCTGAGTACCTGCCTGCCCAAGCATGAAATTAGGTCTGGGTTTGGTCGGACTGGTTCCCGGGGGGAATCCCGTCCATTCAATTTTGTACTTCCCCACCCTAGCCTCAGAACCCACCTGGGGGATGGTGGAGAGGGAGGAAGCTTAAAATTGTGCCCTTAGAGTGGGGGAAAAGACTCAATCCAATCATTCCTCAATCCAATGTTACTACAAACTGGTGTTCCGACATACAGCACACAGTAATGACTCCCAAATAAACTGTGACCTCTTGACAGGTTTTTGAAAATTGTGGGAAAGTGCTTCCGTACGGGGAGCAGCGCATTGTGTTGCACACTGTTCAATCTCACTGTGTGATTATGTAACTATGCCAGTCACTGCAGAATAATAACCATATGTAATTATGCAAATGTTTTAGTTCCTTTGCTTTGTTTTCCTTGTTGCATTTTTAATCTTTTTTTTAAAAAATGCTTTAAATATCCAATGCATCAATTTAATTCAGGTCAGAAGAAAGTCTGCTTTATCCACGTTTCCGTGCGCACTGCAGTGACAGGCGCAGAAAACATTGAGCCGGATTCTCCGACCTCGCTCGCAGCCGGGATCCTCCCGTCCCACTGCAGTGAACGGAGATTTGGCTCAGCGTCAAAGTCGCCGTCCTCGCTGGCAGCAGCGGCAGAGCGTGAACGGCCGGAGAATTCCGTCCATTATCTTTTCTTCACAGCCACATTTATAAAATAAAACAAAATGCCATCCTCCCTGGAGTACGAATTATTTTTAATTGGAATATTTAAGCCGAAACAGTGGCCTATAGCAGCGAACAGGTTAGGCTCCTGTAACAATGCAGATTTCTGAGAGATGGAGAGAGAGAGAGAGTCCCATTAAGTCACGGAAGCGGCTTGTTACTGAGCTAATACATGCTTAATTTTTGGAGATGACACTCTAGCCATCAATTGAATCAGTTACGAGATACACTCACCTTTAATTGCACCAAGTACTGGTGTTTGACTCATGTGGCGTATCCTTCACAAAAATAACTGGTATTGCTAGGGGACTCCAGATGCACTGGGGAGCAGCAGAGCAACAGATGTGGAAGAAGACCAACAAGAATACTTGGATAGCAGGTGTTGCACTCCAGGCTAAGAAATCATCTCTTAATGAATGTAATATTTGCCATTATCTTTGCTTCTGCAGCAGCTTATTTCCCTTCAGTGGCTCATGTGAGATGTTTCTATTCAGCAGCAGGTTTAATTGTTTCCCTACATTCTGGGTTTTTTTCAATTCCTTCCTCTCTGTGTGAAAATAATCAATTATTCGTCCGAATGACGGGGAAGCCCTAACCTGCGGCCTCATCACCACTTGGCTCGGTGCAATTTCGTGTTTAATCAGTGGCAATTATTCAACGTGGGATAGGATGGAGAAGAGAGGTTTTTTTTGCTTCGCAAAGTGAGATTAGCCTGTGTCTCGCGGATGCAGGAGGGAACTTGATGCTCTGGCTTGGCTCACTTCCCTTTTGCTCCTGGGATTTGTATTCTAATCCAATCCCAGATTGGTAAGTGTCCCAGTTCATCACTCTCAGCTCCCCTTGTCAAGCGAAGTGTGTGTGTGTACTGAATTATCGAATAGATTTTCAGCATTCTCCAAGTACTGGATCCTATTGATTTGTACTAATGGTACCAAGGGACCAATTTGAAATCCCTTCAATCTCATAGGCTGCGCGTTCAATTGAGGCGTTTGCACGTTCTCCCCGTGTCTGTGTGGGTTTCCTCCCGGTGCTCTAGTTGCCTCCCACACTCCAAAGGTGTGTAGGTTAGGTGGATTGGCCATGCTTAATTGCTCTTAGTGTCAGGGGTTTAGCAGGGTTAATACGCAGGGTTACGGGGATGGGTGGGATTGTTGTTGGTGCAGACCCGATGGGCCGAATGGCCTCTTTCTGCACTGTAGGGATTCTATGATTCTGTGCCATACAGCAGATGTGTGATGCCCGACTCCAGGGTCACACGACACCAGGTTATAATCCAACAGGTTTATTTGAAATCACAAGCTTTCCAAAGATGTGTGGGTTAGGTAGATTGGCCATGTTAAATTGCCCCTTAAGTGTCAGGCAGACCAGCAGGGTAAATACGTGGAGTTACGGGGATGGGGCCTGGGTGGGATTGTGGTTGGTGCAAGCTTGATGGGCTGAATGGCCTCTTTTGGCACTGTAGGGATTCTATGATTCTTTCGGAGTGCTGCTCCTTTGTCAGGTGAAGTGTGGAGATGCTGGTGTTGGACTGGGGTAGACAAGCTGAGAGGTAACACTCCAACAGGTTTATTTGAAACCACAAGCTTTTGAAGCGCTGCTCCTTCAAAGGAGGTTGTGTGGTCTCTCACCTTGTCTATCCCAGTCCAACACCGGCATCTCCTCATCATGTCCTTCATATATGTTGCATGCCAATGTCTGTTACCCAGGAAGCTGCCACGCTTTGTTCACACTTCATCTATTAGCCATTCCTGCATTGCTGGACTAAAATATTTACACAGAGCTGCTTGATTGGAGACGTAAGCTGCCCTTCACATTCCTGGTTAATGACACTTCTGAAATATCCACACTCAACCAACATGGGAGAGCAGGTGGAATGAGGCCCACAGAAGAATTTGGATTATTTCAGAGCAGGCAGTGTGGAAATCTTGTTTGAACTGTGTTGACAGATCTGGAGCAACCCTGTCATGTAGTTTAGCTTGGATCTTGAGTAAGTGCGGCCTGCCGTACACTTGCACAACCCTGATGCTCTCCTGCTGCGCCGAGAGGATGCTGCACGGTCAGAGGTGCAGTCTTTTTGGTGAAATGTTAAACCAAAGCCCCTTTAGCTCGTCAGGTGAATCTAAAGATTTCCATGGCAATGTTAGGAAGGGAGTCCTCCCTAGTGTTCTGGACAATATTTCCATAGCCTTCTAAACTTTATTGCTTTTGGAGAGAAATCTCTGTACAGCCACAAGCAAAGGAAAACGAAGTGCAGTGGGAGGATTTTAAGTGTGCACCAGGAAAATGCAAGTCTCTGGGCGGCATGGTGCCACAGTAGTTAGCACTGCTGCTTCACAGCACCCGGGACGCAGGTTCGATTCCCACCTTGGATTGCACGTTTTCCCCGTGTCTGTGTGGGTTTCCTCCGGGTGCCCCGGTTTCCTCCCACAGTCCAAAGATGTGCGGGTTAGGTTGATTGGCATGTCAAACTGCCCCTGAGTGTCAGGAAGATTAGCAGAGTAAATAGATGGGGTTACGGGGATAGGGCCTGGGTGGGATTGTTGTTGGTGCAGGTCTGATGGGCTGAATGGCCTCTTTCTGCACTGTAGGATTCTATGATTCATAGATTCCTTGGGAGGCACATAGTTGGAGCAAGGACGTAGGAGGCAGGCTACCATGAATAGGTTCGTAATGGTAGGAACTGTGCACAGTGCATTCATCTGCATGGCGGAATTTTACTGGCATGTCCGCCTGAGGTTTGTACGATCCCGCCCGAGGCCAACGGAAAATGCCGTTCTGCGATTCTCGCCCGCCCCTGGAATCGGCGTGCCGGTAAAATTCCAGCCGCAGTCTTCGGACATACATCTTTTTTTATTCATTCATTCATGGGATGTGGGTGTTGCTGCCAAGGTCAGCATTTAATTCCTATCCCTAGTTGCTCTTGGCTTGCTAGGCCATTTCAGAGGCCAGTTAAGAGTCAACCACATTGCTCTGGCTCTGAAGTCACATGAAGGCCAGACCAAGCAAGGACGGCAGATTTCCTTCCCTAAAGGACGTTAGTGAACCAGGTGGGTTTTTACGATAATCGACAATGGTTTCATGGCCATCATTAGACATTTAATTCCAGATTTCTGAATTCACATTTCAACATCTGCCGGGGTGGGATTTGAACCTAGAACCCAGAGCATTAGCCTGGATCTCTGAATTACTAGTTCAGTGACAATACTACTACTCCACTGCCTTCCCTATTGTTAAATTTCCTAGCCCACTTGTTACGTTTTCAGTGTTATCTACTCTGAGAAGGAACTTAGATGTGGAGATGAGGCACATTTTTCTATAGAATATATATGGGTACTTGTGTTTCTGTCTACCGGGCAGCACGGATGCCTCACAGCACCACAGCCCCAGATTCAATTCCGGCCTTGGGTTACTGTCTGTGCGGAGTTTGCACATTCTCCCCGTGTCTGCGTGGGTTTCCTCCAGGTGCTCCGGTTTCCTCCCACAGTCCAAAGATTTGCGTGTTAGGTTGATTGGTCATGTTAAATTGACCCTAGTGTCAAAGGGATTAGCAGGGTAAATATGTGGGGTTACGGGAATAGGGCCTGGGTGGGATTGTGGTCGGTACAAACTCGATGGGCCAAATGGCGTTCTTCTTTACTGTAGGGATTTTATGATTCTATGATACCTTGGTTTACTTGGTAAAAATCACTGGTTGCGTGAGGTTTCCAGGAAGTTCCACTGGTAATCTGAGCCACCTCCCCCACCACTGTCTGCACATCCCTCTTCTGAGCTTTCCTTAATCTCCAGCCAATCAGTTGGTCTCTCTCTGTTCTTTATGTCTATGGAAGCCGCTTAATGTCAACAAAACGAAGGAGATTGTCATCGACTTCAGGAATCATAAAGGAGAACATGCCCCTGTCTACATCAACGGGGACGAAGTAGAAAGGGTCATGAGCTTCAAGTTTTTAGGTGTCCACATCACCAACAACCTGTCCTGGTCCCCCCATGCCGACACTATAGTTAACAAAGTCCACCAATGCCTTTATTTTCTCAGAAGGCGAAGGAAATTTGGCATGTCAGCTACAACTCTCACCAACTTTTACAGATGCACCATAGTTGTGTCACAACTTGGTATGGCTCCTGCTCTGCCCAAGACCGCAAGGAACTACGAAAGGTCGTGAATGTAGCCCAACCTATCTTGCAAACTAGCCTCCCATCCATTGACTCTGTCTACACTTCCAGCTGCCTCAGCAAAACAGCCAGCATAATTAAGGACCTCACACACCCCGGACATCCTCTCTTCCAGCGTCTTCCGTCGGGAAAAAGATACAAAAGTCTGAGGTCACGTACCAACCGACTCAAGAACAGCTTCTTCTCTGCTGCTGTCCGACTTTTGAATGGACTTACCTTGCACTAAGTTGATCTTTCTCTACATCCTAGCTATGACTGTAACATTACATTCTGCACTCTCTCATTTCCTTCTCTATGAACGGTATCTTTTATCTGTATCGCATGCAAGAAACAATGCTTTTCACTGTATGCTAATACATGTGACAATAATAAGTCAAATCAAAACAAATCAAATATTTGGCGGGGAGGATGGAGGCTAGGCAAGCCTCTTAGATGGAAAGTCATGATTCAGGAAGGAAAAAAACAGAGTGTTTAAAGTGGAGGATGCTGTCATGGTTAGAAACTTTGCAGCAGGCCCGGCATGGGTGGCTGGTAAAATTGTGGAGAGAACAGGACTGGTCTCCTACATCATGGAGATACAAGGCTGTCAGCTCAGGAAACATGTAGACCATCAAGGAGGAGAGCAGCAATGGACACGGGATCCACAGGTGGCCCCTGCAGATAGTTCGAGGATTCCAGGGCTGGTTACTGGCATTTTGGTGGAGAATGTGGGACCGGAGCAACGGATGTTTGAGCAATCCAAGGATCCAGAAGCTGCCAAAGGGCCACTAGATACTGGATTAATGAGTCTGCCTTTTTCATCTTCTTAAATTTCGAAGAGCCTAGCACCAACTGAGGCGCTCTACCGGAGTCCGGAACTCTCCAGACTGATTAAACCTTTGATGAGTTTTCCAGTGATTCTTCCTGATACCCTTTTTACATAAGAACTTATTGTGGATCTTATTAACCAAGCTCCTGGCTTGGATAACTGTCTGGGTGAAGTCTGCACACTCCCCCCGTGTCTGCGTGGGCTTCCTCCGGGTGCTCCAGTTTCCTCCCACAGTCCAAAAGATGTGCGGGCTGATTGGCCATGCTAAATTGACCTAGTGTCCTGGGATGTGTGGGTTAGAGGGATTAATGGGGTAAATGTGTGGGGTTGTGTGGTTAGGGCCTGGGGTGGGATTGTTGTCGGGCAGACTTGATGGGTCAAATGGCCTCCTCCTGAAGTGTAGAATTTCTATGATTTCTATGATTTCTGACCCTGCTGTTTGTTTCTCCTCAGGAATATTTGGATTTTAGGGGGATGGACTGTAGTAGCGTGGTCCTTTAAGGGGAGCGGGGGGCGCACAATTGGTGAGGAGCCTCTGGATTGTCCCGGTGGGAAGCTGAGCCAATCAACAGGAGGACGAGTACCACAGGTCGAGAAGGGGCGCACAGTTGGAGTCAGGGAATCGAGTAGATCAGTTGCATTGTAATTTAGTCTGACCTTGTCGTATATACATTATCCTTTATTTGGCAATAAAGCCTAGTGTTAATTCGAGGCACATTGAGTTAGCCTCAATCGATTACAGTGGTAAAATGGGTAAAGAGGAGAAATGTGAAAATCCCCTGCATCTCTCTAACTTATTATGACTAATGAGCTATAATCTGTTGCTTGCGGCCTCTGATCCAGTGGAGCTTTGCCTGAAGCATTGGATCCTCTCCAATCTTGGAGGTCCTGCAGGCTTCATATCTGCATAAATGGAAATTATATATCCCTGGCTACAGGCTATAATTCTCTGTGCAGCCCAATTGTTTTTGTTTCCTTAATTTAAGGCTTCAGGCTCCATGCTAATTATCCATCTTTCTCAGCTAAGGAGCACATAGTGCACAAATCAAAATGTTAGTCCCTAACCATGCTCTTCAGTATAGGTTAATCGATGCTGAAAGGCATTGTTCAGAAGCATTACCTACTGGAGTTTTGTGTTCTTCTGGTGGGCCAAGGTTGAGGAAAATTAGATTGGCAATAAGTCTGTGAGCAACTAACTTTCTTACCTCATCTTATTTTGGCATGCTGTCTTTTAAAGTAGGGGAGCAATGGGACTTGTCTTATCAGACAATTTCTGGTTGTATTTTGGTTTGATAAATGCAAATTGAGAAGAAATTACAAGAATATAGGACATGAAACCAATCCAGCTTTGATTTGATTCGATTTATCATTGTCACATGTATTGTTTCTCGCAGGCTATACAAAGCATACTGTTCAAAGCAGTACATAGGGTAGAAGGAAAGGAGAGGGTGCAGAATATAGTGTTACAGTCATAGTTAGGGTGTAGAGAAAGATGATCTTAATATGTGATAGAACCATTCAAAAGTGTGATGGCAGCAAGGAAGAAGCTGTTCTTGAGTCGACCGGCGTGCTATCTCAGACTTTTGTATCCTTTTCCCGCTGGAAGAAGGTGGAAGAGAGTATGTTGGGGTGCATGGGATCCTTGATTATGCTGGCTGCTTTTCCAAGGCAGTGGGAAGTGTAGATGGAGTCAATGAATGGGAGGCTGGTTTGTGTGATGGACTGGGCTATGTTCATAATCCTTTGTGGTTTCTTGTGGTCTTGGTCAGAGCAGGAGCCATACCAAGCTGTGATACATCTAGAAAGAATGCTTTCTATGGTGCATCAGTAACAATTGGTGAATGTTGTAGCGGACATGCTGAATTTCCTTAGCCTCCTGAGAAGGTTGAGGTGTTTGTGGGCTTTCTTAACTATAGTGTCGGCATGGGGGGACCAGGACAGGTTGTTGGTGAACAACCTCGACCTACTTTCACCTCCCATCCTGAAAAGGAAACCCCATTTTCCACTGGGTGCGCCCTAAGCTGGATTCAGAAATTTGCTTGTTCCAATTCAATTTGCACCAGATTGTCTTGAAGTTATAAAAATAGAAAATGCTGGAAATGCTCGACAGGTCAGGCAACATCTGTAGGGAAAGAAACAGAGTTTTATCATTTGATCCAAAACGCTAATGCCGGAATCTTATCACCATTCACGTCGGCGGGTTTTCCCCCATCCCACTGCAGTGAACGGAGATTTGGCTGGCTGCCAAACTATAGCAGGAGCATGGCGTGAATGACAGGCAAGATCGCACCCTAACTCTGCTTCTCTCTCCAGGGGCACTACCTGAACTGTCACATCTTCCAGTGTCAACAGTGCTTTGTTTTTCCCTCTTTTAAGATATGCTTAGTTTATGGGTATCCTCACCGTTCTTATAGTTATTCATTGTGGTTCTTTTCTTGCAGTTCAGGATCTTACAAAAATGTAGCATGGTGATTGAATTAACCATGCTGATAAAATTAACAATGCCGATTCCCTTCGTGGTTCAAACATTTTGAAATGTGTATTTCCACCGTCACCGTTCTTCTTTCCATTGAAAGCAGTTTATATTCGCCTGTCTTACTGGCTTTCAAATCTTCCTAACTCGGCTACTGTGGATATTTCCCCATTTCTTTGTAACTTGACATTTTTTTAAAAATGCCTTTATTAAAGATTTTCCATTTTACTACATAATGCAAACCCCCAAGATCAAGTCCAGCACAGAATAATCATCACTTCACATATACATACCAAAAAGATCAGAAAATACCATTGCAATTGGTTCAGATTATCAATTACCGTTTGTTGTAATAGGCACCTCCCTTTGTAGGGATGATGGAAGGATATCCCAAAGAGTGGGGGATATCAGGATATCGGGATAAAACCATGAGCACATGGCATAATGGTGTACACAGGATAACAAGGACCGAGCTATACAGCATAAGGGAATCTCAGTGGGGTCCAATTGGAGCCTAAAAGAGCAGCCCAAAACCTCCAAACAATGAAAGGATACTGAACAGCACGGTGGCATAGTGGTTAGCACTGCTGTCTCACAGTGCCAGGGACCCGGGTTCAATTCCCAGCTTGGGTCATTGTGTGGAGTTTGCACATTCTCCCCGTGTCTGTGTGAGTTTCCTCCGGGTGCTCCGGTTTCCTCCCACAGTCCAAAGATGTACGGGTTAGGTGGATTGGCCATGCTAAATTGTCCCTTAGTGTCAGGGGCACTAACTAGGGTAAATGCATGGGGTTATGGGGATAGGGCCGGGGAGTCAGTGCAGACTTGATGGGCCGAATGGCCTCCTTCTGCACTGCAGGATTCTATGATTCTATTCTAACTGAAGTGCAGCTGTTTCACATGTTGTTCCTCGCTGAGATTCAGGTATGGCAATTGCTGTCTGAACACCTAGGCCAGATATAACCTCCTGCTGAGAGTCCTTCTCCCTCCTCCCTCTTTTATAGCAGCTTATCCAGATCAGCTCAATCATGCTATATTCCAAGGGGAAAGCTTGTCTTGTCCCCATCTTTGGAAGCATCTTGTTGATGCAGAAGCACTGAAGTCAGGGCCAGGCCCTTCAGCACCCGCCACACCGCCCCCTGTCGACTGTAATAACTTTGAAGAACTCTAGAAAGTGCCAAACACTTGTACAATCATGCCAACAAGCTGAATAAAACAATCAGTAGCTAACCTTAAAGGAGGTGATAATCTGTTTAAATGGCACCAGTTGGGTGAGATCTTCTTGTTGATCAACATGTTTTCAGCCGTAATAAAACTGAAAATGCTGGAGAAATTCAACAGGCCTGACAACATCTCGAGGGAGAGAGAGAGAGAGAATAGAACCAATGTTTCAAGCCAGAACGACCCTTCATCAGAGCTCAAAACGTTGGCTCTATTCTCTTCCCACAAATGTTGTCAGACCAGCTGAGATTTTACAGCATTTTCTGTTTTTTGTTTCAAATTCCAGCATCTGCAGTATTTTCCCGTTTTCTTGATCTTTTCAGCCATCTTTGATTAGGAGATAGTAGGACACTAGGGCTGAGTTCCAAAATGGCAGCACTGCCATGATGTCAAGAGCTGCCTACTCTGTATATTTCTGGCAGATGCTAACTGTGTATACATTAACGCCCTCACCAATATGGCATCCAGCGTGACTTGCACCAGAAATGTGTATGTGCACTGCGGACACCATTTTAGACCAAAAAATGTGCGCTGCATATCTGAGTTTTGCATGCTTATAACTAGATTATTTGCTTTTTGATTTTTAAGCTTGCACCATAACTGTGGATAGAGAGTGGATCTTGCTTTGGTTAATAGATCTGATTTGAATTGAATACCTTGGCCATTTTATCAGATGAACAGAAAGCACTGTTATCTGATGCCTATTCGAGCACAAATGAAGCTGTGCAGACCAAGGCTCTCTTGAAATAAACTCAAAGTCAGGCACATAGAATGAATACTCGCCAGATCTTAAATCTCATCCTTTACTGGCAATTAACAATAACCGACCTTAAACCTGTGTGCGTTGTAGCAAGGTAATAACGTATTAAATTGATGATCTAGGTAAAACTGTTTAGCTTTTGTCACCGTGTAGTTTTAGAATTGGATAGGCTTGGACCTGTCTAGTTTAAACCAGACTGAGCATTTGAATTATTGACATTACGCTATCGAGCCTGGGTTCTCAGAATCATAGAATCTCTACAATGCAGATGGAGACCTTTCAGCCCATCAAGCCTGCACTGACAACAATCCTACCCAGGCCCTATCGCCAAAACCCCATATATTTACCCTAGACCCCCTGACACTAAGGGGCAATTTAGCATGGCCAATCAACCTAACCCGCACATCTTTGTGACTGTGGGAGGAAACCGGAGCACCCGGAGGAAACCCACGCAGACACAGGGAGAACGGGAAAACTCCACACAGGCAGTCACCCAAGGCCGGAATTGAACCCACGTTGCTGGCGCTGTGAGACAGCAGTGCTAACCACTGTGCCACCATGCCACCCTTAAACATAGTTCAGGGGACTAAGAGAGTGCTGAAATACATGTCCCAACTTTATATGATAATTAGAGCTGGTATTCTTGGAACTGTTCCCATCTGTAATGTAGGAAATGTTTAATTTACAAAAGTGGGAGGAATTAAATGTTCAGAATCCTGTTGCTGTGGTTAGGTTACTTTGGTCCTATTAACATATTTAACCAAAGAAGTATTCTAATAGTTGGTTTTAAAGGAGTGAAATAAACCTAAATTTGATAAGGATGTTTCTTAAAAATTATCTCCAAACCATATGCATAGTTTAAAATTATTTCCTTTTACAGCGAAAGTATATGCATATATTACGACATTGCTGTCACATGGTACTCTGGCATTTTTTGATGTGGTAATGTAATTGTTACATTCTGCACATGCTCAGAAGAGGGAGACACGATGAAGATAATGATAATTCATCAGTTTTTGTTGGGTCAGGAAGTATCAGTAAGCAGGGAATTTTGATGAGGCAGGCGGGGTAGGAAGAAGCTTGCCCTTAATGGCGCACTGAAATAGGGTATCAGTGCTCCTTTCTGGTCCATCTGTATAATCACATCTAATATCTGTCTTAGAATCATAGAATCATAGAATCCCTACAGTGCAGAAGGAGGCCAGTCGGCCCATCGAGTCTGCAGCGACCATAATCCCACCCAGACCTTATTCCCGTAATCCGATCTATTTACCCTGCCTATCCCCTTGACAATGTACCATGGCCAATCCACCTAACCTGCACATCTTTGGAGTGTGGGAGGAAACCGGAGCACCTGGAGGAAACCCACACAGACACGGGGAGAACGTGCAAGCTCCATACAGACAGTTACCCAAAGCTGGAATTGAACCTGGGTCCTTGGTGCTGTGAGGCAGCTATGCTAACCACTGTGCCACTGTGCCATCCCTGTATAAACCTTACCTTATATAAGTCATGATGTTCCAAAGTTTTAATATGTGGTCACTGAGAACAGGCAAGGCTTTTTGCTCATGTCTTAATTATAACAGGATTATTCACAATAGGATGACCATTAAAGCAGTGGAAACAACTCAATCAGGGTCGTCCATTGTCTTCTACTCATCAGAGTGAAGAGTGTTAGTGTAAAGGAGGGAATTGTCTTCACTTTAAGCAGACAGGTAGTACTTTACTCTGAGGCAGAGGCAACCCCCTCCCTGCACCCCCAGTCCCTGCATATGTGACATGTAGGCCCAGATTTTTGCTGTGACAGAGAGGCTCTCCAGTGAGGCACAAATCCTGGGAATGACAAATGCCAACTCTGAATATAGTATTCCCTATTTTCGCGGGGGTGATACTGGAGCCAGGCTGGAGTTCGAGCATGCACAGTTCATGAAGGTGGCTGGCCATTTAAATCACCAGCTGCCTTCAGTGTATTGAGATTTTGGTAGGTCAGCAGTGTGAAACCTGAAGTGTGCAGTTGAAGCAGGTAAGAGGAGGTCTGAACTTAGTGGATTTGTTTGGATAGCCAAAGTATCCCTTTGGAGTGGAAAGATATTCATTTAGATGTGGTTCTGGGACACAACTGGGAGAGATTAGGCCCCCTTTGGGAGAGGTAAGGCACCCTTTGGGATTGCCAAAAGTAAACATGATTGTGCAGAAAACGTGTATACACTGACTGGAACTGTCAAGCTACCAAGGAAATGTCAAGCTGTCATGGAACAGTCAAAGCTTTCAAAGTTGTCAAGGAACAGTTAAAGGCTACTAAGTGAGTTAGTATGGAGGGGCAAGGGCAATGGGTGGGTGGCATGGTTTTGCATGTGCTGGCACTAAGTTGGCATGGGGGCTATAAAGGGTCATGGACATATAGAGCATTTGGATCTGAGGGGCCATGAGGGTGGATAGAAGGGCATGGGTTAGCATGTGGTATGAGGGGCATGGAGGGTGAATGAGGGGCATGAGATGGCATAGGTTTGATTGGATGGCACATAGGAAGTTTATGTGTGGGAGAGTGAGGGTTGATGGCTGGCAGGCTGCTTTTTGTTTTAACCTTTTTTAAAAATTCCCTACACAAAGTGCCAGAGTACAGAGGGAAGCCTTCCACCCAACCCATCCCCACATCCGGCAGCCTTGCATTGGGTTTGGGGGAGTGGTGGCAGGTTTGACTTCCAATCCAACCTGCTCTACTAGAATGAAAATCGCAACTGCCTGCAGGGTTCCTCCTGCCTCTGCGCACCTGACCCAGGAGCGAAAATCTGGGTCTGAGTTTCTTTTTCCATGTCAGCCATCTTGTCGCCTCTTCGTGAAAGTGTCAGTCGGCAACAGTTTTGTTGCCAGTAGGAATTGGATTGATTGTCTCAATCGATTATGCAGGACCTGCTGAAGTACTGGGTTCCAATGATTGGTGATCAAGGACTAATAACAACAATAGCTGAGTCAGTACTCTGAGCGGCTTTCACATGTCTCCCCTCTGCCTGTGCTCCAGGGAGAACTCACACGCTCCCAATATGTGACCCCTTAAGTAGCAAGGTCATCATGTAACCAATCGGTCCACAGGAACTCTATAATAAACAAACAGCCAAGACTTGTCCCACTTAATTCAAATGGGACAAAGAGATGGGAGGACAGATACTAGTGTTGTCAATGCTGTTGTATGGTTTTCTTGTCAAGTACAGTGTTTGCAAATCCCTCCTTCTGCTCTTATAACAGAGGGATTAATTCATTTATTTTAAGAGGATTTGTGCATCTGTTCAAATAGTGGGATGCAAACGGATGGTCTGGTTAGGAACACATGATCAGTGCAGGCTTGGAGGGCCGAAGGGCCTGTTCCTGTGCTGTATTGTTCTTTGTTCTTTGGAAGAGGAACTTGGCAGAAATTTGGTGACAGTAATTTCTATTCACTAATGTTTTGCACAGAAATGGTGGAATAAATGGAACTGTGCAGTGTCATTAAATTGACATGAAAATTATTACATCATCCAAATGCTAACAGCTCCTTCCCACAAGCAACTCACTCACTTGTTCCTGCAAGCAGTCCATGTTCATATGCAGCAAGACCTGGACAATATTCAGGGGTGGACTGACCAGTGGCAAGTAATAAGTGCGCCACACAAGTGCCAGGCAATGACTACCTCCAACAAGAGAGAATCTAATCATTTCCCTTTTGACATTCAATGGCATTACCATCGCTGAATCCTCCAATATCAACATCCTGGCAGGTTACCATTAACCAGAAATTTAACTGGACTCTGTGGCTACAAGACCAGGTCAGAGGCTGGGAATTTGGCAATGAGTAACTCGTCCCCTGACTCTCAAAGCCTGTCCACCATCTACAAGACACAAGTCAGGAGTGTGATGGAATACTCTCCACTTGCTTGGTTGCGTGCAGCTCTACCAGCACTCAAGAAGCATGACACCATCCAGGACAAGCAGCAATCCACCACCTTAAACATTCGCTCTCTCCACCACTGAAGCAGAGTGGCAGCCATGTGTACCTTCTACAAGATTCACTGTAACAACTCACCAAGGCTCCTGAGACAGCACCTTTTAAACCTCTACCACCTAGAGGGGCAAGGCCAGATGCATTGGAACGTACCATTTCTAAATTTCCCTCCAAGCCACACACCATTCTGACTTGGAAATATTTCACTGTTCTTTCACTGTTGCTGGGTCAAAATCCTGGAACTCCCACCCTAACGGCACTGTAGGTGCTGTAGGGACTATAGCATTTCAAGAAGGCAGCTCACCATCACCTTCTCAAGGGCAATTAAGGATGGGCAATAAAAAGCAATGCCTGTGCCGCGGGAGAGTGAGAACAGGAATCGGTGGAGAATGAATGCGTGGCTGAGGGACTGGAGCAAGGGACAAGGATTTGGGTACTTGGATCATTGGGACCTCTTTAGGGGCAGGTGTGACCTGTTTAAAAAAGACGGGTGGCACTTGAATCCCAGGGGGACCAATATCCTGGCGGGAAGGTTGGCTAAGGCTACTGGAGAGACTTTAAACTAGAAAGGTTGGGGGGAGGGAATCGGAATGAGGGGACTGAGAGCAAGGAGGTTAGCTCGCAAATTGATAAGGAATGTAAACAGGGTAAGAGGGAGGTTAGACGAGTGATGGAGAAGGGAAGTGCTCAGGCTGAAGGTCTGAGATGTGTCTATTTTAATGCCAGGAGTGTTGTGAATAAAGTGGATGAGCTTAGAGCGTGGATTGCTGCTTCGAATTGTGATGTGGTGGCCATTACGGAGACTTGGATGTCTCAGGGACAGGACTGGGTGCTTCAGGTGCCGGGTTTTAGATGTTTCAGGAAGGACAGGGAGGGAGGCAAGAGAGGGGGGGGAGTGGCACTGTTGATCAGGGATAGTGTCACGGCTGTAGAGAAGGTGGACGCCGTGGAGGGATTGACTACGGAGTCTCTGTGGGTGGAGGTTAGGAACAGGAAGGGGTCGGTAACGTTGCTGGGTGTTTTCTATAGGCCGCCCAATAGTAACAGAGATGTTGAGGAGCAGATGGGGAAACAGATCCTGGAGAGATGTAGGAATAACAGAGTTGTCGTGATGGGAGATTTTAATTTCCCAAACATAGATTGGAATATCCCTAGGGCTAGGGGTTTGGATGGAGAGGAGTTTGTTAGGTGTGTCCAGGAGAGTTTCCTGACACAGTATGTGGATAAGCCTACTAGAGGAGAGGCTGTACTTGATCTGGTGCTGGCTAATGAACCTGGACAGGTGGAGGATCTCTCGGTGGGTGAGCATCTTGGGGATAGCGATCATAATTCTATCTCCTTCACGATAGCATTGGAAAGAGATAGGATCAGGCAGGCTAGGAAAGTGTTTCTCTGGAGTAAAGGGAAATACAGTGTCATCAGGGAGGAAATTAGACGGTAAATTGGAAGGAGGCATTCTTGGGGAAAAGTACCAAAGGAAAGTGGAGGATTTTCAAGGAATGTTTGTCTGGAGCTCTGCATGACAACGTTCCGATGAGACAGGGGGGTGTTGGTAGGGTACGGGAACCGTGGTGCACGAAGGTTGTGATGAACCTGGTGAATAAGAAAAGAGAGGCGTACAGAAGGTTCAGAGAGCTAGGAGGTGTTAAGGATTTAGAGGAGTATACGGGATGTAGGAAGGAGCTTAAGAAGGAAATTAGGAGAGCGAGAAGGGGTCATGAGAAGGCCTTGGCGGGTAAGATTAAGGAGAATCCCAAGGCTTTCTACAAATATGTCAAGAGTAAAAGGATGAGATGTGAAGGCATAGGACCCTTAAAAGGTGAAGGGGGAAAAGTTTGTGCGGAACCGTTAGAAATGGCGGAGTTGCTTAATGAATACTTTACCTCGGTATTCACGGTGGAAAGGGATCTGGGTGGTTGTACTGCTGGTTTGCGGTGGACAGAAAGGATCGAGCATGTGGACATAAAGAAAGAGGATGTGTTGGAACTATTGAATGGCATCAAGGTTGGTAAGTCGCCGGGACCGGATGGGATGTACCCCAGGTTACTGTGGGAGGCGAGGGAGGAGATTGCGGAGCCTTTGGCGATGATCTTTGCATCGTCGATGGAGACGGGAGAGGTTCCGGAGGATTGGAGGATTGCAGATGTGGTCCCTATATTCAAGAAAGGGAACAGGGACAGCCCGGGAAATTACCGACCGGTGAGTCTAACCTCAGTGGTTGGTAAGTTGATGGAGAGGATCCTGAGAGACAGGATTTATGATCATCTAGAGAAGTTTAGTATGATCAAAAGTAGTCAGCACGGCTTTGTCAAGGGCAGGTCGTGCCTTACGAGCCTGGTTGAGTTCTTTGAAAATGTGACCAAACACATTGACGAAGGAAGAGCGGTGGATGTGGTCTATATGGACTTCAGCAAGGCGTTCGATAAGGTCCCCCATGCAAGACTTCTTGAGAAAGTGAGAGGGCATGGGATCCAAGGGGCTGTTGCCTTGTGGATCCAGAACTGGCTTGCCTGCAGAAGGCAGAGAGTGGCTGTGGAGGGGTCTTTCTCTGCATGGAGGTCAGTGACCAGTGGAGTGCCCCAGGGATCTGTTCTGGGACCCTTGCTGTTTGTCATTTTCATAAATGACCTGGATGAGGAAGTGGAGGGATGGGTTGGTAAGTTTGCTGACGACACCAAGGTAGGTGGTGTTGTGGATAGTTTGGAGGGATGTCAGAAGTTGCAGCGAGACATAGATAGAATGCAAGACTGGGCGGAGAAGTGGCAGATGGACTTCAACCCGGATAAGTGTGTGGTGATCCATTTTGGCAGATCCAATGGGATGAAGCAGCAGTATAATATGAAGGGTACCATTCTTAGCAGTGTAGAGGATCAGAAGGACCTTGGGGTCCGGGTCCATAGGACTCTTAAATCGGCCTCGCAGGTGGAGGATGCGGTCAAGAAGGCGTACGGCGTACTGGCCTTCATTAATCGAGGGATTGAGTTTAGGAGTCGGGAGATAATGCTGCAGCTTTATAGGACCCTGGTTAGACCCCACTTGGAGTACTGCGCGCAGTTCTGGTCACCTCATTACAGGAAAGATGTTGAAGCCATTGAAAGGGTGCAGAGGAGATTTACAAGGATGTTGCCTGGATTGGGGGGCATGCCTTATGAGGATAGGTTGAGGGAGCTTGGTCTCTTCTCCCTGGAGAGACGAAGGATGAGAGGTGACCTGATAGAGGTTTACAAGATGTTGAGAGGTCTGGATAGGGTAGACTCTCAGAGGCTATTTCCAAGGGCTGAAATGGTTGCTACGAGAGGACACAGGTTTAAGGTGCTGGGGGGTAGGTACAGAGGAGATGTCAGGGGTAAGTTTTTCACTCAGAGGGTGGTGGGTGAGTGGAATCGGCTGACGTCGGTGGTGGTGGAGGCAAACTCGTTGGGGTCTTTTAAGAGACTTCTGGATGAGTACATGGGATTTAATGGGATTGAGGGCTATAGATAGGCCTAGAGGTGGGGATGTGATCGGCGCAACTTGTGGGCCGAAGGGCCTGTTTGTGCTGTGGCTTTCTATGTTCTATGTTCTATGTACATCCTACGAAAAAATTTTCGAAAGCCAATTAATTTCTTCCTCCATGCAGAAAATTTCTGGCAACAACATTAATTATATTTTTACCTTTTTCAATATAATAGACTCTATAAGTCACTAAATATTTCATACATATTATTGGGCCACTTGCTGTTCATATGCATTAAATTTTAAAGTGATGTTACATAGAACATAGAACATAAAACAGTACAGCACAGAACAGGCCCTTCGGCCCACGATGTTGTGCCAAGCTTTATCTGAAACCAAGATCAAGCTATCCCACTCCCTATCATCCTGGTGTGCTCCATGTGCCTATCCAATAACCGCTTAAATGTTCCTAAAGTGTCTGACTCCACTATCACTGCAGGCAGTCCATTCCACACCTCAACCACTCTCTGCGTTAAGAACCTACCTCTGATATCCTTCCTGTATCTCCCACCACGAACCCTATAGTTATGCCCCCTTGTAATAGCTCCATCCACCCGAGGAAATAGTCTTTGAACGTTCACTCTATCTATCCCCTTCATCATTTTATAAACCTCTATTAAGTCTCCCCTCAGCCTCCTCCGCTCCAGAGAGAACAGCCCTAGCTCCCTCAACCTTTCCTCATAAGACCTACCCTCCAAACCAGGCAGCATCCTGGTAAATCTCCTCTGCACTCTTTCCAGCGCTATTAATTGTATGGCATTCCAGTTTTCTTTTGGCATTGCCACACAACAGTATTTGAATTCTTGAGGAGAGTCTACTTTCTAATTAGTTTAAGCTGCCTATGCAACTTGGGATCTTCACGGCATAATTCACTGTTAAGCTCTCTCTCATGCTCTGTTCCTGCATAATGTTGTGGATGTTATATATGAATAGGGCTTACAACTTTATTGTTTAAGAAGAAAAATTCCAAGGTTTATTGCAACCCGCCTTCGCCTTTTTGCTTGGAAACATTCACCTGCTTGACAGGCACAGCAAAGATGCCCTTGGTCCTGCTGAAGTGTTTGCTCGTTGTCATAGAGTCATAGAGTCACTGAGATATACAGCATGGAAACAGGCCCTTCGGCCCAACTCATCCATGCTTTCTAGGTTTCCTAAACTAAACTAGTTCCATTTGCCTGCATTTGGCCCATATCCCTCTAAACCTTTCCCATCCATGTACCTGTCCAAATGTCTTTTAAATGTTGTAATTGTACCCGCCTCTACCACCTCCTCTGGCAGCTCATTCCATATACGCAGCACCCTGTGTGTGAAAAAGCTGCCCCTCGGGTCCCTTTTAAATCTTTCCCCTCTTACCTTAAACCAATGCCCTCTAGTTTTGGACTCTCCTACCCTGGAGAAAAGACTTTGGTTATTCACTTTATCTATGCCCCTCATAAACCTCCATAAGGTCACCCCTCATCCCCTTACTCCCCAGGGAAAGAAGTCCCAGCCTATCCATCCTCTCCTTATAATTCAAACCTTCCAGTCCCGGTAGCGTCCTTATAAACCTTTTTTTGCACCCTTTTCAGTTTAATAACATCCTTCCTATAGCAGGGCGACTAGAACTGTCTTCCAGAGAAATTGTCGGCATGATTCTGAATGATCCTTTGAATATTCCCATTATGCATATCACTGATTACGTGTGTCAACTGGTCAGCTTCTAAATGAAAGTCTAAAACTCCATTCTCATTTGTTTGAAACAATGTCAGTTTGTTACTGTCATTCAGTGATCAGCAAAGCTCCCGAGTACAGCATGATCCAGTGCGCATATCCTTCATGGCAGCATGGACAGCTGGCTGGATGATGGAATAATTAGCAGGTCATTTTTTTTCCCTAAATTACTGATTTTGGTCAATAAAGTATATTTAATTCGTGCAATTTTGTTCAGCAGTCACATAAGCAGAGCTATTTATCAGTGATTATGTATGTGTGAGTATTTTGGCATGGGATTTTAATTTAGCCGAAGGAAAATTGAAGTGTCCTTGCCAGAGGGCATCCAGATATGAAATTTCATTGGCGTGTTTGTCGAGGTGAGAGGCCACTTTCAAATTATTCCTCAGAACCTTTCATAAAAAAACCAGAAAGCAGCAATTTTTTTTTAACCTATGAAGAAAATATATTTTGAGAGATGAATGAGATGATGTTGAGTGGTCACATCAGACAAATTGTATTGAAGTTGTATATTGTTTATACAGTCATCTCGCGAGTCCACAGGAGAAGCCAACATTTATCTATGCAGTTCCCGTGCATGTTAGGTCAGTGCTTTATAGAACCATAGACTCCTACAATACAGAAGGAGGCCATTTGGCCCATCGAGCCTTCACCCATGCTCTGAAAGAGCATCTTACCCAGGCCCCTACCCCATAACCCCGCGCACTTACCATGGTTAATCTGCCTAATCCACACATCTTTGGACACTAAGGGGCAATTTGGCATGGCCAATCCACCTAACCTACACCTTTTTGGACACTAAGGGGCAATTTGGCATGGCCAATCCACCTAACCTGCACATCTTTGGAGTGTGGGAGGAAACCAGAGCACGCTGAGGAACCCCACGCAGACATGGGGAGAACATGCAAACTCCACACAGGCAATCACCCAAGGCCTTATAAAGTAGAAAAGTACATTACTGAAACAAGATGAAACTCTTGAGTTTTCTAGGATCAGTTGTGGAGGATTTAAATGTTCAAAAGTAGCCAAATATTCTTTCATTGCATTCTCTGCATAGGGGTTGGCGGTAAAGGCGCAAGTCATTCCCAATCAGTGAGCTGCGTAGGAAGGTTTGCAATGTACTGAAATGTTATCAAGCATCAAAAATTACAGTGAAAGCAAGCATGACATGTCAAACCTAATTTGTGTTATTCTTTTTCCTCATGATCATAATTAGGTCTAGATTAGTTTATTTTATTCTATCCAAGTCTATATTTCTTTACAAGAGAACTTACATTGTTAGAGCTCTTGAAAGATGTGATAATTGGTTCCCTCCTTCCTTTGTTGGAAGTATTACCTAACGGATTACATACAAGGATCAGACTGGCTCAAACTCCTGACATTATTTTTGTTGATAGGATTGGAATTAGTGTCTTTAAACCTGCCTCACTTATTTTCCACTTTGGTCTTATTTCTGGCCACCACCCCAAAAGTGGATGAAGTATAAATTGATAGCGTTTAGAAAATGAAGCTCATGCATTCAGGTTTTTAAGTTTATTTATTAGTGTCACAAGTAGGCTTACATTAACACTGTAATGAAGTTACTGTGAAAATCCTCTAGTCGCCACACTCCGGCGCCTATTCGGGTACACTGAGGGAGAACTTAGCATGGCCAATGCACCTAACCAGCACGTCTTTCGGACTGTGGGAGGAAAACCAGAGCACCCGGAGGAAACCCACGCAGAATAGGGGAGAACGTGCAGACTCCGCACAGTCACCCAAGCCGGAAATTGAACCTAGGTCCCTAGCGCTGTGAGGCAGCAGTGCTAACCACTGTGCCACCATGCCGCCCAGCTTGCTAATGGTTAGCTAATGGGCACCAGTAAAAAAAAGGAAGGTGTTTTCTTCACAGGCGTATGCGCAGTTGGCATAGGAAACATGTTGGCTGTGTCTGCCAGAATGCTAATTTTTAACATTCAGAAAAATATTGCCATAACCTGCCTGTGGCAGCATACTGGTGACATATTGGCAAGCTTCATTCACGTAGTAATGGACGTTTGGCACTGGGCTGGGGCAGAGGAGGATGCAACAAGGAGGAGTGATGGTAGCTTCAGCCTGTTGCGCAAACATTGTTCTTGACCTCCTCTTCTGATCTTGTCCAGATCAATCACTTCAGATTATTCTTGTGTGCAATCAGGAGCTAGAAAGGCAAAGCTGAGAGAGAGCCAACCAAGCCCCCTTGTGTCCGCAATTAGCATACTCATTTTGCAAGTGCTTCATTCCAGTCAGATCAGAATTTGCAGCTCTTACAATTACTCATTGTCACCTTACACCATCACTCCCCTGTTATTTGACTAACTGGAGTTTATATTGCAATCTGTTTGGGAATTTAAAAATAAAGTTGCTTTTCCTCCTCATGTCTAATAGATTTGGTTTTGTTAAACGACTAATTTGTTTGTCATGATGTGGGCAACTTAGCACTTTCAAGCCTCGAGATGTGAACACATTTCCCTGGAGAAAGCTGTTTGGATCATCACTGGGGTTACTGCCCACCGCTCCCCACACACACACACACACATGAAAAGGTCTTGTTTATTTTTAAAAGGACCTATCACGCCAGAAAAATTATTGGGAAAGCATTTTACTTTCACTGAGATGAAAAAGAATTGTGATTGTGTCATTTGTATTCACAGCATGAAGTCTTCATGATGTGAGATCATCGTGTCGCATGCCTCTGATTTTGTTATGATACATGGCTTCTCGAGGCTCTTTTTCTTCCCAAAATGGCAGCACGGCATTTTTAACAAAACAAATGGAGACAAATAGCGCTCTTTAATAAACTAGTGAGTTTACAGGTTGTCAAAATGTTCATTTTTCATTGGATTATGAATGAAGCTCCTTCAATGGGCGGCATGGTGGCACAGTGGTTAACACTGCTGCCTCACAACGTCAGGGACCCGGGTTCGATTCCTGGCTTGCATCACTGTCTGTGCGGAGTTTGTACATTCTCCCCGTGTCTGGGTGGGTTTCCTCCAGATGCTCCTGTTTTCTCCCACAGTCCCGAAAGACGAGCTGGTTAGGTGCATTGGCCGTGCTAAATTCTCCCTCAGTGGACCCGAACAGGCACCAGAATGTGGCAACTGGTGGATTTTCATAGAATCATAGAATTCCCTACAGTGCAGGAGGAGGCCATTGTGGTCTGCACCGACCACAATCCCACCCAGACCCTATTCCCCACATATTTACCCTGCTAGTCCCCTGATACTAGGGTCAATTTAGCATGGCCAATCAACCTAACCCGCATATGTTTCGACTATGGGAGGAAACCGGAGCACCCGGCGGAAACCCATGCAGACATGGGGAGAATGTGCAAACTCCACACAGACAGTGACCTGAGGCCGGAATTGAATCTGGGTCTCTGGCGCTGTGAGGCAGCAGTGCTAACCACTGTGTCACCATTCACAGTAACTGCATTGCAGTGTTAATGTAAGTGTAATTGTGACATGAGTAAATAAACTCAACCTTGCTCACACATCCATTCCACCATTGTCTTAACTAAACCTGATCGAGTCTCTGTACTTTACCTCAGCATTGTGAATAGTGGGGCTGATTTAAAAACTAGCAGAGTAATTAAAACGCCTAGTATTTAACATTTGACCTATCATTAAATTTTGATATCGTCCAATAGCACACTCCATCCCAATTTGCATTTCTTAAAGTGACACTGGCTGGAAATGACTCTTCGCATATATTTCATCATTAATGTAACTTCTGAAATCTTTGGCAATATTAGTTATTAGTTGTTCAGCTAATTGTGTTTAAGGTGATTGAAGGTTCAGAATGCATTACAGTATTAGCAGTCGGGTTTGTCTCCAGCTGAAATATCTGACATCATTTTCTTAAACTGACTGCCAAATTATTCATCGATATGACATTTCATAGCATTCTTTTCCCCAAATGCTTTTGGAAACCTGCAAGAATGCCTGTCTGGGACAGTTGTGTCTGTCCAGTGTCTGTTGATGAGGCTGTGTTGTGGTCTGGTTAATGGTTGTAGCTCGGACAGGCATGCAGTGTAGCGAATGGCGTTGTCAAACTGCATCGTCTCTGGCAACATAATGATCAAACGGCTGACTCACACCTATCACCCTGGGTTGGAGTAGATGTGACGGATGAATTGAATGTAGCACAAAATGGGCATGTTGCCTGGTGATTCAACTGAAAAGCACCAAAAGTTTTCATGCATATTGATAAGTGAGTGGGAGTGTTAAATCTTGCTGGGATTTCTGTAGCAGGGCCACCCCAACACATTGAACTGCTGCCACTTCCACTATTGTAGTTTTTTAGAAAATGTTTCTGTAAAGCAGCAGGTTGCATGGAGTTGCACCTGGTATGTATTTTTTTTAACTTCTGTGTTTTCTTTTCCAAGTCCCTGACATTCACATACTTTCAAGCTTAATCCTTGGGAGGTAGAATGATTCAGTTCACAGGCACCTTCCTGGATAATTTCAGCGACAGTGAATTGTCAATCTGTCACGAAGTGCACTTTATAGAATCATAGAATCCCTACAGTGCAGAAGGAGGCCATTCGGCCCATCGAGTCTGCACCGACAACAATCCCACCCAAGCCCTATTCCATAACCCCACACATTTACCCTGCTACCCACCTGACGGTAGCACAGTGGTTAGCACTGCTTCATAGCTCCAGGGACCTGGGTTCGGTTCCCCGCTTGGGTCACTGTCTGTGTGGAGTTTGCACATTCCCCTCGTGTCTGCGTGGGTTTCCTCCGGGTGCTCCGGTTTCCTCCCACAGTCCAAAGATGTGCGGGTTAGGTTGATTGGCCATGCTAAAATTGCCCCTTAGTGTCCTGGGATGCGTAGATTAGCGGGTAAAATATGTAGGGATATGGGGGTAGGCCCTGGGTGGGATTGTGGTCGGTGCAGACTCGATGGGCTGAATGGCCTCTTTCTGTACTGTAGGGTTTCTATGATTTCTATGATGATTTCTATGAATTTAGCATGGCCAATCAATCTAACCCGCACATCTTTGGAGTGTGGGAGGGAAACCCGAGCACCCAGAGGAAACCCACGCAGACACGGGGAGAATGTGCAAACTCCACCCAGACAGTGACCCGAGGCTCAGTGCTAACCACTGTGCCACCGTACTTGTGTGGTCTTGGAATGATTCCCTCCCTGGATAGTGTTCGTTCCTCCATGCCACCCCATTGAGAGAGGCGACACTTCACAATGAACATCAGTCAAGGTGGAGTTCAGTATTTGATCTGCTTTTGAAACTGATGGTCTAATGTTATTGCCACCCACATTTGGTGCTTTTTAAGTGCTGCTCTTTTTCACAATAATATGGCCTTGATATTCCACAGACCCAACAATAAAACGTGTTTCTGAAGCTCAGATTTGGTACATTCGTGATGCTTCGTAAAAGTAGCATGTTTTATCTCTGAGCTGAAGATAGCTTTTGGCAGGTTTTCCATTAGTTCTGAGGGAATGTTTTGTCTGCTTTAATGATTCCTCCATGGCCGAGCCTCTCCCTGTCTCTGTAATCTCTTCCAGCCCTATAATCCTCTAAGATCACAGCGTTCCTCGGAGTCTAGTCTCATGCATATTCCCGATTCCTGCCAGCTCACCATAGGCAGCCATGCCTTCAACTCCCGAGGCCTTAAACTCTGGAATTTCCGACTCTGAACCTTCCTGTCCCGCTTAAGGCATTCCTTAAAACCTACTTGTTTGACCATGCACTTTGCCACCTGCCTGACTGTCTCCATGTGGCTCTGTATCAAAGTTTGTTTGATAATGCGCCTTGTGATGTTTCAAGTGGGATTTTCCCATCCCACTGCAGTGAATGGAGATTTGGCTTGCCGACAAATTCTCTGTCTTTGCTGCAGCGGGAGCGAAGCGTGATTGGGTGGTAGATCGCGCCCTATGTAAATGCAAATAATTTTTGTTTTTGTTGCTTCTAGGTAAATCTGCCGACATTACATTACAATGGTTTGACAACCACATTTTTCATAGGTGATAGTGATTCTTTATTTATTCTTTTGTGGGACATAGGCATCCTTGGCTGGCCAGCATTTATTGCCCATCCCTAGTTGCCTGAAGGCAGTTGAGAGTCAACCACATTGCTGTGGCTCTGGAGTCACATGTAGGCCAGACCAGGTAAGGACGGCAGATTTCCTTCCCTGAAGGACATTAGTGAACCAGATGAGTTTTTCCGTCAATGGTTTCAGGGTCATCAGTAGACTCTTGATTGATAGTGATTTACTGCTGTATAGAGTGAAATAGGGTAATGCTAGGTTGGCATTATAAATATATTGTTATATGGAGGGAACAATAGGTGGCGCAATGGATAGCATCCTTGCCTCCAGGCCAGAAGCTCCGAGTTCGAGTCCCACCCCAGGACTTGATGGCCAAGGAAGATATGTTCATAACGTGGGCAAATGGGTTGACTATCAACCTGAAAAATATTTCCAACATGCCGATGGCAGGCAGTAAGAGTGGGAGAGACTCCTCTTCAGCCATGTTTGATATGGAGTGGCACCCCTCAAGCTGTCAGCCTCTAGGTGATAGGCTAGAGAACTGTTCCAGGAAAGAGTCTCACTATGGGAACAGATGAAATTCTGCCTTGTGCACCAATAGGTGCAGGAAGAGAAACAACAAACAATGCAGGGAACAAATATATTTCTGCTGTAACAGTAAATGCTGGAAAATCTCAGCAGGTCTGATAGCATTTGTGGGGAGAAAATAGACCAATGTTTTGAGTCTGGATGATCCTTTGTCAGAGCTTCGCTGGTTGGAGTCATACCTGGTACATAGAAAGCTGGTTGTGGTTGTGGAGGGTCAGTCATCTCAGCTCCAGGACATCTCTGCAGGAGTCCCTCAGGGTAGTGTCCTCGGCCCAACCATCTTCAGCTACTTCATCAATGACCTTTCTTCCGTCATAAGGTCAGAAGTGGGATGTTCGCCGATGATTGCACAATGTTCATCACCATTCGCGACTCCTCAGATACTGAAGCAGTCCATGTTCAAATGCAACAAAATCTGGACAATATCCAGGCTTGGGCTGACAAGTGGCATGTAACATTTGTGCCACGCAAATGCCAGGCAATGACCATCACCAATAAGAGACACTCTAACCACTGATCCTTGACATTCAATGGTGTAACCATCACTGAATCCCCCACTGTCAACATCCTTGTGGTTATTATTGACCAGAAACACAACTGGATTTGCCACATAAACACAGTCGCTACAAGAGCAGGTCAGAGGCTGGGAATACTGCTGTGAGGAACTCACCTTCTGACTCCCCAAATCCTATCCACCATCTGCAAGGTACAAGTCAGGGGTGTGATGGAATACTTCCCACTTGCTTGGATGGTGTAGCTCCAACAACACTCAAGAAGCTTGACAGGACAAAGCAGCCAGCTTGATTGGCACCACATCCACAAACATCCACTCCCTCCACCACCGACACTCAGTAGCAGCAGTGTGTACTAGCTACAAGATGCGCTGCAGCAATTCATCAAAAATCCTGAGACAGCACCTTCCAAACCCATGACCACTTCCATCTGGAAGGACAAGGGCAGCAGATAAATGGGAACACCGCCACCTGCAAGTTCCCCTCCAAGCCACTCACCATCCTGATTTGGAAATATATCACCATTCCTTCGCAGTCACTGGGTCAAGATCCTGGAATTCCTTCCCTAACGGCATTGTGGGTCAACCCACAGCACATGGACTGCAGCGATTAATAAAGGCAGTTCACCACCACCTTCTCAAGGGAAACTAGGGATGGGCAATAAATGTTGGCCAGCCAGCAACGCCCATGTCCCATGAATGAATTTTTAAAAAACCTTTGTTTGGCCCAGTCACCCTCATTCCCAAACACTTATCCCCCTGGCCTTCTGATACGCTGCCTACTTGCTTCAGCAAGACAGTGGCAAGTACCAAAATGACTACTGCTTGCCTTTGCAGCGGGCACCAGGCAGGCCGCGCCAGCGTTTTGGAGACGGTCCTCACCTCCTGCCTGATTAGGGCATTTGCATTCAAAAACAGGGTTGCTTTGGTGACACGGTTTTGACACAGGGCTTGGGACCTGGAATTCATCCTGCTTTTGGTTTCCAGGCCCCACTTTGAAAATTGAACCCAGCATATAAGTAATGGAGTCCTCCCAAATATCTTTGCATTTACGTGGAAGAGCTGAAAACTGGGGGTGCCTCATTATGAATGAATAAAAAACACAGAAGAACAAAGAACAAAGAAAATTACAGCACAGGAACAGGCCCTTCGGCCCTTTAGTCCTGCACCGACCATGCTGCCCATCTGAACTAAAACCCCGTACCCTTCCGGGGACCATATCCCTCTATTCCCATCCTATTCATGTATTTGTCAAGACGGGCCACTTAAACGTCACTATCGTATCTGCTTCTACTACCTCCCTCAAGAACGAGTTCCAGGCACCTACCAGCCTCTATAGAAAACTTGCCTCATACGTCTCCTTTATACCTTGCCCCTCACACCTTAAACTATGCCCCCCAGTAATTGACTCTTCCACCCTGGGAAAAAGCTTCTGACTATCGATTCTGTCCATGCCCCTCAGTCTTGTAGACTTCTATCAGGTAAAATTATTCTCCTTGCCTGATTTTCTCTCTATATAAGGTCTTGCCAAGTGAATATTTATGCCCAAGTTCAGCAGAAAAATATGTCTGCCTTATTTCATCCTTGCAAAACTATCAAACACGCACACCCCATAGAGACACTCGTGTGAAATGAATCCCAGTGGGAAAATACACAACAGCTATCCTCAGTTTAAGAATTGGAGATGTGTTAAATTAAAAATTAAACAGTGTTATTGCATTGTGTGATCAACTGCCCCAGATTACAAAGAAGTGAATGAAGTGAACTCTTGTATGTGAAGTATCCCGGGTTTGTTAAGCAGATCAGAAAAAGAAATCTGCATTTTGTTTCTTTCTGATGAGTTCTTTAGGATGACTCATTGTACTGACACTAATTGCCCTTCATAGCAGATGAATATCACAGACCCAAGAATGATGGTCCGCAAATCGTCAGAATTTTTCCACATCGTTCTTTTGTCAATTGCCGCAATTTTTGCAGGACTGCTGTTCTCTGAAAAGTGAAGAAATGAATTTAGTGAAGAGGGGACAGAGAGAAAGAATATTGATACGTTGCTGTTTCTATAGTTTCCCAATACTTAGGATAATTTAATCTGATGTTAAATTTCCAGTCAATTAAATCGAAATCTTTAAATCCTGTCTGTCTTTAAAATGTGTTTGTGAAGTAAAAAAAAACTATTTTTATTTTCTTTTCCCCTGATTGGTTATGCATAAAACTGGAGTTCTAATAGAAACAGCCCAACTTCAACAGAAATAAGTATCAGCTTGTCAGGAAATAGAGGTAGTTTTAAGGAATTCATATTTGTTTTGTGAGTATTAGAAATAAGTAAGCTTAATTTCTTCTCTATTTGTGTGTTGAGAAAGGGTTAATAATTTCAGTTTGATTCAGATGCCTGCATTGCAATGAAGGGTTTACAATGTTAAAGCAAATAGGGTTTAAAGAAAAACTAGGCTACTGCTTAGCAACCAGGGGCCACACTGAGATAACAAGAGCTTCTGAGTTCATTGCAAGCTCGTGCCAGGAGCAGCTGGACACAGGGCAGGGGACTGCAGAGAGATTTCCCAAAAGAACAAAATAAAATTCCACAAACATAGAAAATAAGAGCAGGAGGAGGCCATTTAGGCCTTCGAGCCTGCTGTGCCATTCAGTATCATCATGGCTGATCATCCAACTCAGTAGCCTGATTCTGCCTCTCTCACCCCCACCCCTGCCCCGTATCCTTTGGCCCCTCTAGAGCTATATCTATCTCATTCTTGAAAACATAATATTTTGGCCTTAACTACTTTCTGTGGTAGCGAATTCCACAGGCTTTACGCTCCCTGAGTGAAGAAATGTTTCTCATCTCAGTCCTAAATGGTCTACCCTGTATCCTCAGTCTGTAACCCTTGGTTCTGGACTCCCTTGCCATGGGGAACATCCTTCCTGCATCTACCCTGCCTACTCCTGTTATAATTCTATAGGTTTCTATGAGATCTCACCTCATTCTTCTGAACTCCAGTGAATATAGTCCAAACTGACTCAATTTCTCCTCATACTTCAGTCCCGCCATTCCAGGAATCAGTCTAGCAAACCTTCTCTGCATTCACTCTATAGCGAGAACCTTCTTCCTTAGATAAGGAGATGAAAATTGCACACAATATTCCAGGTGTGGCCTCACCAAGATCCTGTATAATTGGTGTAAGGCATCCCTGCTCCTGTACTCGAATCCTCTCGTTATGAAGGCCAACATATCATTTGCCTTTTTTACTGCCTGCTGCACCTACATGCTTATCCTCAGTGACTGGTGTACGAGGACACCCAGGTCTTGTTGCACATTCCCGTCTCTCAATTTATAGCCATTCAGATAATAATCTGCTTTCCCATTTTTGCTACCAAAGTGGATAACCTCACATTTATCCATTATACTGCACTGCCATGCATTTGCCGACTCACTCAGCATGTCCAAATCACACTGAAACATCTCTGCATCCTCCTCACAGCTCATCCTCCACCCAGCTTTGCGTAATTTGTAGATTTGGAGATATTACATTTTGTTCGCTCACCTAAATCATATATCTATATATACATAGCTGGATTCATTGCACTGATCCCTCCGGCACCCCAATGGTCACTGTGGAATTTCGTCGAAGGTTTTTTGTAAGTCCAAATAAACCACATCCACTGGCTTCCCCTCATCAACTCTACTAGTTACATCCTTGAAGAATTCCAATGGACTTGTCAAATATGGTTTCCGATTTGTAAATCCATGCTGACTCTGTCCGATCCTGCCACTGTTTTCCAAGTGCTCTGCTATAAAATCCTTGAATAATTTTCCCCACTCTCGACGTCAGGCTGATTGGTTTATAATTCTCTGTTTTCTCTCTACCTCCCTTTTTAAATAGTGGGGTTACAGTAGCCACCCTCCAATCTGTAGGAGTCTATAGAATCTGGGAAGTAGTAGTTTGGGGGGAGGGCTGCTTGCCCATCAAAGGACCATTGTCCTTTCCACCATGTCTCATGCTAGTTTATGGGGTATGGAGCTTATCTGAGGATGGCAGTAAGACAATAGCCATGTTCATGGATATTCAAATATGTCCAGAACTCTTCCTGATAGATGCGATTAAGTTATGATTAAAGCCCTTGGGTGTCTTAATGGAATTCTGTTAATGCAATCTCCATGCAGGGGAGACTGGCTATCATCTTCAACTGGACACACTTGGCTTTTTACATCAATTCATAACTGAGCTTCGAAGTAAACAATAATGTTTAAGAACTTGCATTATCTGAACCTACTGGTATTTTTGTTGCTTTATAAACTTGCACTCTTACCTAATGGCATTCTCCCCCTCCATTTTGAAATGAAAATATATGTAGCCAACTTTTAACATATTTTAGTGAGTTGCCATGTTTTTTTTGATTTGAATTGATTCATTACTGTCACATGTATTAGCATACAGTGAAAAGTATTGTTTCTTGCGCGCTATACAGACAATACATACTGTACATAGAGAAGGAAAGGAGAGGGCACAGAATGTAGAGTTACAGTCATAGCTAGGATGTGGAGAAGGATCAACTTAATGCAAGGTAGGTCCATTCAAAAGTCTGATGGCAGCAGGGAAGAAGCTGTTCTTGGGTCAGTTGGTACGTGTTCTCAGACTTTTGTATCTTTTTCCCGACGGAAGAAGGTGAAAGAGAGTATGTCCGGAGTGCGTGGGGTCCTTGATTATGCTGGTTGCTTTTCTGAGGCAGTGGATAAGCGTAGACAGGGTCAATGGATGGTTTGAGTAATGGACTGGGCTTCGTTCACGACCCATTGTGGTTTATTGCGGTCTTGGACAGAGCAGGAGCCATACCAAGCTGTGATACAACCAGAAAGAATGCTTTCTATGGTGCATCTGTAGAAGTTGGTGAGAGTTGTAGCGGACATGCCAAATTTCCTTAGTCTCTTGAGAAAGTAGAGGCGTTGGTGGGCTTTCTTAACTATCGTGTCAGCATGGGGAGGGACCAGGACAGTTTGTTGGTGATCTGGACACCTAGATACTTAAAGTTCTCGACCATTTCTTCTTTGTCAAATTTATGTGAGGTTTAACTTGGTATCCCTCACTTCTGTCTTGGTCCATAAGGAGTTAAAAGAAAAACAGCCCTCGTCACAAAAAATCATATCCCAGCTGAACCTGATACAACGTTATGAATATTGTTTGGTTGGTGACCAGAAAAGCTGCTTGAGAATCAATTTAGATACGAGCATGTTGTCTGACTTGTTCCAATTGAGCATTTGATTGCAGCATTTTTGAATTTAGCAGTTATTCACTCTGCTTGGCTGGCCTCCTGGTTTTTGACTGGAGAGGAACCACTCCAACCTCTCTTATTCAAGCAACTGAATTAGATATTCAGCCTTCAGAGATAAGTTGTCTGTCTGGAACCTCTGAAGAGAATAGTAATCTGGAATTAGTAAAGATAAAAGAGCACCAAAACCTAGCCTGCCAATCATGATGACAGGTGAAAATGGTTTCACTGGAGGAAACTCTGTAAATGTCGACTATGGTTTTATATATATGTATGTTCTTAAGAAGAAGTAATCATGGTTATTCAGGTAGATTTTAAATGGGTGTAAAACTGACATTATGGATTGGGCACCTATTCTAAGAGCTGTCCCAATTTCCATTTCTCACTTTTAAATTCTTTTTTATTCACTCGTGGGACATGGGCGTCGCTGGCTGTCCAGCATTTATTGCCCATCCCTAGTTGCCTTTGGAGGGCAGTTCAGAGTCAATCACATTGCTGTGGCTCTGGAGTCACATGTAGGCCAGACCAGGTAAGGACGGCAGATTTCCTTCCCTAAAGGACATTAGTGAACCAGATGGGTTTTTCTGACAATCGACAATAGTTTCATGGTCACCAGCAGATTCTTAATTCCAGATTTGTTTCATTAAATTCCACAACCTGCCGTGGCGGGATTCGAACCTGGATCCCCAGAACATTAGCTGAGTTTCTGGATTCATAGTCTAGCGATAATACCAGTAGGCAGTGCCTCCCCCATCTCAGTGGAAACAAAAACTGGGCAGTTTCTACACGGGACAACCAGTCAACAACAAAGTCAGGATTGCATGTTGAGGAAAGTTAAAAATCTACTTCATTGTCATGGAAGTTGAGTTATCATAGAATGCCCAGAAGGAGGCTATTCGGCCCAGTGTGTCTTGCTGGCTCTTTGGTGGAGCTTTCCAGTTAGCTCCATTTCCTGCTCTTCCCTCACAACCCTGTAAATGTTTCCCCTTCAGCTCTTTGCCCAGTTTTACTTCGGGTACTGCCGCTCAATCTGCTTCTACTGGCTTTTCAGGCCCTGAATTGCAGATCACAATCGTTTGCTGAGTTTTCAAAAGACCCTTTCTCCTGTTGCCTCAGGTACTTTTGCCAATCATCTCTCAATCTGTATTTTCTGGTGACTGACTCTTCTGCCATTAGAGAAACTGTTTCTCCTTATTTACTCCACTAATTGAAAACCATTTATTATTTTGACCGTCTGGCTAATTGCTGTCAAGCCATTTTATTGAACCAGTACAGACCCAAAATGATGTCGAGTGTAGCACGCTATTTTTCAAATGATGAGGCAAAGTTAGAACTGGCACCTGAAGAAACCTTTTTTAGAACAAAAGTGTTGATCACTCTACACTGGTCCACACCAACATGACTAGGAAGGTGGAACGGTGGCGCAGTGGTTAGCACTGCTACCTCCTAGCGCCAGGGACCCAGGTTCAATTCCGGCCTTGGGTGACTGTGTGGAATTTGCACACACTCCCTGTGTCTGCGTGGGGTTCCCCTGGGTGCTCCAGCTTCCTTCCACATTCCAAAGATGTGCGGGTTAGATGGATTGGGCACAATAAATGCGCAATTAAACACCGCCCCCCCCCCCCCCCCCCCAAGGTATTAACCCCTCATGTCAACCTGTGCCGGGACCGATGTTAGTGAGCCTCATGGTGGACTGCGGGGGAGGGATGGGGGTTTGAGCCCCTGAGACCTCCATGGTGGGGTGGAGATTACTTTTTCCTCTGATTGGGGCACCCTTTAAAAGTGGTGCCCTGACCTCAGCGCAGCCGACTGTACTGGCGTGTTTAGGCTCCGCCCCTCTACATGACGCCATGAAACACACCCATCTGTTTTTTTTGACAGAAGTGTCGGAAGATCTGGAGAGAAAACCGGCCTGTTGAGAAAGGTGCCTTTTTCAGCCAGATCCTGACACCTTGCCAAATTGTGGTATGACCACCCCCCCCCTCCCCCCCCCCCCCACCCCTCAATGAGATAGCAATAAGTTTAAAATGTAGCTTACCAATCAAAATGACAACTGAAAATGAATTGGTTGTGGACAATTTTAATAAAACTTTGAAGGTGCTACAGGTCTCTAATAATGTTTATATAATACTTCTCAAGTATACTAATCTCAGCAGCAGAAATGATGAATTGTTTAGTAATTCACTTTTCGAACATAGAATCCTTATTATGTTATTTTCATGGAATAGAATCCCTACAGTGCAGAAGGAGACCATTCGGCCCATCGAGCCTGCATCGACAACAATCCCACCCAGGCCCTATCACCGTTGCCCCGCATATTTACCCTGCGAATCCCCCTGACACTAAGGAACCTAGCATGGCCAATCAACCTAACCCACACATTTTTGGATCGTGGGAGGAAACCAGAGCACATGGAGCAAACCCACGCAGACATGGGGAGAATGTGCGAACTCCACACAGACAGTCACCCAAACCGGGAATCAAACCCGGGTCCCTGGCGCTGTGAGGCAGCAGCGCTAACCACTGTGTCACCGTGTCGCCTGAATGAATCACCAAAAATGTTCTTTCTCACTCTGTAAACATCAAAGGTCACATTATTAATCCTGTTGAACATGCAGTTCCCCTTTCATGATCTGTTTCGAATGATTAAATGAAATGAAAGTTGCCGCAGTCCCAGATGATCACAGGCTGCTCTCTTCTCTCTGAGGGGAAGAATGAACTGGTGGTGATTTAACCTGAGGATCACCACACCTCCAGCAAGGGGCAAGGTTGAGACGGTGGGGCCTTCATAAATAACGTCAGGTGGTATGGGAATTGAACCCACGCGTTGGTGTTGATCTGCATCACTAACCAGTTGTCCAGTCTTTGAGCTTTCCGACAAATACATAAGAGGCAGACTGTAGTGCAGCAAGCCACAGTCACCCATTACAACAATACAATAATTAGAATAAAGCAGAAATCTATCAGAAGCAAGAAATCCTCTTTAGAGAAAGATTTTCTGACTATTTAGCTGCTGGTCTCATTTTTGACTTTCCCACGAAGATGGGGATGAACCTGTTAAAAAAACAATGGGATGAGCATAGGGACCAAAGTCTGTCTGACTGATGGTACGTTCATGTCTTAGGTACAAAATGGGAGTTCTGTAGCTTATAGGAGCTGGCCTGTCACTTTGAAGAATTACAGCATTTAGAATCATTGTGAAACTTTCTGGTGGTTTTTGTTTTCTTTGGAGGTTGAAATTGTCACTCTGAGCTCTGAAAAAGGCTGTGGAGAGAAACAGGAACTTGTACCGTCCATTGGACATTGTGGTTCCGAAGAAGCCACTTTCCCCCAAGTCTCATCGCTTACATTTGAGGGCAAAAGCAAAGCTGCCAATAGCAGCACCATCAGGTTGGAAGCCCATTACTGCTTTCTGCTGGACATTTGCACATGCCTCCTTGATGGAATAATGAAGTCACAGAGGAAAAACTAAACCAAGGGATCAGATGCATTCATCAGTTGGGGTCCCTGTGTGCATATTGTCTCATCTTGCTGCCTGCTAAGGAATATCATTTGAGGATGTTGATTCTGAAATTATTTCCACATAAAGAACCATAGAATTCCCATAGTGTAGAAAGAGACCATTCGGCCCATTGAGTCTGCGCCGATTCTCCAAACAATCATCCCACGCAGGCCCTCCCCTCTGCCATATCTCTGTAACCCCTTGCATTACCTTGGCTAATCCATCCAACCTGTGCATCCCCCTGGACACTAAGGGGCAATTTAGCATGGCCAATCCACCCAACCTGCACATTTTTGGACTGTGGGAAGAAATGAGAGCACCCAGAGGAAACTCACATAGATGTGGGGAGAACATGCGAACTCCACACAGTCAACTGAGGCCAGAATTGAACCGGGGTCCTTGGCGCTGTGAGACAGCAGTGCTAATCACTGTGCCACTGTGCCACCCCGAATGGCTAGCATAATTGTGGGGCAATGCTTTTTGACACTTCAGGGGTGTAATTGGCCTCTGCCAGTGGAGGAACATGAGTGATAATAAATCTGCTGCCCATTTTGCAGTCCACTCGATTGTATCTCCATTGGCTTCAACATATGTTTTGAAATTGAGGCCTAAAACCTGCCACCGAATCGCATTTGTCTGATTTGCAGAAGACCAATTTCACTCCCTTTTTTTAAAGAGGCCTCAAGCAACTGAAGTAATGTTGGAACTGCCAAGGTTCTTTTCAATTTACACCGTTTGATAGAGACTTACTGGTTAGGTTCAGACCTACCATTTGGGAAGCAATTTGGGAGATAAGAACATAAGAACTAGGAGCAGGAGTAGGCCATCTGGCCCTTCGAGCCTGCTCTGCCATTCAATAAGGTCATGGCTGATCTTTCCGTGGACTCAGCTCCACTTACCCACCTGCTCACCATAACCCTTAATTCCTTTACTATTCAAAAATTTATCTATCTTTGCCTTAAAAACATTCAATGAGGTAGCCTCAACTGCTTCACTGGGCAGGGAATTCCACAGATTCACAACCCTTTGGGTGAAAAATTTTCCTCCTCAACTCAGTCCTAAACCTGCTCCCCCTTATTTTGAGGCCATGCCCCCTAGTTCTAGTTTCACCTGCCAGTGGAACTAACTTCCCTGCTTCTATCTTATCTATTGCCTTCATAATCCTATATGTTTCTATAAGATCTGCCCCCCAACTGGTTGCCATCAAGAGAATTTGCCAATTCTAAGTTTTAAAGTAAAGAAATAAGGCTCGGACATCATTTTTCACAACATCTGGATCTCTGAAAGTGCTTTGCAACCAGTTAAGTACTTTTCAGAAGTGTAGTCACTGTGTGGTAATGTAGGAAACACAGCAAACAAGGGCTATCATTTGAGATGCTGATTCTGAAATTAATTCCATATATAGAATCCCCACAGTGCAGAAAGAGGCCCATTAAGTCTGCACCGACTCTCCAATAGAGCATCTTACACAGGCCTAGTAACCCCACGCGTTTACCATGACTAATCCACCCAATCTGCACATTCCTGGAAACTAAGGGGCAATTTAGCATGGCTAATCCACCTCACCTGCACATCTTTGGACTGTGGGAGGAAACCAGAGCATCCGGAGGAAACCCATGCATACACGCACAGTAAGATCCCACAAACAGAAATGTAATAGTGACTAGATAATCTGTTTTTGTGATGTTGATTGAGAGATAAATATTGGCCGGGACACCAGGGATAATTCTCCTGTCCTTCTTCAAAATACTGCCATAGAATCTTCTACATCCACCTCAGAAGGTCTTGGTTTAAAGTTTCCTCTGATAAATGGCACCTCCAGCAATTCAGCAGGCCCTTGGTGCGACACTGGAGTGTCTGCATTGATTTTTGTGCTAAAGTGCTGGCCTAGCGATCGTGCCTGGAACCTTATTGGCTGGATTCTCCGACCGCGCACATGCCCCAAGACCAGAAATTCCCAATCGAGCACATTGGACCTTTGAGTGGTCCGCCGAATCTTCTGTCCCACCCACTACGATTCCCGCAGGGGGCGAGATTGGAGAATTTTGGCCTATGACTCAGAGGTGAAAGTGCCACCAATTGAGCCGTGGCTAGCCCCAAGCAGAAAGACGAAAATCGGGACCAAATTTCTCACCAAAAATCATGGGGGCGGAAATCTGTCTCGGGTGGCAGCACCAGTAAAAGGCAAAATGGAGAGACTGAAGCTGGAATAATTTCGAGAGTAAAACCAAAACTGATATGGCAAAAGGTCAACTTTTTTAAAAAATTAGCTAAGTGGTGCCCTCAGACTAATAGTTAAATGCTTTCTAAAATAGAAATGGAATTGGAGAATTATTGCAATTCTAGATATGAGACAATTGTACTGTATGGACTTGATTAAGCAACTTTTCTGACCCAAGAAATGAGCAATTGGATTTTTAATGTTCAGTATTTAAAGAATTCCCTTTTTTATGACCATAGAATACATTTTATCATGGTTTAAAATAATTTATTTTAAAAGTCTTTACTAAATTTTATTCTTTTATGCTTCCCCGTCATCTGCATTCATCATTGTTATGTCTCTCCAGCTGGAAGAGATTGGTGGGTTGCAGGCTTTTAAAATGCTTTTATTGCCAACACCATTTATGTCGCTGTAATGCTTACCAATGAACTGACTGGCAAGACAGATGAAGTGCCAGTTTCCCTTTGTGGCATGTCGCCAATCCAATAGCCCATCTGAGAGCTAACCAGCTAATTCACAGATGTATTGTGTAACAGATGAAACTGCTGAGGTTCTGGCTCCTTTTTAGCGCTTCAATTATCCACTAAAGAAACAAGGCACAAACCTGTTAACTGTGTCACTTGAACGCACTGACAGTGTTACGTTGGTGACCATCAAACCTGGCCAGTGCAATAGGAGATGCTTTTAGTCACCGTACTTGCAGAAAGAAAAATGATAAACTTTCTGGCCTGTTCATTAAATCTCAGAATACAATGGCACTCTTTATTTGCGACTCCTAAACAGGATGAATAAAAATGCACTTATCCACTGAAGCCAAGTATCTTCCACTTTTATTACATATAGATTGAGTGACTCAGATTGTAAAACTGATTGAAGCAAAAGCATGAACAAAAGGAATATAGATACATGCTGCCACCTCATGTAAAGCTTGTCCAATGCTCAGTTGCCATACCCTGTGATCTACCTATGACAAGGGCTCATTTAAAGTTTATTTATTAGTGTCACAAGTAGGCTTACATTAACACTGCAATGAAGTTACTGTGAAAATCCACTAGTCGCCACACCCCGGCGCTTGTTCGGGTACACTGAGGGAGAATTTTAGCATGGCCAATGCACCTAGCCAGTACATCTTTCGGACTGTTATAGGAAACTGGAGCACCTGGGGCAAATCCACGCAGACACGGGGAGAATGTGCAGACTCCGCACAGACAGTGACCCAAGCCAGGAATTGAACGCAGGTCTCTGGCACTGTGAGGCAGCAGTGCTAACCACCAGACAATCATATAAATTGTCAGTCCAGTTGTTTCCTCATTACAACTAATAGTGGGCAGTAATTCTGGTGCCTGTCTCTTTAAGGCAGCACAGCAGAAGAGGGTTAGCTGACTTGAGGGACCAATGGGAACTGAGAACGAGTGATTACCCCAGAGGGTGGAGTTCTCTCTCAGTTAGAATACTTTGGGCCATGTATGTAAAGGCTGGAACTCTGCTCCAGGCAGCCATGGGCTGCAACCACTTGTGTATATTTTCTTGTTAGCAATCGATACTTTTCGTTCTTAACAAAGTCTGAAGCCTCTTGATGACATCCGAAGTGCGCCACGCCATTACACAAGGAATATAGTTTTTAAATTTCCAGCAATTAATTTGATGGGATTAATTCATTCAGCCAAAGTTAAATTGCTTTTTGTTTTACAAATCGCGATAACTGAAAAAAACAAACTGATTTGGTTCAATTGAAATAATATATTTTTGAACAATACAAGTGCGGGAATGATCTCAGCGGCTTTTAAAACGTTGCCTGTGACCATCTAATTTTAGCCTGCTTTGCCTGGTATTATTGTAACATGTGATCAACTTGCTTTGGATCATTTTACAAAGAAGTCCTTATCTAGATTGCAGCAAATGGTGCCGTGCTCGTCACATTGAACTCTACATCAAGGTTCAACATAACAGAATGTCAAGTAAGCGCATATTAACCAAAAATATCTTTTTTATTGGTGGTAGTGCAACATCTGTTGCTAATGATCTTCTCTAGCCTCTGATATTTCCCAAAAGCTGTTGGATGACAGTAATGTTTCTTTTATTTGTGCAGTAACATTCTCTCTTGTAACTTCCAGTGCTCGATCGGTTTTAAACGTTTATTTATTAGTGTCACAAGTAGGCTTACGTTAACACTGCAATGAAGTTACTGTGAAAATCCCCTAGTCGCCACACTCCGGCGCCTGTTCGTGTGCAATGAGGGAGAATTTAGCATGGCCACTGCACTTAACCAGCATATCTTTCGGACTGTGGGAGGAAACTGGAGCACCCGGAGGAAACCCACGCAGACACGGGGAGAATGTGCAAAAAAGGTCGTGAATGAAACTCAGTCCATCACTCAAATCAGCCTCCCATCCATTGACACGTCCCGCTGCCTTGGAAAAGCAGCCTGCATAATTAAGGACCCCACGCATCCCGGACATTCTCTCTTCCACCTTCTTCCATCGGGAAAAAGATACAAAAGTCTGAGGTCACGTACCAACCGACTCAACAGCTTCTTCCCTGCTGCCGTCAGACTTTTGAATGGACCTACCTCGCATTAGGTTGATTTTTCTCTACACCCTAGCTATGACTATAACACTACATTCTGCACTCTCTCCTTTCCTTCTCTATGAACGGCATGCTTTGTCTGTATAGTGTGTAAGAAACAATATTTTTCACTGTATGTTAATACATATGACAATAATAAATCAAATCAAAGACAGCCACCCAAGCCACGACTCGAACCTGGGTCCCTAGCGCTGTGAGGCAGCAGTGCTATGTCGAACTGTGCTGTGTAGAAATTAATGATTACACAATCAATTAATATTGCGGGGGTGGGAGGCACCATTTTGCAAGTCCTACTCCAATATGTCTTTGTTGTATCAAGATTTTGACTTTGTGAATGGTGGTTGGTGGTTAGCACTGCTGCCTCACACTGCCAGGGACCCGTGCTCAATTCCTGGCTTGGGTCACTCTCGATGCAGAGTCTGCACGTTCTCCCTGTGTCTACATGGGTTTCCTCCAGGTGCTCTGGTTTCCTCTCACAGTCCAAAAGATCTGCTGGTCGGTGCATTGGCCATGCTAAATTCTCCCTCAGTGTATCCGAACAGGTGCCGGAGTGTGGCGACTGGGGGATTTTCACAGCAACTTCATTGCAGTGTTAATGTAAGGCTACTTATGACTAATAAATAAACTGAAAAATTTAGATGATTGTCATCCTATAAAATGTACTCACACAGTAGCTGACTACACAAAGAAAACCGTTTGAGACATCGCTGTACAGCAGTGAAATGGAGCTAATGTAAATCCAAGGACATTTTCTTCTTGTATTCATTACAACCCTCCGTGTGATTCATAACTTCTGAGTTTCGTGCTGCATTATTGTTAGACGAGCCAGAGACTTAGAAAGGATGGATAGAAACAGGCCCTTTGGCCCAACCGCTCTGCCGGCTTTTATGCTTCATATGCTGCCTCATTGACACATCGGCCGGAATTTTCCAGCCATTCACGCCAGCAGGATTCTCCGGTCCTGCTGCACTGAACGAAGATTTGGCTGTGTGCCACATCCTCCATCCTCGCTTGCAGCAGCGGCAGGGTATGAACGGCCATAAAATTCCAGGCATCGTTTTATTTCCTCACCCCTCGTACACTTTTTAAACTTCCCCTTAAATGTGTCTATACTATTTGCCGCGACTGCTTCATGTGCCATCGACTCCCACAATTCCCAGGATCTCCGAGGCCAGGGAAATCTTCCTCACGCAACTGATTGGCTGGGAAGCATTTGAAGAGTGAAAGCACGGGCATGGTAGATCAGAGGCTGCTGCTCACACTGATTCCACAGAGAGTCGGTTTTGGATGGCAGGGCCTTCATCTGCATCCAGTTAGCGGGATGCCAATGAGTTGCCTGCAGCAGGTATCCCGATTTGCCATGATGGGCACCAGTAATTTGATTTGATTTATTATTGTCACATGTATTGGTATACAGTGGAAAGTATTGTTTCTTGCGCGCTATACAGACAAAGCCTACCGTTCATAGAGAAGGCAAGGATCGGATGCGGAATGTAATGTTACAATAATAGCTAGGATGTTGAGAAAGGTCAGCTTAATATATGCTAGATCCATTCAAAAGCCTGATGACAGCAGGGAAGAAGCTGTTCTTGAGTCGTTTGGTACGTGATCTCAGACTTTTGCATCTTTTTCCTGATAGAAGAAGGTGGAAGAGAGAATGTCCGGGGTGCGTGGGGTCCTTAATTATGCTGGCTGCTTTTCCAAGGCAGCGGGAAGTGTAGACAGAGTCAATTGATGGGAGGCTGGTTTGCGTGATGATCTGGGCTTCGTTCACAACCCTTTGTAGTTTCTTCTGGTCTTGGTCAGAGCAGGAGCCATACCAAGCTGTGATACATCCAGGAAGTTGGTGAGAGTCATAGCTGACATGCGGAATTTCCTTAGCCTCCTGAGAAAGGAGAGGCATCTGTGGGCTGTCTTAACTGTAGCATCGGCACGGAGGGACCAGGACAAGTTGGTGGTCTGGACACCTAGAAACCTGAAGTACTTGACCATTTCCAACCCCGTGTGATCCCGTGGGAAATTCATGCTGGTGTAAAACTGAATCTTGGGTCACCTGCCAAATTCCATCGTCCCCCCACCCCCCCCGCGCTGGCCATTGAACCTGCCAGCAGGGGCATGGGGGAATTGCACCCTTCTTTTTGACAGACCTGATGTGTCATCCCCTGATCTCCTTTGATTTACCTGGGCAGTGAGCAGCAGGATGCTAATGCTGTGGCTCAGTTAACCTCACACACCCACTGTAGCTATCAATGGATTCTCGACCCCTTACAGGTCCTGCCGTTTCAGCAGGTACTATCACTTGAATGTTCTGCCAAAAGTAGCAAGTAACTGACATCTTTTGGTTAAAACATTAAGTTGATGCCCCGTCTGCCTCTACAGCTGGATATACAGGATCCCATCGCACTATCTTGAAGAAAGATAGGGTAGATTTCCCTGGCATTTGCGCCAATATTTACTCCTTGACGACCACCACTAAATCGATTATCTGGTCATCAGAATCATAGAATCCCTACAGTGCAGAAGGAGGCCATTCAGCCCATCGAGCCCACACCAAAAACAATCCCAATCAGGCTCTATCCCTATAACCCCACATATTTACCCTGCTAATCCCCCCCGACACTAGGATCAATTTTGCATCACCTTTAGACTGTGGAAGGAAACCGGAGCACCCGGACGAAACCCACATCACCTTGTTTTTGGGATTAGGTTGTGCACAAATAGGCTGTGCTGCATCTCCTAAATTGTAACAGTGACAGTTTCCAAAAATAATTCATTGGCTGCAGAGCACTTTGGGATGTCCTGAGGTCATGATGCTGTATAAATGCACATTCTTTCACACTCCTGTGGTAGGTTCTGAGGCGGGGTTGGGGTCGAGTGTGTGGGGATGGGGAACGTGAAGTTGCATCGATGGGATTCTCTCCAGAATCCTGCTCGCTGTAACCTGGATGTGATTTTGATTTGATTTATTATTGTCACGTGTATTGGGATACAGTGAAAAGTATTGTTTCTTATCTACTATACAGACAAAGCATACCGTTCATAGAGTACATAGAGGAGAAAGAAAGGAGGGAGTGCAGAATGTAGTGTAACAAGCATCGCTAGGGTGTAGAGAAAGATCAACATAGTATAAGGTAGGTCTATTCAAAAGTCTGACGGCAGCAGGGAAGAAGTTGTTCTTGAGTCGGTTGGTACGTGACCTCAGACTTTTGTATCTTTTTCCCAATGGAAGAAATTAGAAGTTAGTATGTTGATTTTTTTTTGCAGGGGTGGACAAGGCCTCAGATGGGAAGCCTGCCCCTGCCCTAATTAAGGCCCTAAAGTGGCTACTTAATGGCCTTTTCCCACCCATCCGCGATGTTTAGGTTGGCAGGCAGACAGGTTAGGATGACAGATCATCTACTCCTTGGTGTGTGTGTGTGTCTTCACCCTGAAATGTTCTCCTTGAAGGACACTGTACAATTGCAAGCAGCCACGTCTCGGATTGCTTGATCAGAGGCCTGGTGGATGAGAAAAGGCTGGTTGATTCATCGGTTCTTGCCCCGCATCTTAATAGATTCATCCCAATCATAGAGTCCCTACAGTGCGGAAGAGGCCAGTTGGCCCATCGAGTCTGCACTGACCCCACTATGTCTTTCAAATTCAACATAAGACATAAAGCATCTGTGAATCAGGAAGAGAAAAGCAGGGGTTAAGCAAATTGTTCCTTTTTTTTGCAGATTAGAATGTCATTAAGTCTTTCACTGTGAAATCTGTTGACCCCCACTGAGTGTACCATTAGCATTTCCTTGCACATGATCAATTTGAGTCATGTGGTGGCTTATTAGAACAACTTTATAAGCAGGACTTAAAGCTGACCCTTTGGACTGATCCTTTTTAGCTGTGATATACATAGTTTATCTTCCATAACTCGATACTCATGCACGCCCCATGCCATAATCTACTTTGTAGATTCATGCCACAGATGCAAGTTTATGCCTTTTAGGCCTCGGGTTAGCCCACGTGTGAACAGATAAACGATGTTAAGAACTACATGGGTTCTGGACATTCTCGGCAAGATAAGTGTGTGAGTGCACAATTTCTTGATTTCTCCAGCTAATCTTTATGGTATTTTATTAAGGAGATGTGACCCTAAGCCACATGGGAAGTTGCCTTTAAAGTTAATGGACTAGAAAGGCCCATCATTAAGCAAAGCTTTGTGTTTCTGGAGCTTCATGGATTGTTAATTCTTTACCAGTCAATGGACCAAAGCTAAGCTGAAAGGCATTTTATCTTTTAAGCATTACTGTAACATTCAGTTGACTTCTATTAGGGTATGCAGCTGTAGTGGATTATGAAAAGTAACAACAATAAAACAGCACTGATGTTTATGTTTTTGCTTGTACTCTCTACTCCACACTCAGGGTATGTATTATGAATCATAGAATCCCTACAGTGCAGAAAGAGGCTATTCAGCCCATCGAGCCTGCATCGACAACAATCCCACCCAGGCCCTATCCCCGTAACCCTATTTACCCTGCTAATCACCCTGAGACTAAAGGTCAATTTAGCATGGCCAATCAACCTAACCCACATATCTTTGAAGTGTGTGAGGAAACCGGAGCACCCGGAGGAAACCCACACAGATACAGGGAGAACGTGCAAACTCCACACAGACAGTGACCCGAGGCCGGAATTGAACCCGGGTGCCTGGCGCTGTGAGGCAGCAGTGCTAACCACTGTGCCACCATGCTGCCTCGTTTTCACTGGGCACTCAGTAGGTCCTGGAGCAACACTATTGTTTTTGACATGTATTTATGGATGAACATGTGTAGGTGTATGTGGTTGGAATCTTTAATGGCTGTCATATTACTGCCCACTTGGTAAAACAAAAACTACATTATTAAATCATGGCAGATTTGAAATTGCTCTTGATATCTGGAACAAACATTCAAATTAAAAAAAATAAACATTAGCCAGCACTTTTGTGTAGCTTCACAGAGCAGAGCTTTTTTAAAGTTTTATTTATTAGTGCCTCAAGTAGGCTTCCATTAACACTGCAATGAAGTTACTGTGAAAATCCCCGAGTCGCCGCACTCCGGCACCTGTCCAGGTACACTGAGGGAGAATTTAGCACCTAACCAGTGTGTCTTTCGGACAGTGGGAGGAAACCGGAGCACCCAGAGGAAGCCCACGCAGACACGAGGAGAATGTACAGACAGTGACCCGAGCCAGGAATCGAACCCGGGTCCCTGGTGCTGAGGGGCAACAGAGCTAACCACTGCGAGATTATAGTGATAGGCGAAGCACACCAAGGTAGTAATTCCGTGTTGGATGGTCGTGCAAGACGGTGCATTGAGAGGTGGGGAGGCATTGGATTGTCTACATTTAATACAGGTCTGATATTCAGTGCCACTGCACTTACTAGAATTAAATATCAAGATATTTATCAAAATATCAAGGATGAGTGGTTGGTCTGATGAAGTATTACATTCTTCCTGAAACCAGAAGATCATTAAATTCCACCCAATGTGTGGAAATACACACCCTTTTTATTATCAGGTAAACTGTAAATCCAGTAACCTGAGCCATGAATTCACACTGAAACAGTTTGATTTACTTCCCCAATAAAGAAAGTATCTCTGTGAAGAAGGTATGATTTGACGTAACCGCACAAACTGATGGTGCAGTTGCTCTGCTGAATATGAACGAACCCAAGTGTCATTTACAATTTTTCCATCTGTGTTCGACAAATATGGCCAGCGATTTGGAGACCCGCTTGAAAATCGCATCGGGCAGTCAATTTGTTTTCCCAATTTTCGACTGCTTGCTGCCTTGTTTGCCTGCAGCTCTTGACAACTGCCCCAATCATCTTCCAAAGTGACAGAGCCCGTGCCTTCAATTGTCCCACTGAGGCAAAATCAAACCCGTCAGGAATAAAAGACCTCAAAAGACATTGATGCAAATTGACGGAGCATTTTCAGGCGAGGGATTCCTGAATCAGAAACAAAACTTTGATCTCACAGGGACGGGAGATATTCTCTGTCACAGAGAGTTTCATTCTTCGGACAAAAAACCACAGCAGTGGCCACCGCAGCAATGATATCCCAATCTCACCTGAATGGTTAATTCATGATCAGAGAATTACAATTCAGAAGAGACCCTTAACTCACTGTAAGTGCGATGTAAATCTCAGCATGTGGATATGGCACACTTGAATATGTAGCAGTTATTTTATCGGATTCTCAGACAAATGTCTTTACAACGGGTGGCACGGTGGCACAGTGGTTAGCACTGCTGCCTCACAGCGCCAGGGACCCGGGTTCAATTCCGGCCTTGGATGACTGTGTGGAGTTTACACATTCTCCCCGTGTCTGCGAGGGTTTCCTCCAGTAGCTCCGGTTTCTTCGCACAGTCCAAGGATGTGCAGGTTAGGTGGATTGGCCATGCTAAATTGCCCCTTAGTGTCAGGGGGATGAGTGGGGAAAATACATGGGGTTACAGGGATAGAGCTTGAGTGGGATTGTTGTTGGTGCAGGCTCGATGGGCCAAATGCCCTCCTTCTGCTTCATAGGGATTCGCTTCGATTCAATCAGACACCTTAATTGGCACAAGGGTGTTTTAGCGCCATGTTCTTCGAATCTGAGTGTTCCTGAGGAATGAATCAGAGGCCCTGAACTGACTGAAACCCATGCATCAAATGTTTTAATTCTTACATTGAAAAATGCACTCTTTGTTTAAAGGTGAGAATTGTGTCGATTTTTCCTGAACGTTTTGTTGATGGAAGCTGGGAAGTGCTGGTTTTAATATGTGGTCAGCACCAACAATATTTCCACATTGTTTAGGCTGACACGGAGGGGATTAGAGAGCTCATGCTGGAGATGAGCAGTGGAAAGGGAAGCTAATTGAAAGGACAGGGACTGAGCATCTGGTATCTATTGTCATCGAGATGACATATATCTACGGCACTGAGAGTTCGAGGTGTCAAGGACAGTCCTCGCAAACCAGCAAGACAGAACATTTCTACACTTGTTGATGCTTCTTAATGACAAATAACACTGTCATCTATGCGGCTGGTGATTGTACACATGGTACAGGCTGAAGGGGCACAAGTTGAACCAGCACTAGATCACAATGATAGACTATATCACAAGGTCCCCAGAAATGTTCCCAATGCACCTTAAATCCGGAATGCTAGCAATTTGCCTTCGGCAATGGCACAAACAAAAGGTTCAGGAAAAATCTACACAATTCTCTGTTCTGTTCTGCTCTGAATTGTAATTCTCTGATCATGAATTAACCATTCAGGTGAGATTGGGATATCATTGCTGCGGTGGCCACTGCTGTGGTCTTTTGTCCAAAGAATGAAACTCTCTGTGACAGAGAATATCTCCCGTCCCTGTGAGATCAAAGTTTTGTTTCTGATTCAGGAATCCCTCGCCTGAAAATGCTCCGTCAATTTGCATCAATGTATTTTGAGGTCTTTTATTCCTGACGGGTTTGATTTTGCCTCAGTGGGATAATTGAAGGCACGGGCTCTGTCACTTTGGAAGATGATTGGGGCAGTTGTCAAGGGCTGCAGGCAAACAAGGCAGCAAGCAGTCGAAAATTGGGAAAACAAATTGACTGCCCGATGCGATTTTCAAGCGGGTCTCCAAATAGCTGGCCATATTTGTCGAACACAGATGGAAAAATTGTAAACGACACTTGGGTTCGTTCATATTCAGCAGAGCAGCTGCACCATCAGTTTGTGCGGTTACGTCAAATCATACCTTCTTCACAGAGATACTTTCTTCATTGGGGAAGTAAATCAAACTGTTTCAGTGTGAATTCATGGCTCAGGATTTACAGTTTACCTGATAATAAAAAGGGTGTGTATTTCCACCCATTGGGTGGAATTTAATGACCTGTCCCACTGGGATGCTGGAAGGCAGAGTAGGGTCTAAATAATGCAGGGGAGGGTTTGGTGTGGAGAGCTCCCCCCCGCCTCCTCTGCCCAGCTTAAATCTAGCGTGGAATGGTTAAGAACAGCCTTCCCAGTGATGGTCTATTGAGGTCATAAATGGCCATTTAGGGACCACATAAGGGCCTCTTCCTACTGCTGCTGGTATACAAGCAACAACAGGTAAGAGGCACACCACCATGTGGGCAAGCCTGATGGGCACGGCTGCAGCCTTGTGGGAGGATGCCTCCTTCTCGGGCATGCAATGGAGAAACCCACTTGGCAACAAGGTTTGCTCCCAGGGGACGGCATCCTACCCCCCCCCCCCCCCAACCCTTTACATCAATTCCACTTGCCAGCACCTGCATAATTGGCCCCAACGATCCTGCCCCACTTTTTTTTTCATTCGTGGGACATGGGCATCGCTGGCTGGCCTGCATTTATTGGCCACCCCTAGTTGCCCTTGGAAGGTAGTTGAGAGTCAGCCACATTGCTGTGGCTCTGGAGTCATATGTAGGCCAGACCAAGTAAGGACAGTAGATTTCCTTCTCTAAAGGACATTAGTGAACCAAATGGGTTTTTCCGGCAATCGACAATGGTTTTATAATCTTCAGTAGATTCTTAATTCCAGATATTTTTTATTGAATTCAAATTGCACCATCTGCTGCAGCGGGATTCGAACCTGGGTCCCCAGAACATTAGCTGAGTTTCTGGATTCATAGTCTAGCAATAATACCACTAGGCCATTGCCTCCCCTGTGTCCCAAGGTCCCAGTGATGATCCTTCTCCTGGGGTCTACTGCAATATCAGCAGTGGCCACCACACTCGGCGGCACTACTAGTCCTGGCAAGGTGTTGGCCTCTGATTGGAGGAGGTGGAAAATTCCTCCTGTTGGACCCAGAAACATGAGTGGCAATCAGCGGGATTTAATCTCAATGGGGCGACTGGAAATGGCTCCGGCAGGCTACAGGCCTAGCGGCATGATCACTCATCCCTTCCCCCCTCCATTTTGTAAGTTTGTCTGCACCAGGAATATTTCACTTTGTAGGGAGGCATGGGAAGCTAACTAGAATGGGTAGATAAGCAGCTTGATTCGGAGAAATGTGAAGAAATATATTTGGGAGAAAAGGGACAATGAATGGAAATATTCCCTAACTGGAAAGATTCTTCAGCCTGAATTTTCATAAAGGTGGAGAAGGTTTCTGGCTTAGCCAAAATGATGTTGGAGACTCCATTCCACAATTCACACCTCCGATCACGGAGGCAGGCCTTTCACACAGCCTGCCTCTGCAGAGTGAGGTTTGCAGAGCTAGGAATTCTACCCACTCTGTACTCCCGACCCCAGGAGCAAAATGTCAGATCCTGGCTGAGTGGGGGGAGTGGAGAGACCTATTTCTGCATGTCCATCATTAATGGTGAGAATGCAGGTCGAGAGAAAATGGTTAACGGGCTCCTGGATTTTACATTCAGAGGAATTGAAGACACAAGCAAGGGAACCATGCTGAATTTGTATTGGATATTGGTTAGGTCACAACTGGCGTGTTGTGTAGTGCAACCGCCTGTTTTGCAGGGTTGGAGAATGGGGATGGGTTGTGGTTTACACATCCACGGTTCATGGAGGCAACTGCATTTGCGGAAGAGTAGCTGCCTTCAAACAGATCTGGTTTTCATAACTTGGATGTCCAAAAACATGACTTGTGGGCTTTTGACCTTTCAGGAGAAGGTCTAAAGCTGCCAAAGATCTTTGGAGAAGTAGGGTATCCTATTGGAGAGGTCCAGGGAAAGGTCAGGTACCCTTTAGAATTGTTAGAAGCAGACATGAACATGTGAAATAAGTGGATAAACGCATTGGAATTGTCAATCTCCTTGCCTTTACATGTTTTTAAAAATTCTGGAGTTTAAAAAAAAAATCAGTGCTTGGTATTTCACTCTGTTGACATAAGCCTAAGGGTTACCATTATAGGATTAGTGCTGCATGACTGATTTCACAACCCATCATTATCACAGTGGGGTACCTATCAGTTCATAGTTTGATCCACAGCTCCAAGTGGTTATAAATTATTTGGCATATTTGATTTTATAAGGGATTAAGCACTTAAATGAAAACTTTGTTTTCATGATGGATGTAGTTGAAGAAATGTAAATGTAGTGAATGGGTTTTTATGTATTAGAATTTTTAAATATAAAATATGAAGTCTGCAATAGAACATTAGATTTTTTAAAATTTCATCTCAACATGGGTCCTGAGGTCTGTCCACAATAGGTAATGGGTGAGATGACATAGAGGGTGTAAGGGCAAAGGATAGTTAGTGGGGGACATGGGTTGACAAGTTAGCATAGGGACTATAAAGAGAAATGGGGGTGGGTAGAGATTGCCATGGAGTGCATGAGGAACCATGGAGAGTGGGGGGCATTAGGTGCCATTGTTTGGCATAGATGGAAAATGGGGACTGTTTGATCAGTGAGGTGGGTGTGCGGGGTCGTGGCTATTTTCAGTTTCATTGTTTATTTTAGGGCTGGAACAAAGTCCAGGATCACGGACGCAGGCCTTTCGCACAGCCCACCTCTGCACCTGGCAGCTCCTGAGTGGGGTTTGCAGAGCTAGGAATTCTACCCACTCTGTACTCCCAACCCCAGGAGCGAAAAGTCAGGTCCTGGCTGAGTGGGAGGAGTGGAGAGATCTATTTTTGCATGTCCATCATTAATGGTGAGAATGCAGGTTGAAAGAAAATGGTTAACGGGCTCCTGGAGTTTACATCGAGAGGAATTGACAACACAAGCAAGGGAACAATGCTGAATTTGTTTTGGATATTGATTCAGTCACAACTGATGTGTTGTGTAGTGCTATGCACCTTATCTGAGGTAGAAAATGGGAGATAAAGGCAAAATACTGCGGGTGCTGGAATCTGAAACAAAATCAGAAATTGCTGGAGAAGCTCAGCAGGTCTGACAGCATCTGTGGAGAGAGAATAGAGCCAACGTTTCAAGTCAGGGTGACCTTTCGTCAGATGAAGGGTCATTCAGACTTGAAACGTTGACTCTATTCTCTCTCCACAGATCCTGTCAGACCCGGTAGAAAATAGGAGCATTGGAAAAAGAAAGTTGACATGAACTTTGCCAAAAAAGGGGGGATTATGACTATGAATCAAGAATAGAATAATTTGAACTTTATTAGTTTTAAGAGGGTATAAAGTGAAAGATGGTTTCTTTTGGCTGGTGAGCTTCATAAGAGAACATAAAATCAGGATTATGAGTCGAAATGCAAAGTGGAAAGTTCGAAGAATTGCTTTCGCTCGGAGGGTTATTTAGAAACGAAACGCCTTACCACACATGATGATTGAAGCAGAAAGAATAACATTTGCATTGGAATTATAGGTACTTGAAAAGATAGAACTTGAAAAGATGTAGAGAAAGGACAGAGAAATGTGTTTGAATGGATCAATTCCACTTGACGAGACAGCAACAGCATAGCAACGATGGGCTCAAATGGCCTCATTCCATAGTATAATTTCTATAATTGTGTGCAATTTTATAATTATAAAAATATTACACAGACTTTGAATGGGAACATTATGATGATGAGTTAGTGTGCAAATTCCTATTTCATTCCATGTATTTAATGGGCACAGCTGTACAGTTTCAGTCATGGCACAGTGCCACTCTGCTTTGAGTGGTGGAATGCAACAGCTATCCATTAGCATTCACCTGAGTGCTTTTGGATCTCAGCCACTCAACTGTGAAAAGGAAGCCAAATTCAGTGAGGCCCCTTCCAGCAGGGAGAATCAGAGAGGTCATTAAACTGAGCTGCCCTCTCTATGGCCGCTAATGGCAGTAAACTGGGAGGAGATTGCCATTTTGTTCTCTGAACCAAGGCATGAATATTTTTGAATGGTAGAGTGCGAGGCCCACCACCCGAAAGATTCGCACATCCCCACTGTCTCCGACTGCCTGGCAGCCATTTCATGCTGAAACGAGCGTTAAGTGGCTGCAAACGGGACATCCACACCTCACTCAGAAAATAGGAGATAAAGGCAAAATACTGCCGATGCTGGAATCTGAAACAAAATCAGAAAATGCTGGAGAAACTCAGCAGCGATGGCCTCGGGGTATTATCGCCAGACTATTAATCCAGAAACTCAGCTAATGTTCTGGGGACCTGGGTTCAAATCCCGCCACAGCAGATGGTGGAATTTGAATTCAATAAAAAAATCTGGAATTAAGTATCTATCATGAAACCATTGTCGGTTGTCGGAAAAACCCATCTAGTTCACTAATGTCCTTTAGGGAAGGAAATTTGCCATCCTTACCCGGTCTGTAGTACTTGTGACTCCAGAGCCACAGCAATTTGATTGATTCTAAACTGCCCTCGGGCAACTAGGGATGGGCAGTAAATGCTGGCCAGTCAGCGATGCCCATGTCCCACGAATGAATGAAAAGAAAACCGACTCGTCCTATCAGCCTGACGGGCCAGCAGCTCTCCTATCCCTGTTGCAAAAACACTGCGATGGACAGAAGAGGATGTCAGAGCCTACTACTGGGCACTGGAGGCCCAGGTGAGTTCAAGAGGTCCCAGGGTGGGGAGGGTATGGAAGGCCTAGTGGAGTTGCAAAGTTGGTGATCAAGGTTTTAAGGGGAGAAGGTAGGGGGAGGGCGGAGGGGGTGGTGGAGGTGGCAGGCAGGAGGTCTGGGGGCCTGCAAAAGGGGGGCTTCTGATGGAGGCCTCCCCCACCTCACCCCTCTGTTCCCGCCCGAGATGTAACTCTGTTGATTTTGGGCTTCCCCCACAGAAGTTCAATCCTCCTACCAGCCGAGAAATTGAGGCTGGGAGGGCAATGGCCTTTACACAGCCAATAATTGGAAACTTAAGGGTCTCAATCGGGGCAAGGTTAGGCTTCCCATCTGAGGCATTGTGCGCCCCCAGCATAAATCACTGTGTCATTGAGGTGAGTGAGAACCTAAAGGGAATTCCATCTCTTTTATACTCCTTACCCCCCCCTACCCCACCTGGAAACTCGCTGGTGGGGGAGTGTAAAATTCTGGCCATGAAGAAGAAAGACCAGGAGAGTAAATGGTGAAAGAATACGTTTACCAAAACCAAATATCTAAATTTCCCCCGAAAGTTTACTATTATCTTTATATTGGAAGTGGTGTGTATCGAAATACATGCAAAATATTGCCGATGCTGGAATCTGAAACACAAGCGGAAAATTCTGGAAAATCTCAGCAGGTCTGACCGTTCGTCAGAGCTGCCTGACAGCATCTGTGGAGAGAGAGTAGAGCCAGTGTTTCGAGTCTGGATGACCCTTCATCTGGTGGTGTGTATTGAATTCATTTACAGTTCTGTAGTCAAGGGCTGACATGAATAGTTCCGGATGCCAGCCAATTTGCTGGGCAGGAGCGGTTAGTATTGGCGGGTTTGAGAAAAATAGGCATTGGCGGTGGTGAATGTGGACAGTGGCAGTGCTGGGGGTGGAAGTGGAGATGAATCCTGGCCAAGCAACAAGGTGACAGGTCGTCTAAAATGTTTTTTAAAAAGTATTTTAATCAGGATCAACTGAGAAGCAGTTCGAAGTAACATTTGTTGTAACTAGAGGTTTCCTCTGTAAGTGGCTGTGTCTTAATGTTAATAGCAATCAGGTGCCTCCAACTCATTTGTAACTTTGGCTGTTAGTTCCGTTCAATTTGGCATGCCATAACAAGAAGCCACTTGAAAGCCTTGAGAATAAAAGCACTCTGAGTTCCTAATGAAATGCCTTTCCCGGAAAACACAAATATTTTGACATTTATCTCTTGACGTAATCTCCCATTGCCCAGTTGGGGTTGTAAGCTCTTCAAAGGGCAATCGAATCTGAGATTTGGATTGATAACAAGAACAATCCTGGATATGAATACAGACTGGGGTGGGGTGTAGGGGGAGGGGGGAACGAATTGTGTTGTTTCTGCCCATCAAAAGCCCAGGGCCTTCCAAATCACGGGTGACAGGTAATTGCCTTCAGCTCTCTGACGGGTGACACGTTGCGCTTGAGCAGCGAGCGGCTTTGTCCCAGTGAACCACACTGACTGTGAATGCTGAAAATATATGAGGACAGCATTGCTGAAAAGCCAGAGCCTGGAGGCCACCGAGGACATAAAACACACTCACAGAGAAAGTGACTGAAACAAGACAAGTGGCTGTCAGTCTCTCCGACTGCAATATTCGGGAAAGGTTGGTCAACAATTTTTAAACAGACTAAATACACATTTTTTTAAACACTAAAACCTGTTGTCAGAAATCCATTCGACTCAAATGGATTGAATTAACCTCCAGAATAGATTTTATTGAAAGCATTTAAAGTTCAAATCTGTTTGAAATCTATACTATCCCCGTAGGCTACAATATAGGCCCTAAGTCAGTGGTTCCCAATCTGACGGCAAACCTCTATACTATAAAAAAAAGTTTGAGGCACGCGTCCTATTTTCTCTGTCTTTTTCCCTTAGTGGGAACTTTGGGGTGGCACGCTGGCACAGTGGTTAGCACTGCTGCCTCACAGCACTAAGGACCCGGGTTCAATTCCCGGCTTGGGTGATTGTCTGTGTGGAGTCTGCACGTTCTCCCCGTGTCTGCGTGGGCTTCCTCTGGGTGCCCCGGTTTCCTCCCACATTCCAAAAGACATGCTGGTTAGGTGCATTGGCCATGCTAAATTCTCCCTCAGTATACCCGAACAGGCGCTGGAGTGTGGCGATTCGGGGATTTTCTCAATAACTTCATTGCAGTGTGAATGTCAGCCTACTTGCGACACTAATAAATAAATAAACTTTTAACTTTGGTTTGAAGAAGAAGAACGATGACATTCAACTAGCACTTCTGAGCTTTCGTTCAACTCCCACCCCAAAATGTTCCTTGACCTCTCACCTATTTTTTATTAACCTCTCCCTGTCTCTCTCGCTTCTCCAAGGGTTTTGTACCCTTATCTGAGTTTTTGCTTTTTGTGTAGGCGCGTGGGACCTTTGTATTCCACACCAAGTCCCTGTTGGTCATGAGTATGGGCCTGACCAACGTAAAAACTTGAAACCGGGCATGTGTGGCTCTTTCCCAGCCGGCGCATGCGTAAGAGGCCGAAGATTTGTCGGAGATGCTGACCACAGTGCTGAAGATGAAGGTTAGTTTTAGTTTAATTGCATGAATTTTGAATCAAAGAACAAAGAAAAGTACAGCACAGGAACAGACCCTTTGGCCCTCCAAGCCTGTGCCAATCATGATGCCCTAACTAAACTAAAAAAAAGAACCTTTTGCCCTTAGTCATTCCAGATCCCTCTATTCCCTCCTATTCAGGTACCAATCATTTTGAATCTTTTCTCATGGCACACTTTGAGGGGGGAGGTCTTCACGGCACACCAGTGTGTTGGGAACCATTGCCCTTGGTACCTGACCAAAAAAAATTAAGCTTTTGAACGAGAAGACCAAGATGTGAATTGACCCAGACTTTGAACAACAGCGTTGATAATTCATCTGGCAACTAATTGGACAAGTTGTCGTTATCTGGTACTCTGATGCCATAAAGAAGGTCCGGGCACTCACTAAACTAAAGTGTACATCAAATCGTGTGACAAAACAGATTGTCCAACCTTCTTATCAGTGCAGGCACAGCCACACACATCTGCTCCATCCAACAAAGCAGCTGCAGCATTGAATAAATGCTAAAATACAGCACCGAGTTTCATCATAATAGCAGTAACATTTTGTTAGGTTGTTATGGTCATTACTGGGCCCGGGGCAATCATTATCATCTCTTGCCTGTGCTGATAATGAGCTCCTCCAAGACAGTCATGAGCAAAACGTCCAAACAAAATAATTTTATTTGTGACTTCCTTTATCTGCATGGTTTGCGCTCTCTACATTTAAGTTTGGGAAGAGAGAGAGAGAGAGAGAACTATGTCACGCTGACACAGTAGATGGTGGGCTTTTGAAATTCTGATGAAAGTAAATTGTGGCGGTAATGTTGAGGAAAGCCTTTACGTGACAGCTTGGGAAAAGCGGATGTGTGGTGTCAGGGGTTGTCAGTGTGTGAACCGGGAATTTTTTAATCCCGGTCCGTCATTGCTCTTGCAAGTAAAATGTGCTCAAGGAGTGAATGAAACAGAACAACGTCACCTACCCTGGGCTACCATGTAGCAGCTTCTACAGCTCAGCACACTCCAGGAGAATGGCCATCATTTTGCAAATTGCTCATGAATTTTATGGAAAAGGAAGGACAGTGCGTTGCAGTCATTTTGTTTGCTCAGCTACGGGATGCCAAGAATTTGAGTAGGTGCCACACTAAAGTGGCTCCTGGAATGACTTCACGAGTCATTCATGAGGTGGGGCTCTTGGAGTATGAGCTCCCTGATTGAGGTTATAATTGCCCAATCAGGGAGCCTAACATATATATAAATGTGGGAGTATCAGGTCTACTGGTACTCCAGATTCTGACTTTGTACCTGAAGCACTCTAGGAGTGGAAATATGTTTGTAAATAAAGGGAATCTGGTGAAGGGACACCGGCCTCTCAGGAGTTATTTCAGTTCCCTTTCCCGGCGCCATGCTAAAACTCTTCTTGTTGTAGTGTCAGCTGTGATTGACAGCATACTTCCCTCTTCACCATGTCGTCCTGGGTTCCAGCTCCATTCCAGGATAAGAGTAAAAGCCAACACTCCAGTGCAGTACTGAGGGAGCAGCGTACTGTCAGAGGTGCTGTCTTTTGAACCGGGGCCCCGTCCGCCTGTCTGGATGGATGTAAAAGGTCCCACTATTTTAAAAAAGAGCAGGGGAGTTAATCCTAGTGTCCTGACCAATGTTTATTCCTCAATATCAGGAAAGAGATTATCAGATCATTATCACATTGCTGTTTGTGGGACTTTGCTGAACGCTAATTAGCTCTTATTTTTTCAACATTTCAATTCTGAGTACGCTTTCGAAAGTACTTCATTGATTGTAAAGCACTTTGCGACATTGAGTTCTCATGAAGAGTGCTCTGCAGGATAAATATGTCTTTTTTTTGTCATTTTAACAGAAAGGTAACAAGCTCAGTTATCTTTCCTTGACCCATGTTGTCATTGCTACACATAGGCATTGGGAAAAATAACACTCATTGCTGGATCCTTTTTTAAAAACCTTGGGGCCATTTGCTAATGTCGATGCTTTAAGGTTAACAGTGTCAAGACAACTTGAATTTGAATAGCACCCCAAGCTCACGGGTGGGTGTAAGGTGGAAATCCCACAATGTGAGGAGGGGCCAGATTCCCAAAAAAAACCCCAAAAGAGTTTGAAAGATTCTTCAGCTACAGTACTCAATTGCGGCGTCTCATCCGGACAGGTTTGGAATGAAGCTTACTTCGCTGGTCAGAGTTCTCTGTTTTAATGTCAGCTTCATTAAAATGGTCTTTAAATTTCATGGACCTTGGCTGATTACACAAGCGTTGAGATTCAGGATGATGTCTGGCTCCCACATCGGTCATTTAAACTCGCTCAGGCTGCAGATGGTACTTACTGAAATAAAATAAAAAACAGAAAAATGCTGGAAAAACTCAACAGGTCAGGCAGCGTCTGTGGAGAGAGAGAGAGAGAGATAAAGTTAACGTTTTGAATCTGCATGACACTTTATCAGATGTGTTTTCTGTTTTTATTTTTATTATGTTTTATAAATTACTATTCTCTTGTCAGTTGTATGCAGTATCAAAAGGCATTTAATCAGTTTTGGCATTGTTGATTGAAGTTCAACGCTGTTTCCCAGTAACCAATAAGCACTTGTAGGCAACGAAATAGGATTTCTAGTGATGTACAGGCACTGTTGGGGAGGCCTAGTGGTATTATCATTAGACTATTAATCCACAAACTCAGCTAATGTTCTGGGGACCCGGGTTCGGATCCCACCATGACAGATGGTGGAATTTGAATTCATTAAAAATCTGGAATTAAGAATCGACTGATGACCATGAAACCATTGTCAATTGTCGGAAAAACCCACATCATTGGTGGGTTCATTGGGGTCCATTTGGCATGTCATTGGTTCACTAATGTCCTTTAGGGATGGAAATCTGCTATCCTTACCTGATCTGGCCTACATGTGACTCCAGAGGCACAACAATGTGGTTGACTGCCTTTGATTGATTTGGTTTGATTTATTATTGTCACATGTATTAGTATACAGTGAAAAGTATTGTTTCTTGCACGCTACACAGACACAGCATACCGTTCATAGAGAAGGAAACGAGAGAGTGTAGAATGTAGTGTTACAGTCATAGATAGGGTGTTGAGAAAGAGCAACTTAATGCAAGGCCAGTTCATTCAAAAGTCTGAGCAGCAGGGAAGAAGCTGTTCTTGAGTCGGTTGGTACGTGACCTCAGGCTTTTGTACCTTTTTCCGTACGGAAGAAGGTGGAAGAGAGAATGTCTGAAGTGTGTGGGGTCCTTAATAATGCTGGCTGCTTTGCCGAGGCAGCGGGAAGTATAGACAGAGTCAATGGATGGGAGGCTGGTTTGCGTGATGGATTGGGCTACATTCATGGCCTGTTGTAGTTTCTTGCGGTCTTGGGTAGAGCAGGAGCCGTACCAAGCTGTGATACAACCAGAAAGAATGCTTTCTATGGTGCATCTGTAAAAGTCTTTGAAAGTTAAGTCTTTCTTAACTTTAGTGTCGGCATGGGGGGACCAGGATAGGTTGTTGGTGATGGGGACACCTAAAAACATGAAGCTCTCGACCATTTCTACTTCATCCCCATTGATGTAGACAGGGGCATGTTCTCCTTTACACTTCCTGAAGTCGATGACAATCTCCTTTGTTTTGTTGACATTGAGGGAGAGATTATTGTCGCCGCGCCAGTTCACCAGATTCTCCATCTCATTCCTATACTCTGTTTCATCATTGTTGGAGATCCGACCCACTACGGTGGTGTTGTCAGAAAACTTGAAAATCAAATTGGAGGGGAATTTGTCCACAGAGTCATAGGTGTATAATGAGTATAGTAGAGGGCTGATAACAGAGTCTTGTGGGGCACAGGTGTTGAGGATGATCGTTGAGGAGATGTTGTTGCCTATCCTTACTGATTGTGGTCTGTGAGTTAGGAAGTTCAGGATCCAGTTGCAGAGGGAGGTGCCGAGGCCCAGGCCACGAAGTTTGGAGATGGGTTTTGTGGGAAAAATGATGTTGAAGGCTGAGCTGTAATCAATAAATAGGAGTTTAAGAAATAGGAGTTCTCCTAAATCACCCAGCAAGCCACTCAGTTCAAGGGTTATTAGGGATGGGCAGTAAATGCTGTCAGCCAGCGACACCCACATTCCATGAATGAATAAAAAAAAAACATGAAACCATTGTCGATTGTCGTAAAAACCCATCTGCTTCATTAATGTCCTTTCGGGAAGGAAATCTGCCTTCCTTATCTGGTCTGGCCTACATATGACTCTGGAACCACAGCAATGTGGTTGCCTCTCAACTGCCCCCCAATAGCAATTATGGATGGGCAATAAATACTGGTTAGCCGGCGAAGTCCATGTCCCACGGATGAATAAAAAAAATGTTAGCTTTTGTTGAATGTCTGATATTTTCAAATAAGTTCTGATTGTAAAAATTGTGATTTATCCCTTTGGCTATTATAATTAATAAATGTTCATAAAGTATGTACTGATGGATTCCATAACTGAATTTAACAGAATGATTTCATTATTCCAAGTTAAGAGAAAAGAACCCTCAGAAGAGAACTATCTGATCATATCAAAATAATTATTTTGCAAGACATTTTTTAAAAATTGTTTCAAGGAGAATAAAATGAATCCAAAGTAAATGCATTTACATTGTTATTACTTGCTGCCGGTACAGTACGAACACTAAAAAACAAAGTAGCTGATTCTTAGCAATTGAATCAAATTATTTGGAAAATGAGTCCTTTTTTTTTTAAAGAAAAGGGCTGAATTTTCAATATTGTGAAGACGAGGTAGTGGGGGCAAAAATGTAAGGAATTCCCATTGGACCGGCTCCGCACTATGTTCCCGGCTTCATATCGACTGCATTAGACCTCGCTGCAAAAGTGAGCAGTGGGCAGGTCAGTACGCTGTTATATGTGATGGGTGGCTATACGGACAATAGAGGAAAAAGCCACATATGATGAAATAATCAAAGCATACTTCAAGCTGCGAAAGAATGACATTGTTGAACAGGATAAATTTAACAAATGCATTGAATGGCAAGGGGAATGAGTAGCACGGTGGCACAGTGGTTAGCACTGTTGCCTCACAACTCTAGGGACCCGGGTTCGATTCCCGGCTTGGGTCACTGTCTGTGTGGAGTTTGCACATTCTCTCTGTGTCTGCGTGGGTTTCCTCCGGGTGCTCCGTTTTCCTCCCAAAATCTGAAAGACGTGCTGGTTAGGTGCATTGGCCATGCTAAAGTTTCCCTCAGTGTACCCGAACAGGCGCCAGAGTGTGGCGACTCAGGGATTTTCACAGAAACTTCATTGCAGTGTTAAGGTAAGTCTATTTGTGACACTAATAAATAAACTTAAACTTAAAATGTTGATGCATTCATAAATGACCTCCATAGACTTGCAGAGGACTGGTGAGTAGCGTGAAAGGTGAACTAATCAGAACCAAAACTGTCATGAGAGTGCTGACTGATGCCTTGTCTGACCATTTGCAGTTGAGAGATGATTTAACCTTAGCAAAGGCAGTCCAACTGAGCAGAAAAGCTGAGGTCAGGAAGCAAAATCGACACGTGATTTGAGGTGACAAGGGGAATCCCTGTAGAATATGTCAAATTTAAAAACAGAGCAGCTGTCATTAAAAACAGCAGAGAGACAGGAAGAACATCCATCTTCCTGCTCCAGCTAACTGTAATCGGAGAGGCAAGGAAAACACAGGTGAGAAAACTGTCGTACCAAAGAGGCCAAATGCCATTTATTCAAAAAGATGGACCACTTCTGGGCTTTGTAGCAATACGTCTGTACAGAATATGGCCCTTCGACAGGTGGCAAGATCCATGGAGTAAATGATATCCATGATATTGAGTTGTCCCTCCTTGCAGAGATCCGGGAACTAAGTGGAAACCACTGTGCTGACATCTTAATAGAATAGAAAGAAAGAGGATGCACTTTACCTTAGATGTAGGCATGGGACTCCTCTTCAGCCACCATGCAAAAAAACCATACGAGTGCGGAGTGGTTGAACTCAAGGTCATAGGAGAACTGAACACAGCCCTCCAGTAACATAAGAAAGAAATTGCTGAAACTTTCAGAGTTGCTCACTCTTGAGCAGGAAGGTCTGTACCGACTTGATGTGATGTGCAGAGTATAGTAGAGGAACTGGAAAGCCAAAAGGGTCAGCCCAGAAACTTCAGCTCTGAATTTCCATAGCTGTTCACAGGATTAGGACAGCTGAAGACAATGTACCTCATCACTCTACATCCTGAAAGAAAGCCAGTGTGTCTGTGTATACCCAGAGACGTTCCTCATCCACTCTTGCCAAAGGTAAAGAGGAAATTGACTCTATGCTGAAGCAAGCGGTTAGTTAATCTGCAACAGAACCAACAGGCTGGTGCTCGATGATGGCCCCAGTGCCAAAACTCAACAGATCGATCAGAATTTGCATAGATCTTACCCAGCTGAACAAAGCAGTTGAACAGAAAATTCATCCTATGACACCTGTGGATGAAAGCTTTTGGCTAAATTGGGAAAGAGTTTAACCTTCACGAAGTTAGATATGGATACCGATGAAGAGTCTTAAGTTGCTCACAAACTTCATTACACTGTTTGGGAGGCTTTGCTTCAACAGACTACCCTTTGGCATCACATCAGCGCCAGAAATCTTCCGGAGGACATTGGGAAGCGTCCCAGGACTGGATAGACTCATATATCACATGACTGATGTCCTGATCCATGGATCCACTCACACAGAGCATGAAACTAGAATATGAGCTGTGCTACATTGCCTACAGGAAACAAGACTTACACTCAACGACAAATGTAGTTCTTGCAGCCGACTGTCAACTTCCTTGGGCATATTGTGGATGCATCTGGCACCAGAGTAGATCCACAGAAGGTAAGAGCAATCAAGGAACTTCCAGCTTCTCCCAAAATAACTGAGCTCCAAAGATTCACAGATATGGTTGCCCAAGTTGAAAAGTTCCTGCCTAACTTAACTGTTGTCAATGAGCCATTACATTATTGTTACAAATGGACAATACATGATGCTAGGAAGAAGCACAACAGAGATCTTTTGAGAAAATCAAAGCGATGCTGATATCATCTGGTATTTTAGCTCACTGTGACCCAGAGCTACCAACTACCATGCATCTTCTCCAGGATTGGGAGCTGTGCTCCTTCAGTTGTAGAAGGATAAAAAGCGTAGACCAGTTTAATATGCATCACATTCACTCTCAGACACTGAACGGAGATATACAATGATAGAGAAAGAAGTATTAGCTGGTAGATGGGCGTGTGATTAGTTTGCATGTCATGTTCTTGGTCTCCACAAACCTTTAACTTCAAAGCTGTTAGCAAAAATACCTTCATGAGTACGATTCTGACTGAAATGAATGAGACTTGACACGGAGGTGAAATAGGTTCCAGGAAAGCAGCAAACCACAGCAATTGCTTTTTCCCATATCCCAGTGGCAAAACCTGAACAAGTTGATGTAGCTCTTGTTAAAGAGGCAGAAGCCTTTGCACCAACAACAACCACAACTCTACCAGCAACAACTCAACAACTGAATAAAATTAGAGATGAACAGGAATCTGATGAAGGATGTGCTCAGGTTAGAGAGTACTACATCACAGGATGGCCAGAATACATGCCACACAATCCCATTCTCAGGCAGTACAATGAAGAGACAGATTGGGATGTTATTTTAAAGAGTACCCTGAAATGAAAACGATGTAAAGGCAGAAACATCCCGCAGAATCCCCGACTCCCATCCCGTAAGGTTAATAACCGGCCTTGATAAATGAGGACCTGGTAAACAGAATCCACTGGGGCAACGGGTAAATACAGTCCCAAGGGGAGAGGGGGTCACCCTGCCGCCGGATATGGGACCGCCCCCCAAATGGACACAGCGCCCCTCTTAGGGAACCAACCCCTCTGGAGAGAACCCTCCCAACCTCAAACCACCCTAACAGGAACCCACCCCTGGCAGTGCCAGGGGGCAGTGCCCAGGCATGACCCTCTCTCCCCTCATGACTGTATTTACCCGTGCCCCAGTGGATTCTGTTTGCCAGGTCCTCATTTGTCAAGACCTGTTGTTAACTCTGCCGACGTGACGTCACTCTGGTGGGGAAGGCGGCAGAAATCCCTATGTGGGGGAAATGATACAGCAGGCGGTCTGCTAAGAGGATGCTAATGTACGCTAAACACCACTCTCCTCTACCCCTTGGTGAAATTAGTGTCCAGAAATCTATCGATTTCTGTCTTGAGCATGCTCAACGATTACGCTTCCACAGCCCACTGGAGTAGATAATTTAAAGGCTTCGCCATCATCTGAGTGAAGAAATTCCTCCTCACCTCAATCTTAAATGGTCAGACTGTGTGACATGTTGACAAATACATGCGCTGGCTTTGTAGTGACAGTGGTGGAGGCTCCAGTGAGATCTGTGTTGGACTGGCCCTTTGTAACAGTTGCTTGTACATTCATTGTTGAATCCAAAGCTAGACCAATAACTCCTAGCCTCTGAGAGAGGTTTGTAGACTCGCCTCTGGCAATCAGGGCACAACTAACTTAACTCTGTAAGTTATTTGTGTTTGCATCTATTTGATTTTAAGAGAGGTGTCACTTTTATATATGCTAAAACAATGGGTGGCACACTGGTTAGCATTGTGGCCTCGGAGCGACAGGGACCGGGGTTCAATTGTGGCTTTGGGCCACTGTCTGTGCAGAGTTTGCACGTTCTCCCGTGTCTGCGTGGATTTCCTCCGGGTGCTCCATTTTCCTCTCTCAGCCCAAAAATGTGCAAATTAGGTAGATTAGCGGGGTAAATATCTGGGGCTACAGGAATAGGACCTGGATGGGATGCTCTGTTGGAGAGTCGATGCAGACTCGATGGCCGACTGGCCTCTCTCTCTCTCTACTGTTGGGATTCTATATTACTATTTTTTTGTTATTGTGCAATCCTTTTCTTTCTGATCTCACCTTGTCACACTTAGCATTTGAGGATTACCAGAGCTTGTTTTGGTGAAAACTCTTACAAAAAAGTGAAGATTATTTTCAGAGATATATGATCTGGAAATCTAATGCTCGTGTTATGGATTAAAAGATAATGACAAAAGATAATAAGATACCAATAGAAGTCTGCATGATTAAGTTCAAGTTTCAAACCTTCAAATGATTTACCAGTAACTCCTCTATCTTCACAGTGAAAAATTCCTTCAGCAGACCAAATCTTGGAAGTTACCTCACCAGCAAGAGCTCTCTTCTGCATAACAGAAAGCTCGGGATAGTGTGTTCAGTCACTTTCTGCCAAGAGACAGGTGCTTGCAGGGACAGGTTGGCAGATGGATCTGTACGCAAGTGAAAATTAATTTGTGACATTGCAACAACACTAATCCTCGCGTTACAGTGCAGACTCTTCAGTGGAACCCGTTTAGAAGGAGGTGGTGTGGTGGCAGTGTCACTGGGTTAATAATCCAGAGGCACAGGCTCATTCTCTGGGGGAGCTGGAAGTGGTCGTGGGTTTGGCAGGTGCTGTATAAGGATCTTGGGTGAATTGCTGCAGTGCATCTTGTAGATAGTACACACTGCTGCTGCTGAGCGCTAGTGATGGAGGGAGTGAATGTTTGTGGATGTGGTGCCAATCAATCAGGATGTTTTGTCCTGGATGGTGTCTGTTGATGTATTGTGTGTGACTTTTAACTTTGAGCCTATGCTTTCCAGTAATGCTGTATTTCACTGTCAGATGGCTGGAATTCATGACTCCTAGTGCTGATTCTTAAGATGGCTTTGCATCTGATTCAGCCATGCCTGCGGCTGCTGTGGCTGGATGGTCTGGCGCATTTTAAGTTATATCAATTGACACATGCATAGGGATGCTGGATGCCCAGAATGTGCTGTTGCACTTGGGAAAAGCAGCCCAACATTTGACCCAGCCATGACCATACTCTGGGTATTCCTTCAACATGTCCATTAATTTGCCTCAAGCCACGTTGAAGCTAGGGCTTCTATACTGAAATCCCCTGACTGACTGCACAGATGTGAACTGGCAAATTAGGTTAAAGGGATATTTCAGAATGCACAGAATAGGTACATTCCAACGAGAAATAAACATTCCAGGGTGGGGGTGATACCCATCATCCGCGGTTAACTAAAAAAAAAGATAGTATCAAAAAGCATAGAATTGCACAAAGATTAGTGCTAGGTAGGAAAATTGGACAGAATATAAAAATGGCAAATAATGACTAAAAAATTGATGAGGGAAAAAATAGAACATGAGAGAAAGCTAGCTAGAAATATAAAGACATACAGTAAGAGTTTCTAATGATTTTATTTCAAAAGAAAAGAATTAGCAAAGTGAGTGTTGGTCCTATAGAGAGTGAGTTCGGGGAATGAATAATGGAAAATAAGGTGATGGCAGATAAATTGAACAGGTATTTTGCATACACTACCGAGGACACAAGTAACATCCCAGAAATAGCTGTAAATCAGGAAATGGAAGGAATGGGTAAACTCAAGAAAATTATAATCACCAGGGAAGTGATATAGAGCAAATTATTAGAGCTACAAGTTGTCAAATCCCCAGGTCCTGATGTACTTCGTCCTAGGGTTTTAAAAGAGGTGGCTGGTGAGATAGTTGATGCATTGGTTTTAATTTTCCAAAATTCCCTAGATTCAGAGGTTTCATTAGATTAGATAATAATGAGTGTAACTCCTTTATTTAAAAAGAGAGGGAGACAGAAAGCAGGAAACTCTAGACCAGTTAGCTTAACATCTGTCACAGGGAAAGTGTTAGAATATTTGATTGAAGATGTTACAGCAGGGCACTTAGATGAATTCAAGGTAATTAGGCAGAGTCAACATAGTTTTGTCAGAGGGAAATCATGTTTAACCAATTTTTTGGAGTTCTTTGAAGAAGTCATCTGTGCTCTGAATAAAAGGTAATTGGCGGATGTACTGTACTTAAATTTCCAAAAGGAACTTGATAATATGCCACATCAAAGATTATTGCAGAAAGTAAAAACTCATGGTGCAGGGGATAATGTATTGGCATGTATAGAAGATTCACTATCTAACAGAAAACCCAGAGTAGGCATAAATGGGTTATTTTCTGGTTGGCAGGATGTAACAAGCGTGTGTCACAGGGATAAGTGTTGAGGTTTCAGCATTTTACAATTTATATAGATGACTTGGATGAAGGGACCAAAGGATTGGTTGCTAAATTTGCAGATGATACAAAGATAGATAGGAAAGTAAGTTGTGAAGAGAACATGAGGAGGCTATAAAGGGATAGGTTATGTAAATGGATAAAGATGGACAAATGGAATAAAATGTGGGAAAATGTGAAATTGTCCATTTTGTCAGGAAGAATAAAAAATCAGCACATTATCTAAAAGGTTAGGAGCAAAAGAGTTGTCAGGGAGAAAATCGGACCTCTCAGGGACAAAGGAGGGGAATTATGCTTAGAACCCAAGGGAATAGGGGAGATCCTAAATGAATACTTTGCATCGGTATTCACGAAGGAGAGGGGCGTGTTAACCGGGAGTGTCTCGGAGGGAGGTGTTGACCCGTTAGAGAAAATCTCCATTACAAGAGAGGAAGTGTTAGGTTTTTTAGGGAACATTAAAACTGACAAAGCCCCAGGGCCTGATGGCATCTATCCTCGACTGCTCAGGGAGACGAGAGATGAAATTGCTGGGCCTCTGACGGAAATCTTTGTCGCTTCTTTGGACACGGGTGAGGTCCCTGAGGATTGGAGGATAGCGAATGTGGTCCCGTTGTTTAAGAAGGGTAGCAGGGATAACCCAGGAAATTATAGGCCGGTGAGCTTGACGTCCATGGTAGGGAAGTTGATGGAGAGGATTCTTAGAGACAGGATGTATGTGCATTTAGAACGGAACAATCTCATTCGTGACAGACAGCATGGTTTTGTAAGAGGGAGGTCGTGCCTTACAAATTTGGTGGAGTTTTTTGAGGAAGTGACAAAAACGGTTGATGAAGGAAGGGCCGTGGATGTCGTCTATATGGATTTCAGTAAGGCATTTGACAAAGTCCCACATGGCAGGTTGGTTAAGAAGGTTAAGGCTCATGGAATACAAGGAGAAGTGGCTAGATGGGTGGAGAACTGGCTTGGCCATAGGAGACAGAGGGTAGTGGTCAAAGGGTCTTTTTCCGGCTGGAGGTCTGTGACCAGTGGTGTTCCGCAGGGCTCTGTACTGGGACCTCTGCTATTTGTGATATATATAAATGATTTGGAAGAAGGTGTAACTGGTGTAATCAGCAAGTTTGCGGATGACACGAAGATGGCTGGACTTGCGGATAGCGAAGAGCATTGTCGGGCAATACAGCAGGATATAGATAGGCTGGAAAATTGGGCGGAGAGGTGGCAGATGGAGTTTAATCCGGATAAATGCGAAGTGATGCATTTTGGAAGAAATAATGTAGGGAGGAGTTATACAATAAATGGCAGAGTCATCAGGAGTATAGAAACACAGAGGGACCTAGGTGTGCAAGTCCACAAATCCTTGAAGGTGGCAACACAGGTGGAGAAGGTGGTGAAGAAGGCATATGGTATGCTTGCCTTTATAGGACGGGGTATAGAGTATAAAAGCTGGAGTCTGATGATGCAGCTGTATAGAACGCTGGTTAGGGCACATTTGGAGTACTGCGTCCAGTTCTGGTCGCCGCACTACCAGAAGGACGTGGAGGCATTAGAGAGAGTGCAGAGAAGGTTTACCAGGATGTTGCCTGGTATGGAGGGTCTTAGCTATGAGGAGAGATTGGGTAGACTGGGGTTTTTCTCCTTGGAAAGACGGAGAATGAGGGGAGATCTAATAGAGGTGTACAAGATTATGAAGGGTATAGATAGGGTGAACAGTGGGAAGCTTTTTCCCAGGTCGGAGGTGACGATCACGAGAGGCCACGGGCTCAAGGTGAGAGGGGCGAAGTATAACTCAGATATCAGAGGGACGTTTTTTACACAGAGGGTGGTGGGGGCCTGGAATGCACTGCCAAGTAGGGTGGTGGAGGCAGGCACGCTGACATCGTTTAAGACTTACCTGGATAGTCACATGAGCAGCCTGGGAATGGAGGGATACGAACGATTGGTCTAGTTGGACCAAGTAGCAGCACAGGCTTGGAGGGCCGAAGGGCCTGTTTCCTGTGCTGTACTGTTCTTTGTTCTTTGTGAGAGATTACAGAGCTCTGAGGAGCAGAGGGATCTGGGTGCCCTAGTACACTACTGCAAAAGATTACAATGCAGGTACAGCAAGCTACAGAATGTTATATTTTATTGCAAGGGGAATTGAACACAAAAGTGTAGAGGTTATGGTTCAGTTATACTGGGAATTTGTGAGTACATATATGGGGTACAATATTGGTCTTTTTTGAGGAAGGATAGAAGGTAGGCATTCCAGAGAAGGTTTACTGGACAAATACCAGGATTGGGCGGGTTGTCTAATGAGGAAAGGTTGGACAGGCTAGGCTTATATCCACTGGAGTTTAGAAGAGTATCAGGTGACTTGATTGAAACATATATAAGATCCTAAGTGGTCTTGACGGGGAGGATGTAGTGAGGATGCTTCCTCTTGTGGAAGAATCTAAATCTCGGGGCCACCGTTTAAAAATATGAGTTGCCCATTTAAGAGATGAGGATATTTCTTTCCCCCAGAGGACCGTGAGTCTTTGGAACTCTCTTCCTCAAAAGGCAATGAGAGCAGAGTCTTTGAATATTTTTTAAGATAGAGCTAGATAGATTCTTCTTATGCAAGAGAGTGAAAGGTGGGAATGTGGAGTTGGGGTTACAATCACATCAGCCATGATCTTATTGAATAGCAGAGCAGTCTTGAAGGGGCCAAGTGGCCTACTCCAGTTCCTAATTTGAATGTTTGTTTGTTACTAGTGGACTCCTCTGCAGTACTAGCCAGACCTTTAGACAGATCCATGTGATTCGCACTCAGTCAGAATGCTTTCCTTGTGTATGCAGTCTGCGATGTTTAAGTCCACTGAGACAGCAGCTGAGGCAGAAACTGTCTGGGTAGGAGGTTCCTATTTCTCCTCTGCTGCCTCTGCTTACCCCCTTCACATCTATGAACTTACGAACTGACAGCTTCTTGAGCTCACTATTGGAAACTCTGCAGCGTGTCGACCTGTGTTGAAGCTTGTGAAAGTTGACGAGAGTGACGAGGCTTGGTTGACAGGCCGTGCTTTCGGGCTTACCAAAGATATTGAGTCATAAGAATAGCTCCACATGACATCTTCAAATATTGCTTGCATGGAATATAGAAATATAAGGACGGTAGTGGACCATTCAGCCCGTCGAACCTGTTCTGCCATTCAGTTACACTATGACTGATCTACACCTTAACACCATCTACCCTTACTACCTTTACCTAACCAAAACTATCAATCTCAGTTTAGAAATTTGCTATTGATCTATCCTCAACAGCTTTACAGGAGGGGAGAGCCCTGATTTCCAGCGTTATTAATGTGAAGACGTGCTCCCTGCCATCACCCCTAAATGGTCTAGCTCTATTTTAACTTTCTGCTCCTTGTTCTTGACTGCCCACCAGAAATAATTGTTCCTATCTACCTTGTCAATTCCTTTGATTATCTTAAACACCTCAATTAGATTGCCCCTTAATCTTCAATACTCAAGCGGATACAAGCTTACTCTTTAACCTGACCTCATCATTTAATCCTTTTAGCTTGTTTATAAATGGAATGAGCAAGACAAGACCAGGGCAGACCCTAGCTCAGAAGAACCCTCTCAACCTCTCCTCCCTATGCTCCTTAGATTGGTTTGTAGCCAACGTTTCCTGGCATGGTCTCCTCAATTGAAGTACAGGTTGTAATCTCTAGACGCCTCTTCATTGTGGATTTGTTCTCCCTTTGTATGTTCCATTTTGTCCTGCAAGTGGAGATTTAGTCTTGAGTTGCTGCAAGTTAAAAAATCAACTAGATGGTTAGCACTGCTGCCTCACAGCGCCAGAGACCCGGGTTCAATTCCAGCTTCGGGTCACTGTCTGTGTGGAGTTTATGCATTCTTCCCGTGTCTGCGTGAGCTTCCTCCGGGTGCTCCGGTTTCCTCCCACACTCCAAAGATGTGCGGGTTAGGTTGATTGGCAATGCTAAATTGACCCTAGTGTCAGGGGGATTAGCAAGGTAAATATGTGGGGTTACAGGAATAGGGCCTGGGTGGGATTGTGGTCGGTGCAGGCTCGATGGGCTGAATGGACTCCTTCTGTACTGTAGGGATTCCATGAAGATGCTCAATCAATTTGAAGCCCATTCTGTACGTTCCTAAATGAAGAAGAACAAAGTTGGTGGATATTGTGAGAAATATTTGAAATGTGAATCGCAGTTTCAGATGTAAATTGCAGTTTGTATCCCTCCTATGGTGCAGGATTGCTTTGCAATGGCAACCATTCAAAGGGCTGTTCAATTGCATGAATACTTTGGCTGGGACAGCAGTGGAACAGTTGCAGGTTTATGAATAAGCACGTTGGGGCGTACATACGTGGGACAGCTACCTGGCACGGGCATTGAATGCTGTTATGGAAACCTTACCTTGGCAGCTTCATTTCTCATCTTGCACATTTTGGATCCAGGTCCGTTGGGTGTTGCTGACTACAAGCTAGTTGTCAGCCACCTCCTGCTGGGCTCACAGCACCAGTTATTTCAGTGCCAAAGAAGCAGCACTTCTTTCTATTCGAGTAGATTTCAGAGCAGCATTGGTAAACCTGCTGTTGTGTGGCTGGGAAGCCTCGATCTGTGTTGAGTTGGCTTATCACAGTCAGGGTGTTGTTAATGGTGTGCCAATTGATTGTAGTATTCTGGGGTTAGGAAGGGAAAAAACAATCAATATTGCCCTCTTCCTGCTAAAATGCACATGTTTGAACGTCAAATGAAAAGCTGCAACTACTAAGTGCCACTCTCACTGAAGGATTAATCATTGTGCAACATGTTGTTTTAAACCTTGGCTCACTTGTTTTGGTGGAAAGTATACGTTTTCTCCTTTGTAAAATTGAAACGCAGGTAACAATTAACACCCCATTTTAATCCAAGTTTAAGGTAGTTTAATTTGAATAACATTGATGGATAGGATGTTGCATCTTTTTTAAATGTAGAAAAGACAGACTTGGCTATGAATACGAGAGCATTTAGCGCATTAGAAATATCCATATTTTGGTCATCCATTATTCTGCATCCATATTCAGTAGCTGTTTCAAATGCTTTATTGGAATTTATTTTTGATTTTGTAAGAAAAATTATTAATTATTAATGATGAATTTCAAATTTAGAGAGGTAATTACGAATGGAGCGATATACATGTAATTCCCACCTGAAACATAAACAAATTCAGAAAATGCAATACATTAAGAAGCAAATTATGACATTCAGACTGAAGATATTTGCAAAAGTACCTCCATCTGAATTTTTAGGCAGTCCTGAAATCTGTATTTTTTTTGTATTGAGAAAGCAATTGAACCACAAGTGCGAAGCCCTTTAAATACATAGAACGGTTAATGTCTAAGTTGCTTTATCAAAGTACCAACTTTCAAAGTGAATATTCTATCTCTCTTACATATATTGTCATGCCCAGTACAAGCATGAAGATGTTACAAAGTTTAAAGCTATATTTAACAAAAAGTGAACACCAAAAACTGTTGAAGATGGCTGTAGTATATCATGTGACTTCGCAGTATTCAGCTCCAGACAGTCCCGAAACTCAAGCAAATATCACTCCCCGCCCCCCTCGCAGTATTCTATCATCTACTTGGACCCTGTCACCAAACAAGGTTTCCAACAGGCATGGCCTGCAGATTAGAACAATAGAATCCCTACACTGCAGAAGAGGCCATTCGGCCCATTGAGCCTGCACCGACAACAATTCCACCCAGGCCACATACCCTTAATCCCATGTATTTACCCTGATAATCCCATTGACACTAAGGGACAATTTAGAACAAAGAGATCTAGGGGTACAGGTTCATAGCTCCTTGAAATGGAGTCACAAGTGGACAGAGTGGTGAAGAAGGCATTTGGCATGCTTGGTTTCATTGGTCAGAACATTGAATACAGGAGTTGGGATGTCTTGTTGAAGTTGTACAAGGCATTGGTAAGGCCACACTTGGAATACTGTGTACAGTTCTGGTCACCCTATTATAGAAGGGATATTATTAAACTAGAAAGAGTGCAGAAAAGATTTACTAGGATGCTACCGGGATTGATGGTTTGAGTTATAAGGAGAGGCTGGATAGACTGGGACTTTTTTCTCTGGAGCCTAGGAGGCTGAGGAGTGATCTTATAGAGGTTTATAAAATAATGAGGGGCATAGGTCAGCTAGATAGTCAATATCTTTTCCAAGAGGTATTGGACTCTAAAACTAGAGGGCATAGGTTTAAGGTGAGAGATACAAAAGTGTCCAGAGGGGCAATTTTTTCACACAGAGGGTGGCGAGTGTCTGGAACAAGCTGCCAGAGGTAGTGGTAGAGGCAGGTACAATTTTGTCTTTTAAAAAGCATTTAGACAGTTACATGGTAAGATGGGTATAGAGGGATATGGGCCAAATGCGGGCAATTGGGACTAGCTTAGTGGTTTAAAAAAAAGGGGCGGCATGGACAAGTTAGGCCGAAGGGCCTGTTTCCATGCTGTAAACCTCTATGACTCTATGACTCTAATTGAGCATGGCCAATCCATCTAACGCGCACATCTTTGGAGTGTGGGAGGAAACCGAAGCACCCGAGACACGGGGAGAACATGCAAACTCCACACAGACCGTCACCCAAGGCCAGAATTGAATCCGGGTCCCTGGTGCGGTGAGGCAGCAGTGCTAACCACTGCGCCACCATGCTGCCCGTGCAGTGAATGTTTTTATGCAATTGGATCATTCCAAACTGATGCAGTTTGCAACATTAATCAGTCTTCAATCCACTGGTAAAAGAAGCAAGTCAAAAGCAAAAGAGTGGTGAGCTTCGTCAGGGCTCCAGTTAGCCGGCCGCAGAGTGCCTACCAAATTCAAACAGGGCCTGGGCCTGAAAATCACCGCCATCTTGCTGGTTGGCAAGCTCAACCAGTCACCATCCTCAAGTCAAAATCTACCTCGCCGGCTTCCACTCACCGAAATTGTTGTTGGTGCAGGCTCAGTGGGCCGAATGGCCTCCTTCTACACTGCAGGGATTCTTGATTCACATTTTAAATAACTTCAGTGATCTTCAGTTTCCTATCCTTTACATCGTTGGCCTGCTTTAACATGAAGAGTGTACCATTTGCCATTTTGTTTGCTAAGGTTGATGGTAACCTGCTTAAACACCTTCTTTTCTAAACTGTGAGGCTGAAGGTTTTTGTAATCCTTCGCAATTTTTACCCCTCCCACTAAAAATGTGTTCCCGTGCTCCCTTCTGTATGCACTCTAATGTGGGTGTATATATTTATACATTTAACAAAGAACAGTACAGCACAGGAAATAGGCCCTTCGGCCCTCCAATGAAAGTCATAATGGAACATGTTAAATATGATCGCATTTTAAAGCCTCAGTATAATCCCTGTGGCCATATTCCTGTTCTGGCAATTTGTACTCGCACTCTGTTATTACGTTTTTTAATGGCTTCACCAAATTGTCTGGTTGCTGAGGATGATGTACTGCTCTCATTCTCACGTCCATTTCTAAACCTCTCCTAATTCCATTCTTTTAATAAGGCTATATCTCACATTTTTCATCAATGCACTACACTTTACATTTATCAGCGTTAAATTCCATTTCCCTTCTGTCTTCCCAATTGCACAGTCTACACATTTTGCAAATCGATGGCCACATTTTCCACCTCTATTGTTTTTCCTATTGTTGTCAGCAAGTTTTAACTAGTTCACGTTTGGCTGCACCAAGAGATCAAGGTAACTTTTACCTCAATTAGAAATGCAGTACATCACTCAAAACACTCTCTGCGTCTGACAAGACAGCAGTGATCATCAAAAATTGCAATTTCCACTGAAAACCTTGCTCAGAAATTTGGATAACTTTATGTGTGGATTTGTTTTTGACTATATAAATTTCTGTACAAGAACGAGGAGCAGGGCTAGGCCACGTCACCCTTCCAATCTCCCCTGCCATTCTGTAAGATAATAGGTGAGATTTTCCACCCCCACCCCTCCCGCACAGTGTGTTTTGCGGCAGTGGAGATAGCTCGCCACTGGCCAGCAGTGGGATCTCCTGGTCACGTCACTGTCAACAGGTTTCCCAATGTCCACACCCTCCATTGCTGGGGACCGTGTGATAGGGGGCTCGCCATGATTGGCAGTGGGCAATCCCACCAGTGAGACTGCCAGAAAATCCTGCCCTATAACTGTACTTCTACGTCTATTTCATTTTCCTACCCTATCCCCTTATCCCTCAACTCGCTTGGTGCCCAAAATTCTATTGATCTCAGCCTTGTGTGTACTCAATGACTGACCTTCCACAGCTCTCTGGGATAAAGAATTCTAAAGATTCACAACCCTCCAAGTCGAGATATTTCTCCTAATCGCAAGTCCTATATTTTAAAAATTCATAGATGTGATGTGGACATCGCTGTTTAGGCCAGCATTTATTGCCCCTCCCTAGTTGTTGTTCAGAAGGTGGTGGTGAGTTGCCTTCTTGAAACGCTGCAGTCCATGTTCTCTAGGCGCACCCATAGTGCTGTTAGGGAGGGAGTTCCAGGATGTTGACTTCTCTATGAACGGTATGCTTTGTCTGTATTGCGCGCAAGAAACAATACTTTTCACTGTATACTAATACAAGTGCTGGCCAGCATTTATGTCCCACGAATGAATAAAAAAAATCACCAGGTTATTTTGTATGTCATCTGTGGACAGCTAATATTCAGGCCATTTTCTCTCCATTTATCAATGGCTGCTATATGTTAAAGTACACTTACCCTATTTTCCCTCATCTATTTACAATCTTTCAGTTTGTACATGTTCTCCTTTGAAGTTCAACAGCCAACTACAAACCACATCTCTCTTCATCTTACACATATATTCAAGTTCTCCTAGTTTCCTCTGTTCTTCATCATATCAAACCTTCACACCTTATTGATGTGTTGCAGTTTTTCCAACTCTAATCCAATTAAACCAGTCACACCCCCAACTAGCTTGTTTTCCACGATATAGAAATATAGAAACATAGAAGATAGGAGGAGGCCATTTGGCCCTTCAAGCCTGCTCCGCCATTCATCACGATCATGGCTGATCATCCAACGCAATAGCCTAATCCTGCTTTCTCCCCAGAACCTTTGATCCCATTCACCTCAAGTGCTATATCCAGCCGCCTCTTGAATACATTCAATGTTTTGGCATCAACTACTCCCCAACTATTCCACAGACTCCCCATTCTTTGGGTGAAGAAATATGAGAACCTGAATGTGATATTACAGGCAAAAAATTATTACAACTCTCATTTTCCTGACAAAATCCACACTGGCTGCTTCTTGTGTATTTCCTGCTGTTCGGATAATCTTCCGACTACACTTAGAATAAATTGTTCTACCTGAAATTTATGTTGGAGCGAAAGGTTTGTAATTGCAGTGGTTAGTTTGTTATCCTTTTTCCATATCAGTTCTCGTGTTTTCCATTTCTAGTCCTAAGGAACCTAGGTAGTGTTTATATCTTATGACCCCAAAAATTTCTTTCCTGGTCTCTATCAGTATTGAGGAATGTGCATCAACCAACCTCAGGAATTTCTCAGTCTTATACATTAAGCTATCAAGAACCATTGTCAAGATGACTTTAAAATGTTCCGAAATACTCCTATAACAGATATTGATTTTGATTTGATTTATTATTGTCACTTGTATGAGTGTATAGTGAAAAGTATTGTTTCTTGCGCGCAATACAGACAAAGCATACCGTTCATAGAGAAGGAAAGGAGAGGGTGCAGAATGTAGTCATAGCTAGGAGGTGTATAGAAAGATCAATTTAATGTGAGGTAGGTCCATTCAAAAGGTTGATTGCAGCAGGGAAGAAGGTGTTCTTGAGTCAGTTGGTACATGTCCTCAGACTGATTGGATAGCAAGTAAGCTTTAATTTGTCAGTGAATACCTCCAGAAAGTATTTATTTGATTTCATAGTCCAAGTAACCCTTTGTACGGTAAATAGGGAGAAAAGACTTCCATTTATGCTGCATCTTCTCACACAGGATAGCTTTAAGTACTTTCCCGTGAACAGATTATTAAGGTGCAGTCACTGTTGTCATGTCAGAAAGACAGAACCAATTTACGCACTGCAAGATCCAAAAATATAACAGTGAAATTGCCCTCCTCTTGGCTTAGAATGTCATCTGCGGCATTCAGTTGCGTTGTGACCTTTGAATTCACCCGTGTATTTTGTATTTCAGCACATTATCAGTGCACGGCTAATATTCGAGCCATTTTCTCTCCATTTGTCGTAAATCAGGATTGCAATGAAACTGAAGCTTTCTGTAAGTGGCCATTCAGTGTGATTGGGAGTCTTTCTTCCACTTTTAAAATGAGAAAAAAAAGTGATTTATTTTCTCTAGCAATACCAACCTGGACTTAAAAAGAGCACAGATTGTCCCAATTGCATTGAGAGAATTAAATTGATTTTAAAATGTACAGACACGTCCATATGTCATCAGAATGAATGTGATTACTTGGCATCCATCAGGTTGATATAAGCGGAGAGATCAGAGTTTTGACACAAATTTGATTTCTGACTAAATGGGGAGAGATTTGTGAGAGATCACTTTTATTTTAATTTTCAGGAGGTAAATATAAGGAGACATGAATTATGGAGAATAAAGGAAAGGAAAATTATGCATAACTTTCTCTGTTTGGACTGTCTTGAAGGACAGCGAATTGTTGTATAGGCCAATGAGATGTAAATATAAGTGCAGAAATATGTGTTTAATAAATTAAGTGACAATACTCCTTTTTAATTAACATTAAAAGATGTGCAGGTGAGATGGATTGGCCATGCTAAAGTTGTTCCTTAGTGTCTCAAGGTGTGTAGATTAGATGGATTAACCATGATAAAATGTGTGGGGTTACAGGGACAGGGTGGGAAGAGGGCCTGGGTAAGAGAGTCGGTACAGACTCGATGGCCGAATAACTTCTTCTGCAGTGTAGAGATTCTCTGATTTTATTGATACCATGACTTGGAGCTATTACCATCCCAAAAAATTATGTCAGGTTGGTAAAAGCCTCAGTGTTTACGAGGAGCACGTGAAGGGGGTAAGGGATTGTGATGGAGGATGATGCAGCAGGCATTGTCAGCAATGAGGAGGCCAAGCATAGTGACAGGGCTCATTTAAATAAATCTTTCCCGAGTCCTGTCCAAATTGACTACCAGGCCGGTGAGTGGGAATCCGGCGGCACCCTCAGGGACCCTGGAGACAGTGGTGGTGTGGGGTGATGGGTCTGACCACAATCAGAGCAGCATATGGAGTGGGGAGCAGAGGTGCAGGAGCCAGGGGCTCAGGCTGAGATCCGGGAAGGGGAAAGGCGAATGGGGCAGGGTAGGTCTTTGGCCTACAACCGTTGGGATGGGTGACCCGTGTAACGAGGCCCAAGCATTCTGTAATAAAATCAGAAGTATTGCAGATGCTGGAAATCTGAAATAAGAATAGAAATTGCTGGAAAAATGCAGCAGATCTGTCAACTTCCGACAGAGAGAAAAACAGAGTCCAGTATGACGACTTCAGTTTCTCAACTTCTCAGATCTGAAGAAGTCATATTAGACTCAAAACGTTGGACAGGATTCTCTGATCTCATCCATACCCAACCCGCTGCCAGTGAGAATGGAGAATTTGGCACTCGGCCAAAACTCCATTCACTCCAGCGGCACCGGAGAATCCCAGCCACGGGTGAGGTCGGAGGTTTCCGGCAGTTAACTCTGTTTCCCTCTTGTTATAGTTCAGGTTAGAAACTTCAAAGTGTTTGATGAAGCCCGCCTGAATCAGAAGTTTTGCATCTTGAATTTGGCTAGGATAAGCATAAGATGTTTCACTTCAGGTATGATTCAAGTGACCCACTAGGGAGCTTTTATCAAATGAAGTTTATTTAAGAATACAGTTAACATGTATGGTAAGAAAATTAGCAAGAACTTTTATCAATTATAAACAATCATGATAATGTATTGCCCTTAATAAAGATATTTACAATGTTCTAAACAATCCAATCCCATAGACAAAAGACCCTTTTCACAGGTTTAACACAGCACAGACTAATGCCCACGTGATACTGGAAATTGAGTCCTTTGGTTGGAGAATTGAAAACTCTCAGGCTTAATTCACTCCAAACAATTTGGAGACAAGACAGCTTCCCAAAACACCAGAGAGATTCTGGTCCAGCCCCCAACAACAGTAGATTTTCACTCTGTAGAAAAGCAACAGAATTTCTCAAAAAGAAACAGGGGAGAGAGACTTCTCTCTCAGCTTGATGCTTCTAACCTCTGACCCCCAAACTGAAAATGAACACCTGTCACCTGACCTGTCCACAGTTTCTTTTTCTTCCTCCCAACAATGACATCACCTTGTGAGCATGAATTAAAAAAACAAACCTCTTAAAGGTACACTAACATCACACTCTCCACAGATGCTGCTTGACCTGCTGAGATTATTCAAGGTTTTCTGTGTCAGGTCCAATGAAGCTATCCTGAGCCGTAAATTAATCTGAAATAAAAACTCAAAATTTGCCTTCTGACCCACGATCTATGACTTTTGACAGGACTGAGCTTAATGGTCTCCTGTTCAGGAGTTCAATTAACATTAGCAATGCTATATATATGTATATCTTGTATATAAATGTATATCTTGGGACACTAAGGGGTAATTTAGCATGGCCAATCTAACTAGCCTGCACATCTTTGGGTTGTGGGGGGAAACTGGAGCACCCGGAGGAAACCCATGCAAACCTGGGGAGAACATGCAAACTCCACACAGACAGTGACCCAAGCCGGGAATTGAACCCGGGTCCCTGGCGCTGAGAGCCAGCAGTGCTAACCACTGTGCCAACCCATCATGGAGGTAGGACAATAAAATCACTAGTTATTTTATACGTTTCCCAGGATTTCATAACAGATGAATTCCCATCAACCTTTTAAAGGACTTATGTGAACAAAAAGTCACATGTTTGAGCTAAAGTTAGTTGGTTAAGAATACAGACGCACTGGCACAAATCAGGAATATCGGCATTCAGCTGAAATTGCCAGGGAACATTTTAACCTAGCCAAGGTCATTTCATTGTTACTTCTGAAGAAACACTCTCACTAAATTATATTGTCGGTCATCAGCGCAAAAAAATAAAGATACATTCACACAAAGATAGAGCAGCTGGGGAATCTCACAATGTTATAGCAGCGCAATTATCTAGGTTTGCAGGGTTGTGGTGAACGAGGAGGTTTCAGTCCTGCCCCTCGGATGCACCGATACCTTCTGAGACCATTAACTGCACAGTTGGAGCATATCGGGTTAGAACAGAATATTGTTCAATTTAAAAAGAAAAGGCATCTGGGAAAGGAGCTTTGCATTCATTGACTGTGGCTGGAGGGCTGCCAGCCAAACAACTTTGAAAGCCATGGCCCAATTAGCACAGCCTGTGGATCCCACTGATGGCAAGTGTCCTGTTCTTTACAATGTTAGTCCGTGTAATAGTGGATGAAGCACAGACATGACATCCAATCCCAAATGATCTATTGAACATAGAAACAGAGGAATTAGGAGCAGAAGTAGGCAATTCAGCCCCTCGAACCTGCTCCGCCATTATCTCAGATCATGGGTGGTGCACAGTGGTTAGCGCTGCTGCCTCACCGCGCCAGGGATTTGAGTTCAATTCCCGGCTTGGATGACTGTGTGGAGTCTGGACATTCTCCCCATGTTTGTGTGGGTTTCCTTCAGGTGCTCCAATTTTCTCCCACAGTCTGAAAGACATGCTGGTTAGGTGCATTGGTCATGTTAAATTCTCACTCGATGTACCCGAACAGGTGCCGGAGTGTGGCGACTAGGGGATTTTCACAGTAACTTCAGTGCAGTGTTAATATAAGCTGACTTGCGACTAATAAATAAAAACTTTAAACTCCTGCTGGTCTCAAATCCATCTCCCTACCTGTGCCCTATATCCATTTAACTCATTTTCTTCTATCAGAAATACATCGATCCCCTTCTGGAAACCATTTAATGATTCAGACTCCACCGTGCTATGGGGCATCGAGTTTCACAAATTCGCCTTCTGCGAAAAGTAGATGCTCCTCATCTCAGTTTTAAATATACCGCCTCTCAACCTAAACGTGTGACCTCTGGTTCTAGGTTGCCCCACAAGGGGAAACATTCAGGATGACATTCTCCCGCCTCCCAGCCGCATGTTTCTCACTGGTGGGGGATGGCGCTTTGTTTGCAAGCGACGGGATTCTCTGGTCCTGCTGCTGTCAATGGGAATTCCCACTGATGTCACCCCGCGCTGACGGAAAACCTGTGGGCGGGGATGGGCTGTCGGCAGGACCGGAGAATCCCGCCGATGTGAACAGCTGGAGAATTCCGGCCTTGGTCAATGATTTGATTTGATTTATCATTGTCACATGTATTAACATACAGTGAAAAGTATTGTTTCTTGCGCGCAGAAAAAGCATACCGTCCATAGAGAAGGAAACGGGAGAGTGCAGAATGTAGTGTTACAATCATAGCTAGGGTGTTGAGAAAGATAAATTTAATGCAAGGTAGGTCCATTCAAAATAAAAGCAAATTACTGCGGATGCTGGAATCTGAAACCAAAAGGGAAAATGCTGGAAAATCTCAGCAGGTCTGGCAGCATCTGTAAGGAGAGAAAAGAGCTGATGTTTCGAGCCCGATGACCCTTTGTCAAAACCAAAGATCCATTCAAAAGTCTGATGGCAGCAGGGAAGAAGCTGTTCTTGAGTCGGTTGGTGCATGACCTCAGACTTTTGTATCTTTTACTTTATCATTTTACTTTACTGTTACTTTACTGTTTACTTTATCAATCCCCTTTCGTATTTTATATACCTCGATCAGACCCCTGCTCATCCTTCTGAACTCCAGTGAGTATAAGCCCAAAACTCTCCTTGAATGGCAACCCTTTCACCCCAACAAATCCCACAGCAAACCGTAAAGTGCAATCAAATGACTGCAAATCCTGCCGGATCCGACTTTAAAAAGAAAAGGGGGCCCTGTCTTTGCAGTTGACCTTTGGTATTCCAGCAAAGACACCAGGGAACAGATTTCAAAGCAGTCACTTAACCGGGCGCTCTGCTATGAGGTGTGACTGACAGCGGAATGGACAATCTTCAGCAGTCTGTCACCAAGCGTCAAGGAACAGTCATTTCTTACAGCTGATGGCCGGAGTGTCGGCAGATGAAGGGTCTGTTTTGGATGAGTGCGTGCACTTGTGGGAACACTTCTTAACCTGCCGGGAAGAAATTCTGGTCAGTGACACGCAAAAGGATTTAAAGACGTTTGCCTTCAAATGATTGTTCAATGCAAATGGTGCTGTTTTGAAATTGAGCGTGCTGTTTTCACACTCTCTGTGTGATAGGAAAGGATTGAGGGAGTGGGAACAATTAAAATGGAATAGTTCCTTTTCCACCTCCATTCCCTGCACTTTTCCTGTCACTTAAACGCCTACTGGTTTTGGCAACAGAATGCAGGCCACTGGCCTACAGGCCGAAGCACTTAACCTCACTGCTGGGCGAAAACGCCTTAAAAACTTTTATTTAGGGCTACTGACCCATGAGACTGCCTCGGGTGAGGCTGAGATAGACTAGGTGGGAAGTTTGGCAGTGGGGGGGTGGTGGTAATGGAAGGTAACGAGGGGGGAGCAGCAGGGTAAAGGGAAATGGCAGCACTGGAGGAGGCAGGAAAACTGTGCAAAAAAGCACTGACAACTGGATCAGAGAAAGAAAGACCCCCCCACCCCCCCTCCTCCACCCATCTGGAATTTTCCACATTTTTGACCATTGTTGCTTGGTTATTCTCATTAGGTTTAGCAAGCCACACCAGGCAAGTTCCTCGGTGTGGTGTTTAGAGTCACGTGAGAGAGACGGGCGAGTGGTCAGAACCAACTGCTGGTAAAACTGTTCTTTGGGTGCAGTTGTGTGGCATGCACAGCTGTTGCCTTCAGTGAACCCATCTGGTTCACTAATGTCCTTTAGGGAAGGAAATCCGCCGTCCTTACCTGGTCTGGCCTACATGTGACTCCAGAGCCACGACAATGTGGTTGATTCTCAACTACCCCTCTGAAGCGGCCGAGCAAACCATTCAGTTCAAGGGGCAATTAGGGACGGGCAACAAATGCTGGCCCAGCCAGCGACGCCCACATCTCATGTAAGAATAAAGGAAAAAAAAGGATCACCCCATCAGAAGTTTTTTTTAGCTTAGTTAGGGCATCATGATCAGTACAAGCTTGGAGGGCCGAAGGGCCTGTTCTTGTGCTGAACTTTTCTTCGTTCTTTGTTCTTAGAACTGCTGAGGCGGTGAACAGGAATTTAGTAGTTCATGGCTGTATCTTGCATGTTGGATTTCCAGTTCCTTTTTGTAAACTATCAGATGTCATCTGCTGCATCCTGCACATCCGTCCTGCCGTCCCATTAGTCCTGAGGCCATAGAATCGAAGATCGGTCAGACTGATAAATAATCTTATTCATCATATGGTGCGCTTGTATATGAATTGAGGGGCTTGAATCCCTCAAGTAATCTTCCAGCGAGCAGTGTGACAACGAGGCAAATTAAGTTGGGATGTGATTCCTGTGAATGAAATTGGGTTTTTTTTTGCTGTTATTTACAGAATTAAAGAAGCTAAATCTCAGACTCAGGTAATAATTCAGAAAAGTACTGAGGGAAAAATACATTTTTAAAAATTGTGGGGTGGGTCGATTTTCAGCCTGCTGCCTGAATATAGAGCTGGCATTGCTTATTGTGTGGCAATTATAGAAAGCATGTTTTCCATTGATTTAAGTGGAAATGAGCATTGGGCCTTTTCTGCAATGGATGGTGAAGCCATAACAGCAGTTTTAAGTTTGCCTTGTTGTTGCAGGGCTGTCACGGTGTTTTTCTAGTTGTATTTAAAACTATCGGTCCCCTCAAGTAGTCAGACCAAGTCATGCAGTGGTTTAAGACGATTTATTACTGCAGGACACTGACCATCTTCTTAAGACCAACCAGAGTGCCGAATTCAGAAATGCACAAGCAATTATAGTTTCAAATTCAATTACAATAATTAGCTTATACCAATCATAGAATCCCTACAGTGCAGAAAAAGGCCATTTGGCCCATCGAGTCTGCACCGACCACAATCCCACCCAGACCCTACCCCCCATATCCCTACACATTTACCCGCTAATCCCCCTAACCTATGCATCTCAGGACACTAAGGGGCAATTTTAGCATGGCCAATCAACCTAACCCGCACATCTTTGGACTGTGGGAGGAAACCGGAGCACCCGGTGGAAACCCATGCAGACACGAGGAGAATGTGCAAACGCCACACAGACAGTGACCTAAGCCGGGAATTGAACCCAGGACCCTGGAGCTGTGAAGCAACAGTGCTAACCACTGTGCTACCGTGTCGCCATCAAAGCATAGGAGTTATCTCTATCCACTCACAGCTACTGATTGAAGTTACATCATGCATATATAAGGGTATTGTGTCCAATTGTAACTTGTGCATGTTATATCATCAAGCAATGACAGCTCATATCTCTGGCCAATGGTATACCAACCTCTCTTTCCTTGTTCTAATGGGCAAACATAAGCTGCAGCTGCACATCATTCAATTGAATGGTCCTTGACTCTTATCTGGGTCTGCTTTAATCAAGACCTATGGTTTTCACAAAGCTTTCCCTATGACCGAGATACAGCTTGCAATTGGATTTGGAGAATTTGGCGCTGAGCCAAATCTTCATTCACGGCAGGGGGGCCGGAGAATCCCAGCCACGGGTGAGGTGCGAGAATTCTGGTAATTGTTCCTTGCGCGTTTGTTCATTCTAATCTCCTGGACTCTGATGCCTCCTGAGGGGCAGATTGACATTCATCCATGGCCAACTGGTACTCCATCCAACTTGCTATTTGCATATAATGTTAGGCTGTAACTTGATGGTTGCCTGTCCATCTCTCAGTTAAGCCTCATGCAATGTACAGGTGCTTGCACTGTTAGAATGCATCTCTGACTCTAAGGCAAGGCTGAGCTAAGCTGATGCTCCAATGGTAAAAACTTGCATCCCTTTAAACTATTCTGTTACTTATGAATGGCTAACCAACCCTCATATTCATTATTTTTCCAATTGAGCTTAATTTAGTAGATGCTTTTCACTGAGCTCTCACTATTTATTAATGTTAAGGATTGTTTATCTGCCATCCAACTCCCAAAATACCCACTTTTAAAAAATTATATTTATTTGGAGTGTCAGCCTGAGCAATCTTGTCTCTGGGACACAAGGTTCCAAGTTTGTGACCCGCTCCAGGGCATGAGCACAAAATCCAGGCTGGAACTACAGTGCAGTATTTGATCCCATGGCACTTTTGAAAAGCTGCAGGGGAGTTACTCCTGGTGACCTGGTCAATATATATCCCTCAGTCAACAGCAGAGAATGCAGATGATCTGGTCTTTGCAACATTGCTCTTTGTGGGAGCTTGCTGTGCTTCCCTCCTTGCACCCTCCCCTCATCCCTGCAGGCAAGCTGGCAGCAGTGCCACGGGGCAGTACCCAGGTATTGTCTGGGCATGAATCATAGAATCCTACAGTGCAGATGGAGCCCACTTGACACATCGAGTCTGCACCGACCACACAATCCCACCCAGGCCCTATCCCCATAACCCCATGCACTTACCCTAGCTAGTCCCCCTGACACCAAGGGGCAATTTAGCATGGCCAATCCACCTAACCCGCACATCTTGGGGTGGCACACAGTGGTTGGCACTGCTGCCTCGCAGCACCAGGGACCTGAGTTCGATTCCCGGCTTGGGTCATTGTCTATGTGGAGTCTGCACATTCTCTCCATGTCTGCGTGGGTTTCCTCCGTGTGCTCCAGTGTCCTCCCATAGTCTGAAAGATGTGCTGGTTCGGTGGATTGGCCATGCTAAATTCTCCCTCAGTGTACCCGAACAGGCGCCGGAGTGTGGCAACTAGGGGATTTTCACAGTAACTTCATTGCAGTGTTAATGTAAGCCTACTTATGACTAATAAATAAACTTTACTTTACCTTTGGACTGTGGGAGGAAACCAGAGCACCTGGAGGAAGCCCATGCAGACACGAGGAGAATGCACAGACTCTGCACAGTGACCCAAGCCGGGATTTGAACCCGGGTCCCTGGCGCTGTGGGGAAGCAGTGCTAACCACTGCGCCACCGTGCATGATCTTCTCCCCCTTGAATTATGCACTCACTTGAACTCCCCTGAGCCGACTGCTCGCCAGGTCCATGCCTTGAGAGACCAGTCGGCTTTCACTCTGTTCTGCTTTCTCACTGACGTGAATGGAGCTTCTGAGTGTAGAGGCCTGATAATTAGATGCTAATGAATTCAAATGATGTCAGGAAATGTGCTTTGTTACTGACAGGGGGAGGGGACAATCGCATCATGCGTCTATGACGGGGTAAAACATGACCAACATCTCGCGAGATTTTCCACTCCCGTTGTCAAATCTGTGCGAGAAAAACGGGAACGTAAAATCCCAGCCAAGTTTGTCCCAAAATGGCTGATGAATTTACACATTCTTTTCAAAATGATTTTTAATAAGAGATTACACTTTTAAAATTCATTCGTGAGATGTGGGCCAGCATTTGTTACCCATCCCTCATTGCCCTTGAATTGAGTGGATTGCCAGGCTTTTTCAGGGAGCATTTAAGAGTCAACCGCATTGCTGTGGGTCTGGAGTCACATGTCGGTCAGACCGGGCAAGGACGGCATGTTCCCTCCCCGAAAGGACATTGGGAACCATGTACATTTTTAGAACAATCAACAATGGTTTCATGGTCACCAGATTTGTATTGGGTTCAAACTTCACCATCTGCCATGGTGAGATTTGAACCTGCGTTCCCTGAGCATTACCCTGGGTGTCTGGAATGCTAGTCCAGTGACAATACCACTGTGCCACCACCTCCCGGACTGGTTCAGACCCTGAGGGTCTTCATTCACTGCAGCTCCCATCAGGAACCCTATTGACAACTGGCCTCATTCCCTAAGCACAAACAAAATAATGAAAGCAAAATACTGTGGATGCTGAAAATCTGAAATATAAACAGAAAATGCTGGAACAACACAGCAGGTCTGGCAGCGTCTGTGGAGCAACAAACAGAGTAAACGTTTTGAGCCTGTATGCCTCTTCTTCAGGGCAATAAAAATGATGAGGCAATTTATAACCTCCTTTTGCACCCCTTTGGCTGGAACGTTACAACCATTCACAGTGGCGGGATTTTCCCAGCCCACTGCACTGAACGGGGGATTTGGCTGGGTGCTAAATTCTCTGCCTGCACTGCAGTGGGTGCGTGGTGTCAAAACCGGTAAGATTGTGCTCTTTGTCTTTCATTTCAGTCACAAATCTTCGTTTAAGGATCTCACGAAATTCCTTCTGAAAGTCAAGCTATGTCGGGGAGAATTCTCCTGCCCCGCCCACCACAGGAATCATAGCGGGCAGTGGGGAGGGTTCAGACCACGCAATGGTTCATTGACCTCTGGTGGGATTCTCCAATTTTGGGGTGAGCATGGCCGGTAAAGCCCAACCTTCTTCTTCCACTTGCCCTCAACGAACTAAAACCAAACTGAGAGATTTGCAAAGTATATTCATGAACCATCACTTTGTGCTTTTATTGAGGCTGGATGACCTTGAATTGCTACTTTTATATCCACCAACCTGCACCTTTAACAGGGTTCTATGGATAGTCCGCGAGAGCCAATCTTTCCCCAGCTGAGACACTGAAATCTTCCCTAATACACCTGGGCCCATCTACATTGAAATCACCTTTGCATCTTCATGACTAAAACGCAACTGTGTATAGCCACATTTAGCATTGCCTGGGTAACAAAATTGAATTCAAATGCCAAGTATTTTGATCTCAGAATTGAATTGAAGTTTCAGTGCTTGTAAACAAACGTCCCCGCCATCTGTTTGTGTTGGATTTTGAAGGCAGTTTGCCAGCGATAGCTCGGCACACCAGAGTGAAGTTGCTCCACGTGCATAGGTGGAGCAATGACATTGTCATGGTAAACTGTTCGACAACTGGTTGCACTGTAATTGCATTATTTTTGCATAATTCACAGGAAGACGCGGTCGGTAAACATTGGATCGCTGTAATTGATGGAAATAATACATCACTCATCACTGAAACACTGTGAAGTTAGATCAGAATATGTTTGATCCAACCATTTAGAGTTTGCACAATAGGGCTTGCTTCCAGAATACAAGGAAACAGCTACATTTATGAACTAACCAGTGGAGATGTGTATTGGCTGCAAAGTATAATCCAAATAAATTGGGACTCATTTGCGAGCAACGCCAACATGATCGTCTGCCAGATGTCAAAGGCACATTTAAGCGAGATACGGTCCCTGTGCTATTTCGATTGAATGTTTAAATAACTGGCAGAATATTCCCTTTCCCGAGAGGATGACTATACTTGTTGAGCTATGCTCTGACAGGAGCCAGAAAGATAGAAACGGTTGCTGCAATTAACCATTAAATCTTTTCAGTTTAGTTTGGAGGTTATTGAACAAATGACTTGCTCACTTGAGGAAATGTCACAGTATATATAGAAGACTGTTCAGCGTTGGAGGGGCCCCACTCTCACTCGAGAACAATCGAACAGCTCTAAAGAGAGTGCAGGAAAAGAGACCTCGGGGTCACAGACACAGATTGTTAAGGGTGACATGAAAAGATGGTAAGACCATTAAAATAAGCACATGGGATTCTGAGCTTTATAATTAGAAACATACAGTTCAAAAGCAGGAAAGTTAGGGCCAGCTTGTATAATTGATTGGTTCGACATCACTTCAGGAAGGATGTCAAGGCTTTGGAGGAGGTGCAGAGATTTATTAGAATGGTACCAGGGATGAGGCTTAAGTAGAGAGACTGGGGAAGATCTTATGGATTGTTCTCTTTAGGGCAGAGGGGAAGATTTAATAAAGGTCTTCAAAAACCTGAATTGTTTTGATGGAGTTTATAGGGAGAAACTGTTCACACTGGCAGGAGAGTTGATACAAGAGGGCATAGATTTAAGACAACTGACAAAAGAACCAGAGGGATAGATGAGGGGCGGAATCTTATCAAAAATGGCAAAGTGTCAGGACTGAAAACTGGAGTGTTCCTCTCCAGAGAAACCGACAAGTTTTCTCTCCAGATCTTATGGAACCTCATCAAAAGAAAATTGGTGGGGGTCGGGGGGGGGCATATTTCACACCTTCCTGTTGAAGGGTGGAGTCTAAACACACCAGTGAAGCCAGCTGCACTGAGATCAGGACACTTTTTAAAGGGTACCCTGATCAGATTAATAACGCCCCCCCCCCGCCCCGCCCATCCGCCCATCGTGGAGGCCTCAGGGCTCCCCCCCCCCCCACAACACCCCACTTCTCCAACCATGATCAGAGCCGACATTCTCCCCTGCTGGGTTCAACGCTGGCATCACCCCCCACCCCCCACCCCCACCACCAACAGTTACTGCTGGCACCTCCTCCTCATGCTTTCACCCCACCCCCCCCCCCAAACTGTTATCACCGGCATCCTGCCCCCGCCCCACCCCCTCCACCCAACAGTCATTGCCAACATCCCTCTCTCTCCTCCTCCCTACACGTACTGCACCCTGGCGCCGGTTGGCACTTCCAGGTTGGCATGGTGCCAACCTGTCACTGCCAAATTGCACCAGGGACATTGTCAAGGCACTGCCTGGCCACAATCCTCGCCGCTACATCCCGGCAACAGGGAGGGATCCCCATGACGGGTTCATGTCTGGGTGAACCTGTTGTAAACAGCGGCAGCGACTGAAAATATTGCAATGGGGATCATGTGGGTGGAGTGGGGGTGGGGGGGTGGTTGCTGTTAATTATATTCAAATGTATTTAATTATTTAAATGTATTGTAATCGGGTTCACACCCATAACGTCGCTCGTCGGTGGCGAAAATCAGAGATTGCAATCTCACCGGCGGGATTTGCGATTCCTGAGTTTCGCCGGATCTTGAGTCCCTCGGCACCAATCCCGCGATGGAGAATGCAGGCGCAAATTCGCACCCAATATTTTAAAACATGCAGTGACTTGTTATGCTCTGACGGAGGGGGGGGCGGGGTTGGTGGGTGGGGGGGGGGCGAGGGTGAGGCAGGTGCAAGGTTTCCTCTGGGTGCTCCAGTCTCCTCCCACAGTCCGAACGACGTGCTGGTCAGTTGCATTGGCCATGCTAATTTCTCCCTCAGTGTACCCAAACAGGCGCCTGAGTGTGGCAACTAGGGGATTTTCACAGTAACTTCATTGCAGTGTTAATGTAAGGCTACTTGTTACACTAATAAATAAAACTTAAGATCTTAGAAAACTTGAAAAGGAAAAATGTGCAGGGCTCTGAAGAAAGAACCGAGGAATGGAGTGGATTGGATAGTAGTGCCAATGGGCCAAATGGCCTTATTGTGTGCTCTACGATTCTCAGTTCTGTGATGCAATGAACAGTTTGAAGTTTAATGATATATCAAACACCTAAAAGCTCTTCTCATGAATGAACACACGTGGAATCATTATTCTGAATCTTCTTCCGTTGTTAACATTTGCAAAATGTCAGATTTGCATTGAGGATTGTGAGCAAGCTTCTATCAGCTCCTACAAATGAAAATAGGTTTTCTTCTCTCTCCATTCCTTAACCTTTCCCAGTTAAATGCTTCCCTCTATAAATTAATTGATGACTTGTAGAGCAATGGAAGCCCAGGCGTGAGTTATAGACCTTTAACCTAATCAAAGGATTCAGGTGACTTCCTGCACTGATAAAGAATTGCTTTTTGTATTAGAAACGGGGTCTAAACACGAAGGGCTGAATTTAATGTTCATGTGGGCGTGTTTCCCATGCGGGGGTGGGGAGGGGACATAAAATAGAGGGGTTGCCCATCCCCAAACTCACCTCCATAATTTGTTGCGGGGGGGAAGGGTGTTGCTATGTTTAATTAACCAAGGGTCAATTAAGCTAACCCTGATCAGAGGCTGCCCGTGCCATAAAACATTTGACGCGGTCAACTGGGCAGGAGTGGGTAGCCCAAGTTTTTCACTTACATTGCTTAGAGGGCACGAAGGAAGGGGGGGGAGGGAGTCACTATTTGGGGGCTGCCCTTTCCTGATTGTAGAATGCCCCCCCCCTCACTATCCTTCCTACCCACTTCCTCCTTTAAATCCAGCCTCTTCCTCCTCTCTCCCTGACCTACACAAGCTCTCTCAGTCCAAGAGCCCAGACTTACTCGCTACAGGGATCCAAATTTTTATTCCATCCAAAGAACCAAATTCCAATTGAATCCAATTCATGGTCCCCACAAGAGAGACAAACAAGATCCAAGCTGACAAGATGAGGCATTGCACCCCATCTTGGGTTTGATCTGAGGCTTCATTTTAGCCCAGATGGCTTTGAAAAATTGTATCAGGTGTGGGGCTTGGTCCTCTTCTTTCTATTCACCTTTTCCTCCAGTTCCGGGAGCAGCCACTGACGCCCTCCTGACGCTGCTGGGACTGATGGAGTGCTGGCCAATCGGATTGACCAGAGGGTGTGACCTCTTCACCAATAGGGAGCAGAGGTCCCACATGACCATCATTAACCTGCAACATGGTGCTATATGGCTGTGGGGCATGAAGTATGTCAACAAATAATCCTTTGTCCCGTCCACAGAGCTGAAACTCCAAAGTTTCTTTCAGAAACAGTGGCCAAGGTTCTCCGGCCGTTTACGCTGGCGGGATTCTCTGGTCCCACTGGCAACGCACCTCCGCCCACGGATTTCCCATTGGGGTGACGTCAATGGGAATTCCCATTGACAGTGGCGGGACCAGAGAATCCCGCCACTAGCAAACAATGCGCCACCTCCCACCAGCGGGAAACATACAGCTGGGAGGTTGGATAGTCTCATCCAGTCAGCTTCTGACAGGAGTTGTTGTTAACCCAATGTTATTTAAATGGCTCAACTGCATTATTACATTTAAATGGCATTGCATTCCAATTGCAATATGCACCAAATGCCATCCAGGAACACACATTAATTATTGGATGCTGAGTTCTTCAGGAAGTCCCTGGGGAAATGTTGTCCAGTGGGAAGACAGTGCTATTACAATGAGACATTTACTGCCCTTGCTGTATAAGTTTTTGGTTTCGAAACCAGAAATTGTTATAGAAGTTGGGTGGCCTTGTATGTACTTTTAGAACTAATTTACTTAATTGTGATCAGTCTCAGGCCCTCAAGTTATTATCTCTCCATTTAATGCAGTCATTAAGATTGTGGAAATTAATTTAGCTCCAGATAGAGTACAGAGCTAGACATGCTAATCTGAGGCTTGAGGGAAAAAGCATTTTTACCATCAGGCCTGTTGCCAGAATAAGAAGAAGCAGGATTTGCAACTGTGGCTGTCTTCAGACGATTTTAGCACAAAGTGAATTTCACTTGTGTTTTGATAAAATGAGAAAAATCGGGGATGGGTCAACACTATTTCCCCAATCGACGCTGGGCCATTTTAACTTTCCAATCTTCAGTCTCCAGCTTGACCAGAATTTTTTTTATTCATTCGTGGGACATGGATGTCGCTGGCTGGGCCAGCATTTATTGCCCATCCCTAGTTGCCCTTGAGAAGGAGGTGGTGAGCCGCCGCCTTGAATCGCTGCAGCCCACCTGCTGTGGGTTGACGTACAATGCCGTTGGGGAGGGAATTCCAGGATTTTGATCCAGCGACTGTGAAGGAATGGCGATGTATTTCCAAGTCAGGACGGTGAGTGGCTTGGAGGGGAACTTGCAGGTGGTGGTGTTACTGTGTATCAGCTGCCCCTGTCCCTCTAGATGGAAGTGGTTGTGGGTTTGGAAGGTGCTGCCTAAGGATCTTTGGTGAATTGCTGCAGTGCATCTTGTAGATAGCAGCAGCAGTGTGCACTGAGCGCCGGTGGTGGAGGGAGTGGATGTTTATAGATATGGTGTCAATCCAGTGGGCTGCTTTGTCCTGGATGGTGCAGCCCGCTTGATTGGGAAATAGTGAGAAATAGTCGCATTTATCCAAAAGCAGCGAAATGAGAACAGAAAATGCTGGAAATACTCAGCAGGTCTGACGGCATCTGTGGAAAGAGGCACAAAATTGATCTTCAGATCAATGGCCTTCCACCAGAAAAAGTTAGGCTTTGAGCAAAGGCTGGGTGGAAAAAGGACAAAAGGAAGGTTTGGTTTGATTTGATTTACTATTGTCACACGTATTAATATACATCGGGCGGCATGGTAGCACAGCGGTTAGCACTGCTGCTTCACAGCACCAGAGACCTGGGTTCGATTCCCGGCTTGGGTCACTGTCTGTGTGGAGTTTGCACATTCTCCCCGTGTCTGCGTGCATTTCCTCCGGGTGCTCCGGTTTCCTCCCACTTTCTGAAAGATGTGCTGGTTCGGTGCAGTGACCCGAACAGGCGCCGGACTGGCGACTAGAGGAATTTCACAGTAACTTCATTGCAGTGTTAATGTAAGCCTTACTTGTGACACTAATAAATAAACTTTACTTTTACTTTACTTTACAGTGAAAAGTATTGTTTCTTGCACGCCACACAGACAAAGCATACCGTTCATAGAGAAGGAAAGGAGAGGGTGCTGAATGTCATGTTACAGTCATAGCTAGGGTGTTAAAAGCATAGAATGAGAGTAAAAGATGGAATTGGAGGGTGTGCTGGGCACAGCTTGCAAGAAGCCACCTCGCTCAGGTGCCATCTTGAAACGATTCCCCTGTGAAGGTCCGTGATAGGCTGGAAGATAGGAGAGGTAGGCTGTTAGACTTCTGGGGCCAAACAGGCAAAATCCTCCCAAGCCCCTGCCAACGGGTTCAATGGTGGGCTGGGGGGTTTGTGGGGGGGGGGGGGGGATGGGGTGGGTGCGGGAGTCCAGCGAGAGCCATGATAATTAAAGACCCCACGCACCCTGGACATTCTCTCTTCCACCTTCTTCCGTCGGGAAAAAGATACTAAGGTCAGAGGTCACGTACCAACCGACTCAAAAACAGCTTCTTCCCTGCTGCTGTCAGACTTTTGAATGGACCTACCTTGCATTAAGTTGATCTTTCTCTACACCCTAGCTGTGACTGTAACATTACATTCTGCACCCTCTCCTTTCCTTCCCTATGAATGGTATGCTTTGTCTGTATAGCGTGCATGAAACAGTAACTTTTCACTGTATACTATTACATGTGACAAAAATAAATCAGAATTTAAAACTCAGTTTTATGCTGGTGAAAATTTCCCACAGGATCTTCTGCTGGTATTCGCCATGGCGGATGGGGAAACCTACTGGAGGCAGGCCAAATTTCAAATTATTGCAACAATTTATCCTACAGGGGAAAGAGGCTCCCCACATTCCTCAAAAAAAACTGTGCAAGGCTTGAGCATGTTCCCTTTGTTTTCAGAGAATGAGTCCCCGTACAGGAGTGTATGTTGCTTGCCACGTTACAACTCGACTAATTACCATAAGTTGTTAGTGTAGTAGGATTGTTACCTTATGTTTGAACCATTATGGACCTCATTGTGTTTCCTACTGAGATTAATTTAATGAGCATTCTTCCCGGAGTAATCACTATTAATGAATGTTAAGTGCTGTTTGACTGATCCCCAAATGACTCGTTTTGAAAATACCTATTTCCCTGGAATATTCTGATTTCTCTTCCAGTGTGTCCCATTGACAAATTTACATGCACTTTCTTCTCAAAATATATTTTTTAAAAGATTAAATTTTGAACAACAGGCTCGGCTTCTGAGGAAGTTCACTCAATGCAGCTCCCATCGGGAACTCTTGGTGTTGATGACAATTCCTCAGAAATAACAAAATAACAATCAAATTTACAGCTTCATTTGGGGTGGAGGAGCAGGCGGGGGGTGGGGGGGCGTGTGGGCTACATCTCCAACTTCAACTATTGCTTTTCTCTTGATAACCTCATGAAACTCTGGGTGAAAGTCAAGATGTGTCTCCACTCTCCCTGAATTCTGTTCGTTCCACCTTCCTGACGATTATACAATGCTAGTGGCGTTTGCTACCAAATAAACCTGTTGGACTTTAACCTGGTGTTGTTAGACTCCTTACTGATTATACAATGCACCAGGTGTGTTTCATGAGCCCTTCACTTATGCTTTTCTACATGTCCAATAATCTTGAATTGCTCCCTTTATTTCAACACTAGCTCGAAGGTGATCAGAGGGACCGGTAACTCGACTATAATATCATAATAGTACATCTACTTTCTGTCTGCCGAAATTGGGTAATAACAATACCAGCACTTAACTTCAACAGTGCCGAAAGCCAGAATGAAAGGAAATATGTTTGCTGGATCGAGGTTTGCTTCAGGGCTATCACTCTTCTTCACATTACCTCATCAGCCTGCTCCAAGCAAGTTTTTCACTTGACTCCACAATCTTACTGGATTTGTTCCAATAATCTAAACACATTAAGGGATTGTAAAAGAATATCAGTGTGTTTAAGAGTTAGATGATAAGAGTATTTTCCATTGCCGAACTTGTGCGTAAATCTGATGGTGCAAATGATTCTTTGATTCAACTCAAATGATCATTTGAGTTGCATTTGTTATTCACAAAGACACTTAGCACTGGTTAGCACTGCTGCCTCACAGCGCCAGGGACCCAGGTTCAATTCCTACCTTGAGTGACTGTCTGGGTGGAGTGTGCACACTCTCCCCGTGTGTGACTGGGTTTCCTCTGGGTGCTCCGGTTTCCTCCCACAGTCCAGAGATGTGCAGGTTAGGTGATTTGGCCATGCTAAATTGCCCCAAGATGTGTAAGTGAGGGAGATTAGCCAGGGTAAATGTATGGAGTTACGGGGTCAAGCCTGGGTGGGATGCAGAGTCGGTGCAGACCTGATGGGTCTAATGGCCTCCTTCTGCACTGTAGGAATTCTAAGACAGGTGCTTGTCTCAAAGTGTGGACACCAATAACTTAAACACTTCTTGTATCTACCCTCCAGGAAAGGGATGTTGCTGTTTCTCACAAATGAGATCCTTCTTTGCAGATTCCATAAGAAGTGATCTGAAATGATAGTGATGTATTTGAATCATTAATTATAATGACTGGTGCTGAAAAGAATATCATTTTAAAAGGAAATGTAAGATTGGTTTCATGGACAATGATCTATAGCGGTTCATACTCTATCATTTCGAGTTTGGTGATGCCATTTGCAGAGATTTAAAATATGATCAATCCGGGAAATTAATCTACCCTAAAACATCACAAAAAGAACATAGTACCATTCTGATAGCATACTTTCTGGACTATATTTTTGTTTTATCAATAAGATTTAATAAAAAGAAACTCCAATATCTGACGGGAACTGTTTTGTAAGCCTTAAGTTTGAGCAGTAACTGTATGAGTCTGCACGTTCTCCCCATGTCTGCGTGGGTTTCCTCTGGGTACTCCGGTTTGCTCCCACAGTCGGAAAGACGTGCTGGTTAGGTGCATTGGCTGTGATAAATTTTTGCATGTTCTCCCCATGTCTGTGTGGGTTTCCTCTGGATGCTCCAGTTTTCTCCCATGGTCCAAAGATGAGTGGGTTAGGTGCATTGGCCCTATTAGTTAAGTTGCCCCTTAGAGTCAGGGAGTTATGGGGATAGGGCCTGGGTGGGATTGTGGTCGGTGCAGACTCAATGGGCCGAATGCATTGTAGGATTCTATTCTATTCATAGGATGTGTAGGTTCGAGGGATAAGCAGGGTGAATATGTGGGGTTAAGGGGATAGGGCCTGGGTGGGATTGATGTCAGTGCAGACTCAATGGGCCGAATGGCCTCCTTCTGCACTGCAGGGGTTCAATATCTATATCTAAATTCTCCCTCAGTGTATCCGAACAGGCGCCGGAATGTGGCAACTAGGGGAGTTTCACAGTAACTTTATTGCAGTGTTAATGTACGGCTACTTGTGACACTAACAAATACACTTTAAAACTTTAAATGATTCTCTACCCAGCTGAAAATAGGACAAAGATGAGAGATTTTGCTTAACATATCTTGTAATGCTTCTTTTAAATAGCCAGCCATAAACTCCAGTGAGCAACTCGCATCTTCGCGTGTATTCTTAACTCTTCCAATTACAGGGAGTAAATTAAACTTTCAGATCCCAATTGTACTAAAATGACTTCCATGAAATTGGAGGTCTGACTCGTACATGGATACAAAAGGCCATGGTGTTAATATAGGAGTTGTTAACAACTGTGTAACTGTGTCAGGGCTATGTTGACAGCTTCTGTCATGTACCTCAGTATCAAACACATTCTCAATGTTACATCGCAGGTGCAATATCTCATTGAGACCTTTGGGATCTGAACTAATCTGGGGCTAAAGGAATCCTCAAGATTTTTAATTAATATTGTATTTTTAATTAATATTTATACTGTTTCTATTTTCACCTTTTCATTAAGCTTCCAACAACTTACAGTGTTGTATCTTGGCAGGAAGGCTACAACAGCCTGTATCACGGGATTTTCCTCAGTTGCTACTAATTTTCCTCTGTGCTAGTCTTTTTTTGGAATCATTCTTGAGTGGGCAATGTGAATGAGGCCATTTTTATTGTCTTCTCCTGTTTCCTGGAGATGATAGTCAGCCTTCTCCTTTAAAGGTGATGCTAGACTTTGTCCTTGAATCAATACAAGTTCAAAGTTCATTTATTAGTCACAAATAGGCTAACATTAACACTGCAATGAAGTTGCTGTGAAAATCCTCTAGTCACCACATTCCGGCGCCTGTTCGGGTACGCTGAGGGAGAATCTAGCATGGCCAATGAATCTAACCAGCACCGGACTGTGGGAGGAAACTGGAGCACCCAGAAGAAACCCATGCAGACACGGGGAGAATGCACAGACTCCATTCAGATAGTGACCCAAGCCAGGAATCGAACCAGGGACCCTGGCGCTGTGAGGCAGCAGTGCTAACTACTGTGCCATGATGATTCACAATAATGTTAGGGATTTTCAGGATAGTGACCAGTGACAGTGACGGATCAACAATGTAAATCCAAGGCAGGCCAATGTGCGACCTGGAGTAGGTGTTGTTGCTGCAATATTCTTCTTCTAGGTGAAGGAGGTCACAGAGGAGGGAGGGATGTCAAGACAATCCTGTAAACCAGTGGTCAGCAACCTTTCACAAGTGGCATGCTAAGTCTTCATTTATTCACTGTCCAACTCTCCTAGCTGTGTTCGAAACTGTCTGTGAGTCAAAGCAGATCGAGCAACAAGAAAACTCACAATTCGCATGACTGGTTTGATTACATTATTAAGCTCTGGATCAGAAATTTTACACAGAGGCTGTCTTGATGGATGATAAGTGGAATTTGACTGTCGGGTGACTGATCTGTTCATGTAACTTCACAAATCCCATTTGTTTTCCGACCAGGGCAGGAGCATCATCTTGTCGTCACGCAAACTATTTTTCTGATATTGACTCCTCGTTCTTTAGGATAGTTTACAAAACGATACCTTCCCCCTTTGTTGTGCCATGCAGGGGCTTTAGGAGAGAAAGTTCCTCTCGGATTTCCTCGGAAGCACAATATCGTGCAACAACTGCCGAACAATGTCATTCATATCCGTGCTGCCATTGAGTGCAGCACTAAACCACCACTGTGTCTTTTAGTACGGTTGTCTGCTTTTCCTTAGTCCCTTTCTGCCATTTCACTTGCGTCTCTCTCAATGGTTCTGGCAGAGGCAAACCATTCTTTGATTCTAAATATGATAACATCCTTATTTGGCAACTCATTGAACAAAATCCTCAAGATACACAGGAATGCTTCTTTTATATACAGGCGTGCTCTAACTTTGCAACTTTCAAGTTACAGTGAATGCCCTTCAAGCTTATTTATTAGTTGCAAGTAGGCTTATATTAACACTGCAATGAAGTTACTGTGAAAATGTCCTCGTCGCCACACTCCGGCGCCTGTTCGGGTACACTGAGGGAGAATTTAGCATGGTCAATGCACCTAACCAGCATGTTTTTAGGACTGTGGGAGGAAACCGGAGAACCTGGAGAAAGCCCATGCAGACACGGGGAGATCGTGCAGACTCCGCACGGACAGTGACCCAAGTCGGGAATGGAACCCGGGTCCCTGGCGCTGTGGGGAAGCAGTGCTAACCACTGTGCCACCGTGCCGCCACTTACGACATTTATGAATTAACATCCTGGGCTGGATTTTCCGGCCACGCTCACCCCAAGACCGGAATATCCTGCCTGAGGTCAATGAACCTCTGTGTGGACTGCCCCCCACTGCACACCATGATTCCCATGGTGGGCGGGACAGGAAAATTCCACCCTCAGTTTCAACTGCACATTTGAAATTTTCCAGTCCTGCATTAATACCAATTTTGCTGGAATAGTTTGGATAAGAGAGAGGTGATTCAGGTGCACAGCTCTTCACCGCTGCCATTGGCTTATCGTTGGAGCCCCGAGGGCAGGGTTTAATGGAGGCGCTGGCCCCTTGCCTGTCATCTGAAGAATTGGGGAGAGCCTTACGTCAACTCTTTCTGGAAAGTTCCATGTATTAAGTGTTGCTTCAGACACTTGACAATGATTAGACTTCCTCAGCATCAAGGATCCTGGGAGAGAAATCTTGCCCACTGACAGCTTCCAGCCAATCAAAGGCAAGCAACTCTATAGAATAGCAGCGCCACCAGGGAGGTAGTGGCTGCTGCTGGAATGACACCTACCCAAGGCCTTGGATTGATGGCTACTGGGTCCCAAGCCAAAGGTGGTGGGGGGTGTATACCACGAAATGGAGTTGCCGTTGTGGGCAGGAAGGGTGTTGGCAGCAAGGGCAGATGGGTGACTCCCATGCCACCTCCCACTCCCCACCTTTCTAATGCTAAGCACCGAGTCCCAGAGCCTGCGAGCAATCCCACATGAGTTTACGTGACATAAGCTCCCCATATGACCAACCCCTTGCTTGTGCTGGATACCAGTGTTGCCAGGATGAGGTCCTTAAGTGGGCATTAATTGGGTGGGAATGTTGTCCACGTGACTTCCTGTATTGGACTTGATCGGGGTGGAGATGGGAAGGTGGCAAATCCCCCATCTGCCACCCTCCTACCTGGTTAAATGCTCCCTACCCACAACCAAATTTGCCACTGGGTTGGGCACAAGATTCTACCCGTAGACTTTGCTGAAAATGGTACACACTAAATGAAGTGCAACACATAAGAAGTAAGCTACTACAGTGTTTTCAGCTCTTTAGTGCAGAGTAGAATATAGATAAGAATTCAGTTCTTTTTAATACAATTAAATTCTTGTGCAACTATATGTAACATCTAACGCCTGGTCTGTGCTGATAAAACATTAACTCACTTGTCGACAATAAGGAACACAATCCTCACTTGCTAATGTTGTGATCTCATCAGCAAATGAAAGGCTCCACTCACAATTCATTGGAGAAAGAAGTGAAGTTCTGAGTGCTGTTTTACCTCGCTGCCATTGTGCAGATTCTGGAGTCTATAAAGCAGAACCCAGTTGAAATCAGAGGGCACTGAGATCTATTCGCTGGCGGTGCTTTGCCACCAGAATCGAGCAACAATTCTCTTGTGCCTCTTACAATGCAGTTAATACTGTTAGGAATGAATAGGCAGGCATGAGCGTGAAGCCGATGGAGATAATTGACTTAGATTCATATCTTGCAGTACCTGAACCACAGTCTTCAACATCACAATACCAAGGAAGGCACATCGTTGTATTTTTATTCCAAATCAGGACGACAGTTCAAAGGTTATCATTGTTTCATAAATATCACTGCAGCTGTGTTCCATCATATCATATTGTCAAATCCTGGTTGATATTTAGAAGCACGTGTATCCAGTCAGTTACAGAGCTGAATAAACCAGTTGCCCTCTTTGTACAATCAGGACTGGAACAGAGAAAGACTCGTACAATTCCATATCAGTCCAGCTTACAAAATCTTCCCATGGAGGTAAACTCTGGACAAACTCTTATCAGCTTTCAGTAGATAAATGTTTTTGCTCATGCATCAATGTCTCTTTTTAGAACATAGAACATAGAACAGTACAGCACAGAACAGGCCCTTCAGCCCACGATGTTGTGCCGAGCTTTATCTGAAACCAAGATCAAGCTATCCAACTCCCTATCATCCTGGTGTGCTCCATGTGCCTATCCAATAATCGCTTAAACGTTCCTAAAGTGTCTGACTCCACTATCACTGCAGGCAGTCCATTCCACACCCCAACCACTCTCTGTGTAAAGAACCTACCTCTGATATCCTTCCTATATCTCCCACCACGAACCCTATAGTTATGCCCCCTTGTAATAGCTCCATCCACCCGAGGAAATAGTCTTTCTGTTTTTAAAATTTGTTTATTAGTGTCATGAGTAGGTTTCCATTAACACTGCAATAAAGTTACTGTGAAAATCCTCTAGTCACCACAGTCTGGCGCCCGTTCAGGTACACTGAGGGAGAATTTAGCATGGCCAATGCACCTCACAGTGCCAGGGACCCGGGTTCGATTCCCAGCTTGGGTCACTGTCTGTGTGGAGTCTGCACGCTCTCCCTGTGTCTGTGTGGGTTTCCTCCGGGTGCTCCGGTTTCCTCCCACAGTCCGAAAGATGTACTGGTTAGGTGCATTGGCCATGCCAAATTCTCCCTCAGTGTACCTGAACAGGCGCCGGAGTGTGGCGACTAGAAGATTTTAACAGTAACATCATTGCAGTGTTAATGTAAATCTACTTGTGACATTAATAAATAAACCTAACCAGCACGTCTTTCGGTCTGTGGGAGGAAACCGGAGCACCTAGAGGAAACCCACGCAGACACGGAGATAACATGCAAATCCACACAGACAGTGACCCAAGCCAGGAATTGAACCCGGATCCCTGGCACGAGTGAGGTAGCCGTGCTAATCACTGTGCCACCATGCCACCCCAGTGACAATGATAATAGGATCCTTCATACATGCCTCAAGATGTTGAAAGGACTCCAATGTCTTAAATCCCACACCAAGTGTTTGAAGTGCACTGCAGTTTTCCTACTTTGGATTTTTTTTCTCTCTCTGTAACTAATCAAATAAATTTGGCCATATCATTTTGTTTCAGTTTCTTCCTGGAGTCCATTTAGCATGTAGCTTGATGTTAAATTGGTTTTAGTTCAGTTGCTTTTAATTTTCACTTCACGCTGCCCAGAGGGAAATTAGCTGCAATCAGGTCAGGTCTTGTTAGCTGACGCAGCTGTGCTTCCAATCAAATGACTTCTTGCTGTTCTATTAACTGTTACTGTTCAGAGATGGTAAAAAAGCCCCGGTTATCAGATCTCTACCATTCAAACTTACAGAATGAAGCTATTTTGTTGCAAATTCTCAAAAATGTCAATTCCTTATGTAGTTTGCATGATCATAGAATATAGAATAGAAGAATCCCTACAGAGCAGAAGGAAGCCATTCGGCCCATGGAGTCCACACCGACAACAATCCCACCCAGGCCCTAATCCCATAACCCCACATATTTACCCCATTAATCCCTCTAACCTACGCATCCCAGGACACTAAGGGGCAATTTAGCATGGCCAACGCACCTAACTTGCATATCTTTGGACTGTGGGAGGAAACAGGAGCACCCGGAGGAAACCCACGCAGACACGGGAAGAACGTGCAAACTCCACACAGACAGTGACCCAAGCTAGGAATCGAACCCAAGTCTCTGGAGCTGTGAGGCAGCAGTGCTAACCACTGTGACACCGTGACGCCAATTTAAGCCATGATGTGGCACAGCGGCACAGCGGTTAGCACTGCTGCCTCGCAACGCCAGGGACCCGGGTTCAATTCCGACCTCGGGTGACTGTCTGTGTGGAGTTTGCATGTTCTCCCTGTGTCTGTGTGGGTTTCCTCTGGGTGCTCTGGTTTCTTCCCACAGTCCAAAGATGCGCAGGTTAGGTGCATTGGCCATGCTAAATTGCTCCTTAGTGTACAAACGATGGGCGGAATTTTCCTGTCCGCCTCGCCCGCCACGGGAATCGTAGCGGGCGGGGACGGACCGTGCAAAGATCCATTGACCTCTGGCAGGAATTTCCAGCCTTGGGATGAGCATGGCCGGAAAATTCCAGCTGATGTGCAGGTTAGGTGGATTACCCATGGTAAATGCACGGGGTTCCGGGGATTGGACATGGGGGCAATGATGGAACATGCAGAATTTGCTTGTATTCCAGGTATCAGAGTTAGTATTTTATTTTGTTTCAAATGTTGCTGGTTTGCCAGACATTGCGTGTTAAAAATCGGATATTCATTTCCTGAGCATTGGCCTCCTCCACAAATTGATCTACAATTTTTTCGAAGAAAACTGTTATTAAAAGCATTGCATTATTGATAGAAAATGTCTGCTTCGCTTTTAATTGGTCACAAAGCGATTTCCAAATCTCAGTTAGCCTTTTGAGAGAATGAAATTAGAAAACACTTTGTGTGGGATTTTCCAGCCCTTCCCACCAGTGGGATCTTCCAGTCCTATCGAATGTAACTCCCCTCCACCCACCCCAGTGGTGGGGTGACCAAAGAGCCGTGCAAAACACCTTAGACTTTGGCGGAACTGGAAAATCCCACCGGTGGTCTGTGGCGAGCCGCTTCTGATGCCGGAAAACACGCCGTGGGGGACATGGAAAATCTCAGCTATTAAATATTGAACAGGTCAGGAAGTATCAGTGGAGAGAGAAACAGGGTTAACATGTCATGGAATCACAATTATTATGGTGCAGAAGGAGGCCATTCAGCCCATCGTGTCTGCACTTGCTTTCCAAATGAGCTTCATGACATAGTGCCATTCCCTTGCCCTTTTCCTGTACCCATGCACATTGTTTCTATTCAAATAAACATCAAATGCCCTCTTGAATGCCTCAATTGAACTTGCCTCCATCACACTTCCAGTCAGCGCATTCCAGACCCCAACAACCTGCTGTATGAAAAAATATTTTTCTCACATCATATTCTTTTGCAAATCACTTTAAATCTGTTCTCTTGTTCTTGATCCTAGTGGGAACAACTTTTTCCTATCTACTCTGTCCAGCCCCCTCATGATTTTGAACATCTCTATCAAATCTCCTCTTAGCCTTCTTGTCTCCTAAGAGAACAGTCTCAACCTTGCCAATCTATTCTCATAACTGAAGTTTCTCACCCCTGGAACCATTCTTGTTAAACCTCTTCTGCATACTCTCCAATATGTTCAGATACTTCCTATAGAGTGACACCCAGAACTGTACACAATAATCCAGCTGCAGTCTAACTAGTGTCTTATATATCTTCAGCATAATTACTTGCCCTTGTAATCTATGCCCCTGTTATTAAAGCCCAGAATACTGCCTCTAATGATCTATGCGCATGTACACGCAGGTCCCACTGCTGCTGCACCTCCTTAAGAATTGCCTGTCCATGTTCTTCCTACCAAGACACATCACCTCTCACTTCTCCGCATTGAACTTCATCTGCCACCTATCTGCCCACTTCAATTTTTCGACATCCTTTTGAAGTGTCCTCCTCACAGTTTGCAATACTTCCAAGATTTGTGTCATCCGCAAACTTTGAAATTATCCCCTGCTCAGCAAGATCTAGACCATTAATATATATCAGGAAAAGCAAGGGTCCCAATACTGACCCCTAGAGAACTCCATATACAAACCTTCCTCCAGCCCGAAAAATATCCATTGACCATATCAGACCGATGAAAGTTCTGTATTTTGCAGTAATGATGGAATTGTCAGCACTTGCTGTTATTATTTGTCTGAAACTGATAGTAACTCCTGGGCTGGATTCTTGTGGCTGATATTGGGATGGAGGAGGATGACCAGAGGACATAGCGGCGCATCTTGTGTACTGATGTCCTGCCAACGCTTTTCTCATACGAAATTTCCATGGGGCGGGGGGGACTGCGGGCCTGTGAATTTGCCTCAGTACTGATAAAGGCACGATTTGTAACTGTAGTGAATGGGTCCTGACCCTATGCTGGATCTAATAACCACCCTGCTAAAATGGAAGTCCAATGCATAAGAGAATACCTTCATATTTCATCCTCGATTTTCATACCATTTTTGTTTGAGGATAGGAAATGGATTTGAGTTATTTCTTCTTGGAGCTTTTAGTATTTTTGTCTGAGTTTCTGAAAGGTCATTTATAATGGAGATAATAAACTACCTGTGATATACAGTAAATGCTGTGAAATAAGTGTGGATGACAGATGCAGCACTGTACACGTACAGGAGACAGATTTATTCTTGCACTCAAGATATTTTATTCACTGAGGTATTGATATTTAAGATTTCTGCTGTCCTGGCATGAAACTCATTGCAGTTCCTGCACCTGTTGTAGAGAGCATCTGATTTTCTTTTCTTTTTATGTCCGTGTTAATGGGTAACTGACCCACAACAATAACTTGGATTTATATGGCGCCTTTAAAGTAATAAACCATCCCAGGGTGGTTTTTTTTTCTGTTCCCAACAAATCTGCACCACATTTCCATGCATGTTTTAAGAAGATCGACTTCTTGGTTTCCTGGTGCATTTTGAATAGTAATGCAGCCGCAGTGGCTCATTGTATTAGAATCCATTCAGCAAACATCTGTAACACTAATATAAAAACAGAAAAGTGCTGGAAAAACTCAGCAGCCCTGATAGCATCCATGGAGAGAGAAACAGAGTTGACTTTCTAAGTGCAACATGACTCTTCGGATAGTTTTTGTCTCAGATCACCAGCGTCTGCAACATTTTGCCTTTAAACCAGTCCTACTAAGCTTGGTTAGAATCAAATTTTGGATCAGAGCAGTAACCCTTAGGTCAGTCCATTAGTGAAAGCAATGCTTTTCAGCTTTGACTTGTGCTCTGGCCTTATTTAGTTAGATTGCGTTAATATGGGACAGTGTTGTGTTCCCTGCAATCACCATTTCCATTTCTTCCTGTTTGTTTAGTATAACGATAAATAAAATCTCCATTTGCTCATTAGCTTTATATAGCCATAAGATTTTTTTGCAACTTCCATACCCCATATTTTAGTTGTGGAATAGAAAGCTTCAGGGACTGGGTTTGATTCCCGGCTCGGGTCACTGTCTGTGTGGAGTTTGCACATTCTCTCCATGTCTACGTAGGTTTCCTCCGGGTACTCTGGTTTCCTCCCGCGCTCCAAAGATGTGCAGGTTAGGTTGAATGACCATGCTAAATTGCCCCTTAGCATCCTGGGATGTGTATGTTAGAGGGATTAGCGGGGTAAATGAGTGGGGTTTCGGGGATAGGGTCTGGGTGGGGTTGTTGTTGGTGCAGACTCGATGGGCCGAATGGCCTCCTTCTGCACTGTAGGGTTTCTATGATTCTATGATTATTGCTTTGGTGTTTGGAAGTTGCATTGTATTTGAAGATTGGGATCTTCTTTGATACCTAGCACCTCAATAGCATTGAAAGTTCCTGAACATCTTTCTGATCTGTGCAAAGGCACAAATCATTGTTAGTATAAATGACTAAATATATAATTGATGGTGCACACTTACTCTATGTGAGATCATTTACCATTATTGTGAGAGCGTATGTCATTGGCGTAGACACGTGTAGGATTGATGTCAGGGTACACATTAATATAAAGGCACATATCATAATTAGTGTAAAAACACCTACTAAGTTCAAGGGCATACATTAAAGTTGAATGCATGAATAATTGTTAGTGTGAGCACACACAGTGTTATGTGTAAGGGCATGGAGCATTCGCATGGGGATACTGGAAGGGTACAAAGCATCATTACTGGGAGGGCAGCCTGGTAATTAGACTCTGTGTAATTTGATTTAAAGGAGTACAGTTTAAATGCAGAGGCAAACAATGGACACAGCAGAGCTTCAAGGCCAATTGTGATTAAAGTAATTAACTGAAATAAACAAGTAAAATTGTTTTGAATCAACAGTCCTTTAATTGTTTTGAAGAGTGTGGGTCCTTTAATTTGTTTGCCTGGATGTGCACACACTGTAATTTAAAGGGGCTACCAGGCTGATTCCGGGGATGGCGGGACTGATGTATGAGGAGAGATTGACTAGGTTAGGATTGTTTTCGCTGGAGTTCAGACGAATGAGGGGGAATCTCATAGAGACTTATAAAATTCTAACAGGTCTAGACAGGATAGATGCAAGGAGGATGTTCCCGATGGTGGGGGAGTCCAGAACCAGGGGTCACAGTCTGAGGATTCAGGGTAGTCTGTTTAGGACAGAGGCGAGGAGACATTCCTTCACCCAACGAGTGGTGAGCCTGTGGAATTCATTACCACAGGAAGTAGTTGATGCCAAAACATTGAATGCATTCAAAAGGTGGCTGGATATAGCACTTGAGGTGAATGGGATCAAAGGTTATGGGGACAAAGCAGGATTAGGCTATTGAGTTGGACGATCAGCCATGGTCGTAATGAATGGCAGAGCAGGCTCGAAGGGCCAAATGGCCTCCTCCTGCTCCTGTCTTCTATGTTTCTATGTTTGTAACTTATGCCTGGCTCACACGGGAACTTTTGGGGAACTGTGTGCTTCAGAGGGAACGTTGCTTATATTGTTGGAATGATTTCCTTTTGTTTGATTATGGTGATTAATAATGTGAAAGGGCAGCATCTAGTCGAGGTTTCTCTCCTGCCCTGTCCTAATACCTCCAAGGATCCATTTTAGATCTCCTTTCTTTACCTACTCCTCCTTTGCAACATAAAGAGATATCGGGGAAAGGCAGGATCGGGGCATTGAATTTGATGATCAGCCACCATCAAAATGAATGATGGAGCAGGCTCGAATGGCCTACTGCTGCTATTTTCTGTGTGAAATTGTGCCCGGGTTGGGGTGGGCAAGATCCCAGGGGGAAACCCATCCCATTCAATTTTACATTCCCTTACCCCCCACCGCCAACTCAGAACCCGCCTGGTGGGAGTGCCCCTTGAGAAAACTGGAGACGTTGCACTTTAATCAGTGAGGGTAGGGGACTGTCTCTTGATAGATGTCTAAGAATTGAAATGTTGTGGAAGTTCAGACCATTACTTTCTCTTAACTTAATTATCTTGTGCCATGGGCTGCAATCTGCTTTTCCTACTTCTTTTCGTTTAGTCTGAGAGCATAACATTTTCTGCCGAGGGCCATCCTGACATCAAGGCAGCCTTGGTGCTGCGGCATTTCCCAGCTTCAAAAAGATATCAGCAAATGTTAAAGTCCCAATCCCCTTTGTAGATAGTTTGTGCTTGGTTAACAATGTGCACGGTTATATTAAATTTGATACAAGTTTTTATTTAAAATAGAATTTTCATTGCATAATGTACAAGGATGGACAATCAGCAATGAAAGCGAATCCATCATTAAGATTCTAATTGCTGTTGGGACTTTCGGCAAATTGAAAAATGTTACAGGCGTGATGCTTTAACCTTTTAAACATATACGGCCGGAATTCTCCGGCCAGTCACGCCCCGCCGCCGCTGCCAGAGAGGATGGAAAATTTGGCACTCAGCCAAGTCTCTGTTCACTGCAGCTGGACCAGAGAATTCCCCCTGGCGTGAACGGCCAGACAATTCCGGCCAAAAGTACCTAAAATTGCAGCAAAAATGTGGAATCCAAAATTTGATGGAATTGATGGAATATTATCAATGCCTAACGACTTAAGTGGTTTCGGAGTTTTGTTCATGCTACAAGTTAGCCCTACTGAAGCATTCTCCTATTTCTTTCCGGTGATGTGAGGGACATGCTGTTGTGTTATGCAAGGTCTGGCTTATCATGTCTGTGGTACAATCTGTCTGAATCCATTGTTTGTATGTGATCTCACTGCCAAGAACATGGTTTAGGATTGTACTCATTGGAGTTTAGAAGAGTGAGAAGGGATCTCATCGAAACATATAAAATTCTAACAGGCCTAGACAGCGTAGGTTCAGAAAGAATGTTCCCAATGGTGGGAGAGTCCACAACTAAGGGTCATAGTTTGAGGATAAGGGATAAACCTTTTAGAACTGAGGTGAGGAGAAATTTCTTCATCCAGAGGGTGGTGAATGTGTGGAATTCACTCCCACAGAAAGTAGTTGAGGCCAAAACATTGTCTGATTTCAAGAAGAAATTATATATAGCTCTTGGGACTAAAGGGATCAAGGGATATGAGGGAAGGGGAGATATTGAATTTGATGATCCGCCATGATCATAATGAATGGTGGAGCAGACCTGAAGGGCCGAATGGCCTACTCCTGCTTCTAGTTTCTATGTTCTGTGTTTCTATGAACATCACATAAAAGGAAATTGATGCAACATGTGTGTGGGAATGAACAGAGGATTTAAGCTTTGTAAACTCAAAGCCAATTGAAAGGCTAACTATTGAATTAGCATGTTGAAAACTGTTGTCTGCTCTTTCAGCATTCTATGCTGACAAGTCAACTCTGATATCTATGAAATAAAGTTTTGTTCTATCTCTGGCTCACTGGTAGGACTGTTGCCTCTTTAAGTCAGAAGGTTACATGGGTTCAAGCCCCACTCTGGAAACTCAGGCATATCAATCCAGACACTCCAGTTCAGTACTAATTGAGTGCTGCACTGTCAGAAGTGCCGCCCGCCCTTCAACTGAGACATTAAACCAAAGTCTAATCTGCCCTCAGGTGGAGATCCCATGATGTTATGTGAAGAGGAGGAGGTGCGTCCTCCCCAATGACTTGGATAATATTCATCCCCAAACAACATCAGTGTTAGAAACAAAAAACAAATATGTTTGGGGTTAGGAGGATAGGGCCTGGGTGGGATTGTTGTTGGCGCAGACTCGATGGGCCGAATGGCCTCCTTCTGCACTGTAGGGATTCAATGATTCTATGAACAGGCTGGCTGCAAAATTCGATGAAATGGGCGTGAGGATCATAAAGCACAACTAACAGCCATGGTGATCAGCCATGATCAAAATGTATGGTGGAGCAGGCTCGAAGGGCGGAATGGCCTACTCCTGCTTCTAGTTTTTATGTGACACCCGCCCATTCACTCTGGTACAGGGAACATGCAAACGCTGTGCTGCCTTCTCATTACTATGTTTGTAATGCAGAGCTAAGTGTGGCTGAGTAGAGGAATATGTATGCACAGAGTTGCAAAATCATGAGAAGCTAGCACCACTTAAAGCTAACCTGCACCTCTTAAAGAACAAAGAAAATTACAGCACAGGAACAGGCCCTTCGGCCCTCCAAGCCTGCACTGACCATGCTGCCTGACTTAACTAAAACCTCCTACCCTTCCGGGGACCATATCCCTGTATTCCCATCCTATTCATGTATTTGTCAAGACGCCTCTATCGTATCTGCTTCCACGACCTCTCCTGACAGAGAGTTCCAGGCACCCAACACCCTCTTGCCTCGTACATCTAAAAAACAAGGAAGGGGTATTTTGACTGGGACAGGCGCTTGAACTGGATAGGAAAGAGTGCCTGAGCAGAAGAACACCATCCAACGTTGCCACAGAGTAGACAGTGTGCTCCAAGGTTCTCTGACACATTCTCTGGTGGATACGGCCTCCTGCCATGCCCTTCTCCCCCAACCTTCCACCTCCCACTTCCAGCTGCTTGTCCTCTTCTGTGTCATCTCTCATTCATTCTCCGTGTCATGATGTAGGCCCAGGGGTGTTAGAAACCAGAGTGTCAATAACTGGGAGCAAAGCATGTGGCCTGAGCAGAAGCCTTGAATTGAAAATCAAAGTCTTCACTGCATACCTTACAGTTGCTTGAAGACTTCATTAACTTTCAGAAGCAATACAAACATTCAAAAATGCCTACTAAGTCAGCCAGTAGAAATTAATTAGCGACTGGGGCGGAGTTCTTCCTCTTACTAAATACTTGTTTAATTGTGTAAGGTTTATGGAAGGCATTAGCTGAAGCTTTTGGGTTAAAAGTGGCACCTCTGGTCCGAATACATGTTGCATGCTGATTGGTGTCATGATGTACCTACTCTACATTTAGCCGGCACACACATCCAGGACCCATGCTGGTGAATTACCCAAAATGATGTCCAGCATGGTCCACACCAGAAGTGTTTATGTAAGGTACGGATGTCATTCTGGAACAGTAACTGCTCCCATAGCAGTGAGAATGATCTGTTCCTTATCTCACTGCTGTTTGTGGAACCTTGCTGAGTCCAAATTAATGCTGTGTTCACTACATTACAGCAGCGACTAGTCTTCAGATGCACTTCATTGGCTGTGAAATACTATGAAACATCCTGAAAAGTGCCGTATATATTTTCAAATCTTTCTTTTTATTAAAAACAAGGTGGCGCAGTAACAAAATTATTAAAGACAGACTAATTACGTGAGTTTATTTTGGTCTTGAAACAGAAATATGCGCATTGCATATTTGCGCTAAGCTCGCCCCATACAGATGTGGTGGCTTATGCATCATAGTATGTGCATCATGTCTGTGTGGAGTTTGCACATTCTCCTCGTGTCTGCGTGGGTTTCCTCCGGGTGCTCCGGTTTCCTCCCACAGTCCAAAGATGTGCGGGTTAGGTTGATTGGCCAGGTTAAAAATTGCCCCTTGGAGTCCTGAGATGTGTAGGTTAGAGGGATTAGCGGGTAAATATGTGGGGATAGGGCCTGGGTGGGATTGTGGTCGGTGCAGACTCGATGGGCCGAATGGCCTCCTTCTGCACTGTAGGGTTTCTATGATAGTATCCTCCCAATCCTCTTGGAGCCAGGTAACCTCCTGGCAGAGGCGAAAAACCCAGACCAATGAGGAGGTGATAGCGTAGTGGCAATGTCACTGGACTAGGAATCCAAAGACCCAGATCTGGGGACCTGGGTTCGAATCCTGCCACACCAGATGGTGAAATTTGAACTCAATAAAAATCTGGAATTAAAAGTCTATAATGATGATCATGAAACCATTGTTGATTGTCATAAATACCCATCTGGTTCACTAATGTCCTTTAGGGCAGGAAATCTGATGTCCTTACCTGGTCTGGCCTACATGTGACTCCAGAGCCACAGTAATGTGGTTGACTCTCAAATACCCTCTGAAATGGAGGACAGTTAAGGACGAGCAATAAATGCTGACCCAGCCAGCAACATTCACATCCTGTAAAATAAATTTTAAAAATTGTAGAGAAAAAAATCTGGAATATTCTCTGCAATCCCTTTAAGTGATCTAACTTTGACCACCCAGGCTCTGATTAACATGTAACATTAACATTAACATTGTATGAAGTGATCTCTGCTCCAATAATAGAGAAAGTGACCATAGTTTTTTAAAAAGTCTTATGGATATGAGCCGACTTTCAAACATTTGAAGCTCATCCCTCTTGTACATAGGGCCAGGATTTTATGGCCTCACTTGACCCGAAACCGCCCGAGGTAATGGACCTTTTCATGGTCCACCCCGCACTTGCTCCGATTCCCAGAACAGGTGGGACGGTAAAATTCCAGCCTTGATTTCCCACCCTGACATCCGGTTGTACTTTGGATCACCCCAACGTTTGGTTCTTTACCTCTTCCATGCTCACCATCCAATGTCCAAAACACTCATTTCAGGTTAAGCAGTGTTTCACTTGCATCTCTTTCAATTTGGTCTATTGCATTCGCTGCTCCCAATGTGGTCTCCTCTATATTGTAGAGACGAAGCGTAGACTGGGTGATCGCTTTGCTGAGCAACTTCGGTCTGTGCGCAATCAGAACCCTGACCTTCCTGTTGCTTGCCATTTTAACACACGATCCTGCTCCCATGCCCACATGTCTGTCCTTGGCTTGCTGCAATGTTCCAGTGAAGCTCAACGCAAACTGGAGGAACAGCATCTCATCTTCCGGCTAGGCACTTTACAACCTTCCGGTCTCAACATCGAATTCAACAACTTCAGATGATTAGCTCTACCCCACCTCGACCCCATTTGTTTTCATTTTATTTAATTGTTTTTATTGTTCTCTACCTTTTATTTCTTTATTGTCATTCTTCATTTTTCTTCCCCAACTCTTTCCCCCTACTTTATCCCCCTTTCCTTACGTTTTCTCCCCCTTCGCTTCTGCTTTCCCCCTTTTTCAAAATGTTACCTCTCTCCCCCTATCCACATCTTCATCTGTCACAGCTTACCCTCTGATTTCAGCTTCTCTGCCATTTGGCCTTTCACACCTTCTATTCTCTCTGTGGACTGCCATTAGCAACCTTTCCCCTTGTTTTTGTGGCTATGACTCATCTTTCATTCCCTCACCCTGCAGTATAAATATCTCCCACTTTCTATGCCTTTTAGCTTTGACAAAGGGTCACCTGGACTCGAAACGTCAGCTCTTTTCTCTCCTTACAGATGCTGCCAGACCTGCTGAGATTTTCCAGCATTTTCTCTTTTGGTTTGGTTGTATTGAATGGCTTCAGAGAGGGCCAGACTCTCATCATCCCCTGGTCTGTTTTTTAGTTTGGTTTTCACCAATTCCTCTTTGTCTTTTATCTCCAATTTCTGTACTACTTAACATTTGACGTACATACGCACACTTAAGTACAACATTTTCTTAACCAGCTTCATTCGAGAGATCGTGAGGCTTGAGATACTCTCGCCTGCCTTCATAGCTCATGTACTCTGTATCACATGTTCTCTTCTGTACCCTTTCTAATCACAGTGTATATGTTTGTGGCACGAGGGTCAAAACTGAGCACAATATCTTTCTCTCCAGCAACAATTTCCTCACCTCGTAGCCTTTGTTGAAGGTGTTGATTGCTCGCTATGCTACAATTCCACAGATGCCAACAACAGTCCAGTGCTACAGCTGAAGTGGCCCTTATTCACACGATTGCCTTGATAGTATGTCAGCGGGTTGTTGAGACATGGATTCTATCACAACTGAGTCCCAACATCCCCACAAACACTATACTTCCAACAAAGATTGTTGGATGGTGATCAGCTTTAGGAACCCTTGGCAATCTCGTTCTCTTCAATCCAGGAGTTTGAAGGGTGAGGTTAGCATCCCTGCTGTTGGTCCGCTCGTGATCAAATACCTCAACCCATCCCAGTGATTGAACATGGGGCATTCCTGTCTGGCTCAACTACCTCCTGCATAAATTTACTGGGCCATTGTAAAGCCATTCTCATCCTTATTTGAAACTTACTTCACCAAATTTAGTTAGAATGGGTGACACAGTGGTCAGCACTGCTGCCTCACAGCTCCAGGGAACCGAGTTTGATTCCTGGCTTTGCACATTCTCCCCGTGTCTGCGTGGGTTTCCTCTGGGTGCTCAGGTTTCCTCCCACAGTCCAAAGATGTGCGGGGTAGGTTCATTGGCCATGCTAAATTGCCCCTTAGTATCCTGGGATCCGTAGGTTAGAGGGATTAGTGGGGTAAATATGTGGGGTTACAGGGATAGGGCATGGGTAGGATTGTTGTCGATGCAGATTTGATGGGCTGAATGGCTCCTTCTGCACAGTAGGGTTTCTATGATTCGAAGATGATTGAAGTGACTTGTCTATAATCAAATTCAGGTTCTTTCTGAATCTTCCAGTGCCAATTCATTCTTTTTACTGGGTGACACATTTTTTGAGCTACGTTCAATATTTGACATTTAACAATGTTCAGTTGAATCTATTGTGTGCTTTCTGTTATGAAGCCCTACTGATGTTGTGTGCGAGAGTGTTCCAACCTGAAACACTGGTTTCCTCTGATGTATTATTTTTGGATATTAGTGAGAAATGTTTGCGGTAACTGTGAAAACTCAGACCTCTCTTTTGTTAAACATCAAAATAAGAATATTTATTAAAGTAGAAGAAAGATAATGACACACTACAAATAATAACCTTGTACACCGGCAAATTAAGAGTGAGTACTTGGTCCTTAACACACTGAAAACCCAAAAGTATCTGTTTCCCTAAAACAGTAGTCCTAAACTCAACTTAGACCCCCATTTCCCAAACATTAAGCCTACTGGTCAAATTTAGCCAGTGATTACCGCACCGCACAGCTTAAGTGACCAGGTCTTGGGAATGGTCTTCTGTTCAGCGAAGAAAACGATCTTTAGCACAAACTGACTTTTGCCTGTAGCACTTCATCTTGAGCTGAGCTGTTTTCTGAGGATGGCTGCCCCTCTCCGCTGCTCCTCTGCTGCCTTCGGCCGCTAATCACTGGCTGAACTGGTTGCCGGGGATGGATGCCTCTCTCTCTCTCTCTTGCTGCTGCTTCTTCAACACCTCGTCTGTGTCTAAACTGCTTTCTGGCTCACAGCACTCTGAGTACTAATTGCATCAATTGCAAGGAACACCCTGTTTCCTATTGTTTGATTTTACTTGTGTAAAAAAAATCATTTTCGTGACATCCTCCCATTTTGTGGCACTTCTCATTATATACTCCAAACTTAATATTTGCCTGATTTTTGTGCCATGATAAATCTGACCAGTTAACAGCCAGCTTCATTGACCAGGTCAGTTTGCATAGCTAGGGACCACCCATTGGGGTCAAACATCATTCTGTCCAGGGCTCAGTTCAGCACCCCTACACTTACACCCAGTTCAACATAACACTTCTCAATAGTTTGATGGTTTAGTGCCTCCAGCATAATTAAAGACCCCACGCACCCTGGACATTGTCTCTTCCACCTTCTTCCGTCGGTAAAAAGATACAAAAGTTTGAGATCACGTACCAACCGACTCAAGAACAGCTTCTTCACTGCTGCCATCAGACTTTTGAATGGGCCTACCCCCACGAAGTTGATCTTTCTCTACACTCTAGCTATGACTGTAACACTACATTCTGCACTCTCTCTATGAACGGTATGCTTTGTCTATATAGCGCGCAAGAAACAATACTTTTCACTGTATACTAATGCATGTGACAATAATAAATCAAATCAAAATCAAAGATATTGATGAAGAGTTCTGTATTGATAGTATTTTCTCCCCTTTTCAATACTTGGCCATCCCTTTGCAGCGCACCAAAGTTGGGAGGAGACAGACCTGCCTTTCCCAAACCACTTGTCTGCTGCTCAGGTGATTGTCTGCCTGGTCCTCACTCCTTCTCCACATGGACATTCCTGGGTTTCGATTGACCATGCTGAATAAGCTGGTGTGTCGCATCCCCAGTGCTCTAGGGGCGGCATGGTAGCAAAATGGTTAGCACTGCTGCTTCACAGCTCCAGGGTTCGATTCCCGGCTTGGGTCACTGTCTGTGTGGAGTTTGCACGTCCTCCCTGTGTCTTCATGGGTTTCCTCTGGGCGCTCCAGTTTCCTCCCACCATCCAAAGATGGGCTGGATCAGCTGCATTGGCCATGCTAAATTGCCCCTTCAGGCCCAATTTTACCATTTTCATTCTAAGTGCTGAATCTGGGCACAATTCAGATCCGACTTGGAAATCTGCTTTCAGGCACCCTCATTAGCACTTCGCTTGAAAAAGAAATCACGGGTCTGAATTGTGCTGTGGGCGGGGCTTAGCACACCCGGAACGATCGGAGCTCTGAACTGCGCATGCGCAGTCAGAAAAACATTTGAAATAGCGCGCCCATGTCAGATCGCACCTGGGCTGCAGAAAGCGAAGAAAGCGGCCCGGGAGCAAAAAGCGGGAGCGAGGGCCCCCACAAACATCACTGTCCCCCTTATCCACCACCCCCGCCACTACCCAGACCGATCGCCACCTGCCTGCCCCCTTCCCCCCAACTGATCGCCTGCAGAGTGGCAGTGGACCCCCCTTCCCCCCCCTATCTCCCCCACCAGAGAACGATTGGGCCTCCCACCTCTTCCCCCCCCCCCCACCCCCACCAGATATACTACTTAACCACCTCCCTCTTCCCATCCCCCCCCCAAACCAGGGAACGATCTGGCCTCACTCCCCCCCCCCACCCCCGCCAGAGAATGATGTGGCCTCCCCCCCTCTCCCCCACCCCTTCTTCCGCCCCCCCCCCCCCGAGGTACATCTGACCTGCCTCCTCCTCCCTCCCCACCCACTCACCAGAGAATGATCTGGCACACCCCCCCCCTCCCCCCTCCACCACCAACCAAACAACGATCTGCCCGCCTCCCTCCCACCCCGCCCCCCCCCCGCCTCACCAGAGAATGGCCTGCCTCCCTCCCCCCATCCCCCACCACTGAGTCAGAGAGCCATTGGAAGCTCTGAACTTACCTCTTTAACAGCTGGAGTGCCCGAAACAGACTTATTTAGCAGGTCCATTTTGGCTCGATTCCGGATTGGCAAACGTGGTGGTAAAGGGGGAAATGCTGATAAAGTTGGGCGGGCAGTTCATTAATTCAATTTAAATGCATGCAAATGCATTTAAATCGCTGTTGCGCCTGTTTTGGGCGTGAATCAGATCGTGGCCATTCCCGGGCCTCGGTAAAGTGGCAATCTGCGCGGACGCGGGTGCGGATCACGTTAATGGCCTCATGCCCAACTTTACCACGTTTTCCGCAATGGTAAAATTGGGCCCTTTGTGTCCCAGGAAGCATAGGGATTAGTGCGGTAAATATGTGAGGTTACTGGGATAAGGCCTAGGTGGGATTGTTGTTGATGCAGCCTCGGTGGATCACATGGCCTCCTTGTGCACTGTAGGGATTCTATGATTCTATTTCCTGATGATATATAAGCTGCAGTTATCACAAGAGTACTTTTCTGTGAAACTGTATTTGAGAAATATTTAAGCAAACATCTTTATTGGAAGGATTCTGCACCATTCCAGCAAGAAAACTGTTATTTTCAGACATGAATTTCTGCCCCAAAAACAAAATGCTGGAAAATCTCAGCAGGTCTGACAGCGTTTGTGGAGAGAGAATAGCGCCAACATTTCGAGTCTGGATGTCCCTTCGTCAAAGCTGAAGACAAGGAAAATCGGACAAGATTTATACTGTGAGGGTGAGGGGGGAGGTTGTAATTGAGAGGATTAAGATTCCAATCAAATACAACCCCCCCCAACTATCCCCTTCCCCCTCATAGTATAAATCTTGTCAAATTTTCCTTGTCTTCAGCTCTGACGAAGGGTCATCCTGGCTCAAAATGTTGGCTTTATTCTCTCTCCAAAGACACTGTCAGACCTGCAGAGATTTTCCAGCGTTTTCTGTTTTTTTTGTTTCAGATTCCAGCATCTGCTTTGCTTTTATGAACTTCTGCTTAAAAGTCAGGCATTTCTGTCAGGTGCAAATGTCAAGACTTGCTTCGCGAAAAGAGTTGTTTTAATTAGTATGTGTACACCATATTTTATCATCAGGTATAATTGTGTATTTGTCACATAATTTAGCACAAGGATAACATATCAGAGTAAATGCCAAAGATCAACAAGCTAGAATGACAGCTTTGATAACACAAGCTGCTGAAGGGGGAAAGTGTATTTTCTTTGGGTGTGGGCGTGGTGATAATGGTTCAGACATTTATCACCATGAGTAGCTCCTCATTTACCTGGAATGAATATCAGTCCCGAATGCAACGTGAATCCATTACCTGGAAGTACCATTGGCATTCACAGACAAATGTTAGTTCAGAGATCAGGATCAGTATATTTAGTTTTGCTCAAAGAACATGACAGCAGAATATGGTTTGCATCTACAAAAAACTACAAAAGGTCGTGAATGTAGCCCAATCCATCACGCCTCCCATCCATTGACTCTGTCTACACTTCCCGCTGCTTAGGCAAAGCAGCCAGCATAATTAAGGACCCCACGCACCCTGGACATTCTCTCTTCCACCTTCTTCCGTCGGGAAAAAGATACAAAAGTCTGAGGTCACGTACCAACCGACTCAAGAACAGCTTCTTCCCTGCTGCCGTCAGACTTTTGAATGGACGTACCTTTCATTAAGTTGATCTTTCTCTGCACCCTAGCTATGACTGTAACACTACATTCTGCACTCTCTCATTCCCTTCTCTATGAACGGTATGCTTTGTATAGCGCGCAAGAAACAATACTTTTCACTGTATACCAATACGTGTGACAATAATAAATCAAGGCTATCTTTGCCTATTGTATTGACCAAGTCCAGACACATACACAGCAGTAGATGTACAGAAAAATAAATCATGCTAATACGATTTCCCTCCACATTTCCCTTTCGTTGTATTTCATTTCAAGCAGCAACTGCAACTTAAGAAAAGCTTTGGATCTTTATGGTGTGCTTCTCATGAATACTGTCAGTGCTAATTAGTTTTGGCATGACAAGTGTTAGTGTGAATAAGACCATCAAAAAGAATCTTTCCTTCAAAACACCAGATGCAAACTCATTCCCATTTTGTCTCCCATTGTTCCACTTTGCATCTCCAAACTACTTTGACTAATTGTTTCGCGCAACGTGGCCATGTAAGTAGGAGACAAGTATCTCATACATCCTGCTGTTTAAGCAAACACTAAACCACATAAGCTAAATTGTAACCTGATGTGTTACATTCTGAAGCATCCTTGGAAGAAGCGACTTTTAACTTATTTCATGTAACGGAAAGAAATAAAAACAACATTAATCACATGAGACTAAATCGAATCCTAATCCTACATAAATATGAAAGCAAAAATACTGCGGACGCGGGAATCTGAAATAAAAACAGGAAATCTCAGCAGGTCTGACAGCATCTGTGGAGAGGGAATAGAGTCAAAGGAGGGTCATCCAGACTCAATGTTGGCTCTATTCTCTCTCAGTAAGAAGGCTCGCAACACCAGGTTAAAGTCCAACAGGTTTATTTGGTAGCAAAAGCCACTAGCTTTCGGAGCGCTGCCCCTTCATCAGGTGAGTGGGAGTTCTGTTCACAAACAGGGCATATAAAGACACAAACTCAATTTACAAAATAATGGTTGGAATGCGAGTCTTTACAGATAATCAAGTCTTAAAGGTACAGACAATGTGAATGGAGAGAGGGTTAAGCACAGGTTATTCTCTCTCCACAGATGCTGTCAGACACTGCTGAGATTTTCCAGCATTTTCTGTTTTTGTTCCTAATCCTACATGTCTGTGTGTGACCACCACAAGATGGTCTAACAGCAGTGCCCTCTTCCAAGTCAATGTGTCCGGACACTAATTGAGGTGATAATCACTCAACACCAGCCCCACCGGGCAGGACATGCAATTTGAATGCCAGATACCAGACTCCCAAAGCAACTGATCTACTCAGAACCTAGTTGCGACAGGAGACTCCTGAGAGGGCAGCAGAAACGCTTTAGGGATTTCCTCAAAGCATTGCTGGAGAAGTCGGACACCATCTTTGACTCGGGAGTCTTTGGTTTGTGACCGTAAGTAGAGAAGGTTCGTTCAGGAAGGCACTGAATATGTTGAACAACTTTGTTGGTAACAAGCAGAGGCGAAATTGAGACAACACAAAAGGAACACAAACCTTCAGACAACTCGACCGGGATTCTCAAAAAATTCCAAATTTGCACAAAAATGGGAGCAAATCCCGCTGGTTTTTTTTTAGTGTGTTTTTCAAAATGAATCTCCCATACTCTGAGCACTGCAGAGTGCCCTAGCGAGATTCACGTTGAAAATCTGTGAGCGGGACCTATTCCCGCTGGACAGGCTGGCAGCATAGCGCCGAGCGTGCCACTGCGTGTGCGCCACCAATCTGTTAGAACGGAGATTGGTGCATGCGCAGTGGCCCCGCACTGCCAGCCTCCCAATCGGTGGCTTCCTGGACCTCTCCCGATGTCCCCTCCCACCCTCGCCAGCCCTGATCTCCCCGACACCCCCGCCACTCCCCGGCAGTCCTGACCCCCGCCAACCCCGATGGTCAGCCCCGATTATCTCCTTCCCTCCCTCTGCCACTGATCCCTATGCAGAATGGTAGCGAAACCCCTCCCCAACCCCTCCGATGAAACCCCCCACACAGGCCCCACCTCCTGTGGCCCTGCCACTTGGTGATGCCTGGTGGGCAGTTCCAAGATGCCCCTTGGGCTGTGCTGGGGGGCAGGCTGGCAATGCCCAGGGGGCACCCCCCCTTACTGCTGACCTCCTGGGGAGCCTCCATGGTCCCCTTCACTCCAGAGGGGTCAGGCCATTAGTGGGGAACTGTTGTAAACCCCACTGGAGCGAAACACTCCTGGCAGGGGTGAGACGTTAGTGGGCCTGGAGACTTAAGTCCCGGGCCTGCTAATGAAATTTAAATCAACATTTAAATATTTAAATCAGCTCCACGCCGATCTAGCAGCACAGCAAGCTGGGAGAATCACACCCTCTCCCCTCCCCGCCCATTTACCCGACACTTTAAGTCCCACCTATTGCCTAATGGACATCAGCCACCTCAGAACCCATTGAATCAGCATGTATGCAATGTTTAAATGCTTGATGTGATGCGATGATACTAGGCCAGGTCGAGGAAGAATGAGGTATTTTGCAGAATATGCTCCAAGTTAGACTTTGTCCTTCAGCTGAAAGATTTCTGTGCCATAACTTGTGAGAAATGTGAGTTGATAACCGTGTGGCCAGGGCAACTGGACGTCATCTTAATGAATGAAAGAGCCAATGGCATATCTCCTCTACCAATGAGATTTATCTAGAGAAGAAGAAACAGAGGAATGAGGGAGAAGGAGGGTGAATTAAAGTCAAATGAAGTGCAGATAGAGAAATAAAGAGGGAAAAGGAAAGGTTGGATGAAGAGAGAGGACAAAGAACGAAAGGAAAATAAAGTAAGCAAAAAATAAATTTGATTGTAATAGTTCAGAAGTCAACTGTAAAGGAGTGGTGCTTTACTGCACAAAATAAAAGTTTAAAAAACCCACAAGTCTGTGGTGAACACATACAAGTCCCAACCAGGACGTTACAACAATGGGCCCGCTCAGGGGCCTGCTTTATAAAGGGCGCGGGATATGAGTTCCACCTGGTAAGGTAATTACCAGCCACCCAGCAACTTGTACTCTACGAGTTTACTGGCAGGTCAATCAGGGATTCCCCATGTAAGTCCTCGGATTTATCACATTGACTTTCCTTAAATCGTTAACAACTGTTTGCTACATGTTGGAATGAGAGTGAAAAATTAAACTTGTTCATTTTCCTGGGCCAGAGTGGTTATTTGACGTTGTATTAACAATGATCGCATTGTAGCAAGTTCATTAGAATAACAGAGAAACTAAGGGTGAGGTGCCATTCCTGTGAAATAAATGGTAGAGTGGGATAAATCGATCGGCAATACTGGAGATTCACAACTAACAGCATGGCTGAGATTCTCTGGCCTCCCAGCCATGTCTTTCCCGTCGGCGGGAAGTGGTGCATTGTGTGCTAGTGGCGAGATTCTCTGGTCCCGCTACTGTCAATGGGAATTCATATTGACGTCACCCCACGCTGGCAGGAAACCCGCGGGCGTGGGTGCGCTGACGGCAGGACCAGAGAATCCCACCAGCGTAAATGGCCAGAAAATCACGGCCCATATCTCTCAATCCCCTGAACTTTCTGGCCAATTTTCTCACTATTAACGACGTGCCTCATTAAACAAATCGTTATTTTCCAGCAAGGTTTGGCAAATTATATTTAAATATCAGTTCCCCCCCTCCTGATTAAAAACTGAAAAAGCTACTTCATTTTCCTTAGCGTATCAATATTACTGACTGTGCACCAAGTTCTGAATAACAAACCATCATTGTAAACAAACGACCAGTTTGAACTGTCTTCAAAGTTAAAAGTTTATTTATGAGTCACAAGGAGGCTTACATTAACACTGCAATGAAGTTACTGTGAAAATCCCCTAGTCACCACACTCTGGCGCCTGTTCGGGTACACTGAAGGTGAATTTGGCATCACCTAACCTGCACACCTTTGGACTGTGGGAGGAAACCGGAGCACCCGGAGGAAACCCACACAGACATGAGGAGAATGTGCAGACTCTACACAGATAGTCACCCAAACCGGGAATTGAACCCAGGTCCCTGGCACTGTGAGGCAGCAGTGCTAACCACTGTGCCAGTTATGATTGATTCAGATTAGTGGCAATTTGCTGTGTTGGAAAATGGAGATAATGCTTTCAACTACATTTCTTAATTCCTATCAGTTCATAATGTCTGCGCCTAATTAGATCATGGGATGATCACATTATATTGGTCCTTCTGAGTGCTTGCTTGACAGATGTGTCGCGATAAAACCCCCCTGAGTTTTTCCCACAAAGTAGATTAAATCAACTATTTCTACTACTACTGTTTAACTTGACTGACAAAATCATAGGTGACCAGAATATTGCCTTTGCCCTGAAGTCTGTTGTTTGGATTAGGAATCCACTGGGAGTGATGTTTGATAGAGACTCCAGGATCTTCTCTCTGATACCGCTTTATACTTTCTGAGGATTTATATTTGTGAAATAGCTGCAAAACTACCCTGAGCTGTGACAGCTAAGAGATCTTTATGGGAATGGAATAGGAACAAACTGTGTAAAGCATAAAAAACCCAATTGCTTTTCATTTATCAGCTCACATGGGAACTCTAAACCTTATGTGACAGGCATTTTTAATAGGCAGCTCAATACAGCACTCGGTGCAATAAAAGACCAGGCCCATCATGGTCAGTTTTAGCTTGTCCAGCGGTATAATGTCAGCGATCAGAAACCAGATTCTGGTTCCTTTTACATTACAACCAGGATGCCACTGTCGTGGAAGCTTGGGATGACATTTCTGTCTGTTTTGGTGCTATTTTTGGACCTCCCTAGGGTGGTTAACAATTGGACATAAGGCCCAATGCCCAAATCTCTGCCCCAAAAACCTAACCATGCAATTTTTCTCTCTTTTGATGGCAGCCATTGCTGGCCACCTCCATGTTTTCCCCTTGTCAGACATAAACATTAAGTGGGTCATTGGGGTTACCTCAGAGCCGCATTTCTCGAGGAAAAACAATGCTATTAAGCTATCACAGTAAGAAGTTTAACAACACCAGGTTAAAGTCCAACAGGTTTATTTGGTAGCAAAAGCCACACAAGCTTTCGAGGCTCTGAGCCCCTTCTTCAGGTGAGTGGGAATTCTGTTCACAAACAGAACTTATAAAGACACAGACTCAATTTACATGAATAATGGTTGGAATGCGAATACTTACAACTAATCCAGTCTTTAAGAAACAAAACAATGGGAGTGGAGAGAGCATCAAGACAGGCTAAAAAGATGTGTATTGTCTCCAGACAAGACAGCCAGTGAAACTCTGCAGGTCCACGCAACTGTGGGAGTTACAAATAGTGTGACATAAACCCAATATCCCGGTTGAGGCCGTCCTTGTGTGTGCGGAACTTGGCTATCAGTTTCTGCTCAGCGACTCTGCGCTGTCGTGTGTCGCGAAGGCCGCCTTGGAGAACGCTTACCCGAATATCAGAGGCCGAATGCCCGTGACGGTCACGGGCGGTCACGGGCATTCGGCCTCTGATATTCGGGTAAGCGTTCTCCAAGGCGGCCTTCGCGACACACGACAGCGCAGAGTCGCTGAGCAGAAACTGATAGCCAAGTTCCGCACACACAAGGACGGCCTCAACCGGGATATTGGGTTTATGTCACACTATTTGTAACTCCCACAGTTGCGTGGACCTGCAGAGTTTCACTGGCTGTCTTGTCTGGAGACAATACACATCTTTTTAGCCTGTCTTGATGCTCTCTCCACTCCCATTGTTTTGTTTCTTAAAGACTGGATTAGTTGTAAGTATTCGCATTCCAACCATTATTCATGTAAATTGAGTCTGTGTCTTTATAAGTTCTGTTTGTGAACAGAATTCCCACTCACCTGAAGAAGGGGCTCAGAGCCTCGAAAGCTTGTGTGGCTTTTGCTACCAAATAAACCTGTTGGACTTTAACCTGGTGTTGTTAAACTTTTTACTGTGTTTACCCCAGTCCAACGCCGGCATCTCCACATCATTAAGCTATCAGGCAGGACCTTCCACTCTCCACCCGTACGGAATTACCAACATTGGTATTCCTACTCAATCTACGCTCATTGATCCCCGGGAGTGCTGTGGGGTTCTGAGGTGACAGATAATATGAATCAAACACTTTGGATGATTGTGATGTATTCATCTTTGTTTGACACTATTTTGCCTTTTAAGAAGAAATCAGATGGTGCGAAGGCGTTCTGTATGTTTTCATGCGTAATGGAACCAAGCTTTCGGACGGTAGTCCTTAATGGAGGAAGAAGACAATCAATATGCCTAGACCAGCTGCTTCCATGGGCGTGGAAGCCCATTGTGGGTCACCCTTTCTGAGAATCGAATGTGAAATAACTCCTCAGAGGCCAGTGTCCCTTCACCAGAATCCTTTTATTGTATTTACAAAGTTAACTCCACACTAAAAGACAGACAAACAAAGTCAGAATCTGGAGTGCCAATAGACCTGACACTCCCATATTTATATACAGGTGAGACTCCCTGATTGGGCAGGCGATTTTGACCTCAATCAAAGAGCTCATATTCCAAGAGGCCAACCTCATGGGCCTCATTGAAGTCACTACACGATTGGTTAGCTCCTTTACTGGCAGACTACAGGCAGGAAACCTCAGCAGAGAGTTATCCCTGAAGAAGTCATATTGGACTTCAAACATTGGACGATATTTTCCACCCTTTCCCCCCCACCCCCCCTTCCCCTATGGTGTGCTTTGCCATGGCGGAGGCAGCCTCTGGCCCTGCTGCTATCAATGGGGTCTTTCATTGTTCGCAGCCCCCGCAATCAAGGAACCTATGGCAGAGGGGCACCATCGGCGGGACTGGATGATCCCGCTAGCAGGAATTGCCAGATAGCCCCGCCCATTAGTTCTGTTTCTCTCTCCATAGGTTATGTCAGGCCAGCTGAGTTTTTCCAGTTTGTATTTTAGTTCTTGATAATGTTGCATTAATGGATGGGATAGTCATTTGGAAGCAGTCATGGCAGGAAGTGCACCAATGAAGACAATCTAGTGCTGTAATTTTCAGTGTTTGGGCTGGAATTGTTCACAGAGTCAATGAGCTCACAGTCAGCGGTATGCCTGCCTCTGCAGGGCCGGGAATGTCTGACCTCATTTAAATGCCGGCTGGTGGTTAATTGCCTCCAGTCTTGGCTTCAGCCATCATCTGGAAATCCTGCCTCTGAGAGTTGTTGGCCTATCCAACGATTGGCAGCTTTCCAGTCCCAGCAGCTCTCCTGGCCATTGCTGAGGTTGTAGTCGGTCCCTCATGAGGACCATCACAGGAGGCCAGACACCAAGGAAAATGGGATGGTTTCACAGGAGCCAGTCAGGCAGGCCCTCGTGAGCGGTAAGAGGAAACAAGTGGGAGCAGCGATAACTATTTGGCGGGTGTCGGGGGGAGGTCTCCCACAGACACAATCTGTGGAGAGAGAAACAGAGCAAATGGGCGGGGCTCCCAAACAGGAAGGAACCTGGTCCTGATCCGTCCTTGCTGACGCTATAGTTAAGAAAGCCTATGAACGACTCTACTTTCTCAGGAGGCTAAGGGAATTCGGCATGTCCACTATGACTCTCATCAATCTTTCTAGAAGCACCATAGAAAGCATCCTTTCCAGATATATCACAGCTTAGTCTGACTCCTGCTCTGTCCAAGACTGCAAGAAACTATAAAGGGTCGTGAATGAAGCCCAGTCCATCACTCAAACCAGCCTCCCATCCATTGACTCCATCTACACTTGCCGCTGCCTCAAAAAAGCAGCCAGCATTATCAACAACCCCACATAACCTGAACATACTCTCTTCCACTTTCTTCCATTGCGCAAAATACAAAAGTCTGAGATCACGTACCAACCGACTCAAGAACAGTTTCTTCCCTGCTGCTGTCAGATTTTTGAATGGACCTGTCTTATATTAAGTTGATCTTTCTCCTCGCTCTGTCTGTAACTGCAACATTACATTCTGTAGCCTTTCCTTTTCTTCTCCCCTATGTACTCCATGAACTATATGATTTATCTGTATAGCGTGCAAGAAATAATACTTTTCACTGTATACATGTGACAATAATAAATCAAACCAAACCAAAAAAGTCCCTAACTTGCAACTTGACACGTGGCTTGGCCAATCCTGATAAATGTAATGCTGAGTAATGCTGTGCCTCGACCAGACTTTTGAATGTAATCGTACATGATAATTATGAGGAATTTTTGCTCTGCATATTAGGTTTTGTGGAATGGTAGTCCTATTCTGAAGAATGGATTGATGATTTGAGGGAGGAAGTCTAACCTATCCATTTAAGTGGGATTAACTGCTGCCTCTCAGCGCCTGGGACCCGGGTTCAATTCTGGTCTCGGGTCAATGTCTGCGTGGAGTTTGCACATTCTCTCCGTGTCTTTGTGGGATTCCTCTGGGTGCTCCAGTTTCCTCCCACAGTCCAAAGATGTGTGGGTTAGGTTGATTGGCCATGCTAAATTGACCCTAGTGTCAGGGGATTAGCAGGGTAAATGTGTGGGGTTACGGGAATAGGACCTGGGTGGGATCGTGGTTGATGCAGACTCGATGGGTTGAATGGTTTCCTTCTGCACTGTAGGGATTCTTCAATTCTATGAGTGGAATTGAACATCGCTAATATAATGGTTCTGAATGACTCTAGTACATTGGAATTGTATGGTGACATATTTGCATTTATCACTTGGATCAAACTCATGTGTGGAACAAGAATGCATTTGAATGTCTCCTGAGACAGCATGCTTCACTTTTCCCAGAATTGTCAGTGTGAATGGGATTTCACAAACACTGTTTTAAAACAGTGTTGATTCCGGAGTTGAGAGGGTTGGCTTATGAGGAGAGACTGAGTAGATTGGGGCTATACTCATTGGAATTCAGAAGAATGAGGGAGATCTTCTAGAAACATATAAGATTAAGAAGGGAATAGATAAGATAGAAGCAGGGAAGTTGTTTCCACTGGCAGGTGAAACTAGAACTAGGGGGCATAGCCTCAAAATAAGGGGGAGCAGATTTAGGACTGAGTTGAGGAGGAACTTCTTCACCCAAAGGGTTGTGAAACTGTGGAATTCTCTGCCCAGTGAAGCAGTTGAGGCTACCTCATTGAATGTTTTTAAGGCAAGGATAGATAGATATTTGAACAGTAAAGAAATTAAGGGTTATGGTGAGCGGGCGGGTAAGTGAAACTGAGTCCACGAAAAGATCAGCCATGATCTTATTGAATGGTGGAGCAGGCTCGAGATGGCTTATGTTCTTAAAAAGATGGTAATTCTCAAATCTGCTGTGGATCAGCAACACAAAAACCTCTTTGGAAGAGGTTGCATGAAATAGTTTAAAAGTCAACAGATTGTCATAAGAAATTATGTTAGTGCATATTGTTCCCGCTGTCGTTGGTCAAAATCCTGGAACTTCCTTCCTAACAGGACTGTGGGTGTTCCTACAACAGGCAGGTCAAGAAGGCAGCTCACCTTGTCATTCTCAAGGGCAATTAGGGGCGGGATTCTGTGGCCGTTCACACCGGTGGGATTCTCTGGTCCCGCTGTAGTGAACAAAGATTTGGCTTAGTGCCTAATTCTCTGTTTGCACTCGCAGCAGTGTTGGCAGGGCGTGAACGATTGGAGAATTCCGGCCTAGGATTGGGAACTAAATGCCATTTTAGCCAGTGGGACCCGCACCTGATGAACAAATATAAAACAAATAGCACATTTTTTAATGTTAGCCAGAATTTCTTTCATTTAAAAAGGTTATTTTGTTCAAATTGACCAATTCTCCAAGGCAACTAGAATCTCACATTGGCTCTTAAGTAATTCCTCACGGACTGTGGGACCTTATTTCAAAGATTTGATATGGGAGCTATTCAGAATCGGTACTTGCATGGCATTGGTGTGGTTTTGGACCTCCTTCTAAGACTTTTACCACACGGCAATCCTCCCTTAAGTTAGCCTCCCTGCAAACACTATCATAGTTGAGGCTGGAATTTTCTGATCGCGACTGCAGCTGGGATTCTCCAGTCCCGCCGCTGTGAATGGAGAATTGGCTGAGCGCCAAATTCTCTGTTCTCGCTGGCGGCGGTGTTGGGACTGGTGAGACTGGAAAATTCTGACCTTAGTGTTTAGAATTTGGGATGTAAAATGGGTCTCTGCCACATTGTCCTAATGAAGTTGTGCACAGAAAGGTGGAATCACTTTTGGATAGATGTCTAATTGGACAATCAATTAGAAATGCTTAATATTGAATCATCCTTTCCATCACAGTCGCATGTTTGATCTTACTCAGTATTCGATCTATTGCAGGTTGCTGCCTCCCTCTCTGTGAAAGCCTCCATTGAAAGCTTCTCTAATGGAATAATCTTTTATTTACTCCAAGATACTGAGTAGAGCTGATTTTCACACCTATAGCAACATCTGACAGAAGAGCTGTCAACTGAAAGAGTTGTGTGCTAAATGATTGTACATCAGCACTGTCATGTATTCATGGAAAAAGTCATTCGAAGCAACCACGATAACTTAATCATTGAAGTAAATATCTGAAGTGTACTATTTTAAGGAAATGGAGGAACATTATTCATAGTTATTTATGTCTCTTGTTTATTTCCAGCTGTCGAAAGTCGTGCGATCATGGGAAACGTGGAGGGTGCACAAAAATTTTCTTCTCTTCCAGTCTATCTGCCAGTGAACTACCGAATACATAAAGCCGGAAGCTCGTTTTTGCTAAAAGAAGCCAACCAGGACATCATGCGCAATTCCAGTTTACAGTTCCGTGTGGAGCCTTTCTTCATCCACGAAACCAAGACAGCCCCTGTAGTTAATGCAAGTTATGGACCTTATGTGGTGGAACAAGTTGTCCCCAGGGCTCTCTTGCAGCCTTCTAATGCTTTCAGCATGGTCGATAGGTTCACTTTCAATTGGAAAATCAAGGCAAATATTATTGATGATAAAGTGTACTCCAATCGGCCACTTGTGCAGATTTTGTTTTATATCGCTGGCCGAGACTGGGATGATTACAGTGTTAATGATAACCTGCCGTGTATCCGGGTGTATGCATTCCGGGAGACAAGGGAAGTCAGAAACAGTTGCCGCCTGAAAGGAGATCTTGGGTTGTGCATCGTGGAGCTGGAACTTCTGCCATCTTGGTTTAACCCTCCCACTGTGGTGCCCGGCCGTAAGAAGATAGCCGATCAGTCTGAGGGAACGCCAGTGGAACTCTATTACATGGTGCAGGGTACGGATGAAGATGGGGACTGTGACGTAGAGGAGTCACGGAAGGGCAATGCCATCCGACCAGGCCGCAACGACGTTGACGAAACGCTCCAGTCTCTGCAACGTATCGGCAGCGTCTGGCTTCGCCAAGGATCTGGGGACCCGCAGCGAACCGAAATGAGGCTGGATAGCAACATTGTCATCTCGGTTTTACGAAGACCTGTCAAGCAAGGTGAAGTTGTCACTTTTTATGTGTCTCTGGCTAGCAGCTCAACAGTGGACCAGTTCACATTACGGTAGGTCATACTTTGGTTAATGTTTGCAGGATAGTCATCGATTAACAATTGTTGCATTAATTGTGTTAAAGTGGGAGTATAAATGATAAATGTAGCCCTGTTATTGTGCTAAGTGTGAAACTACTGAAATCTGAGCCAAAGATTTGCACATTAAATTCCACATTTTGTTCTGAAATACAGTTATTTTAATTGGGGAAGTTTTGAATTTTCTTTTTTAGTTTTACCAGATCAAAACACTTTGCTCGAAATTTTCCAGTCCCACCCATGACAGGGGTGGAAAATGTGACAGACCAACCAAAGATCCATTGACTTTGGCTGGGACTGGAAAATCCTGGCCTTTATCTTTGCACGGGGGAGGGAAAGAGAATTGCAGGAGTCAACAAACTGTGCAAAATTGCTTCTCCTGTTCACCAGTCATTGCTGGCCTACAGCACAAATTCATCTAGCCTTCCAATCGAAACTGGGGCAATCGCTTTGAGAGGGGGGGAAAAGCCAGTGTACATCGTGTTGCTGGCCAGTTGGTTCCCAAATTTGAATTCAAGCACACAGATTGTACAGTCATTTAAAGCGGTGGCTCGCAAAGTGTGGTGCACGGGCTGGTCCAAAATGTAAGACTGACGTGCAATGCTGTGGCCCAGGCCTTACGAGAGAACAAGGCAAATACTCATTCCAATCACATGTGTGGTGTCACACAGCCAGACTGACTCCCATATGTGTGACACAAGTTGTCGGGTGTGAGAGAAATGACAATTGGAATTTTATGAGCAAAACTTATGCTATTGCTGCAACATACAACGGTGAGATCAGATTTTCAAACCCTGCGGGGCCGGAAACAAAGAGGGAGGAACCGGCTGAACATAGAGTCCGACATAAGGCTGAAGATCTCCAGTTTGGAAGCAGACATTACCTCATTTGGTGCCTGAACAAAAGCAGCACCATTCTTCCCGTTAATTTGGTGGAAGTGGACGTGGGTTGGATGGGTCTTTTGCCCTGCCGGAGTGGTCTGCGGACAAAGAGATTTGAGAACCACTGACTTAAAGATGACAAATTGAGGGAAGTGGTGGCATAATGGTATTGCCACTGGACCAGTTTTCCAGAGAGCATCTATAATGGCCACCTCCTGCACAGTAGGAATTCTTGCCTTGGGGACCTGGGATAGAATCCCACCACGGCAAATGATGAAATTTGAATTCGATAAAATTCTGGAATTAAAAGTAAATTAAAATGATGACCGTGAAATCATTGCCGATTGTTGTAAAAACTCCACCTGACTCACCAATGTCCTTTAGGGAAGGAAATCTGCTGTCCTTACCTGGTCTGACCTACATGTGACTCCAGATCCATAGCAATGTGGTTGACTCTTAAATGCCCTCTGAACAATTAGAGATGAGCAATAAATGCTGGCCTACAGAGCACCCACATCCCATGAATGAATTTTTAAGAAATGGATATATTCGGCCTAATGTAGTCAAAGGCCGGAATGTTGTCATCGTTCACACCGGTGGGATTTTCCCATCCCACTGCGGTGAACAGAGATTTGGCTGGGCGCCAAATTCTCCGACTTCGCTGCAGCGGGAGCGTGGCGTGGTGTGAACGGCCAGTAAGATCAAGTGTTTCAAATTAACATTTGAGTTGCATTTGTGGGAGAAAAGGGCAGCAGTCATGACATTTTTGAAAAATAACATTATTTCCAATGAATTACACAATTATCTTTCTGGTCAAGGGAAATATTCAATGGAGAATCTATGAATACATGAGGTCAAGTTGATGTTTTAGTCAAATGATTGAATATGTTTAGGATGTAAGGACACAATGAAGCACTTTGCAGTATTCTTGACTTATGTGGCCGTTATGTTGCATACAATGTTCCACAATGACTGCCGATTTAGTTTTTGTTGGGTTGATTGACGGAGGAATGTTCCAGGGTGAACTTGTAGTTGTTCAAACACAGCTCTGGTGGACAATAAGAAAGCTTTTATGGTTTGATTTTGCAGCGTATAAAGAAAAGCACGCTTTGTCATTTTGAACATGTTTAAATTTAATAACTTGCCCTGAACCAAGTGGGAAGAACAGTTTTATTTTAAAAAGCAAGAACACAAGTTTAAAGGAAATGTCATCAGCGCAGTGCCTCGAGTTACCTTGAGCAGAGAGAGGGCCAGTGGGTAATGGCTGAGCACCTCATAAGGGGAGGCAGTGGTGTAATGGTGTTGTCACTGGACTAGTAACCCAAAGACCCAGGGTAATGCTCTGGGGACTTGGGTTCGAATCTCACCACAGAAGATGATGAAATCTGAATTCAGTAATGGTGACCATAGAATCATTATCGATTGTCATTAAAAAAAAACCCACTAATGTCCTTTAGGAAAGGAAATCTGCCATCCTTACCTGATCTGGCCTACATGTGACTCCAGATCCCCAGTAATGTGGTTAACTCTTAAATGCCCCCTCTGAATGATGAGCCACTTAGTTCAAAGAACAGTTAGGGATGTGCAATAAGTCTTCAGAGGCAGAAGCCCCTTCACCAAAACCCCTTTATTTACAATTCCAATAGAATGCTATCAGTCAGCAGGCTACCTTCGGGAGTCCCAGAGGAACTGACACTCCTGGTTAAATACAAGAAAAAGATTCCCTGATTGGCCCATCAATTGACTCCTTAATCAATGAGTTCATATTCCAATACGCCAACCTCAATGGCCTGATTGAAGTCATTACAGGATGGGCAATAAATGCTGGCCCAGCCAGTGATGCCCACGTCCCATGTAGGAATAAAATCTGGATCATGACTCACAACCAATGTTCCTCTGAAGATACTGTGCCAGTGAAAGCACCACACAGGCTGCTCACAACCTGTTGAGCAACAACATTTCAAAGTATGGCACGTTCAGGTAAACAGGTGAAACAAGAATAATTTAGAAGAGTTGTTGCTCACAATATATAAAGAAATCAGTGCTTTATCTTTTGTTCCCTTCAAAAGCAATTGCTGTACAAGTTTATGTTGGTACGAAGCTAAGATGGCTTCAAGTTAATATATCCGTGTTATGTAATTTTGCAAGATTCATGACTTGGTTTGAATGCAGCCCTATGCAAATCTCTATCATGAATAAAATAAATCTCAACAGTCAAATCCTACTCTCCATTTCATTTCTTGGCCCCGGCTATATTGCAAGTGCAATGATCATACTGCTCATGTCAAGCAAAGACCAAACAAACAAAGAACAGCACAGCACAGGAACAGACCCTTCGGCCCTCCAAGCCTATGCCAATCATGATGCCTGCCCAAACTAAAACCACTAAGTATGCACTAAGCCACTTAGTTCAAATGTTATCAGTTGATGCATTCACATTGGAGAAACTGTTGGGATGATATTACTCCTATTAGTCTTAAAAGTTCCATGTCACTCTCTGAAGTCAACAGCTCATATGATTATAAAGCTGAAAGTGTTTATGTTTCTATCATCAGGATTGTTCTCCCTGATTTTGTATTAAACTGTGAATTTTGCGACATTGTCAGCCTGTTCTCAACTTGAAATGTTTGCCTTATATAATTGGATTCCTGAAAAAGTAAAATGGGGAAGGTGAGAATGGGTATAGGTTCATGAAGGTGAGACATTGGCATAGTGGTATTGTTACTGGACTAGTATTCAGAGGTCCAGGGTAATGCTTGGGGAACGCAGGTTTAATCCAATCCTTGAATTAAAAGTCAGCTGGTGACCATGGGACTGTTGTCGATTGTTGTAAAACCCATCTGGTTCACTAATGTCCTACAGAGAAGGAAATCAGCCATCTGGCCTGGCCTATGTGTGACTCCAGACCGACAGTGATTTAACTGCCCTCTGAAATGGCTGAGCAAGCCACTTAGTTCAACCACAATCAGGGATGGGCAACAAATGTTGGCCCAGCCACTAGTGCCCAAATCCCATGGGAGATTCAAAAAGTGATTTAGTTTAAAGTAGGAACTATGTAGAATTTAGATAGTTTGTTCAGTGAAAGCCTGTTCTGTTAGAACCTAAGTTTGCATATGTTTGGAGCATGCTTCTGAAGTATTGTGCAATTGTTCACAGATATCAACCCATCTGAGTCAATTAATTTATCCCTTCTGAATTTCTTCTGGGAGACCGCAAAGTACAAGTGTTTCTCCTGATGAGACCTATTGCTGGGAAATGGGGATGGGAGGGGGAATCATAGAAACCCTACAGTGCAGAAAAAAGCCACTTGACCCATCGTGTCTGCACCAACTCTCCGACAAAGCATCTTACCCAGGCCCAATCCCCACGTATTTGCCCTGTTGATTCCCCCTAACCAACACAACTTGGGCAGTTGATCACGGCCAATCCACCTAACCTGCCCATCATTTGACTGTGGGAGGAAACTGGAGCACCCGGAGGAAACCCACGCAGACACGGGTAAAACGTGCAGACTCCACACAGACAGTCACCTGAGGTCGGAATTGAACCTGGGTCCCTGGCACTGTGAGGCAGCAGTGCTGACCACTGTGCCACCATGCTGCTCGTTGTGTTGTGGTGGAGGGTTTGGGCATCAGAGCTGGAGTATAGCTACAGCACAGAAAGACCTGCTTCTACGCTGCTAGGTGATGGTGTCAGGTTAAGAAGATCCTCCAGGGATGATGCACATCACATGGTGAAGCTCTGGTCAGATCTGAGGTCTGCTGTGTGCACTGCAAGGTGCCTTGGTGGACTTGGCTCACTAAATTGAATTTGGAACTGCCAGCTCGTCCTGAGTCAATCTGCATTCAAATTAATATTCCTCTCATTGTGCGGGATTTCCAATTTATTGCCATTACTCCTGATTTGGAACAAATTCTGATTTACCACTGTGAATATTATTGAGCCAACACCTGTGAAGTGTTACATTTCCCAACCTAACCTCCTGAGACACCAGGGGATCCCTGACGAGAATCCCCATGTTTATTTCTTACTGTAATATGCTGAGGGCTCTGTGGTAGTGTGGACCCTTTAAGGGGGTGTTCCCTGAGGGCCACGTGACCGGGCTGGACCCTATGGAGTGTCACGGCAGGAAGTTGAGCCAATGGAGTGCGAGGGCTGTGTTTCCCGTGTTGGGAAGGGTCGGCATTTGGAGTCATGGAGCAGTAGAGTTCAATCGCATAGCTATTCGGTCAGACCTATTTGTATCTATCATTATTCATTGCTTTATAAATAAAGCCTTTGTGTTCTAAAGCCTCATCGCGTCGTCCTCGATTTATTACAGGTTCCAGTAGCGGTAATGTTAAAGTATCTTATATTTCCACTTGATTTTTTTAAATCTCAGGTGGTAAATTCTAAGTCTTACGGGTTTTTGTAAAGGATTCCAAATTTGTACCTTTCTGTGCGCCTTCATAATCACAACGCTGGTCTTTGAGAAAAAATGTACGGCTGATTCACAAAGTAACAGTGTCACAGGATTTGGACTGTTGATCAGATAACTGCTCTAATCTTGTATTTCTAAGATTTCTCGAGCATGTTCGCAGACAGCTTAACCTTGAAAAGTGGGCAAATGAGCCCGCAGAAGCGAAAGAAATGATACCCAGAATAGTGCATGAGAAAAACTCCTATAAGTAACTGGGAGCTTTCATGCGGCAGTATTAAGGTTTTGTAGAGGCTTTGAAACCTTCTTAGGTTTGGTTCAGTGGTGGGCTAATCTGCTCAGCTCAGTCATAAAGGCTGGATGCAGCTAAAGCTGGCCATATAAGCAGCCGAGGAATTTCCTTTCCAAACAAGACCCAGTCACTTGATTCATCTAGTTCTGAAATAGAACAGAAGGACATTGACTACTTGGTTACTGCCTGATCCTTTAGAGCATCATAACCATTTTCAGGTAATAGTTTTTTCATCATTAGGTTTGTATATTATTGTCATTTTACCATCCCTCTTAAATACATCATCTCATTTGATTTATACCTCCTCCTGGATGTGGTTATGTCTTTCCCTTTCCTTTAGTCTAGCTCCTTTAATGAGGGAGGCGATGGCCTAGTGGTATTATCGCTAGACTATTAATCCAGAATCGCACCTAATGTTCTGGGGACCCAGGTTTGAATCCCGCCGAGGCAGGTGGTGGAATTTGAATTCAATAAAAAGTATCTGGAATTAAGAATCTACTGATGCCCATTGTCGATTGTCGGAAAAACCCATCTGGTTCACTAATGTCCTTTAGGGAAGGAAATCTGACTCCAGAGCCACAGCAATATGGTTGACTCTGAACTGCTCTCGGGCAACTAGGGATGGGCAATAAATGCTGGCCAGTCAGCGACGCCCATTTCCCATGAATTAATAAAAAAATGTGTTCTGTTTAAATGTTAATCTTCATGAAGGGTTCCACCTTAAAAGTTAACTCGCCCATTCTCTCCACATCTTCTGGTTGACCTGCTGAGCATTTTAAGCAATTTTATTTTTGTTTTGAGCTCTCAATTTTCTGAATTTTAGCATCATATATATTAAAGCATGTCAAACTCATGCTGACTTACTGACATCTCTCATCAGTATGTTGGCCACATAATAAAGCATCATAAATACTGTTCTTGAACACCGATATTCCGATCCTGTCCAAGACAGACCATTTAAGAGTTTCAGTAATTTTTACTTGGAATTGGTTTAATGGGAAGCAGAATTAATCTGCATTTTGAGATGTGATATTTGCAAAAAGTTCATTTTATAAAAATATGAAAATGCATAATTTGCATTGGGTTTAGGCTCAGTCCAAAATGACAGAACAAAATCAATAAGAATTGTAGTTTTGGAAACAATTTGCAAATCTCCAAATGAGGAACATTTCTGCTAAACAGCTCTTTCTGTCCTGTGTGTCTTATACTAGTTACGAAAGATGTAACCCTTTCATAGTTAGGAATTCTTACACTCCAGAGCGGCACGGTGGCACAGTGATTACCACTGCTGCCTCACAGCACCAGGGACTCGGGTTCAATTCCAGCCTTGGGTGTCCGTCTGTGTTGAGTTTGCACATTCCCCCCATGTCTGCGTGAGTTTCCTCCGGGTGCTCTGGTTTCTTCCCACACTCCAAAGATGTGCAGGTTAGGTGGATTGGCCATGCTAAATTGCCCCATGGTATCCCAAAATGTGTAGGTTAAGGGGATTACCGGGGTAAGTATGTGGGGTTACGGGGATAGGGCCTTAGGACGATGTTCCTTTGGAGAGTTGGTGCAGAATCGATGGGCCGAATGGCCTCCTTCTACACTGTCGGGATTCAATGATTCTATGGTTCCACGTAGAGTCCTCACTGTCCAAGAATTTCTGATCATGGCTCATGCATGATATCACTGTAGGATCAAGGTGATGAGGCAGGGAAACTACCTCAGTTGTTGCAACTTGCCTTGTTGGCATTCTTCACCACCACACTTTGGCATAACATGTGGAATTAGCATTTCAAAACAATGTGCAAATTCAGAAAGTACTGATGTGATTGGTTTTCCAGTACTCGTGTTAACTATGTTAGCCACGTTAGCAGCATGACTTTACATTACCATGAGGTGTGGAGCAGGCCTGATGGCTCATCCAGTCTTTGTTGCCCTTCAACAACAGCAGTCTTGTATTCATATAGTGCCTTCGATGTAATAAACCATCCCAAGGTGCTTCACATGAGAAATTAAAAGCAATTTTGAGAATCTGAAACTGAAATGTTGAAAACAGCACGTAAAGTGAGCTAACGCCCGTGGAAGGAGTGGATAAAGTTAACATTTAAACTATAACCCTTGCTCCGAAGTGGAGAAGAGAAACATCAGCAGCATTTAAATCAAAGGAATTTTTAAAAATACGCAGGTTGGAGAGATCTTATGAGCAGTGATACTTTAAAGAAACAGAAGGGATGTTACAAGTTTGAAATGGTATCATAGGAAGAAATGCAATAAAATAAACTGAAGACATGAGAAGAACAAAGAACATGTGATTAGCAGAGATGACGGAGAGGGTAAGTGAGGTAGACAGGAGAAACCAGCAAGGCGTAACATTGACTTAGAGAGAGCGAATAAAGCAGCCATCACACTCTCACCACTTCAACCAGTCACACATTTGTTGCCTCTCAAGTCTTATTTATTTTTTATTATGTTTCCTCCTGTCTTACATTAAAATCATTCTGTCATTTCAAATGAAGTTTATTAGTCACAAGTCAGCTTACATTAACACCGCAATGACGTTACTGTGAAAATCCCCTAGTTGCCAAATTCCGGTGCCTGTTTGGGTGCACTGAGGGAGAACTTAGCATGGCCAAGTCTGAGGTCCACGAACCAACTGACCCAAGAACAGCTTCTTCCCTGCTGCTGTCAGACTTTTGAATGGACTTACCTTGCATTAAGTTGATCTTTCTTTACACCCTAGCTATGACTGTAACACTACATTCCGCACTCTCTCGTTTCCTTCTCTATGAACAGTATGTTTTGTATAGCGCGCAAGAAACAATACTTTTCACTGTATATTAATACATGTGACAATAATAAATAAAATCAAATCAAATCAATGCACCTAACCAGCACATCTTTCGGACGATGCCTTTTGAGTACATCCCCTCATGTGACTCGTGCCTCCTCCTGGATGTGGTTTTATTTTGTCTTTCCCTTTCATTTAATCTGGTATTCTGTTTAAATGAATTGATTTGATTTGGTTTATTATTGTCACATGTATTGGCATACAGTGAAAAGTATTGTTTCTTGCGTGTCATACAGAGCATATTGTTCATAGAGTACATAGGGAAAAAGGAAAGGAGAGGGTGCTGAATGGAGAGTTATACTCATAGGTAGGGTGCAGAGAAAGATCAATTTAATAAAGAATTAATGGGAACCTGAGGAGCAACGTTTTTACACAGAGGGTGATACGTATATGGAATGAGCTGCGGAGGAAGTGGTTGAGGCAGGGACATTGACAACATTTAAAAGGCATTTGGACAGATACATGGATAGGAAAGGTTTAGAGGGATATAGGCCAAAGGCAGGCAAATGGGGTTAGCTTAGATGGGCTTTTTGGTTGACATGGACCAGCTTGGGCCGAAAGGCCTGTCTCCATGCGGAAGGTTCTATGCCTCCATGGTATGGTAGGTCCATTCAAAAATCTGACAGCAGCAGGGAAGAAGCTGTTCTTGAGTCGGTTGGTATGTGAGCTCAGACTTTTGAATCTTCTTCCCAACGGAAGAAGATGGAAGAGAGTAAGTCGGTGGTGCGTGGGGTCCTTGATTATACTGGCTGCTTTTCTGAGGCAGCGGGAAGTGTTGACGAAGTTGATGAATGGGAGGCTGGTTTGTTTGATAGACTGAGCCATGTTCACAACTCTTTGTAGTTTCTTGCAGTCTTGGTCAGAGCCATACCAAGCTGTGATGCATCCAGAAAGGATGCTTTCTATGGTGAGAAGAAAGATCAGCTTAACGTGTGATAGGACCATTCAAAAAATTTGATGGCAGCAGGGAAGAAGCTGTTCTTGAGTTGGTTGGTACGTGTTCTCAGATATTTGTATCTTTTTACTGTTAATCCTGGATTAGGTTTACACCCTAAAAGTGAATTCCTCTATTCTCTCCGTGGATTCTGATTCACCTGCTGAACATTTTGAGCAATTTTATTATTTGTTTCGAGCTCTGTGTCCTGGCGTTTAGTGTTATAGATGTTAAAACATTCTTGTTACTTGGCTGCCAATAATTTTGAAACAAGCTTGGTGTAATCTAGCCTTTTGAGTTAGTTGGTAATCTTGATTAAATTATCAGTGTCATGGAGCTCTTTTTCTCAGCTGGGCAAGGGTAGTTACCGTATGGCACTTCATTTGATTTTTCTACCACAGTTTATTAGCTGCTCATCAGTGCCTATCCTTGTCTGTCACTGCAATTGTCTTATGCTGGGGTGGATTGATGGCATGCAGCGCATATTAACTATTAACTGTTCTGGATGAGAAAGCAAGCTTGGAACCGATGACCGTGTCTCTTGCTGCTTCACAGGTGCAGAGAGATAATGATGAATTGATAGTGGTTCAGTTGTTTGAAAGAAGGGAGCAGGTTTTAGAACTTGTGCATCCGCTGAGGGACGGACATCTGGAGGTTTGACTGGATTGGCACTCAATGCAATTTTGTAGGTCACCTGGTTAGTGGATCAGGAGACCAGTGCTCGCAGCAGCCAAAGTTCTTACTTGGCAGGTTAATAAGTGATAACAGTTTCTGAAATAGCCATGGAGGTCCAATCTCAGCTGGTAGCTTGGGGTGTTTGTACTGGTTGTAATGGAAATCAGTACAAAGAATGTTTGATGCTGATTTCGAAACTGTCTTCTCTTTTGGGTTAATGGGACTAATATCTCTCTTTCCCCTAAAAACATGAGAAACACATGTTTTTCTTCCCTACTAACTCACTCATAATCCAACTGTACTCAGTCTTGCTGATCCCACTCATTATTCTCATCAACTTTCTTTAAATTGCATGCTTCAGTGCCCACATTTCTGCGCCCACATTTCTGCGCCCACGCTGCTGCACCCACGCTGCTGTACCCACATTTCTGTGCCACAACTGTAGTCTTTGCACATGGCAATGACTGAATCACTGCTCCTAGATTTTCACCACTTTTTCACATTTGGCAGTAACAATCTTGTTTTTTCCCATTTGTGCGTACAGTTTGATGATGAATGGGGGAGATTTTGTATTCTCCTGCTGCTGACTTTGAAGGTGGGAGGGGCTTGTAAATTATAGCGCCATTTCCCAGTTGCCTGACCTGTTTCATATTTTACGGGAGAATGCGGTGTTGGGCAGCCCGCCATGGAATGGCACATTTGGGCATATAGAGGCCCTAAAATGGCCAATTAATGACCATATAAGGCTCTTATCCTATTCCCACCACGAACTAACCTGTTGAAGGGAGAGGCCCATTCTAAACAGGTAACCGAGCAGTTTTTAATGAATGGGTTGGTTTCAGGCAAGGGGAGGATGGAGCCTTCACTGGGAGGTCCCTGTGTCAATTGGAGGCACCATTCCCCACCCCAGGTCACACCCTCTTGTTAACCTTCCCTACCGTGACTCCGGCAATACCCCTGACTTACCTTTAGCCTGGATCCATAGGCTTCACTTCTTTGGGACTGCCTGTAGCCCCATCAATGCCAGTTGCACAAATGTGGCGCTGCTGGAAATACAGAGCTGCCAGCCAATCAGATTGGTTGGCAGCTCTCTAAGGCTGGGCCTCCTCACGGGATTGGAGCAGAAACATCGCGTTAAACCAATTAATGGTCCTCCCAGCATTAAATAGCTGGGGGGCAGCCGGCACCCCTCCACATCTTTATAGCAGTGGGAGCAGAGACCACAGTGCCCATAAAAGCCAGCCCATCGACTTGACAAAAAGTCTGAGTTTAAGAGCGAGACGGAGATCAGAGACCTGGGTAACCCCTATGTCTGTGGAAATGAGTCAGAGGGCAAGCTGTCAATTCTATCACCAAAAGGAGGTTGGAGAGGAAACTGGATATTAGTGAGAATAACTTTGTTGAAAGGTAACTTGTTCAACAGTGCAGCAAACCAGTTCCTGTCAAAGGCTTGGAAATGTTCTAAAGTAATGGCTGATGATCCACACAAGTACTTGAGTAGATTTACAGAGAGCGGCACAACCATGCCAAGCAACCTCTGCAAGACGTGCCGGATCATCGACACGGATGCCATCATCTCACATGAGAACACCATCGGCGGCACGGTAGCACAGTGGTTAGCACTGCTGCTTCACAGCTCCAGGGACCTGGGTTCGATTCCCGGCTTGGGTCACTGTCTGTGTGGAGTTTGCACATTCTCCTCGTGTCTGCGCGGGTTTCCTCCGGGTGCTCCGGTTTTCTCCCACAGTCCAAAGATGTGCGGGTTAGGTTGATTGGCCAGGCTAAAATTGCCCCTTAGTGTCCTGGGATGCGCAGATTAGAGGGATTAGCGGGTAAAATATGTAGGGATATGGGGGTTGGTCCTGGGTGGGATTGTGGTCGGTGCAGACTCGATGGGCCGAATGGCCTCTCTCTGTACTGTAGGGTTTCTATGATTCTATGATTCCACTAGGTACACGGTACATACTCTTGCAACTTGGCCAACATTGTCTACCTGATACGCTGCAGGAAAGGATGTCCCGAGGCATGGTACATTGGGGAAACCATGCAGACGCTATGACAACGGATGAATGAACACCGCTCGACAATCACCAGGCAGGAGTGTTCTCTTCCTGCTGGGGAACACTTCAGCAGTCACGGGCATCAGCCTCTGATCTTTAGGTAAGCATTCTCCAAGGCGGCCTTCACGACACAGAGGAACGCAGAATCGCTGAGCAGAAACTGATAGCCAAGTTCCGCACGCATGAGGACGGCCTCAACCGGGATCTTGGGTTCATGTCACACTATCTGTAACCCCCACGACTTGCCTGGGCTTGTAAAATCTCACTAACTGTCCTGCTGAAGACAATACACATCTCTTTAACCTGTGCTTGGCCCTCTCTCCACTCGCATTGTCTGTACCTTTAAGACTTGATTATCTGTAAAGACTCGCATTCCAACTATTATCTTGTAAATTGAGTTTGTGTCTTTATATGCCCTGTTTGTGAACACAACTCCCACTCACCTGATGAAGGAGCAGCGCTCCGAAAGCTTGTGGCTTGTGCGACCAAATAAACCTGTTGGACTTTAACCTGGTGTTGTGAGACTTCTTACTTTGCCAAAGGACCAGAGGGAACAGCTAGTGGAGGGGTTGATGATGATTATCTTTAACAGATGATATACTCATAAGGACCCCAATTTCTATACAACAAAAACAGAAGATGCTGGAAAACCTCAGTAGGTCTGACAGCATCTGTGGAGAGAGAATAAAGCCAATGTTTTGAGTTTTTATCTGCTAATACCCCTGACACACTAAGGGTCAATTTAGCATGGCCAATCAACCTAACTCGCACATCTTTGGACTGTGGGAGGAAACCGGAGCACCCGGAGGAAACCCAAGGTTGACCTTCGCACATGACCCTACGTTAGAGTTCAGAGAGTGGCACAGTGGTTAGCACTGCTGCCTCACAGCGCCAGGGACCCAGGTTCAATTCTGGCCTCGGGTCACTGTCTGTGTGGAGTTTGTACATTTTCCCTGTGTCTGCGTGGATTTCCTCCGGTTTCCTCCCACAGTCCAAAGATGTGCGGGCTAGGTTATTGGCTGTGATAAATTGCCCCTTAGTGTCAGGGGAACTAGCAGGGTAAATACATGGGGTTATGGGGATAGGGCCTGAATGGGATTGTGGTCAGTGTAGGCTTGATGGGCCGAATGGCCTTGTTCGGCACTGTAGGGATTCTGTGATTCGATGACTTGCAGCTAACTGTTATCCAAATTCATCTTTGCACTTGATTCTTCTTGTAGGAGCTGTTGTTTGACCAGATGCTTTGAGCAAGTGGTCAGTAATAACCACATTTCTTTTCCATCTTAGCCAATTGACAGCCACTCAGGTTCCCTGCTGCACCATCTTCCATTTTCCAGATTGAAATAGCTCTTCTGTTCTGCACTGCACCATCTGAATTGGTCCAGCACTGATTGTTTTGAATGCCATTAATCTCAGAGAATAACACGGTAGAAACACAGAGTGAAGGGCAGCAGCTTGAGTTTTCTGTCTACGCAGCTAAAGCACTTCACTGGCCGTGAGGGCATGAAAGGCACTACAAGTTCTTCCTCTTTTTTAAAGTGATAAAAAAATGCCTTTCCATTGATTCATCTTGCAAATTAACCTTGTTCCATCTTGTCACTCTTTTCAATGCAGTCGATTTATTACCCGATTGGAAAGGGATTGGAGGATATGGGGGAAGAAATGAACTAGAGGCACTGATGAAAATACAAAAAAAAGATTTACAGGGATGAAACCAGAAGTACAAGGTTATACCTATCAGGGGACGATGAATAGGCTGGGTGTTGAGAAGGGATGGCTGAGTGCTGGTTTATTCAAGGTTTAAGAGAGCAAGTGTTTTACACGCATGCACATGCCCCCCCTCCCCGCCCCCGCCACTCCCACACGCACGCACACCACTACCACACACAATTTCAGTGGATGTAACATGCACTTAGATTTCTAGCAGAGTAACAAGAAACAAGTTACCTGTTTACAGTCCTTACGATGGTTGTTGAAATGATGTAAGAAGTTTAACAACACCAGGTTAAAGTCCAACAGGTTTATTTGGTAGCAAAAGCCACACAAGCTTGTGTGGCTTTTGCTACCAAATAAACCTGTTGGACTTTAACCTGGTGTTGTTAAACTTCTTACTGTGTTTACCCCAGTCCAACGCCGGCATCTCCACATGTTGAAATGATTGCAGGCATGAAGGGTTGTGTTCAGGCTCCTTGAAAACAAGTAGCTGTTGGAAGTTTCTGTTTGTTTCAGACCAAATTATGACTGAGCTCCCATAGTGAAGAAATATAATCTTGCAATAAGATAGATTAGCCCCTTTCCACTGCCTGAGATGACTTTTCCAGACAGGGCTCCCCTGTATATGACCTCTGCGTCCGAGGTGTTGGTCCCAGACTGCACTGGTGGGCTCCCTTGTGGAGTAATAAGATATTTTTAAAAAACATTGAAAATAAGAGCAGGAGTAGACGATTTGGACCTTCAAGCCCGCTCCACCATTCATTATGATCATGGCTAATCATCGAACTCAGTAGCCTGTTCCTACTTTCCCCACATATCCTTTGATAGAATATAAGAATATAAGAACAGGAGCAGGAATGGGCAATGTAGCCCCTTGAGACTGCTCTGCTATTCAGTACAATCATGGCTCATCTTACCTCAGCCACAACTCCACTTTCCTGCTGTTCACCATAGCCCTTCAAACCCTTTCTAATTAAAAATCTTGTCCACCTCTTTAAATTTACTCAATGTCCCGGTGTCCACACGCTCTGGGGTAGTGATTTCCACAGACTTACGATCCTTTGGGAGGAGTAATTTCTTCTCCTCCCTGTTTTAAATCTGCTACCCCTTATCCAAAACCTGTGACAGATTGCCCTACAAGAGGAATCGCCCTCTCCATATCTACTTTGTCAATGCCCCTTCTCATCTTGTACCCTCAACTAAATCTCCTCTCATTCTTCTGAACTCCAGGGAGTGCAGGCCAAAACTGCCCAATCCCTCTTCATAAAATAAACCCATCATCCCTGGAATCAATCTAGTGAACCTGCTCTAAACCACCTCCAAAGAAATTACATCCTGAAGTAAGAGCACCGAAACTGTACACAATCTTCTGATAGAATATAGGATTGGCTCCCTCTCGAACCAGTTTCAGTTAGTTGATGCCGATATTGATGAATTCCATTGTCCACATAATGGGTTGGAATGGACATATTATACACATGATGGAGAAATGATTGAAATTCCATCCTAATATAACCCCCTGCTGACCTCTGTACGGGGCTACTATTTAAATATCCAATCAACAGGATCCCGAATTCCTAGCGGTTGATTTGGCTAATTCCCTGTTTACCCATAAATGTCAGTACTGTAATCAGAATATCAAAAATAAATTTAATAACAAATATAATTAACAGAAATAAAACAGTGAGCTCTGATCTATAACCATTGGGGCCCATCCATTGGTGCACACGTGGGGAAACTCGTCCTCAGTAACACACTTGTAGATACTGTTCCAGTTGGATTGTATAGTCCCCACCAGTTACTCACGACACACACACACAGTCCAGAAGAGACACACGTGTGGAAGATGATGCCGCAGGAGGCAGAGGTGCCGCGAGCTATCCGTGCAGCAACGCAGGTCCAGTGCGCTGAAGGCTGTCCTCCTTGGCAGTAATGAAAAGAACAGGCAGGAGAGCGCCTGGCTGCCTCTCACTCCAAACCAAATTCTCCCTGCCTGGGAAAAGCTCCTTTTCAAAACGTGGCTATCTCTCTCTGCACACTCTCTGCACACTCCGCAGCTGCTTCACTTCCTGGCGCCTTTTTTTCTTCCCGCCCCCAGAGCAATCCGATTGGCTCAGCCCACATCACTCAACAAACAGCATCCTGTTCACAGCACCCGCCCGGCAAACAGGACACTGAAACCCACAAGGGACGAAAAAAAACACTTGTAAATGTCTTCCCCACAAATCCCCATTTTTCTCAGTCCCTTACACTAACATGGGATGGATTATCCCGCATTTAACTTCATTTAAAATCCTGTTTTCATTGGGTCATTACATCTTGCAACCATTGTAATTTTAAAGCTCTTGCACTGAGATGGTGAGGTGTAGTTCATTAGCACCTGAGGGAGGAGTCAGAGCTTATTGGTGGGGGGTAGGTTCAGACCTTGGGGCGGTCGGGGAAAGTTGGACTTTGGAAAGGGCAGGGTTTGGGCCTGGGGGGATCGGACCTTGGGGTGGGGGTCTTGGATCTCAGCAGGATGTGTTGGGTGGTGGGACCTTGGGAGGGATGGGGGGCTTGGAGCTTTGAGATAGTGATGGGACCTTGACCGGGGGGTTTGGGGTTTCAGGTCGGGTTGAGCAGGGGCTGTGTTGGCCTGCAGGGTAGGGTTGGGGTTGGGTTGGGCCTGTGGAGTGGTATTGAGTTCGGGTTGGGTTGGATCCAGTCAGGCCTGCGGGGCGGTGGTCAGGTGGGGTGACTTGAGTTGGGCATGGGTGGGGGGGTAGGATCAGGTCAGATCAGCGAGGTTGGTGGATGTCCCATGCTGGTGGAAGCAATCCCATGGGACATGGGGAGTAATGGAGGGACTGTGTGCAATACCATGGGGGGTTGATTTACTCATTGGGGGAAGGGGGTGGAGGGAATCCTTTGGGGTTGGGGGTGTTGGAGGATTCCCATGGGGGGTGGGAAGTGGATTGTGAGGATCAGTCTGGGTGTTGTTTACAATAGTTACCCAGAGGTTTGACATTTTCTTATTAACTATTTGTGTAACACCCAAGGCCATTTAAATTACATTTTTGGATGGTTCCCAATGCAGAACAATTGCCTAGAGGAAATTTGCAGTTCTGGGCAATTTCCATGCAAACCTTACCTGTGGCGTTCCAAGAGGGATTCCCCCAGTGCATCTTTGGGTTACTCCCCAATCCGACACTGGGGACAACGGAGATTATGGCCCTTTGTCACCATCTGTCCAAAAATCACAACAGAAATCACCTGACTGTCCAAAATCTATTTTGTGAAGATATAGGCCAGGGTTCTCCCAAAAGATTCCAAGTTCCCAATGTATAGGAACGTGGGAGTAATTCCCGCTGTTTTCTTTAACGTATTTACCAAAGCAAATCTCTGACACACTGTGCATCATAAAGTACCTCAGCAGGATTCACTCTGGAAAGCAGGGGATAGGGTTTATTCCCACTGAGAGGCCGGCAGCACAGCGCTGAGTGAGCCATTATGCGTGCGTCGATCTGTCAGAGCGGAGATCAGCGCATGCGCAGTGAACATCCCCATTGCTGGCTTCCACATCACTGGCCAGCCCCGCAACTCCTGACTGCTGGTCTTCTGAACACCCCCCCCCCCCCCCCAACCCCGCCAAGACCTCCCAATCGCTGGCCTCCTGGACCTCACCAGATGAGCCCCTATGATCCCCCGCCCACCCCCCGCCCCCACTCCCCCGACAGCCCTGATCGCCCTCGCTCCCTCCCCATGGATCCCGATTGCAGAGTGGCAGTGGGTTCCTTGCCCCACCCCATAGGCCCTGACCCCTGCAGTAGACCCTGGCCACACCCCCTTGGCACTGCCCAGTTCAGTGGGCAGTGCCAGGGTGCCAGGCTGGCACTGCCCAAGGAGCAACCCCTGATCCCTGGGAAGGCCTCAATGGCCTGTGTTCCCTCCAGCGGGATCGGCTGCCTGTTCCCCATTAGTGCCAGTCTTAAGAGCCGCTGGAGGGAACCACTCCTGGCGGGTGCAGTGGGGGGGGTGGAAGTGGGGGGTTTGGCGGGGGGGAGGGGTGGAGGGAGACTACTGTCCCGGGCCCGCTAATCATATGGAAATGTTAATTTTGATGACATTTCCATATAATAATCAGCTCCGCACTGGCTTCTGGCGCCAAAAGCTTACCTTGGGAGACGCACGGAAGTCGTGGTGCCCAGCGTGGATCCTGCAAAATGGCCGCCGCTGATGTGTCCCGGCCCGCTGCGCTACTAGAGCAATGCAGCGGGCTGGGAGAATTGCCCCCATAGTGTCAATTATTAACATTGCTGTCCTCTTTTTAAAAAAAATAGTAGTATCCATTTCCCAATTAGCTTGGTGTGACCGTCTATGTAGTGATATAAAAGAAAGGTAACAGCAAAACTTATATTTATGTTTGAACAGTGAAAAGCTTCCCCTCCCTGCGTGAAAGCATTGGTTTTTACATTGGAACTGCCTTCATTCACTAGTGTCTGAAATAACCTTATCCAACAACAAGTTATTACTATATGTCATAAAGAAAATACATATTGGAAGCCTACAGCAAGGTGAACATACTAGTCTGAATTGGATACCTACTTAAATTCAACCAAAATTGAACCGATCCATGTGGAAACATGGCTGTGTTATGAGTTTTTTTGTCAACTCTAATTTCTGTTTCATGTAGTATTCAATCATTTCACAAGAAATCAAGGTCGGAGTTTGACCTCCTTGATCTTAATGAATTCAGATGGAATGGATTTGTGTTCTTTCCTGTTGTGCGTTGTGTTGAGATCCGCAGAGAAACACTGAGGAAGTAAACCCCAATAATTGTTCAAATGTAGCATAAAAGCTCCCCCGGGGTGAGTACTGTGCTCGCCTTTTCAACTTATCGTAAAACTGTCCGTCAATAAGAATAAAGTGATAAAACCACAGGAGTGTTACCGTGGCTGTTTCGTAGAGTCTTAGAATCCCGACAGTGCAGAAGGAGGCCATTTGGCCCATCGAGCCTCTACTGACAACAATCCTATCCAGGCCCATCCCACAACCCCACACATTTACCCTGCTAGTGCCCCTTGACAATAGGGGAAAGTTAGCATGGCCAATCAAACTAACCCACACATCTTTGGATGGTGATGATTGTTTCCTTGACATCTCCTCAAAAACAATACAGTGCTTGGGATTCAGAAATCATTGCTGTGGTTATCTGCATAACCCTTTCTGCACTGTAGGGATTCTATGACTCGATGAAACAGTCACGGTAACACGCCTGTGGTTTCATCACTTTATTCTTATTGACGGACAGTTTTACGATAAGTTGAAAAGGCGAGCACAGTACTCGCCCCGGGGGAGCTTTTATGCTACATTTGAACAATTATTGGGGTTTATTTCCACAGTGTTTCTCTGCAGATCTCAGCATAACGCCATGGCTGATAATAAATTGTGATACAGAGGGGTGTGGTACCAACGCCTAAGTGGCTGTTTTCTGTTCATGTGGTAATTTAACTATCATCGAAATATCACTCTCAGGAATGCTCCCAGAAATTGGGGATCTACTAATGTGGAGGGAACTCAGGAAAGAGAGCGGCCACTGCACAAGGAACTATCACCCACCTCCCATTCCCTTTTTTTAAAATTATCAATACAAGGCCAGTTGGCAAGACTAAAGGTGATCCCATCTCTGCCCTTATCTAAATGTCTATAATATGCTTCTAAAATAATTGTATTTCCATTGCTTTAGTTTTCTTGGGTAACTTAAAGAATGAATGTAGGATGACATGGTGGCACAGTAGTTAGTACTGCTGCCTCACAGCGCCAGAGACCCGGGTTCGATTCCAGCCTCGGGTCACTGTCTGTGTGGAGTTTGCACATTCTCCCCATGTCTGCGTGGGTTTCCTCTGGGTGCTCCAGTTTCACCCCACAGTTCAAAGAGTTAGGTGGATTGGCCATGATAAATTGTCCTTTAGTGTCAGGGGGCATTTGCAGGTTAAATACATGGGATTACGGGGATAGGGCCTGGGTGGGACTCTTGTTGGTGCAGGCTTGAAGGGCCAAATGGCCTCCTTCTGCACTGCGGGGATTCTATGAAGTCACTTGAAATGTCTTTTGGTACGTATGTGATCACAAATTTCTACGACCACTTCTAATCCTGTCTTCCTAGAGCTTTTTAGATGTTCTGTCGTTACTTCATCGGTGCCTGGAGCTTTTTCTTACTTGATAAATTCAAAGCAGTCTTTACTTCTGAAATAATGCTTGGCCGATTTGCCTCTATAGATCTTGAGGACTCCCTCCATTTGGATCTTCATACAATTCACTTACACATTCTGTCCATCTCTTTATCACTGCATCCTTTTCAAACAATATTTTACCAGCTTTGTCTTTGATGTTGTAAACCCCTTTTTTCCACCTGTCAAAGATATGACTTTCTGCTGCAGAACCCTAATTTAGTGGTTTCTTCTCAGCTCACGACAAGCTCTGAAAGATCGCACATCTTTTTCTTATTTTGGTATTTTCAGTTTCAACTTAACTTTTGTCACAAGGATACAAAGATCTGAATTTATTACCCGTTCTGGGATAAGTATGAAAAGTTCTTCCATGTCATTTCTGTCATTTCACCATCACGTAATATACTTGATTTCCAGACTCATCACTTGGAGTTCTCCAAGTGTGCAGTCCTTTGGGTTGCTTGAAGAAGGTATTTGCCAACATCAGGTCATTTTCCTGATGAAATTGCACCAGTGTCTCTCCTCTTTCATTTCTCGCTCCAAGACCATATTGACTGACTTGTGCCCTTGATGTTCTTGCACTGACTAAAGTCGCCCATGATGATTACCACATCATTTGATCATCAGACTTCAAAATGTCACCATAAAATGCCACTATTTCCCGTTCACTGTCATCTTGTATCAGAGCATAATCCTGTATGGCAACTAGATCTATAGGCTTCTCCTTTGATCTTAATCATGATCTCTCTTTCTGAGATTGGCCAGTAACCTTGAAGCCACCTTATGTTTATTGGGATTCCGGCCCCCTTCCTATGTTTCTCACCTCCGAGATGTAACGTGCACCAATCTTCTCTGCAATTCTGCAGAGTGAATGCACTGTCTGTCCATTATCTGTATGCACTTATCAAGCTTTCCTATCTGATATAATGTATTTTATATTCCGTGCTCCTATTTTCAAGAAGCTACCCCTTCCATTAGCATAACGGGCTCAGAGGTCTACCTCTCTTGTGAGTATAAGACAACTTTGCCGCTGTGGTGATTGTCCCTTTGAGGGCAACACAGCAGAAGAGGGTCACTTGGATGAGGGTCTGAGAGTGGGTAATCACCCCAGGGGGTGGAATCCTCTCTTAGGCAAAGGCAGCCTGATGGCATGTAGAAGACATGGAGGCACTGGGGCAGACATGGGGTGGGGGGAGCTGCTCAAAGGTAGCCGGGGATGGAGGGGTTGGGGGGGAGGGCAGGGGGGCTGTTGGCCTCTGTACAGTTTTTCCTTGTTAATAAGAACCCTTTGTGTTTCTGGCGAAGTCTGTAGCGTGCATCATTGCAGTCATAAATCAAAAAATAATTTGAGAACTGTAAGCTGTTTTGTGTGTTCTCTAAAGATGCACATCACTCATGAGGGATGGTGTAAACATGTGTCGGGTCCACTTATCTAAACAAAGTCAAGAGAACATATATGCATGGATAGATAGTTTGAAGACATCAGAGCCACAGAGCTCTGCGACTGCTGTGTTCTGCTCCAGACCGAACTGAAATTGAGGTGTGGATCATATGACACATTTTCCTTAAAGTGATAGCATGCTGCTACACCTTAAAGGCATATTACAATGTATGCATAATGAGTCAAATCAGTAAGATGACCTTGAAAATCATAACAGAAATAATACTTCTGAAGCAGGAAATAGTGACATGCAGTCTGGATTGAGACCTGGAGCAGGGACAAGAGAGGGAATGTTTAATCAAAGAACAATTTTTGATGAATCTCCAAAAGTAAACAAGAATATTTACATATGATTTAGAAACTATGAAAAAGTGTTTGGTTCTGTTTATTACCAATATATAATAGGTGTGTTACTGAAATGTGACATTGACAGTAAGGATATGAGATTTATTCAGTTTATATTGGGACCAAATAGCAAGTACCAGGCTAGAAGAGGGGCAAATATTTGTTTCAAATGATGAGAGGAGTACAACAAGGCTGTTTCCTGTTGCCAAAATTATCAATCTGTACACAGAACAAATATTCAGAGAATTAGAATCATAGAAACCCTACAGTGCAGAAGGAGGCCATTCGGCCCATCGAGTCTGCACCGACCACAATCCCACCCAGGCCCTACCCCCACATATTTACCTGCTGATCCCGCTAACCTACACATCTCAGAACTCTAAGGGGCAATTTTTAACCTGGCCAATCAACCTAACCCGCACATCTTTGGACTGTGGGAGGAAACCGGAGCACCCGGAGGAAACCCACGCAGACACGAGGAGAATGTGCAAACTCCACACAGACAGTGACCCGAGCCGGGAATCGAACCCAGGACCCTGGAGCTGTGAAGCAGCAGTGCTAACCACTGTGAATTAGATGTACTTCAGGGGTAAAATAGAATAGAATAGAATAGAAATTCTATTAAATAAAAATTGGAGGCAAGAACATAACAAATTTATGGTATGCTGACCACACAGCGCTACCGGCGGAATCAGAAGAGGCCCTACAAAATATCAGAGATCAAGTAAAATCTATAAGCTAAGAATATGGATTTAGTATGAACACCAAAAGGAATATATGTGAAGAAACTAGAGTGAAGCTTGAAGTGGATGATGTCACATTGTAACAGGTAGATAACTATCGATTTGGGATAAATTATAACAGAAGGTGGCAAATGTAATGGAGAAGCTCGTAGAAGGATAGAGATAGTCAAAAGTAATTTTCTGGAGATAAAGGATGTGTTAATAAAAGACTCATGACCGCAGCAAGGAAAAAACTCATAAGATGCGACATTCTATCCAATTTCCTGCATGCCTCAGGAACTTGGACAAACAGCAAAGATCTGTGGAAGAAAATAGCAGGCTTTGAAATGTAGATGCTAATATGTCATAGAGTCATAGGGTCATCGAAGTTTACAGCATGGAAACAGACCCTTTGGCCCAACTTGTCCATGCTGCCCCTTTGTTTTTAACCACTAAGCTAGTCCCAATTTGGCCCATATCCCTCTATAGTTACCTTACCCATGTAACTGTCTAAACGCTTTTTAAAAGACAAAATTGTACCCGCCTCTACTACTACTTCCAGACACTCACCACCCTCTGTGTGAAAAAATTGCCCCTCTGGACACTTTTGTATCTCTCCCCTCTCACCTTAAATCTATGGCCTCTAGTTTTAGACTCTCCTGTCTTTGGGAAAAGATATTGACTATCTAGCTGATTTATGCCCCTCATTATTTTACAGACCACTATAAGATCACTCCTCAGCCTTCTACGCTCCAGAGAAAAAAGTCCCAGTCTATCCAGCCTCTCCTTGTAACTCAAAGTCCCAGTAGCATCCTAGTAAATATTTTCTGCACTATTTCTAGTTTAATAATATCCTTCCAAAATAAGGTGACCAGAACTGTGCACAGTATTTCAAGTGTGGCCTTACCAATGTCTTGTACAACTTCAACAAGACGTCACAACTCGTGTATTCAGTGTTCTGACCAATGAAACCAGGCATGCTGAATGCCTTCTTCACTACTCTGTCCACCTGTGACTCCACTTTCAAGGAGCTATGAACCTGTACCCCTAGGTCTCTTTGTTCTATAACACTCCCCAATGCCCTACTATTAACTGAGTAAGTCCTGGCCTGGTTCGATCTACCAAAATGCATCACCTCGCATTTATCTAAATTAAACTCCATCTGCCATTCATCAGCCCACTGGTCCAATTGATCAAGATCTCGCTGCAATCCTCAATAACCTTCTTCATTGTCCACTATGCCACCAATTTTGGTGTAATCTGCAAACTTACTCATCATGCCTCCTAAATTCTCATCCAAATCATTAATAAAAATGACAAATAAAGTGGATCCATCACCAATCCCTGAGGCACACCATTGGTCACAGGTCTCCAGTTTGAAAAACAACCCTCTACAACCACCTTCCGGCTTCTGTCATCAAGCCACTTTTCTAACCATTTGGCTACCTCACCCTGGGTCCTGTGAGATTTAACCTTATGCAACAACCTACCATGCGGTACTTGGTCAAAGGCCTTGCTAAAGTCCATGTAGACAACATCAGCTACCCTGCCCTCATCTACCTTCTTCGTTACCCCTTCAAAAAACTCAATCAAATTTGTGAGACATGATTTTCCACTCACAAAGCCATGCTGACTGTCCCTAATCAGTCCTTGCCTCTCTAAATGCCTGTAGATCCTGTCTGTCAGAATACTTTCTAACACCTTACCCACTACAGATGTGAGGCTCACCGACCTGTAGTTCCCAGACTTTTCCCCGCAGCCCTTTTTAAACAAAGGCACGACATTTGCCACCCTCCAATCTTCAGGCACCTCACCTGTGGCTGTCGATGATTCAAATATCTCTGCTAGGGAATCCACAATTTCCTCCCTCGCCTCCCACTTCATCAGGTCCGGGGATTTATCGATCTTAATGCACTTTAAGACTTCCAGCACCACCTCCTCTGTAATATGTACACTCCTCAAGACATCACTATTTATTTCCCCAAGTTCCCTAACATCCATGTCTTTCTCAACAGTAAATACTGATGAGTAATATTCATTTTGGATCTCACCCATCTCTTATGAATCCGCACATAGGTGACCTTGTTGACCCTTAAGAGGCCCGATTCTCTCCCGAGTTACTCTTTTGGCCTTTATGTATTTGTAGAATCTCTTTGGATTCTCCTTTGCCTTATCTGCCAAAGCAATCTCGTGTCCCCTTTTTGCCCTCCTGATTTCTCTCTTAACTCTACTCCTGCACCCTTATACTCTTCAAGAGATCCATTTGATCCCAGCTGCCTATGCATGTATGCTAGAAATTCCATATATAGACTATAAGGCAAATGAAGAGGTACTTGAAATTGCAAGAACTAAAAAGAACTCTTAAAAAGTGACATCCAAAAGCTCCAGAGATCCCTTCTAGAGGGCAAAGTGGACGGCAGCAGAAAGACCGAGGTGTAGTTGGAAGACGGAAGTCACAGATGAGCCACAGTGGATGCTTGAGGATGGCACAAGGCTGATGAGCATGGCATACCATGACAGCAGATCTCCTGATGGCAGTAGCTACAAGTAGCGGCACCAATATCCTTCCAACCTCACTTTTATCCCCAACAGATTCCTTGGAGTTTTTCATAGTGAGTCAAACGGCATGCTGTTTTGTCACAGCAGGAATATTATACCATTTACCACGTAGTTTATGATTGTGTTTGGAAGGTGCAGCTGTGTTTAATTAGGACACATATGCCAAATTGCTGTAAAGGGGCCATCCGAGGATCCTTTGCAGACTAATTGCCGTTAGTGAGGGAACTCTGCAAATTGGGAGATAATAAATCCTCCTTTGCAATTCAGGGGGAAAGCTTGAAATTACTGTCGTTTCTTTTTCATTTCTAGTTTCTTTGGACACAGATTCTTGTGACAGACTTAAACGTTTGACGTATAAATAGAAATTTGTAAGCAACAAGTCGATGTGAAAACAGGCCACCTTAGCAATCACACATCAAGGTTTCCCCAGGGAAATGATCAAATGGAGTGACAAGCTCGGGGATTAATAGATGGAAGGGGAGTCAGCCAAAGAACAAAGAAAATTACAGCACAGGAACAGGCCCTTCAGCCCTCCAAGTCTGTACCGTCCATGCTGCCCGACTGAACTGAAGTCATCGTACACACAGCTATGGAGATGCAACATAACCAGCTTTTAACTTCTCTGATTAGAAAAAAAAGTTTATTTGATAAAAATAGGAAAGATGTTCGGTTTACAACTTGTCCATTGGAACTAACTGTGCTACTTTAAATTTTATTTGTCATTTAGATTGAAATTTTACGATAAACTTTCCTCGGTGCCTTCTTCACTGTGTAACAATCCAGCTCCCTAGTGAAAGCTGAACAATCTGCCTCTGAAACAATATGGCTGTGTTATCGTACACTGGTCTCACTAAAGCCCGAGGCTTCCAAATGCATGAAAAACTATCCTTCAATTACAGGAAAACAAATCAAGAGGTTCCTGCCATTAGGACACTAATTAGCGATGCTCCAGGTGTTTGTACAATACTGAAAGATATTGCTATTTGCTCCCATGATCAAGCACTGTACGCGATGTTACAGACAGGACAGGACCCCCCCCCCCCCTCACCCTTAGCGAAGTGATTCTCAAGAACAGGTATCAGAAAGATTTTCATATAAGTTTAAAGGAAAGAGTAAATGTTTATTTCTCAATACTTGAAATGCAACCACAACAACACCCACTTGCCTCATTCACACATCCACAAGAAAAAGTAGTTTCAAAAGAGATAGCATGCACTAAGGCTTTTAAAGAGTCCAAAAACTCACTATACTATAGTCCTTCAACATGGAAGCTGGAAATGTTGCAGGCTTGATGATTTCATTTTAGTTCACTAAAGAAAATGGAGGTTTTTCTGTTGATTCATAGTAGTTTACTCTGAGCAATAGTAGGCTTCTGGCTCTGCTTCAGTCGGAGTTATAAAATCATAGCATCCCTACAGTGCAGAAGGAAGGCATTCAGCGCATCGAGTCTGCACCGACCACAATCCCACCCAGGCCCTGTTCCTGTAGCCCCACATATTTACCCTGTTAATCCCTCTGACACTAGGGTCAATTTAGCATGGCCAATCAACCTAACCCGCACATCTTTGGACTGTGGGAGGAAACCGGAGCATTCGGAGGAAACTCATGCAGACATGGAGAATGTGCAAACTCCACACAGAGAGTGATCCAAGGCTGGAATTGAACCCGGGTCCCTGGCGCTGTGAGGCAGCAGTGCTAACCACTGTGCTGCAGTGCCCCCACAGCCCCTATATTGAAAATTGGGCTTGGTTTTTTGTCTTAAATGGGTGGCTACTTATTTTTAAACAGTGGGCCCTAGTTCTAGATTCTTCCCTGAGAGAAAATATCCTTCCCACAGCCACCCTGTCAAGAGCCCTCAGTATCTTATATGTTTCAATACAAGTACCATACAGTGCCACTTCCCAGGTGATTGTAACTTTCTTGAGTCTCACCCTCCCTTCCAATCCCTGATTTACAGCCTTTTCTGGGATGTTATTTGTATCCTCTCGAGTGAAGACCAATGCAAAATACTTGCCAAAATTCTAATGGCACGCCCGCATCGGAATTGGGGCGGCGAGGCTTGCAGAGCAGCATTCTCCATTGGCCTGGGGCAGCAGGATCCTATGAGCCTCGGGCGAGTGAGGTGGTAAAATTCCGGCAACTGACTCAGTTCACTGCCATCTCCTTATTTTCCATTATTCACTTCCCAGACATGCTCTCTATCGGACCGACACTCGCTTTTTAGGGTCACGTTGACACGAAACGTTGGCTCTATTCTCTCTCCACAGATGCTGTCAAACCTGCTGAGAGTTTCCAGCATTTTCTGCTTTTGTTTCTGGAAAGAGGTCTTGCAAAGAGAGGATGAGGAGCTTGGCACTAAATTAAAAAACAGAACATCAGCGATGATAATCTTTGGAGGATTTTCTCTTCTTTTCACTTTTTTCTTACTTTGGTGCAACAGAAGGAGCTGATTGGTGATAACTGTTAAGCCGATTAAGAATTAAGAAACATAAACCTCTTAGTTGAATGCAGTACTAGCATTTAGAAGATCATAGAAACCCTACAGTGCAGAAAGAGGCCATTTGGCCCATCGAGTCTGCACCGACCACAATCCCACCCAGGCCCTACCCCTATATCCATCCACTAATCCCTCTAACCTACGCATCTCAGGACACTAAGGGCAATTTTAGCATGGCCAATCAACCTAACCCGCACATCTTTGGACTGTGGGAGGAAACCGGAGCACCCAGAGGAAACCCACGCAGACACGAGGAGAATGTGCAAACTCCACACAGACAGTGACCCGAGCCGGGAATCGAACCCAGGTCCCTGGAGCTGTGAAGCAGCAGTGCTAACCACTGTGCTACTGTGTAATAAATACAATAAATTGTTGTCGACATAGGAATTATTCTAAGTTAATTTAGAAAGTAATTAAATTAACTAAAGCATATAAGTAACAATGGCAAGACAGGTGTTGGGTTGCGGCTGTGGAATGTGGGCATTCCTAGACACCAACATGATCCAGGACAAACACATCTGCAGAACGTGTAAGCAGATAGAGGAATTCCAGATCAGGGTTACTGATCTTGAAGCCAAACTGCATATACTGCGCCACATCAAGGAGAGGGAGGAATATCCTGATTCTTTGTACCAGAAGATAGTCACACCTCTTAGAATATGGTCATCTGCTTTGGTCAGCGGTGATGGACAGAAGGGTGTGACCATGAGTGAGGCAGGTAAAGGGCCCAAGCAGAAAGCAGTGAAAGACCCATAGACTTTGCAATTGTCAAACAGGTTTGAGGTGCTTGTGACCTGTCTGGACGAAAATGAGATCTGCAGGTTCCTGAGCACACTGACCATGCCAGCATGGTACAGGAAGTCATTAAAAAGCAAGAGCACGAATCCAGAAGGTTGCGTTGCCTGCCCTGTGCCAGGGTTTGGGATGCCTGCCTTGTGCCAGGATTCTGGATGCCTGCTCAGGTCTGGAGAGGTCCCAACTTGCATTGGGAGGGGAAGAGTCCAATCATCAAGGTCCATGTAGTCGCCAAAAACAAAAGCAGAATTAGAAAAGAGACTGTACATAGTCAGCATGAGCAGCTAGGCACATGAGTTGCAGCGGTTCAAGAAGGCAGCACACCATCACCTTCTCAAGGGCCAATAGGGATGGGCAATAAATGCTGGCCTAGTCAGCGACATCCACATTCATGAATGAATTAGAAAAAAATGACTTTGGTTCAAAGGTTTAAGAATTAATTTCTAACCATGGGGCATTCCAGCAGCATCCCTTGCTTTCAAAATTCTTTGTTCCTCAAAGTGGGTCCTGATGTTGAGGGGACATTATATGCTTGAATAATTCCAACAAGGTTATCCCTCCTAAACTCTCAGATAAGCTCCCATTAGAAGGTTCTGTTTTTAGAGATCTTACCCCGTGATCAAAAGTCATTCTCAAACTCAATGTAATTCTAGGCAGGACTTTTCCTGAATTTGGTATGCCTTGGGAACTAACTTGTATGCATTGAAAATGGTCGTTCAGGTCAGTTCATAATCCACAGAGTTTTTCTCTGACAACTGAAGTAATCTTCATGAGCTCTCCCAATTGACTGGCCCTACAGAAGGCGGATCTGAGATTTTTCTGGCCTTTATAATCTCTTAGCAGTTTTTTGCAATTAAACAAAGCAGGATTTGACCACATCCTCATGAAATTTTGGCACTAGCCGTTAAGTCAAAAAGTCAAAGCTTTTCTCTGAATCTGAATCAATATCTGAACTGCTATTGGCTCTTGCATTCCCCGATTGCAGCCTGTTCCCCGCTAACTCAAAATGCTGATCTCTCTCCTGCTGCATTTCTCCTTTCTCTCTCTTTCCTTTTGCGTTTACGTTTTGCTTTCTCTCTCTTCTCTCTGCTTCTTTTGTTTGGTATTCTAATTCCATTTTCCATGTGACATTATCCCTGTCTGAATTCCAGCTAACACTGCTCTGTCAGTTTTTGGTTCCACACCTCACTCTCATGGTATTGATTCAATATCGAAGTTTGGGGCTTTCTTGCTTTTGGTCTTCTATTTACTTTTAGCTGCTGGACCTCAGTTCTTAGCTCCTCAACAGTTGATGCTTTTAATGCAGCACAGGTTACCCCATCCTGGTCTGCAAGGGTTTGAGCATCGAATAAGGTCACCTTAAGTACTTCACACAGTGGAACTATGGGAAAATCTGGTGATTATCTTTTTAGAACAATTTCAAGGACTAATTTCATCACCCACTTTCAATTTATTCTTTATCCAGTGTTTTCAATCAGTTACAGACAAGAGTGAGATGGTAAGATGGTTCCTCCATTTTTTTGCCCCGTTAACCAACGACAATAAGAAGTGTTTTAATAACTTTCAGTGCTATGACTGCCAAAAGCAACCACAAGACAGGTTTTCTTAAAAAAAAGTGTAAATGTTTAGCATTACTGCCTCACATCACCAGGGACTCAGGTTCAACTTCGGCCTCGTGTGACTGTCTGTGTGGAGTCTGCATGTTCTCCCCATGTCTGCGTGGGTTTCCTCCAGGTGCTCCGGTTTCCGCACTCAGTTCGAAAGACTTGCAGGTTAGGTGGGTTGACCATGCTAAATTGCCTTTCAATGTCCCAGGATGTGTAGGTTAGATGAATTAGACATAGTAAATGTTTGGGGTTGTGGGAATAGGGTGGGGAGAGAGCCTGGGTAAGATACTCTGTCAGTGTATCAATCAGAGTTGGTGCAGACTCAATGGGTGGGATGTACTCTTCCTGCACTGACAGGGTTCTATGGATAGGTGTTTCTGGCACTGAATTCACACTAGCTTACTCCTTGCAATAGTAGGTTTTCTGCCTTCACAGCAGCCGTAGTTGCCAATTAGTCCCTGTGGTGAAGATCTGGCATGGTTTTGCAAATCAGTACGTAGAAGGATAGCTACATTTTTCTGGCTGTTTGTGAATTTCCAGGCAGGGTTCCTTTTTTGCTGGGCAACTGACCTGAAGCTGCTGCCCCAGATGGGTATTAATAAATGTTCCTTATCATAAGCTGTTTTCTGACCATGGTATCAGTATTCCTAAAGTCCACACAAATGGTTCCTGATGACATTAGCCTTGACACATGTGGATCTCAGTCATTTGCACTTTCTTGTGATGGAATAGCTTCCCTTTACGCTCGTCCGTGAAATTTCATTCTGCAGCCATTAAATGTGTGTAGCCATTGTACATCAGTCTCAGTAGAAATTTGGACAGTTGCAGTTATTAATACCATGGGAGGTATCTGTTGCAATTTTAATGTCCCTTCAATAGAATGTCATAAAGGTGTTTGCAGTTTTAATGCCCTGACCATCCACGCAGGTCCCTTCCAGTCTTCCATATTTTCATGTATATTTGCAGACAAGAAGGGAGATCAGCTGTCCCCGTTGACGCCATCTTATTTCAAGGTAAATTGGCCATTTTCCATTCTATTTTTTAAAAGTAAAGTGCCCATGTTTTCATAATTTCCCAGGCATAGCTACTTGGGCATGACAATAGACATTTGTTGCATCTTTTCTTGCAATTATATTGTATACATAATCCACCATTCCGTTTATTGTGAATACAGCAGAAGTGGCTCTATCAAGAATCAAAGATTTCATGTGTACCTCACTCATTTTCAACAATCAGGTTGTTTGCCATTTTAACAATTCTGGTGTATTTGTACAATTTGTGTGTCAACTTTCAAAATTGGGGATGATTGGATGGTAATCACTATGTTCTGGAAGTTGAGCATTTGCTGCAGTCAAGTTTTAATTTTCGGGTGACCTGACAGGGACCCGGGTTCGATTCCCAGCTTGGGTCACTGTCTGTGTGGAGTTTTTATACGTTCTCCCCGTGTCTGCGAGGGTTTCCTCCGGGTGCTCCAGTTTCCTCCCACAGTCCGGAAGACGTACTGGTTAGGTGCATTGGCCATGCTAAATTCTCCCTCAGTGTATCCAAACCAGAGTGTGGCGACTAGGGGATCTTCACAGTGACTTCATTGCAGTGTTAATGTAAACCTTACTTGTGACTAATAAATAAACTTTTTTTTATTTGATGCAATATTTGATGTCTTGCTTTCACTCAAGAAACTTTTCAAATTGAGCATCTTGCTCAGGAAGTTTTTTTTTCAGCAATGGTTACAGAATTGGCACAAACATACATACATATATTCGAGCATAAACTGTTTCACTCCAGGTATGATTCAAGTGACCCACTAGGAAGCTTTTATCATACAAAGTTTATTTAAGAACACAGAATAAAATAGAATAAAAACATAGAATCCACACAGTACAGAAGGAGGCCATTCGGCCCATTGAGTCTGTACTGACTATAATCCCACGCTATTCCTGTTACCCCATACATTTACCCTGCTAATCCCCCGACACTAGGGTCAATTTAGCATAACCAATCAGCCTAACCCGCACATCTTTGCACTTTGCTCTTTGCACTGTGGGAGGAAACTGGAGCACCCGGAGGAAACCCACGCAGACACACGGAGAAAGTGCAAACTCCACATAGACAATGACTCGAGGTCAGAATTGAACCTGAGACCATGACGCTGTGAGACAGCAGTGCTAACCATTGTGCCAACATTTGAATTAAACATGACAAAGTATAATTATAATCAGCTAGCTATCTCTATTGTTCCAATTCACCAGTATCCCTCATAGACATAAATCCCTTCTGTAAAACCACTTAACATAGAAACCAATGATGCTTACTAGAGTATTAGATTTTCAGCTTTTTATCACTTCTGGACAGAGATCCAAACAGCAGTTTTCAGAGAAGGATATATACTTAAAACAGCAAAACCTCGGAGAAGTATTCTCTGGCAGCTCCCAGTCTCCAGACTGTAGAGATAGAAAAGCGAGGTGCTTCTTCTTCCAAACAGCCAACTGGGCTTGGGTTCTCCATGTAAGTCTAGCTGTACCCAATTAAATGACCATACCTGTCAGTCATCCCAGTCAAGCCCCACTCTGCCCCAGGGGAACGCCAAGACCAGCAGAACAGCATTAGTTCAGATTAAACAGTTATGCTGCTGCAGGAACAATATAGGATGCTGGTTGTAGATAGAACGGCTCTGATGAAATGGAAGGGATTGCTAGAAGCATCCTGCACAGAAACATGACTAGGATACATTTCTTAAACGTACAATATCATCACTCCGCTCTGACAAGTTAAAGGTTTACCAGTCAAATTTCTCTAAAGAGAGGATCGTGATGCATACTGTCAGTTACAGAGTGCTTGCTTTTAAGGCGATGTACATTTATAAGATGGCCTGTACCTTTTCTTCGTAGCATTTTGCATTCAGAATTCTTGGTCTGTAAGTTGAACAATTCAAAGCAGTATCCGATCAATAAGTCTTCGAGATTGCAGTTACCAACAGGCTGGACCCACTTTCAGTCAAAGGTCTCTGCTCTGTAAGTGGTTGAAGCCAGCCTTGTTGTTTGTACTATGCAGGTAACTGTTGCAAGACAAAATATTTACAATCTGTGGAGGGATAGATTGATCAATTTAAGCATGACAAAGCTTTGCAACTTCATAAAGTTGATCAACTGGACTTGTCCAAATTGTTGCATTCCCCCTAAAGAAAGGCCCCAGTCAATCCTTGCATTGCGCTGTGGCAGAACTGCACCAACCCCTCTTCTGTAAGTTTTCCATAACAGCGGCAGACATCCCAGTTACTCACACGGCCCTGAATTTTTCTGCCCTCCGTCCCCCCGCCCCAGTGGGATTTTCCAGTCCCACTGAATCCAATGCATGTTTGAACGGCTTGCTGCATTTTATAGCCTCACCCCCACTGCAATGGGGCCTTAAAATCCCACCCAAGCATCCAAGGAAATTCTCAACCTTAATTTTAAACAGCTGGAGCATCCCTCTATTACAGCGGTAATTCCAGCCAAGATTCCTGCTCCTGATCGCTCTCTTGCTGGAAAATTGTTGCTATGGATGTCGCAAGAAGATTGGATTTGGCTTGGCTTAATCCCTTGATGCAGGCTTTTACAAGAACTATGACCATTTAGTTGAGTTACCTGCAGACGACTGAAGCTGTGCAATCCTCACCCAGATGACTGAACACCACCTTCAGGATAGAATTATTTTTCATTCAGGGATGTGGGCAAGGCTGGCATTTATTGCCCATCCCTAACTGCCTTTGAACTGAGCGGTTTGCTGGGCCATTTCAGAGGGCATTGCTGTGGGTCCAGAGTCACATTTAGGCCAGATCAGGTAAGGGTGGCAGATTGCCTTCCCTAAAGGACATTAGTGAATTAGATGAGTTTTTACAATAATCAACAATGGTTTCATGATCATCATTCGACTTTTAATTCCAGACTTCATTGAATTCAAATTTCACTATTTGTGATGGTGGGGTTTGAACCTGGGTACACGGAGAATCACCCGGGTCCCTGGATTACTAGTCCAGTGACAATAGGGTGGCACAGTGGTTAGCACTGCAGCCTCACAGCGCCAGGGATCTGGGTTCTCTTCCCGGCTTGGGTCACTGTCTGTGCGGAGTCTGCATGTTGCCCCCGTATCTGCGTGGGTTTCCTCCGGGTGTTCCAGTTTCCTCCCACAGTCCGAAAGACGTGCTGGTTAGGTGCATTGGCCATGCTAAATTCTCCCTCAGTGTACCCGAACAGGCGCTGGAGTGTGACGGCTAGGGGATTTTCACAGTAACTTCATTGCGGTGTTAATGTAAGCCTACTTGTGACACTAATAAACCATTACGCTACTGCCTCCCCACAAAAGTCCCACAAACCCTGTAAAAATGCACTGCAATTCTAATAGGTTTGTTCCAATATTGGAATGCTTAATGATGCATTATGATGCTGGAGGAAGATGTTTTTTATATTCAGAATGTTGCCACATACTTAAAATAAGCAATCAAGAATGCCAGCATGTTTTAGCTGTGGTATAATGCCATTGTCATAAAGGCTTTCAAATATTTGACAATGGTAGCTAACTGGATCCACACCTCATAATGAGCTAAAGTTGTGTATTGAGTTCACTGATAAACATTTAATACTGTATTAAAACCAGAGTGTAAAAAGGCAAGATGTGACATAAATGCTGAACGGACCTTTAGTGCTTGGAGGTGCATTTTTCTGTTTGGCAGTAATTGGACAATAAAATTACTGACAATCTGAATGTGCGCTGCTGACTGCCTAATAAAGTAATTGGTATATAGAGTTTCACATTGAGAGCACCAATTATTATAGTATGGGGTGAGGAGAATGTTTAAAAAGTACAGCGATAGGGCTGTTTATAGGTATGTATCTGATCACTGACGATTCAGCAGTCTTTACAGTGGTCCCAGAGCTAAGATGATTCCCACAAGTGATGGAAAGGGCCATCCTCACTCCAGATTTGGACAGTAAACAGCTACATCGCAATGTAAGAGATTTTGAAATCTGCCTCTTTCAAATGGTCCCCCGTAATTTTGGTTTCAAAACAGCTTGTCCATACACGTTGGTTGCTGTCATTTCTGTTGGGAGAGGTAGAGAGAACAGTTTGAACTCCCTGCCGTCATATGTCTTGTTGCTGTCCTTTGCTCTGTGTATATTCACGTGACTCTTTGGACTGAACATTCTGGCAAGCATGAAAAGGAATAGAGAAAGACAGAGCAAGAACAGGGAGCTGGAAAAGAAACTGGATACACGGACAAAGAATTGGAAGAAGCAAAGAATTGACAGTCAAGGAGCGAGTCGAAACATAAAAACCTGGAAATGAAAGCGGGTGATGCCAGCAAGCAAAACAAACTTTGATAGTTCTGTTTATGATTAGCTCTCGGATAAACGGCACTTAACAATGTTTTGATCTTGCTCTCTCACTGAGATCAGTGGAAACAGGCGTGTAATATATGTGAATGTTCATCCAATGCAACATATAAGAGCAATCTCGAGGCTGAAAAGGACCCAAAATAGTCTCAAGGCAAAGGTCTAGGAAAAGTTCAAAAGATCAATGATTAAATTAAATTTGGAATGTTCTTACTTTATTATTTGGTGAGATGTCTGTGTGATTTCTGTGTTTCTAGAATCATAGAATCCCTACAGTGCAGAAAGAGGCCATCCGGCTCATTGAGTCTGCACCGATTCGCCGAAAGAGCATCCCACCCAGGCCCTCCCCTCCACCCTATCCCCATAAATATGCACATTTACCATGACCAATCCACCTCACCTGTACATCTTTGGACTGTGGGAGGAAACCAGAGCACCTGGAGGAAACCCACGCAGGCATGGGGAGGACATGTAAATTGCACGCAGACACCCAAGCCGATTGAAACCCGGTCCCTGATGCTCTGAGGCAGCAGTGCTAACCACTGTGCCGTTCGTAACCACTATGCCACCATGCTGCCCATTGGCACTTTTTAAATGAATTAGTACATAGGAAGTGTAGAGAAATATTGCAAGCATTTACGGAACCAAAATGCTCTGTTGACATCAACTTGGGTCTTGTGGCGCAGTGGGTAGTGTCCCTGCCTCTGGGCCACGAGCTCTGGGTTCAAGTCTCACCCCAGGACTTGATGGCGAAGGAAGATGCAGTCATAGCACGGCCAAACAGGTTGAGTGTTAATCTATAAATCTTTCCAAACATGCCAATGGCTGGCGGTAAATGTAAGAGAGACTCCTGGTCACCCTCTTGATGTGGAGTGGCACCACTCAAGCAATAAGCCCCTGGTGACAGACTAGTGACCTGTTCCTAGAATTATTAGCTATGGAAACAGATGAACGTAGCCTCAGTGTATCACAAGGTACGGGAAGAGAATTGGAATTGGCATCAACTGTGATTCAATATTTGTCACTGTTTTCCTTTAATTAGATTAAATTGACAAATTTCTCCTAAGATTGCTGACTGATAGGTACGTACATAGGAAACACAGAAACAAACTTTACAGCTCAACTAATCATTTAAATGTTTATGCTTGGCTTGAACCTCCTCTTATCTGTCCTCATCTCAAAATACCACCATAACCCTCAATTCTCTTCACCCCCAATAAACTTGTCTAGCTTCTCATGAAATGCATTGAGACTACTCCCTTCATCCACCCCCTGTGGTAGCAAGTTCCACATTCTCACCACTCTTTGGGTAAAGAGGTTTCTGCTGAATTCTCTACTGGATTTCTTGTCAATGGCCTCTACTTAGGCCCTTCCCTACATGTCACAGAATCACAGAATGATACAGTGCAGAACAGGCCCTTTGGCCCATTGAGTCTGTGCCGACCAATGAAAGGCCTTGACCTGTGGACCTAATCCCACTTGCCTGCACTTGGCCCATAGCCTTGAATTTTAAGGCGTGCCAAGTACTTGTCCAGGTATATGTGGAAACATTCTCTCCATATCCATCCGATCAAAACTCCATTGATTAATAAATACCCAGTTGGTCACCCCTTGGCCCTTTCCTCTTCCAAGAGAAAGGAGACCCAGCTTGTTCATCTTTTCCTAATATGCGTACCCACTCATTTCAGGTATCATCCTGTATAGCTCGTGATTAGGAAAGACATTAGACTTTGTATTGTGGTAATCTGTGTTGTTTCTATGAGTAAAAGTTCACACTGGGCCCAGAATATTGCAGGCCCGACCCCACCCCGCCATCCCGCGGTGTGTTTTCCCATGACAGAGGCAGCTCACCATTGGCAAGTCTTTTTTTTATTCATTTGTGGGACACGAGCGTCGCTGGCTGGCTGGCATTTATTGCCCATCCCTCGTTGCCCTTGTTCAGAGGGCAGTTGAGAGTCAACCACATTGCTGTGACTCTGGAGTCCCATGTGGGCCAGACTGGGTAAGGATGGCAGATTTCCTTCCCGAAAGGACAATTAGTGAACCAGATGGGTTTTTCCAACAATCGACAATGATTTCCTGGTCATTAGTAGATTCTTAATTCCAGATATTTTTTATTGAATTCAAATTCCACCAGCTGCCATGATGGGATTCGAACCCAGGTCCCCAGAACATTAGCTGAGTTTCTGGATTAAAAGTCCAACGATAATACCACTAAGCCATCGCCTCCCCCAAAAGCCGATGCCGCGTTAGATGGCTCGCCCACTCCACTGTGGGAGAACTCACAGCAGTGGGGGGGGGGTCAACTTTGGTCAGGAAGGGATGGAAAATCTCACCCGAGGACTCAAGTGCAGAAGGCGGATGGGTATTCTGGTCCTCCGTTTTCAGTGATGCCATGTTCAAGATGATTGAGATGACATGTTAAGCTATTCCACCTGTCTGGTTAGAAAAACATACCCCGCCAGTTAGTCAAGAGACCAGCAAGTTCTGTCAGCGTCTTGGCCAATACTTCTTCCGCGACAAAGAAAACAGATGAACTTGTCATGACTATTTGTGGGGTGTTGCTGGCTGAACAGCTGCTGCAAAAACAGACAGCTCACTCCAGGAATAATAAATGGTGTGAGCTTCTTTGAACCATTTCTGTGCGATGAGATGCTATTATGAATGCAAGCATTATTCGTCTTCGGTAAAGACTTGCCTGTGCAGTAAACAAGTCAGGCTCCAGTATCAGCTTTCAAGGAAAGTGCTGAACCTCTCAATTATCTCCTGAAAGCAATTAACATTTATGTACCGCGACTGTAGAAATTAAGTAATTTGCTAATTCAGGATTTAATTGGGAATAATTAGCAGTGAGCGCTAAGGTGGAAACAATCCCTGACACCAGCCTTACATTGTTGCCAGCGAGCTGTACTTCAGAACTGCAGTCCTGGAGTGCCCTCCATTGCTAATGTGAACACGGGCAGGGCTTGGGTTGAAATTCCACTTCATGCTGGATCACGCAGTGCATCACTTTGTGAATCTAGGCTTCTCTTCAAAGAACAAGTGGGTCTAAATGATTTACACCAGGTGGAAGTTACAATCCTTAGCTGTTTACAATGTCTGCAGTTTGTAAGAGTGAACCTCTATTGAGCATTTTTGTCCCTGCGGCTTCTTAAAAGTTTATTTATTAGTCACAAGTAAGGCTTACACTGCAATGAAGCTATTGTGAAATTCCCCTAGTCGCCACACTCCGGCGCCTGCTCGGGTCAATGCACCTAACCAGCACGTCTCTCAGAATATAGGAGGAAACCGGAGCACCCGGAGGAAACCCACACAGACACGGGGAGAACGTGCAAACTCCACACAGTCAGTGACCCAAGCCAAGAGTCGAAACAGGATCCCTGGCACTGTGAGGCAGCAGGGCTGACCACTGTGCCACCGTACCGCCTTTATGCATGTACCTTGCAGCCATAATGTGGAGATCTCGGGTCAGCTACACAGCTCTGGTCCAACATCAGGCTTAAGGTCCCAGCTCTTACCTGCAGGCAGCTTAACCAATCTTTTGTGAACTTTCATTCACCATATCCTTAATAATAGATGGGAGCTGAATGCTGACTTATCTCTACAGCAGGATCTTCCTGCAGGTAGTGGACAAGCAAATTGAAAAGAAGATTGTGTATTGCAGCATTGAGGCCCTTACCGATTGTGAAAAATGCTACTGTCCACTTATTTTACACCCCAGTGGTTTTCCAGATGTCAAAACTGCAACGTTCAATTCCTTGGCCTTCCTGGAATGCTCTCTCTCTCTCTCACAGTTATAATCGCCTAAGCTGTGCTTACACTTAACAACATCTGTCTATCTTGTACCTTAAATGCTGAGCTTTAGTCAGTCAGTGCCACCTGCGGAGAACATCTGCCAGTTTTGATGATTTGACGCACAAAATCCAATTTTCTTTTGTGGGTTTATTTGTGGCGTTCAAGTTAGCCGGCTGGTGATCGTCAGGAAGTATTTCGGAATGTACATGACAAGAAGGGCCATCCATCCAATCATTCTTTTTTGTTGTTGTTGTTTACATTCCACCTTGGTGACTCATTTATCGAATATTCTGAGCTCTCCCCACTGCCCACCCCCCCAGCTCCCCCCGCAACAGCGAATGAAACAATTTGAAGAGGTGCTGCCAGTCTGCGCAATGAAAAGGGAAGACAGATGGTGGGTTAGAGTGCGCCTGACAAGTTCTGAAGAGCCTTGTTTGCAGGTGCTGCTCACGTCATCCATCACACTTCCAGCTAATGGCTGGAAATGTCAAATCTCTCTCTGGATCTTTATGCCATTCGTTAAACTGGATCAAACAGAAAGCAGGACGTGAGTGAGGTGTGGGTGGTGGTGGGGTAAAGGTCGGGGGGATGTTCAGGGTAGGAAGGTTGGATTGCGAAGGTGAATTGTGATAGGCAAGGCACCTTTGTCCAGTCATTTCAAGGTAATGGAGCTTGCATCTCCCACTTAATGTGGCATGTGTTTCTTCCTTTGAAATCTGAGACAGTCCATTTAAAAGCTGACTTACATTCACATTTTCTGAAAACCAGGCATCTGATGAAATGTGATCTTTCAGAGAATGCTCTTTGATCTAATGTGCTAGAGTTGAGGGTGGGTGGGGGGTGTGTGTTTGTTTGCTGGAGGGCCAAGTAATCAGTTATTTCTACTTGGCAAACAACTTTGTCATAGAGGGAAAAAAAAAATTTTGTTACCAATCCCAAGTGTGCAAGTTGGCGCAGATTACAGTAAACAAAATTATCAAGCGACGCCTGATCAAAAATACTGTTTGGTTTAATGAAAGTATTTTAGGTCCTGATGCACAGGGTTGGATTTTACGGAGTGTCATGGTCCCAGCCCCAGTGGCCAAAAGGTCGCTGGAGGGGAAGGGGGCAGGAGACCCAATACCGACACAATGGACTTTCTGCGCTGTGATAGTTCTGTGATTCTGTGAACTGGCCCATAATCCCCTTGGCTGCCCTGCAGCAATTTAATTGTGGGCTAAGTGTAAATTGCTCAAAGGCGAGTCTTTTGCCCCTGTCTCAGGAGGAGGACCCACCTTCCAGGACCGTCAACCAATCGGATGGCCCACAGCACTCCACTATAGGTAGTCCCACCATGCAGAAAAGCCCAGTTGAGTCCAGGGTCAGGACTCTCGGTGAGTAGTTTGGTGAGGGTCAGTTCAAGAAGCCAGGACCATGATCGGGCGGGTTTCCTCCAATATACATTTGGAATATTGTGTGCAGTTCTGGTCACCTCACTATAAGAAGGATGTGGAAGCGCTGGAAAGAGTGCAGAGGAGATTTACCAGGATGCTGCCTGGTTTGGAGGGTAGGTCTTATGAGGAAAGGTTGAGGGAGCTAGGGCTGTTCTCTCTGGAGCGGAGGAGGCTGAGGGGAGACTTAATAGAGGTTTATAAAATGATGAAGGGGATAGATAGAGTGAACGTTCAAAGACTATTTCCTCGGGTGGATGGAGCTATTACAAGGGGGCATAACTATAGGGTTCGTGGTGGGAGATATAGGAAGGATATCAGAGGTAGGTTCTTTACGCAGAGAGTGGTTGGGGTGTGGAATGGACTGCCTGCAGTGATAGTGGAGTCAGACACTTTAGGACCATTTAAGCGGTTATTGGATAGGGACATGGAGCACACCAGGATGATAGGGAGTGGGATAGCTTGATCTTGGTTTCAGATAAAGCTCGGCACAACATCGTGGGCCGAAGGGCCTGTTCTGTGCTGTACTGTTCTATGTTCTATGTTCTAATAGACCCAGGAGGCTCACAAAGGGGGCATTCTCCCCCCAACTTGCCCAACACCAGCCTGTGCAACTAAAGCAGTTGGACTGCTCTTATGGTGTGGAATCTCCCTTGCTGTGAATAAAATACTGGTGGGATGTGGCATGAAGCCCTTATGTGAGCATTCATTTGCCACTTTAGGCTTTAATAAACCCAAAATCCCCCCCTCCCCGCCAAAATTTCAGAGGTAGACGGCAGGAGGGCCACTCACTGGATCTTACACACTCCTTCCCACCTTCAACCCTGCTAGCGGGAGAGCATACAATCGATGTCAGAGACAAATCCTATCAGCCTTGAAGGTGCAGGGTCCAAATCTTTCGGAAAATGTAGGAGAACAGTTGATTTTTCAAGATTTGAGCTTGTTCCCCCTTCTTTTGAAGTCCTTCATTCTTTTAATGATTGCTGATTCTTTTGCCTCATTCTGTGCTCCAGCTCACTGGAAGCTCATGTTTCTCTGATGCTGCCTATACCTAGTGGTTATCACCTGTTTGTTCCAGTCACTTGCTGCGAGTTAAAATTGATAATTAACCTCATACATTTGAAATATCATCAAGGCAACATTTGATGAGTGTGGTGTTAAGGAGACTTAGGAAAACTGGAGTCAATGGGAACCGGGGGAAAACGCTCCGTTGGTTGGAGTCATACCTGGCACAAAGGAGGATGCTTGTGGCTGTTGGAGGTCAATGATCTCAGCTCCAGGACATCCTGGCAGGTATTCCTCAGGGTAGTGCCCTAGTCCCAAGCATCTTCAGCTGCTTCATCAAAGACCTTCCTTCATCATATAGTCAGAAGTGAGGGTGTTCACGGATGACTACACAACATTCAGCACCATTTATGACTCCTGAGATACTGAACTGGTCCATATCCAAATGCAGCAAGACCTGGACAACATTCAGACTTGAGCTGATAAAAGGCAAGCAACATTCGCGCCACACAATTGCCAGGCAATGACCATCTCCAACAAAAGAGAAGCTAACCATTGCGCCCTGATAGTCAGTGGCATTACCATCGCTGAATCCTCCTCTATCAACATCATGTGTGTTGCCATTGACCACAAACTGAACCCTTGATCAGCCATATAAAAACTGTAGCTGCAAGTGCAGGTCAGAAGTTGGCAATTCTACAGTGAGTAACTCACCGCCTGACTCCCTAAAGCCTATCCACCATCTACAAGGCACAAGTAAGAAGTGTGATGGTATACACTTCACTTGCCCACATGAGTACATCTCCAATAATATTCAAGAAGCTCGACACCATCCAGGACAAAACAGCCCATTTGATTGGCATCTCATCCACAAACATTTATGTCCTCCTTTAACAATGCACAGTAGTAGCACTGTGTCCCATCCATAAGATACATTGTAAGATATCACCAAGGCTCCTGAGACAGCATCTTCCAAATCCACAGCTGCTACCAACTAGGACAAGGGAAGCAGATGCATGGGAACACCAGAACCTGGAGGTTACGTTCCAAACCACTCACCATCCGCACTTGGAAATATAATCACCATTTCCATAATGTCGCTGGGTCAATATTCTGGAACTCCCTCCCTAACAGCACTGTGGGTGTACCTGCACCGCATGACTGTAGTGGTTCAAGAAGGTAGCTCACTACCACCTTCTCCAGGGCAATTAGGGATGGGCAATAAATGCCAGCCTAGCCAGTGATGCCCATGTCCCAGGAATGAATTAAAAAATTTAGTGCTGTGAAATTGATGATGTTTTTTGATAGCTACTTCACAAAATGGCAAATTTATAAAATGCATAAATCTCTCTAAATGTTTTGCACCAAATCTTTGCAATTGGCATTTTTTTCTCCTTTTGCTGATTTCTTATATTACCCTGATTTTCTTTTTATCCCTAACCATCCTCCTCTTCCAAAGGTACTGTCTAAAAGTAAAGTTTATTTATTAGTGTCACAAGTAGGCTCACATTAACACTGCAATGAAGTTACTGTGAAAATCCCCTTGTCGCCACACTCCGGCGCCTGTTCAGGTACACTGAGTATGAATTTAGCATGGCCAATGCACCTAACCAGCACGTCTTTTGGACTGTGGGAGGAAACCAGAGCACCCAGAGGAAACTCAAGCAGACACGGGGAGAACATGCAGACTCCACACAGAGAGTGACCCAAGCCAGAATTGAACCCGGGTCCCTGGCGCTGAGGTAGCAGTGCTAACTACTGTGCCACTTAGTCCAATGTCTAATGTGATATAGAGTTCTGAGATTCTGCAGTTAACCACACAGTTCGTCCTTGACATACATGTCCCTATATGAAAGATTATCATGTTATGGGGTACATAATTAAAAGTTTCAGTATAGTCAGAAGCTGTGAGCGTCCAAGATTTCACTCCCAAGGATTCAATCTTTGATCTTGACTCTTTGTCTCAATATTCATAGTCAGTGCAGCAGAATTTATTTATGACCCTGAGTCAGTGTGCAGAGGGTTTTCCCCGAGGGATCAGAGAAGAACAAAGTCACCAGGCTTACTATCGAAGTGCTTCTTCTGTCATCCAATTACAGATGCTATTTGCTTCAGTGGTAAAACATATGGCTCCGTTTTTTCGATGATTTGGATGAGTGTTTAATTAGAGAGGTGAACAAGAATAGGAATGAAAAGAGAATTCAAGGACAGTCATTCTAAAAGAGTCAATGATATAATTTATAAGACCGTAAAGCCACAAGACGTAGGAGTAGAAGTAGGCCATTTGGCCCATCGAGTCTGCACTGCCCTTCAATGATCTTAACTGATCTGATATGATAATCCTCACCACTTTCCAGCCTTATCCCCCACTAATCCTAATTCCTTGACTGATTAAAAATCTCGGCCTTGATCATACTTAATGACCTCGCTTCTACAGCCCTCTGCAGTAATAAATTCCAGAGATTCACTACCCTCTGAGAGAAGAAACTCCTCTTCATCTCTGACTTAAATAAGTGACCCCTTACTCTGAGATTATGCCCTCTGGTCCTAGACTCTGTCCCACAAGGGAGAACATCCTCAATGCATTTACCCTGTCAAGGCCCCTGAGAATCCAGTATGTCTCAATAAGGTCATCCCCCCATTCTTCTAAACTCCAGTGAGTACAAACCCAACCTACTCAAGCTCTCCTCAGAAGTAAATTCCTCCATATATGGGATCAACCAAGTTTTTTTTATTCTTCAATGGGATGTGTCACTGGCAAGGCAAGTATTTGTAGCCCATACCTAAATACCTTTGAGACATTAGTGGTGAGCCACTGTATTTATCAGGTGCTGGTCCACCTACAGCATTGTTCAGAAGGGAGTTCCAGGCTTTTGACCGAGCAACAATGAAGAAACGGTTATACATTTGCAATTGGTCAGGATGGTTTGTGACATGGATGGGAATTTGCAGGTGATCGTGTTCCCATCCATTTGCTACTCTGTCCTTTTAGGCTGTAGAGATTGGGGTGGGATTTTAAACACTCCCCTCCCCCGCCCGCAGTGTGTTTTGTGGCAGTAGAAATGGCCCACCGCAGGCCAGCGACAGGATCTTCTGGTCCCACTGCAGTCAGCAGGGTTTCTTGTTGTTCGCAGCATCTGCCCCTGGGGAACCCGAGGAAGGGGGTCGCCGTCGGCAGGACTGGAAGATCATGCAGCGGGAACTGCTAGAAATTCCTGTCTTGTAAGTTTGGGGGATGCAGTCAAAGGAAGGTTGGTGAGTTTCCATAGTGCACATTGTGGATGATACACACTACTGCAACTGTGTGCCAGTGGTGGAGGGAGTGAATGTTTAATGTGATGAAAGGGGTGTCCAACAAGCGGGATGGTGTCGACCTTTTTGAGTGTTGTTGGAGCTGCACCCATCTAGGCAAGTGGGGAGTATTCCATCACATTCCTGACTTGTGCCTTGCAGATGGTGAACAGGCTTTGGGGAGTCAAGAGGTGAGTTACTCACCATTGAATTCCCATCCACTTAGCTGCTCTTGCACAGTATTTATATGGCTGGTCTGCTTCCTGTCCAATAACCCCCAGAGTGTTGACAGCGGGTATTCTGCAATGGATAAATAATGTATTTAAATCTGTAGTTCATTGTTACTGTCTTTGTTAATAAAGAGGCAAAACACTTGCAACACTCAAAATGGAGAGAGATGCTTGGCTGGAGTAGTTATGAAGCAAGCCACATGAGCCACACACAAAGTAGAAAGAAGGCTGAGTGGGACTAGTTTGGATTGGAGTCCTTTCACCTTTGATCCAAATGCAACTTGTGCAAATGTTTCAAAGTCTCCATTGTGTCACAGCTGTTGAGAGTTCAAACTGAAGTGAGGAAAATCTGAATAAAAGCCTCAGTGGACATTGATTTAGTGTATATAACTGATTGTAATACAGTGTCACTTGAAAGTCATTTGGTATCCCCCTTGGTGGCCGTAACTGAGATCGATAGGACAAAAAATAGAAAAAAACACAGTAGTATTGTAAGATGAGCTCTTCTGCTCTTGGATCATGGGCTTATTATTTAATTAGTGCAGAGAGAACTTAATAATAAATCAAATTATAACTAGGGCAGCACAGTAGCACAGTGGCTAGCACTGCTGCATCACAGTGCCAGGGACCCGCTGTCTCGCAGCGCCAGGGACCTTGGGTGACTGTGCGGAGTCTACATGTTCTCCCCATGTCTGCATGGGTTTCCTCCGGGTGCTCCAGTTTCCTCCCTCATTCCAAAGATGTGCAGGTTAGGTGGATTGGCCATGCTAAATTACCCCTTAGTCTCCCAAGATGTGTAGGTTAGGGGGATTAGTGGGGTAAATGCGTAGGTTTAGGGTATAGGGCAAGTGGGGTGGGCCTGGATAAGATACAGTGTTGGAGAGTTGGTGCATACTCGATGGGCCAAATGGCCGCCTTCTACACTGTTCTGAACATTCTATGGATCTATTCTATGAAGTGGAGATGCTGGCATTGGACTGGGGTAAGCACAGTAAGAAGTTTCACAACACCAGGTTAAAGTCCAACAGGTTTATTTGGTAACACAGGCTTTCGGAGCTTTGCCCCTTCCTCAGGTTCACCAACATTCACTCACCTGATGAAGGAACAGCGCTCCGAAAGCTTGTGTTACCAAATAAACCTGTTAGACTTTAACCTGGTCTTGTAAGACTTCTCACTGTGCTTATTCTATAAAAATACAGGTGCTGTTGCTGAATGCCAAAAGGGAATAAACTGGCTCTATTTCCCAGCAATGTTGACACACACATTTTCACAAGATCATATTAGGTGGATCCAATGCTATCGTATTCCATGCTCAACCGGGAGACTTGAGTTGACTGGCTTACCTCAGCTATTACTCACAGTCAAGTCTTTTCCAAGTCATTAAATCAAAGGAAGGTGATACATGTGGAAAGGCCATTGGCTAATTGAGCCAATTCCACCCACAGATCCTGCACAATAAACGCCGATCTGAACTCATTCCAACACATTGAGCCTCCTGATAAAAATATATGTTTCAGTCTCTCACTGTCAACCAAATTCATTTTCAGCGCAGACGTCAGAATGCTCTGCAAAATATTCAATCTCCTCTGTCCGCCATCAGCAATTTTATATCATTACAGGAAATCCCCTATGCATACCATTTAGGAACAGTTTAAATAGCAACTGACTCAGAACAGATCCCTGTAGCGCTCCATTCATCATTATTTCCTGACCACAGCCTATGTCATCTATCGTCACCACCTGTTGTCTGTTGCAAAGCTGGTTTAAAACCTAATTAGCTAATTTGTCATCAATTCCATGGCCCTATATTATCTTTATAAGGCGCAGCAGAAGCAGGCTGGGCCCAGAGGTCGATAGATTGAAACCATTCTCTGCCATTGACGTTTTCACCTTTAAAAAAAGCATCTTTATGAGCTTTGCATGTTATTTATCACTTATCAAACTCCTCCCAACAATCAAAGTAACCTGTTACTTCAACTGGAAACAGGTAGGAAATGGTTTTGCACACGGACCGCTATTGTTCGCCATTTACGTAAACAGGTTGGACTTGGAAATCCTGCAGATAACACTAAATTGTGGACTACAGTTAGTATAGCGAAACTCTGTAAAAATACAAGAAGCACATTGGCCCAAATTTTACTGGGGTGGGGCATCTTGCAGTGTGCCCTGTTCGGTTAGACTTTTTACCGCACCCCTTTAGATCAAAGATACACGCGTCCAATCACTTGTTGAAAGTGTGCACTGGTAACACGTGACACGGGCCGATCGCCTTAGCCAATGGCATTTAAGGATTGAGAAAGAAACAGAGGATTGACTGCAAAGGAGGACGAATTAAGAGTCAGCGCAGATAATTAGACAGAGGAGAGGTGTGTTAAATAGAGAGGAGAGAGACAATAGACAAACAAACAGCGGCAATGAATGAGATTTGGTGGGTCTGGTCCCCATGGGTTCAAATCCTATTATGGCCTCTAAATCTCGCAAGAGGGCCATAAAAGGGCACGCGCCGGCGAGATCTCGGTTTGAGATCATCCCTGCCATCCCCGCCAGTGACATGATCAGATTCATGCCCAGAAAGGAGGTGACCCTAATTTTCATGGATTTAAATTAATTTAAATGTAATTAAATGGCTTTATGCCACAGTGTCAGGCCCCGCTGAATACTCTCCCCTCCAGAGGTGTCATGTCACGCCGGTGTGATTCACTATTAGTGTTACTCTCTCTCTCTCTCTCTTCCAGTGTCACATCTTCATTGTCCAAGGGTCTCAAATCATGTCTCATGTCATGATAGTATGCTAGGACAAGGTGAGCAAATAGGTCCCAAGAAATACCTCAGCCAGTACAGTGATTGAACCCTGCAGTAACATTATTCTGCATCATGCAGGGGTTAGTTAGCCTGCTGAGCTAACTAACCCCTGCTGTTATCCTTTGAGGATCCCTGCGGGAAATGCAGTTCAGAGATACCAGTACAACATTGTAGCCCCAATTATCTTTGCTGGGAAAGAGAGGGATCATGGAATTGCCCCTTCTCAGTTACCAAACCATCAAAGCCTTGATGTGAAGAAGAAAGAAAATTATTTCAGAACAAAGGATAATTTTTTCAAACTTTTAGTTTATATAATGTACTGTCCTGGGAACCTCCTTTACATTTGTAGACCAAAGTTACAGGTAAAACATTTTTTATAAGTAAATCCAATGAAATATTTTCCAGTTCTACACAATTATCTCACCTTACAATAATAACTCCAGGAGTCGGCTGTGGAGGAACCACGCTTTTATTGCACAAAATGAAAATAAATAATAACCACAAGCCTGTGGTGGACACAACAGGTCCCAACCAGGACTGAAAGGTTAATGGACCCTCTCAGGGTCTTGCTTTATTTCAAGCTCGGGTATATGAACTCCACCTGGTGAGCTAATTGCCAATCCCCAGAGAGCTCGTGTTCAGTGAGCCCAACAGGGAGATCAATTAATGATTCCCCATGCAGATCATGGGGGGGTTAACACACTTACTTTATAAAATGCAAAGTTAGGAATTTCAGTGTAAATTCTTTTTGTAAGCATGTTGTGGAAGATATATAGTAACTCCAAATCATGGTATCATGATCAAAACGGAGCTCCTAACTGTTTGGAGATTGAGACGTGCACATTAACATTCCAGCTTCAAGGCTTCATTTTCCAAAAGTCAATCTTGGCTGTAAAACGATCCAAGTTCACAGAATGTTACAGATAAGCTGCAATTTGAAAAAGCTTTCTCTTTTCCAGGAGTTTCCTTTCACACACAAGGTGTGCAAGGTGGACAAGGCCCACATTAAATAACCTGTTTTTTTTGAACAAAACGTGAATGGAGGAAGGTGGCTCAGTAAAGCTAAAGCAAAAAATTGCAGAAGCTGGAAACTTGGAATACAAGTGGAGAATGCTGGAGACACTGAGCAAGTCAAATAGCATCAATGGCGAAATAGAGTTAATGGGGGGGGGGACGGCGGGGGGGGGAGGTCTGAACCCCTCCCTCCTTCCTAAAACAAAACACACGGTAGCACAGTAGGTGGCACGGTAGCACAGTGGTTAGCACTGCTGCTTCACAGCTCCAGGGTCCCGGGTTCGATTCCCGGCTCGGGTCACTGTCTGTGTGGAGTTTGCACATTCTCCTCGTGTCTGCGTGGGTTTTCTCCGGGTGCTCCGGTTTCCTCCCACAGTCCAAAGATGTGCGGGTTAGGTTGATTGGCCAGGTTAAAAATTGCCCCTTAGAGAACTGAGATGCGTAGGTTAGAGGGATTAGCAAGTAAATATGTGGGGATAGGGCCTGGGTGGGATTGTGGTCGGTGCAGACTCGATGGGCCGAATAGCCTCCTTCCGCACTGTAGGGTTTCTATGATTCTATGATTTGACACATTGAGTTTAGTTTGGGTGAGATATGAGAATTTAAAAGAACCCTGGACCTGAGCCCAACCTGTCCACTTCCAGTTTTAAGGGAGTTGGGGTGGAGTGGGGGTTTGGGTAATGGTGGAGGGAAGGGCGGTGATCCAGCCACCACGCTACCATGAGATGGGTTGGCCATTGAAATATTATAATATTTATAATATATAATCAGGTTATTCCTGATTGACTTTCACAAGAGGAGAAGCTAGGAATTGTGTAACAACATCACACCTTCTTCATTCCCACTCCTTCCATCTTGAAAGACATTGGGGTTTCTTGTTTCACCGCCCATGTCAGTAATCTGTTCCACAAACTTATCACTTTCAGTGCAGTTCCTCATTTCTTTGATGGTCCCGAATGTTATGGTATTTACTTGGATCAAAATCGTCCAAACTTTTCCTAACTTTGAATACTTCCCCCATACCTTCCCTCTGGACAAGAGAGAAGATAAATTCCTGGTTGTGACTGTTAGTTCATCCCTGCTAGGGACTCTTACCTCTTTAGTTATTCCCTCAAGTTTGGAGATAAACTGTGCAGCTCTCTCCAATAATAGAATATCTTTTTTTTTAAATGGTGCCCAAAACTGGGCACAATACTCCAGAGCTGGTCACAGCAGGCCCACATACTGTTGTTACACTATATCCGTTGCAAGGTGCCCTAAAACCTTGTCATCTCCTTTTATTTAACAAAACAAGAAGCAAATTGTCCTGATGATTTTAGTACCTGCTCACCAAAATCCCAGGATCCTTCTCCTGCTCTGACACTTTAAGATAAATGTTCTTGTTGTCTCCGGCTATTTCTCTCAACAACACAGAAATTTGTATTGGCAGCACCTTGTAAATTGCCACATATGAACCTACAGAATTGGAGCAGAAGGAGGCAATTCGGCCCCTTAATCCTGCTCTGCCATTCAATAAGATCTGTCTGCATTGTGTCCCACATTCCCATCTATCGTCAATAACCTTTGATTCCCTTGCCTAAGAAGAATCTTTCCACCTCTGTCATAAAAATATTCAATGACTCCACTTCCACTGCATTCTGAGACAGATATCCAAAGTCGCACAACCCTCAGGGAAAAGATTTCTCCTCATCTTTGTCCTATAAGGGTGGCACAGTGGTTCACATTGTTGCCTCACAGTGCCAAGGTCCACGTTGTGTGACTGTCTGTGTGGAGTCTGCACGTTCTCCCCGTGTCTGCGCGGGTTTCCTCCGGGTGCTTCGGTTTCCTCCCACATTCCAAAGATGTGCAGGTTAAGTGTGTTGGCCATGTTAAATTGTCCCTTCGTGTCAGGAGACTAGATTGGTAAATATGTGGGCTTAAGGGGATAGCCTGAGTGGGATTGTTGCCGGTGTGTTAGAATGTAACTAATGATAACATTGGATGTGTTGTAGCGTGACCAATGGTAATAAGCTGTAAGAGTCAGCTGACCCAGTAAACTATGTAACCAATTACAAAATGATGTGGTGGTCATATGGCCAGCTGACTCAGTATAAATTAGAACCTGTTGGGAATTGTTACAGAGCTTGGAATGGCCCAGGATGAGGCCTCAAGGATTGGAATAATGAAGTTTCTTTATTAAACCTTTTTCTTTGATTTATCTGTTGGAGTAAGTTTTGTTTCATTTTATTGCCAATAACTGAAGAGTACCTTCTGCTGGATGAACATGGTGCAGGCTCGATAGGCTGAAAGGCCTCCTTCTGCACTGTAGGGATTCTATGCTTCTAGATAAGGGCAACCCCTAACTTTAAACGTGTGCCTCCTAGTTCTGCCCCTCTCGGCCTGCCCTGCTTTGGAGGAAGCTCCCAGCAGATTGCGGCTAGAAGTATCATTGCCAAACTCTCAGCTGACCAGCAATGTATAGAATTATTTTGGGTTCAGTTGGCAGATAGCTGAACACGTGCAGACTGTGTGGCAGCTGCTGTAAGGAACTCTTCACTCCCTTCAAGAAGATTGAGCGAGGGAGAACACAGGCATTTTAAAGCAGCATGGATTCATATGAAAAGGCTGATTTGTAGAGCACTTGATTTGCACTCCAGAGGTGAACATTGCAGGATATTCTACCACAAATTTCTGTCCCCTAACTCTGGTAAAACATTTGGACAGTGTGCTACAATGCTCTGTCATTAAATGCAGAGTGTGACCTCCGTGTTTTGCGTGGATTTTTTCATCAGCAAGGCCCACTTCTGCATCGTCATGTGTAATGTGGCTATCAGATTTTCAGAAAGGATAAGGCACCTGTTGGCGCTATAGTGTGTGTGTGTGTGATACTGCCTGAGCCACTCAATTTTGCATTACTTGGTAACCCAGTCACAGTCAGGCATTATGTCGTCTATAATGAATTGACAGCAAATATAAAGATTGTGCCAGCCAGGAAGGTTATGCAAGCAGAATGAAAAAGTGGAGTGTTGCTTTCAAAATCTGAAATAAATGGCACGCTGTATAATAGCCGAGAGATCATAGTGCAAGGTTAGCACACATGTTTTCCCACATTAATAGCAACATTTTAATAACTTTCGCAGATCTCCGGTGCTGGTGTTGAATTAGAGATTACACTGCTTTCTGGTAGAAATGTTTCTGGAATTGGATGGGGGTTGGGGGGAAGGGGTGGGTGGTTTCTGGTGCGGGGGGACGGACTGGGTGGGGGGGGTGGGCACTGGAGGTGGGGGGTGGGTAGATACTGTTAACAGGATGAAGTGTTGTGGGACTTCTAATGACCAGGGCCACTTTGGTTACCATGAAGGCATGTTAGGCACTCTAGAAATACTCAGCAGTTGGGGTTCTGGCTAGGGATGGCCTAGAGGTATTATTGCTAGACTATTAGTCCAGAAACTCAGCTAATGCTCTGGGGACCCGGGTTCGAATCCCGCCGTGGCAGTTGGTGAAATTTAAATTCGATGAAAAAAAAATATCCGGAATTAAGAATCTACTGATGGCCACAAAACCATTGTCGCTTGTCAAAAAAACACATCTGGTTCACTAATGTCCTTTAGGGAAGGAAATCTGCTGTCCTTATCTGGTCTGGCCTACATGTGACTCTAGATGCCACAGCAATGTGGTTGACTCTTAAATGATTGACTCAATAAATGCAGGCCAACGAGCGACGCCCATGTCCCAGAAATGAATAAAAAATCAGTGGAACAGGTGGAGGAGGAACGTGTGCCATCTGGAATATCTCAATGGCTGTTCTGGCAGATGAAGGCTGCCGAGGAACAGAACCTCTTGGCTTCCTTGCCATTGGATGAAGGTTTTGTTCTGTCAAGGCACATGCAGAGGCTGGTGGGCAGCAGTTTCCCCATTCTAAAAGATGTCACGCACAGGCCTCTTTCCTTCCGTGTACATCTGCCCAGGCCTTTGGCGACTGGCAAATGGCGACAGGAGACGTCATTATCTGGAAGCTTCTAGTCATGATCTGGCATGGAAGCAGCAATTACAAGTTGGTCATCTCACACTCGGATGAGGTAGGGGTGCCTTTTGGCAACCAGAAATCTGACTGAGCAGTCAGTCCCCTTTAGGATCCACTCTGCTCACCTCTTATTGGGAAGGGGGTTAGAAAAAGTGTCCCAAAAAATGGTCTGCCTCAATTCTTCTGACTGGATAGCCACACCCAGAGGGATCACTCTATGCAGTACAAACACATAGTTTGGGACCTGGAACATCAGGACCCTCGTGGACACACCTGCGAGTGAATGCCCAGGCCATTGCACTGTATTTGTTGCCTGAGAATATCGGCGATTTACATTGTCACTCTGAGTGAGTCCCAGCGAGCCGGAGGGAGACAGCTCAAGGAACTCCTGGGTGGCTATCCTTCTTTCTGGAAGGGAAAATCAGAAAGAGAAGGCAGCTGAGTTCACGGAGTTGTATTTCCCACCAGGAATGAACTTGTGAACCGGCTACATGAGTTCCTGTTGGAAGAAATGAGCATCTCATTACTCCTCATCTCAAATTGGCAAGGAGCCAATTTGATACTATAGTCGGCGTATATGCCTCATCTCTGGGTGCTGCCAAACTTGACCAAGCTCTCTGTGGGGTTTCGAAGGAGACTAGGTTTATTCTTCTTAAAGACTTTGAGAGCAGAGTGGGAAGAGATCCCAATCTCTGCAATGGAACCTTTGACAGGGAAGTAATTGGAAAAGTCAACTCCAATGGCATTCTTCCCCTGATCAAGTGCATCCAACGTTAGCTTGTGTCGCCTGTACCCTGGTACACTAGAAGAACGAGTACAAAACGTCATGACATCAGCTAGCGTCCAAGCACTAGCACCTGATCAATTACATCATCGTCCACTCCCAGAATCACAAAGATGTTCGTACCTCCGGGCCGTGTCAGGGACTGATGACTGCTGGACCAATCACCAACATATTCAATTGTGTCCATCAAAATGGCCCCCAAATGACAGGTAACAACAGAATAAATGTCCACAAAAGATCAACATGAAGGATCCAATCAATCCAATCCAATCCCACCATTGATTCCATCCCCACTTCCCGCTACCTCAGGAAAGCAGCCAGCATAATTAAGGATGCCACACACCCTGGATACACTCCTTTCCACCTTTTTCCGCCGGGGAAAAGATACAAAGTTCTGAGGATATGTACCAACCGACTCAAGGCCAGCTTCCTTTCTGCTGCCATCGGACTTTTGAATGAACCTACCTCGCATTAAGTTGATCTTTCTTTACACCCTAGCTATGACTGTAACACTACATTCTGCACTCTCTCCTTTCTTTCTCTAGGTATGGTGTGCTTTGTCTATATCGTGCACAAGAAACAGTGCTAATATATGTGACAATAATAAATCAAATCAGATCAAATCAAAAAAGACCAATTCCAGTAATGTCTGAGGGAAAAACTTCCAAAATTCAATCAAAAATGGATGAAGAGCGTCCATAGTGTCTGGGATGTCCTCAAGGCCAATATTATCAATGCCTGCAAAGAGACACTTGGATTTTCTGTCAGGAAACATCTGGATTTGTTTGTTGAAAATGATCAGGATTTCAGCAAATTGATTAATCTCAGGCCAAAAACGTACTGCACCTGGCAGAATGACCCACAATCAAAGCAAAATAAGGGAAACCATGTTTAACCAATTTATTCGAGTTATTTGATAGAGTAACATGTGTTGTGGATAAAAGAGAGCCTATAAACGTACTGTGATTGAATTTCCAGAAGGCATTTGATAAGGTGCCACATCAAAGGTTATTGTGGAAAAATAAAAACTCATGGTCTAGGGTTTAACATATTAGCATGGACAGATGGTTAACTGGCTGGCAGAAAGCAGAGAGTATGCATAAATGGGTCTTTCTCTGATGGCAGGGTGTGACAAATTGTGTCCCAAGGGTCTGTGCTGGGGCCTCAACTTTTTAACATTTATATCAATGACGTAGATGAATGGCTAAATTTCTGAAGCGCACAAAGATAGGCAGGAAAATACATTGTGAAAAAGGCATAGAAAGTTGCAGACGAATATAGATAGTTTGAACGAGTGGGCAAAAATCTGGCAGAAGTATAGTGTAGGAAAATGTGAATTATTTCACTGTGACAAGAAGAACAAAAGGCAGAATATTACTTAGATGGAAAACAGTTGCAGAATTCCGAGATGCAGAGGGATCTAGATACGCTAGTGCATTAATTTCAAATGTTAAGCATGCAGGTACAGCAATGAATAAAGAAGCCTAATGGAATGCTATCCTTTATCATGAGAGGAATTGAACATAAAAGTGAGAATGTTATGTTTCAGTTATACTGGACATAGAACCATAGAATCCCTACAGTGCAGAAGAAGGCCATTCAGCCCATCGAGTCTGCACTGACTTTCTGAAAGAACAACTTACCCTCCTCATTGCCCTATTCTGTAACCCCATGCATTTACCATGGCTAATCTGCCAAACCTGCACATCTTTGGACTGTGGAGGAAGCCGGAGCACGTGGAGGAAACCCAGACATTCACGGGGAGAATGTGCAAACTCCATACAGACAGTCACCTAAGGCTGGAATCAAACCCAGGTCCATGACACTGTGAGGCAGCAGTGTTAACAAAATTGGTGAGACAACATCTTGAATACTGTGTGCAGCTTTGGCCCCCATATTTAAGGGAAGGAATGAATGTGTTAGAGCCAGTTCAAGGTTGACTGGATTGATACCTGGAATGAACGGGTTGTCTTATAAGGGAAGGTTGGACAGACAGGGCTTGTTTTCATTGTAGATTAGAAGAGTGAGGGGTAACTTGATTGAAGTGTAAAAGATCCTGAATGGTCTTGACAAGGTGGTTGTGGAAAGGATATTTCCACTTGTGGATAAGTCCAGAACTAGGGGGGCACTGTTTTCAAATTAGGGGTCGCCTTTTTAGGACAAAGATGAGAAGACTTTTTTCTCTGAGGGTTTTGTGACTTTGGAACTCTGCCTCAGTAGGTGGTAGAGGCAGAGATCACTGAATATTTTTAAGGTGGAGGTAGTTAGATTGTTGTTAGGAAAGGGAATCAAAAGTTATTGAGGATTGATGAAAATGTAGAATTTGAAACAAAAACAGATCAGCTATGATCTTATAGAATAGCGGAGCGGGCTCAAGGGACCAAATGGCTTATCATAGAATCCCGATAGTGCAGAAGGAGGCCATTTGGCCCATCAACTCTGCACTGACCACAATTCCACCCTGTTCTATTCCCGTAACTCCATGTATTTACCCTACTAGTCCCCCTGACATTAAGGGGCAATTTAGCATGGCCAATCCACCTAACCTGCACATCTTTGGACTGTGGGAGAAACCGGAGCACCCAGAGGAAACCCACGCAGACACGGGGGAACATGCAAACTCCACACAGACAATGACCTGAGGCTGGAATCGAACCTGGGTCCCTGGTGCTATGAGGCAGCAATGCTAACCACCGTGCCACCCCTACTTGTGCTCCTATTTCATATGGTTGTACAATCACATGATCGTATGCAAGAACAGGGAAATAATTCTGTCAGTAATCTCCTTGGTCGCAGTGCACTGTTTATAATTGGGTTTGGTTCCTGGAACGCACTTGCATTTCCCTTTTCCACTTTATCACAATAAATGCGGAGAGGCAGCAAGGTTTTTTAATCATTACTTTTGAGGTACCACCACCCAGGACAGCCCTTCAGATGAAGTTCAACCTTTCGAATGCATTGCTCTGCCTTTTGCCTTCAAACATTTAACATTTCTCTATTCGTGCTGAGAGTGCGTAAACACTAAGGAAAAGAGAACAATAAATAGAAGGTTCAACTAATTTACATATTGGTTTCTTTACTTTGTGTCACTGCAACAAGAACTTGAATTTTATATCGTGCCTTTGATGCTGAGAAAAAAATTCCCAAGGTGTTTGGTGGAAGTGTGAAGAAAGAAAACTTGAACATACTTTCATCAGGACTTGGATTCAGAATCTTGCTCTGTGCTGGAATAATGATGTTGCACTTCCAGAACTTGCTAATGTTTATGTGAAATCTGTTGTTTGAAAATAAAACATAAAGAAAGGGGTGCATCTGGTGTCACCATTTTGAAGAAAAAAATAACATAGGGATTTGAATTCCTGTGGCGGTTTTGCCAAATTTATATCAGTCTGGCAGGAAGGCTAGGAACAAGGCCAGGGCCCATCCGTATTGGGTTTCAATTTGATTTGAGAATTTCCCCCTCGCCTTGAGGGGACTGATCATCTTCCAGCCTTTTACAAGACCAGCCACATAGGAAGGAATGGGTCGATGGGTGGGGACGCTTACACGGGACTTGCATGTTCACACGGGTCCCGGCTGCAGGCAAAGTTAGAGCAGTGCATTGGCCATCAGAAGGATGCAGTTGGGCTACAGTAAGGGAGTCCAGACCAAGGAAGGTGGTGTGAGTCCCTGTAGGTTGCATTTCTAAAAAAAAGATTGCGTGTTGGCATTCTTAACACAGGAGACTGAAGAGGGTAGAGAAGAGGTCTCAGGGTGGGCGTTTGATACATCCACGGTACACTTGAAAATACCACGCCCGAGTCTTTTTTACAAGAGGCCTTAAAATTAGTGAACCCATCTAGTTCACTAATGTCCTTGAGGGAAGGAAATCTGCTGTCCTTACCTGATCTGGTCTACATGTGACTCAAGACCCACAGTGGGGGAGGCAGAACTTGGCAGGACTCCACATTGGTTGGGAGGTACCCCCACTGATCCTGTGCAAACAGGTAGCCCCAACAATGACCACACAAACTCTGGCTGTTTGGTGAACATAGCAAGATCATGATCTGGTGGACTATTGGCCACAAAGATTGATTCAAAGTCTATCTTCCTTCTTGTTGTCTCCTACTCACCGGTTTTCACTTTCTCAGTACCTGTGTTCGATACGGAGCAGCTGCAGTTGGCAATATATCATATATATTACCTTTTGCTGTCTACGTTACCTCAGCAATGTCATTCTTCTTGTTTTTGGAATTTTATACCAACAACAAAGTGACCTTAACGGCTGTGGGAATACAGTCTCCTGCCGATTTTCTGGAGTAATTTTCTGTTGCAACACAGAAGAGGGTGAGGATTCAAAACCCTAAGTTCTAACACTTTGGTGAATTTGCACTTTTTGGAATTGTAGCCTGTCACCTGATGAGAATGCTAGCCTTTGGGACATTCATGGTGCACTTAAAAATATCATGCCCAGGTCTTTTTTACAAGAGGCCTTAAAATTAGTGAATCCATCCAGTTCACTAATGTCTTTTAGGGAAGGAAATCTGCCATCCTCACTTGGTCTGGCCTACATGCGACTCAAGACCCACTGCAATGTGGTTGACTGTTAAATGTTTTCTGAAATGGAGGACAGTTAGGGATGAGCAATAAATGCTGACCCAGCCAGTGACGCTCACATCCCATAAAATGAACAAAACAAATTAAACACATGAAAGAACGTAATCAAATTTACAGGAGGCAATTTATTAACCTAGATTCATCATGTTATTTTCAGCATTTTACTATGAAATATATAATTTTTAATGTCTTTAATGTTACCGACTTTATTTTTGGACAATAGGAATTTCAGTTAACTGAGGAGAGGGGTGAAATATCACAATTTAGGCATTTGATTCACCTGCTCCTTCCTTCATTGGAATGACTCAAGAACAGCTTCTTCCCTGCTGCCATCAGACTTTTGAATGGACCTACCTTATATTAAGTTGATCTTTCTCTACAGCCTAGCTATGACTGCAACACTACATGCTGCACCCTCTCCTTTCCTTCACCCCTCTGCACTCTATGAACAGTATACTTTGTCTGTATAGCACAAGAAACAATATCTTTCACTGTATCCCAATACATGTGCCAATAATAAATCAAATCATCATGTTCACCTTATTGATTATTTGGGATTGCGAGTTGTTCACTGGGAATTTTAGCCACTTCCCCTGCTTTGGTTTGTATGTCGCATGTAAGATTAACTGCACTATGTCAAGCTATTCCACTCAAATGGCCTTTACCAGTGCCTCTACTCCACTGTAGCCTCTTCCCACTCAAGTTACTTCTTTCAATTCTGCCCAGAATCCTTGTTTTTCCAATTCCCTCATTCTTGGATTTAAATCTCTTCTTAATGCGACACTGCTATCTGATTCCACCACTCCAGTTTGCAGCCAGTCCCTCTGTAAAGGAATTCCTCCTAAATTCTTTATTTGATTTGTGCATATCTATCTTTTATTCTTAATGCTCTAATTTGCTGCCGTTTAATTTTGTACCTTTCATCAAAGCATGAAGACAAGAGTTTGGCAGGAGAAGTGTCTTCAAGGTTGACATCCCAGTACATTAGTGTTACAAAGTTGAGAAGAAGTGTATCTATCTCCAAGGAATGAATTTGAGACTCTGAGCAGATCACCAGAGTGGCATGGTGGCACAGTGGTTAGCACTGCTGCCTCACAGTGCAAGGGATCCAGTTCAATTCCTGATTCGGATCACTGTCTGTGTGGTGCCGGGCCATTCTCCCCGTGTCTGTGTGGGTTTCCTCTGGGTGCTCCGGTTTTGTCCCACAGTCCGAAAGACTTGCTGGTTAGGTGCATTGGCCATGCTAAATTCTCCCTCAGTGTTGGAGTGTGGCGACTAGGGGATTTTCACAGTAACTTCATTGCAGTGTTAATGTAAGCCTACTTGTGACACTAATAAACAAACTTAAACAGAGAGTGAGTGGGAAGTAACCATATTTTGTTTAGTTTTTGGATAATATAAATACCAAAGTTACTTCGCAACATCTCTGCATGTCGTAGGGAAATAAGATTTTGTTAAGAGCGCTACTTTTTGTTCTCAAAGCTAAAATATATGTAAAAGATTAGTTTGGCTATTCTACTTTGATGTGGCATTCTCGAGTTTTGCCTTTGACCATAAGATGTAGGAGCAGAAATTGGACATTTGACCTATTGAGGGGCCTGCGATGAGTTGTCACCTGGAAACGGTTGGGGGGGGGGGGGTGAGAGGGGGGGGTGAGAGGGGGCGGGGTCACACCCTTCTCTGATTGTCATCATCTCGTTTTGCCATATCTAATCTCCTGTGAGATATCTCTGTGCAGTGAATATACTCTTCCCAATGTGCTGTCTAGCTTTTAGTTGTGCTCAACTTTTCCCAACCTGTAGCTTCTGATCACACCATTCTTTCAATTTTTGAAGCCTTACTTAAAAATCTCTTTTATAAATTCCTTTAACCTCCTAACTTTCAAAGAGGTTTTTTATAAAACTGCTTTTAAACATGGGGAGGTAGTGGCATAGTAGTATTGTCACTGTACTAGCAATCCAGAGATTAATGCTGTGGGGACCTGGACCCTGATTTTACCGGCACGCCCACCCCAAAATTGAGGCGGGCAAGGCTCGCAGAACGGCATTCTCCATTGGCCTCGGGCGCGATCTTACGAGCCTCGGGCAGACTTGCCGGTAAAATTCTGGCCCTGGATTCAAATCCCACCATGAAATTGGTGAAATTTGAATTCAATTATAAAAGTCTAATGGTGACCATAAAACCACTTTTGGTTTTAGTTTTTGTAAAAATTCATCTGGTTTCCGGGAAGGGAAATCTGCCATTTTTACCTGGTCTGGTCTATATGTGATTCCAGCAATGCCCTCTGAAATGCCACTCAGTTTCGGGGCAATTTGAAATGGGCAATAAATGCTGACCCAGCCAGTGACACCCACATCCCATAATGAACGAAAACAAACAAATTGCTGATGAAGGTGATCAATTTAATTAATAAACCACAAACCACGATGGAATTCAACCAGATATATGCTGGAGACTGCAGTTATATTTTAATGAGTTTGGTGGTTAAAGGAAAACATGGATAAGAGATTTTCAACCTCAGCAGTTTTTCACAGTTCTTCTGGAGTTGTTTACCTTATCTGTCCACATTATTCTTCAATATGGCACCAGTTTTTAATCGAAGCATTGGCGATGCTAAGATATATGAAGTTTGAGGGGCAGACAATAGGAAAGGGATGGGCCAGAAATATGTGCAGGGCATTTGAGGGGCAATTTTGCCCCTTGGTGGGACCAGACGGGCAATTTAAATCGCCCATGAAATTTGGCCACTGATGTGTCATTGCAATCCCATTGCAATCCCACAGGATATGATTTTAAATGCTCTTCTAGTTGTGGGAGAGGGAGAGGGATATCAGCCAGAATTTGGCAAGGCCCTTGTTTTTTTAATATATGTAGGTAAGGCTGTGTAATAACTCATCGGAAATGAAAATCCCGTCACCAAGTTACTTTATTTACACCATACATCTGTACACAGCCAGCTCTCCAGTTACTCCCTGCTGAATGCAGGCTGGGAATCTGACACACCTGCTTTAAATAGGGAGCATGAGGCTCCCTGATCAGGCTCCCTGATTTAACCATCAATGAGGACTCATCCGACATGTCTTCTCACACCAACCAAATAAACTAACTCAAATTAACTTAGGGACAAATTAAAAGGGGCAGCTCCCCAAAAAGAAGGGGGAAGGACCAGCAAGCCATCCGCATTAGCCTGGCTGAAGTCATCACAGGTTGCAATGTTGTCATCAGGGCTGGATGCTATTTTAACTGGGCATGATCAGTAGTATGAGTTGTGGCTTTCCCACCAAGTCTGCCTAGAGGGAGGAGCAGTCCAGTTCAGAGGAGGTCCAAAAAGCAAAGCTGTCTTCCTTTTCCTGGCTTTCCTGTGGGAATGGAGGAGCAGAGCAGCTCCTGTGTGCCTCGAGCTTAGTTCTGGCCTGCCCCCAATTCACCCACCTGACAGGCCCCCCCTCCACTCTCCCACTGAATTGTTTGAGTAACTCTGTGATCAGCCGTCACCAACATAAATTCAGCAGAATGACACCAGGGCTTTGAGGGTTAAATTGTGAGGCCAGTCTGGGTAAAATTGGTTTGGGTTTCCCTTGAGTTTTGAAGGCTCCGGGGTGATCCAAGCTATTTATTGAAATGATAAAGTTAGATGCAGAGAGACTGTTTGCTCTTGTAGTTGGAGGGAGAGGGGGTGGTGGTGATTGCATGAGATTCCAGAACAAGAATTAATCAACTTAAAATACAGAGGCCGGGCTTTTAGACATGAAAAGACTGGGAGCAGTTTTTTTTTTCACTGAGAAGATGCTGGAAATATGGTTTTCATTGCCCCTGAAAAGCTGTGAAATGTCAATTAAAATCTCCGGCACTGAAATTGATGGATTTCTGTGAAGCGATCAAAGGGTCAGGGAACAAAAGTGAGCAAATGAATTTGAGGGCCGGCTCAAAGTTGCTTAATGGCCTACTTCCTGTTCCGAAATCCTTATGTTGATGCATTCTCCTGTTTGCCCTTAATTCTCAGCAATGAGACGTACAGGGACGTGTTATGTGTTCTTTTTCAATGTGCCAGCAAAAAAAAGGTATAAATAGTACTGTGGCATTAAAGACTAAGCGCTTCAAGAACTAATTTATTTGATTTATGTAAACACCCCTAGGGTCAACATGTGGATTCTGTGCACGATATTTCTCCCCGTCTTGCACTGAACTGGATTCTGAAATGAAAATATAGTAACCGGAGAGAGAAAGAAAAATCAGTCCCCAGCAAATACTAAATGGAAAACAGATGTGGTGCATTCGAAGTTTTAAATTACCTTGTTAAACCATATTCCCATCAGTGACTAACCATCAATGTCACCACTTTAATCATAATTTGAGAATAGTTGACATCTCTGATGAAGCAAGAGGGCAAGATGATTCACTGAAGTCTCTGAGCTAACATGTCTCTAGCGAGAACACTTAGACTTACGTACAATGGAATAGAATTACAGATGAATCAAGACTTTGTTCCTCACAGTGCGTTTGACTCATTTTAAGCAGCTCCATATTTTCGGTGACCTTGAAGCACGTATCACTTAACAACTCGAAGGCGATTTCTCAGAATTGTTTTGTTTGTGAAGTCAGAATCACTTTGTAGTAACGTAATTAAGTTATAGCATAACATCGTGAGAAAGTTATGTGTTGAGAGCACAGTGGTTGCGGTTGGAGGTGCACTAACATTTGTAATAGACCCTTGCAAAGATTCTGAACTAGCTTTAACCTGCCTTCTGACATAAAACATATGATAGTACAATAAACAAAAAGGCTTATAATCGTGTGGGTGCCTTAGTAACAAACATGGCAATAGGTTCAGAAGAAATTCTTCTGTCTGTTGGTCTAACAAAGATGTTGACCCATTTATTAAGTTACTTAATGCCTTGGTTAAAATAGCAGACATAGGAATTTCATCATCAAGACATAGTCGCAAAGGACCAAAGGCATCTCACTCTATTAAACTGGGACCATTCTGGCTACTCATAGCTCGAGGGGCACCCACTCCACAAGTGTGGGGCAAAGCGAGGAGTTGGGCCTCCATGCATTACAACTGGTATGAAGATTGAACCCGTGGCATTGGCATCATTCTACATCCCACTTTAGCCAACTGAGCTAACTGACGCCCACAGATACCTGAGCATGTTTGTTACTCACATATGGAATGATTGCAGCCCTAAAGCATGTAACAAAACGTAACATAAAGAGGTGAATTTTCCTGATCCACCTGCCACGGAAATCATGGCAGGTGAGGGGCGGACCATGGAAAGGTCCGTTGATCTTGGGCGGGGTTTTTCCGTTTCGGGGCGAGCGCGAGCGGAAAATCCTGCCCAAACAATGTTAATTCCATAAGCGAAGGAAAGCATTATAATTCAGAAACAAGGTCCTAAGAAGATTAAACAGGTCACCTGAATGAGTAGTAAAACTTTACTATTCGACAGCTCAGTTTGCACTGTTTTATTTACAGAAGCAGCACCTCCAACCTTTGCTTGGTATAGTTGAATTTTTTAAAACATTCCTGCGTGTTCTAAGTGAGCATTTGCTCTGCTTTGCTTTTCTTTAAATGTGTAGAATAGTCTGCAAAGCAGTTCAAAACCAGAGGCAGTGGTTCTGATGTGATTACTTGGTGTTTCTCTATCAATGATAGGAAGAGTATGGGCACATTGCTTATTTGATTGTGGTTAAGGTGAAGATGTTGATTTTCTTTCAATTAGCTGTTCAGACATCGTTGACTCTGTGTTTTTTTAATAGACCAGTAGTGTAGACAGCACAAAGGAGTAATTTGTTTTGTAATGAAGGTTTAAAGCAGCTATGGTGAAGGTGTTGTCTTGGTTACAACTGCGCTTGGTTAATGTGGAGTGACTGCAGCCTTCAACTCATTTTTTTAATTGCTGCTGACTCATTGAAAGGTAGTTCTGGTCAGCTTGTTACCTCACGGCAATAGAATACAAATCTATCAGGTATCACTCGTTAGCTAGGGCATGTTGACACCATCTTCCTCCCCGTGACCACCAGTATCACGAAGAATAAACAGTAATGGGAGCAGCATTGCCCCTCCCGACAAGTTGCACACCATTCTGATTTGGACATGCATCACCATTCTTTCATTGTTGTTGAGTCTGAATTGTCAAGTTCCCAATCTAATTCATAGAATCCCTACATTGCAGGGTAGGCCATTCAGTCCATCGAGTCCACATCAAGAACAATCCCACCCAGGCCTTATCCCCATAAACCCATGTATTTACCCTGCTAACTCCCCCCCGACACTACGCAGCAACTTAGCCTGGACAGTCCACCTAACCCCCACATCTTTGGAGTGTGGGTGAAAATAGAGCACTCAGAGGTAACGCATGCAGACACAGGGGGCGGCACGGTGGCACAGTGGTTAGCACTGTTGCCTCACAGCACCAGAGACCCGGGCTTGATTCCCGGCCTGCATCACTGTCTGTGTGGAGTTTGCACGTTCTCCCCATGTCTGCGTGGGTTTCCTCCCACAGTCTGAAAGACATGCTGGTTTTGTGCATTGACCCGAACAGGCGCCAAAGTGTGGCGACTAGGGTAATTTCACAGTAACTTCATTGCAGTGTTAACATAAGCCTTACTTGTGACTAATAAATAAGCTTTACTTTACTTTACAGACACGGTGCAAACGCTACACAGGCAGACACTCAAGCCCGGAATGTGGGTCCCTGGCGCTGTGAGGCAGCAGTGCTAATCACTGAGCCACCGTGCCACCCCAATTAATACTTTTATTAACCTGACTCCTTTCGAAGCAACCGATTAATTGCAGATATTCTGGACCACGACCAGCTGCGCTGATCGATCATTACTCTTGATCAAGTTGAAAACTCTTTGATTTGATTTATTATTGTCACATGTATTAGTATACAGTGAAAAGTATTGTTTCTTGCGCGCTATACAGACAAAACATACCGTTCATCTCGAAGGAAAGGAGAGAGTGCAGAATGTAGTGATACAGTCATAGCTAGGATGTAGATAAAGATCGAGATAGGTCCATTCAAAAGTCTGACAGCAGCAGGAAAGAAGCTTTTCTTGAGTTGGTTGGTTCGTGATCTCAGACTTTTGTATCTTTTTCCTGATGGAAGAAGGTGGAAGAGAGAATGTCCCAGGTGCGAAGAAAAGAGGAATCATCTAATCTGAGGCTTTAGAGATCCACTTATGGTTCAAGTCTTCCTCCTATGATTTCACAGTTATTTGAGAACCTGTTGGGCGCTTGAATTTGTTGCTCAGAATGCTTCCTTCCAATAATTAGCTCAGCCAGTGCAGTCGATACCTAGTCCATTGGGAAAATGAGATATTCTCCTTTTTAGTCAGGCTAGTTAGTGGTTCTTGCATTTAATCAATAGATAATACTCAAGGGTCTTTTCTTTTGTGAGAAGTTGCCTATTTGGTGTAGTTAGTGGTTACTGATTATGAGTAATCATTCCATTATAACTTGGACTCAACAATTATTTCTTCGGCTTTATTTAAGGAGATGGGAGGATAATAGAGCTTTTGACAAAAGATTCAAAGGTTCCTACTGCACTTAGTGATGTTGCTGTACAGTTTTAACGAGGCCATTAACATGATGCCTGTTGCAAGGACCTGGAAAGCAACCGCAGGAGCACATGCTAATTCTACATACTCCCAGCAGACATGAGGGAAAATTGTATTTACTAGACCAAAGGGATACTTTTTTTTCTTGAAAAATAGTCACCTGAAGTTGTCCTGTGTAGGTGTTGTGCTCACATATTTCCTCAGCGTTTCCTTTGTGCTGGTGCTTTTGGGAAATATGGTGCACTCCAGTGTAGATGTCAGAATAAGAACATAAGAACAAAAGAACTAGGAGCAGGAGTAGGCCATCTGGCCCCTCGAGCCTGCTCCGCCATTCAATAAGAACATGGCTGATCTTTTTGTGGACTCAGCTCCACTTACCTGCCCGCTCACCATAACCCTTAATTCCCTTACTGTTCAAAAATTTATCTATCCTTGCCTTAAAAACATTCAATGAGGTAGCCTCAACTGCTTCACTGGGCAGGGAATTCCACAGATTCACAACCTTTTGTGTGAAGAAGTTCCTCCTCAACTCAGTCCTAAATCTGCACTCCCTTATTTTGAGGCCATGCCCCCTAGTTCTAGTTTCACCCGCCAGTGGAAACAACTTCCCTGCTTCTATTTTATCTATTCACTTCATAATCTTATATGTTTCTATAAGATCTCCCCTCATTCTTCTGAATTCCAATGAGTATAGCCCCAGTCTAGAACAAAGAACAAAGAACAGTACAGCACAGGAAACAGGCCCATCGGCCCTCCAAGCCTGTGCCGCTCATTGGTCCAACTAGACCATTCGTTTGTATCCCTCCATTCCCAGACTGCTCATGTGACTATCCAGGTAAGTCTTAAACGATGCCAGCGTGTCTGCCTCCACCACCCTACTTGGCAGCGCATTCCAGGCCCCCACCACTCTCTGTGTCACTCCTCATAACCCTCTCAACTCCGGAATAAAAAATAATGGATGGAATTTTCCCAAACAATGACTTGGGGGGAGAATCTCCAGGTCCGCTAGCTCCCTGTGAGTACTGTGATGGTCCGGAGAATTGGGTGTCGGGTAAAAAGTGGGTTTTGCGCTGGGAGCCAAACCTGTTGCGATGCTCCCGGTCCATCCTATCCGCCCCAGTCGGGTTCCTGTCCCATAGCACGCGAGAACCTGATAACTATTCAAATTAACTACCTTAAATATAATTAGTGGGCTCGCAGCCCAAGTCAAATAGCCCTCGCTCTTCACCCGCCTCCCCAGGGGGATCTACAGCAAGCGGGCTTCAGTAAGGTCCTTGTTGGCATGTTGGACCCCAAGGGTTGAGGAAGCACCACAAACCCCTCAGCAATAAGAGGTACCCTCCCCTCCCAACACACAGGCATGAGGTTTATCTGACCCGATGCCCCACTCAGGCCCCCTTTCCCCCAGACCCCCAACACTGCCCCCCTCCCCCCTCAGACCCCCCATTCAGCCTTCGTTTAGGTGCCTTGGCAGTGCCGGCCATGCACCCTGGGACTGACACCCTGGTTTGCGCCAGTAGCAAGGGACACATTATACCCTGAATACTTGTACTTTGTTGGCATTAGATTTAGTTTACATTTTTGCATAGCAGAAGCAGGGAGCTATTAGTGAACCACTTAAAATCTTTAAGAAACCTACAGGGGACTACAGACACCCCCTTCTCCAACTCCAATTCAGAACCGCCTCTAATAAACCACAACTCCAAATAGTCACAATGCTGATGACAAGATGTTAACATTCTGAGACAGATCGGCAGGGAATATGTATTGAATTAAATTTGAGCTGTTCCTCATTTTGTTTTCAGTCTGAAAACTGTTATTAGGAGTCCGGTCTTACAATGTTGTCCAGGCAACAAGTCTGGGATTGAACCACCCAAATAATGAGCAATGCAAGTATGTGTGGTTGATCGGTAAACTGATTAAGACAGGTACTGGAACTGCTTTTTAGCATTCCACGGCACGCCTAACCATGAGGCTCTTAGAATAAATACATCAAAATCAACCCTTGATGGTTTGCTTGACTGATACTGCTCTGAGTGGGATTATTTTTGCTTTCCCCCTTTTCCACACACTGCTGAACTCAGAGATGCTCTTGGGGCATCAAGTCTAGGTTTGTGCTTTTTATTTCGGCTGACAGATGAAAGATATGTTTCCAGTGTGTACAAGGTCCTTCCCAGAACACTCGGAGTAATGTGATCTCTGGACGACCGGATGACTCATTGGGTTAAACACTGTCCTTGGAGATCTGTACCTGCAGGATTTGAATCTAAAGCTGCCCGATGAAATGAAGCCTCACACACACGCACACAGACGCACTGCTGTCTCATTGCCGAATACAAGTTACTGGCATTCACTCCCGTCTGTCGTGCTTTCTGTCACCTGCGTGTCACTCTCCCTTTCTATCTCTCTGGAAACTCATTTTTTAATCACCGATTTGGAAAGCTGTGTTTATCCGCTTTTATTTCTTGCATCATAAACCAGGGGGGCATCAGTGAGAAATTGGGAGCCAGGAAACCAAGAAGGAACAAATAAAATTAGTTTTTAATATCGACATTCCCAGGCCTCAGAGAACCAACAAGGGGCTCACAATTCACAGGTAAATTAAATAACAACCCATAATTGTGGCACAGTGGTTAGCACTGCTGCTTCACAGCGCCAGGGGCCTGGGCTTGATTCCTGGCTTGGGTCACTGTCTGTGCGGAGTTTGCACGTTCTCCCGGTGTCTGTGTGGGTTTCCTCCGGGTGCTCCGGTTTCCTCCCACGGTCTGAAAGACGTGCTGGTTAGGTGAATTGGCCATGCTAAATTCTCCCTCAGTGTACCCGAACAGGTGCCGGAGTGTGGCGACTAGGGGATTCATTGAAGTGTTGATGTAAGCCTACTTGTGACTAATAAATGTATAAATAAAATTACTCAAATTGTGCAAAGACACCACTTTTATGGGTGATGCGCTATCAATTAGGCAAAAGACTACTTGTGTGCCAATACAACTGTAGGCTTTTATTCATTACAGAACCAGGAGCACATCCCAACAGATAACCGACCCGAACTGAACAAGGGGGAGGAAACAGCCACCTTTATACTAGGTGACAAGGGGAGGAGCCGAGCCAGCAGGGGATGTGTCCAGGCATGACAAACACACAACGGTGGTCCAGGCAGGACAAAGGCACAACTGAAGTCCACCACAATGGGTCCAACTGGCAGCTCCAAAGGTCTTGGCAAGCACATCCTTGCAGCAGTTAGATTATGGAGTCATACATGCATGGAAACAGGTCCTTTGGCCCAACTTGTCCATGCCGCCCTTTTTTTTAAACCCCTAAGCTAATCCCAATTGCCCGCATTTGGCCCATATCCCTCTATACCCATCGTACCCATGCAACTGTCTAAATGCTTTTTAAAAGACTAAATTGTATCTGCCTCTACTACTACCTCTGGCAGCTTGTTCCAGACACTCACCACCCTCTGTATGAAAAAATTGCCCCTCTGGACCCTTTTGTATCTCTCCCCTCTCACCTTAAACCTATGCCCTCTAGTTTTAGACTCCCCTACCTTTGGGAAAAGATATTGACTATCTAGCTGATCTATGCCCCTCATTATTTTATAGACCTCTTTAAGATTGCCCTTCAGTCTTCTATGCTCCAGAGAAAAAAATCCCAGTCTATCCAGCCTCTCCTTATAACTCAAACCATCATGTCCCGGTAGCATCCTAGTAAATCTCTTCTGCACTCTTTTTAGTTTAATAATATCCTTTATTATTAAATAGGTTAATTAATGTTCACAATGGTTTGCCTCTTAGGAATCGGTAGTCAAGTCTCGGAGACATTCTCAGCATCAGATGGGAAATTGAAGACACAGGGAGCTTCATTGTTCCAATTTGGAAAGTTTGTGTGGCACACTTCCTGGAGCTCCATGGATTTCCTCAGCTTCTTGATGTGGAGATGCCGGCGTTGGACTGGGGTGGGCACAGTAATAAGTCTCACAACACCAGGTTAAAGTCCAATAGGTTTATTTGGAATCACGAGCTTTTGGAGCGCTGCTCCTTCATCATGGGTGCAGCACTCCGAAAGCTTGTGATTCCAAATAAACCTATTGGACTTTAACCTGGTGTTGTGAGACTTCTTACTCAGTTTCTTGAACAGGCAATGCAGCATAGAATTTGTTTGCTCGTCTCCCCTTGTCTTCGCCAAATGGAGTAAGATATTTTTCGAGTTGTGCAGACCACGTCAAACTTTAATGACCGAGTGGCATCAGCACTTTCCACAGTGTCCAAACTTTTAGAAGAATCATAGAATGGTTCCAATTCGGAAGGAGGCAATTCTATCCGTCAAATCCATGTTGGTTCCCTGCAAGAGGAATTTTGCTGGATCCACCTCCCCCAGTCTTTTCCCCTCCTTGATTGAATCTGCCTCCACCACCTTCACCAAGATGCAAAACTCAGCCCATATTTGTTCTTTTACCAATCACCATACATTGGTATCCTCTGGTTCTTGACCCTTCTGCCAATAGGAACGGTTTCTTTCCATCTGCCCCACCCAGAACTCTCGGGATTTTGAACAGGTCTATCAAATCCCTTCTCAACCTTTCCTTAGAATCCCTACAGTGCAAAAGGACGCCATTTGATCCATCAATACTGCACTGACTCCCTGACAGAGCACCTCTACTCAGGCTTATCCCCGTAACCACACACATTTACCTCGCTAATCCCCCTAACCTACACATCTTTGAACACTATGGGGAGGCGATGGTCTAGTGGTATTGTCGCTAGATTATTAATCCAGAAACTCAGCTAATGTTCTGGGAACCCGGGTTTGAATCCTGCCACGGGCAGATGGTGGAAATTGAATTCAATTTTAAAAATTTGGAATTAGAAATCTGATGACCATGAAACCATTGCCGATTGTCGGAAAAAACCCATCTGGTTCACTAGTGTCCTTTAAGGAAGGAAATCGGCCATCCTTACCTGGACTGGCCTACTTGTGACTCCAGAGCCATAGCAATGTGGTTGACTCTCAGCTGCTCTCCAAGAGAATGGACAATAAATTCTGGCCAGCCAGCGATGCCCATGTCCCTTGAATGAATTTTTAAAAAACTAAGGGGCAATTTAGCATGGCCAATACAACTAACCTGCACATCTTTGCACTGTGGGAGGAAACCAGAGCACCCGAAGGAAACCCACGCAGACATGGGAAGAATGTGCAGACGCCACACAGACAGTCACCTGAGGCTGGAATCGATCCCGGATCTCTGGCAGCAATGCTAACCCATTCTCCAAGAGGAACGACTATAGCTTTTCCAATCTAGTCTCGCAAGTTTAGACCTGCATCCCTGGGACTGTTAAATCAGTTTCAAATATATGCCATTGATTGTTACGACACTTACTTCCTCCCGAGTTTCCAGCGCAAATAAGTTTCAACAAAGCCACCACCAAATTGGGATGAGAGCGCTCCTGTAACGGGAAGGGAAAGTGTTAACCCAAACCATAAAGCCATAATCCTCCGCCCACCCCATTTCAAGAGCACAAATTATGTTCAAGCTGCAGGGGCACTTAAAAAGGCAATAAATGTTTTAAACTCATTGGCATCAGTATGCCTCTGTGTTCAGATAAATTATGTCAGTGGGGAATAAAACAGTTTGTCGAAATTATAAGTGTGTCATAATTTCCCTGCTTTCGAAAAGAAATTCAAATTTAAATACAGATGACGTATGACTTTTTATATTTGTGCAGCTGGTGCATTGTTTTGGCGTCACTGACATGCTGACTACTGACTTGAAAATTAATGAAATACCCGCCTTCCAATAATGTATCCCAGCACCAAGTACTATCCAGATATATACTCCTTGGAAGTTGCCACTTCTGCCATTGTTTAAATGATTAGTTTGGAGAACAATACGGACTGCGGGAGGGTAAGTATTTATTTCGCAGTTTCCACTTTGTAGCCTCTTGTTCCAGTAAGGGAGCTGAAGCCTCATTTCCCCAACATTTGTCAGACAAGCGAATGGACATCCAAATTTATAAATACACCTGAAGTCACCATTTCTGGTGTTTTATAGTGATTTACTTTTTAAATGTTCCTTATCAGCTTCACTGATTTTATATCACCTGTGGAAAGATAATACATATATAGGACTTTGACCTGATTTATATATAGGACTTTAACCATGATCCGGTTAAGGACCAATAATGTTTTGTTTAAAATAGGCCAAGTTTGAAATCCCAGGTACTTACTAAGAGAATACATCCACAAGATTCCAAGTTTTTTTGAACAAATATAGGTGTGCCAATAAAGTTTACTGTACAAAATCAGAAAAGTAAAACTGACAATATCTATATTCTACGGAATCAAATGTGCTATGCGAATTAACAGATGAAGTGTGACCAAATACCACACTGCACAATAAATGGCAGATAGGACCAAGACATATCCCATGGATTTCTCAGCAACCAACCCAGATGCCATAGTTCACTGTAAGTTACACAGTTTTGTTAAAACTCTGCCTCCCTCATGAGGGATTTCAAGCCTTCACTCCTGAAGAACTAGCCTTTGAATTCCCTCCAAATGTCTCTCTGACTTCACTCAACGACAGTCGCCTCCTAATGATTTAATCTCTTCTCTCGAGACTGCATACCTCCGGCTTGCCAAGTCTGCACTCCAGCACTGACACATGGGCATAACTCCAGCTCTTGAGCCACACTAAGCACAACAACACTGCTCAAAAGGGTTACCTTTGCCCCATCAGTCCCCAGAACAGAGCCACTGACCATCCACTATATTTTCAG